>NC_064626.1:1153160976-1153785976 GCF_023864275.1 Schistocerca cancellata
TTTTGATGTGTGTTCTTTCTAATAGCTGCTCATGAAGAGGACCTTAGATGCTGGAACTAGAACTGTAATGCCAAAATTTTTACCATCTAACGTGATGATAATTTGTTTTATTTTCCGTCTGAGGCAATCAAAAACTTTTTTGTTTTGTCCGGATCTTCAGAAACTGAAATAGAAAACATAAAAACCAAGTTACAAACATGGAATTCAAAAATCATATCCCTTCTATAGCACACTTTAAACATAAAATAAAATGTGGTCTATATCTGTGGATCATCTTGTGATACGTAAGATGCATTGTTGTACTAACTAAAAGGGAGTACACGCATACATAGGTGACGAAAACTGCACGTAACTTCTCCCCCTGCTGCTAGCGACAAATACGCAACTCCTCTGTAGGTGACTACAGAGCATGAAAACAATTTTCTATATGCAGGGTCCGGCAAAAAGACATGCCGTATTTCGAAAAGTAATAACAAACAATCAAAGGTACATGGCGTCCTCCATTGTTGACGCACTGACCAAGCCTTTCCAGGAAGTTGTCCATAGTTTTTCGTGCCATTTCATGTGGAACGGTAGCCAGTTATTGTGTGGTTGTCTCCTTAAATGCTTGCAGGGTTGTGGGGCGATGTTTGTACACTTGAGCCTTCAAGTGTACCCAAAGGACAAAATTACAAGGTCATAAATCGGGTGACTGCGGTGCCAGGCGCTGTCTATCCGCGATGAGAGACGTCTAGAAAACAACTTTCCTAAAGTTTCTAGAGGTGCATGTGAAGATGTTTTATACTCGTATCAGATCAGACAATCCCATGTCAGCTGCATGTTCTAAGTGTTGCTCGACAGACGCTCTCACACAGGCCGAATTTTCCGGCATTGTTACAGTCCGAGATCAGCTAGCAGATTTTCTTTTCATTGCAGAAACTGATGCTTTCAAGGATGATACCCAATCTCGAATAGTTCTTTTTCTATCAGAAACAGAGTGATGTCGGTCATGTTCGAACCGAATGCGAAATGCACTCGCTGACTAGCGATCACAGAACCTCCATTTGGAATATACTCCTCCGCAACAACAGCAGGATTCTTACCTAGCCAACCCATTGCGCCTGTTCAAAACGGCAGGTATACTGCTGTCGATCGATACTGTACTCCCGCCACAATAGTATCCCCACCACAGCTCACACAGCGGCTCTCCCAATACAGAAGTCCGCAGCTCGTGGTCGCGCGGTCGCGTTCTTGCTTCCCGAGCCCGGGGTCCCGGGTTCGATTCCCGGCGGGGTTGGGGATTTTCACCTGCCTCGAGTGACTGGGTGTTTGTGTTGTCCTCATCATACGATCATCATTTATGAATGCGGCGAGTTTCGACTGAGTAAAGGTTGGGAATTTGTACGGGCGCTAACAGCGCGGTTGAGCGGCCCACAGACCAAACATCATCATCATCACCCCAATGCGGGAGGTCTTTATGACTGACACTATACCAATTACGTAGGTTACAAACTTTCATTTGCGACTGTAATGAGTCTGGTTAACTCCATACGTTTTTCGCTTTGCTTCAAAGCATCTGTGGTAATCACTATAAGAATGAGGGTTTTCTTACAATTTTGTTTGCTAACATCATGAACAGTTCTCAAGCTTTAACTCACTACTATAAACAGAATTAAATTATTATCTTTATTTTTTTCTTCCTTTTACTTTAGTCTTAACGTTTTTTTACACACATCTGCTAGACTTTTGTACACAGCACTTTCACTGACACGAAATATATTTAGGGTTTTGTGGCGTTTAGAAGCACTGCCTATATAACTTGTATATAACTGCGACTGCGGAATAGAGGCCGAAGAACAAAGAAGACAACACATGTGATTCCTAACTAGGGTACGAGCATATGGGATTGGTTCCCAAATATGTGAGTGGCTCGAAGGCTTCTTAATTAATAGAACCCAGTACGTTGTCCTCGATGGTGAGTGTTCATCGGAGGTGAGGGTATAATCTGGAGCGCCCCAGGGAAGTGTGGTAGGTCCGCTGTTGTTTTCTATCTACATAAATGATCTTTTGGATAGGGTGGATAGCAATGTGCGGCTGTTTGCTGATGATGCTGTGGTGTACGGGAAGTTGTCGTCGTTGAGTGACTGTACGAGGATACAAGATGACTTGGATAGGATTTGTGATTGGTGTAAAGAATGGCAGCTAACTCTAAATATAGATAAGTGTAAATTAATGCAGAATCCCGTAATGTTTGAATACTCCATTAGTAGTGTAGCGCTTGACACAGTCACGTCGATTAAATACTTGGGCGTAACATTGCAGAGCGATATGAAGTGGGACAAGCATGAAATGTGGGGAAGGCGGATAGTCGACTTCGGTTCATTGGTAGAATTTTGAGAAGATGTGGTTCATCTGTAAAGGAGACCGCTTATAAAACACTAATACAACCTATTCTTGAGTACTGCTCCAACGTTTGGGATCCCTATCACGTCGGATTGAGGGAGGACATAGAAGCAATTCAGAGGCGGGCTGCTAGATTTGTTACTGGTAGGTTTGATCATCACGCGAGTGTTACGGAAATGCTTCAGGAACTCGGGTGGGAGTCTCTAGACAGTCTAGAGGAAAGGAGGCGTTCTTTTCGTGAATCGCTACTTAGGAAATTTAGAGAACCAGTATTTGAGGCTAACTGCAGTACAATTTTGCTGCCGCCAACTTACATTTCGCGAAAGACCACAAAGATAAGATAAGAGAGATTAGGGCTCGTACATAGGCATATAGGCAGTCATTTTTCCCTCGTTCTGTTTGGGAGTGGAACAGGGTGAGAAGATGCTAGTTGTGGTACGAGGTACCCTCCGCCACGCACCGTATGGTGGATTGCAGAGTATGTATGTAGATGTAGATGTAGATTTTCATTATAATTATAATCGATTGTCAATATTTCCAAATTGAAGATGTAGAAACATTGTGAAATTGGATGTTGTTGTTTTAATCTTCAGTCCATTGACTGGTTTGATGCACCTCTCCATACTACTCTATTCTGTGTAAGCCTCTTCATCTCCAATTAACTACTGCAACCTACATCCTTCTGAATCTGCTTAAAGTATTCGTCTTCTGGTCTCCCTCTACGATTTTTACTCCACTCGCTTCCCTCCAGTACTAAATTGGTGATCCCTTGTTGACTCCTACCAATCGATCCCTTCTTCCAGTCAAATTGTGCCACAAATTCCTCTTCTCCCCAAGTCTATTGCGTACCTCCCCATTATTTACATGATCTACTCATATAATCTTCAGCATTCTTCTGTAGCACTACATTTTAAAAGCTTCTCTTCTTGTCTACACTGTTAATCGTCCAAGTTCACATCGATACATGGCTACACTCGATACAAATACAATCAGAAACGACTTCCTGACACTTAAATCTATACTCGATGTTAACAAATTTCTCTTCTTCAAAAAAGATTTTCTTGCCATTGCCAGTCTACGTTTGATATCCTCCCTTCTTCGACCATCATCAGTTACTTTGCACCCCAAATACCAAAACTCATCTACTACTTTAAGTGTCTCATTTCCTAAACTAATTATCTCAGCATCACCTGATTTAATACGACTACATTCCATTATCTTCGTTTCGCTTTTGTTGATGTTCATCTTATGTCCTCCTTTCAAAACACTGTCCGCTCCGTTCAACTGCTCTTCCAAGTCTTTAGCTGTGTCTAACAGAATTAATGTCATTGGCAAACCTCAAGGTTTTTATTTCTTCTCCATGGATTTTAATTCCTAATCCAAATTTATCTTTTGTTTCCTTTATTGCTTGCTCAGTATACAGATTGAATGGCATCGGGGATAGGTTACAACATTGTCTCACTCCCTTTCCAACCATTGCTTCTCTTTCGTGCCCCTCGACTCTTATAACTGCCATCTGGTTACTGTACAAATTGTAAATAGGCTTTCGCTCCCTGTATTTAACCCTGCCACCTTAAGAGTTTGAAAGAGAGTATTCCAGTTAACATTGTCAACAGTTTTCTCTAAGTTTAAAAATGCTATTCATCTAGGTTAGCCTTTCCTTAACCTATCTTCTATGAGAAGTCGTAAGGTCAGTATTACCCCGCGTGTACCTACATGTCTACGGAATCCAAATCGATCTTCCTAGAGATAGGTTTCTACAGTTTTTCCATTCTTCTGTAAAGGATTCGTGTTAGTATTTTGCAACCGTGACTTATTAAACTGATAGTTCGGTAATTTTTACACCCGTCAGCACCTACTCTCTTTCGAATTGCTATTATTATATGCTTCTTGAAGTCTGAGGGTATTTCCCCTGTCTTACACATCATCTTGGTGACCAGTTCGAAGTGTTTTGTCATGGTTGGCTCTCCCAAGGTTATCAGTAGCCCTAACGTAATGTTGTCTACTCCCGGGACCTTGTTTCGACTTAGGTCTTTCACTGCTTTGTCAAATTCTTCACGCAGTATCATGTCTACCTTGTCATCTTCCTCTACGTCCTCTTCCCTTTCCATAATATTGCCTTCAAGCACATCGGCCTTGTATAGACCCTCAATTTACTCCTTCCACCTATCTGCCTTCCCTTCTTTGCGTAGAACTTGGTTTCCGTCTAAGCTCTTGTTATTCATGCAAGTGGTTCTCTTTTCTCCAAACGTCTCTTTAATTTTCCTGTAGCCAACATCTATCTTAGGCCTGGTGATATATGCTTCTACATCCGTACATTTGTTCTCCAGTCATTCCTACTTATCCATTTTGCACTTCCTGTCGATCTCCATTTTGAGACGTTTGAATACCTTTAAGCTTGCTTCATTTACTGCATTTTTATATTTTCTTCTTTCATCAATTAAATTCAATATTTCATATTTTACCTGAGGATTCTGCTAGCCTTCCTCTTTTTACCTACTTGATCCTCTGCTGCCTTCACTGTTTCATCTCTCAAAGCTACACTAAGTAATATACACTTTAAAGAGGGAAATATCATAGAACATCTTACATAACAACTAATAAATTTTTAAGGCGACAATGGAAACATGATTTATCATATTAGGACAGAGAATCCACCATAAAACAAGGAGAAAAGCAGGAGTTGAATGTTAAGCAACAATGACCAGCGCAATGCTTGTATGCCAGAGGGCAAACCGCAGACCTTTATCTCGATTATTACCGTTTCCAGTGGGCGAGGACTCAAAGGGTGCAATCACGTCGGCCGCGTCTGAGCGGGTCGTTACTTTCAAAGAATACTGAGCTCAAAATTCCCGTATTTCACTGGACGCAGTTTTCATGCATTCGATGGATCTTACAAGGGAACCTCCCCATCGCACCCCCCTCAGATTTAGTTTTAAGTTGGCACAGTGGATAGGCCTTGAAAAACTGAACACATATCAATCGAGAAAACAGGAAGAAATTGTGTGGAACTATGAAAAAATAAGCAAAATATACGAACTGAGTAGTCCATGCGCAACATATGCCATATCAAGGACTGCATGCGCTCAGATGTGTTGTGGTCCCGTGGTTAGCGTGATCAGCGGCGAAACGAAAGGTCCTTGGTTCAAGTCTCCCCCATACAAAAAGTGTTCCAAGAAAACAACAAAATATTAAACAGTGTATATCATGCCATTAATGTGTCCACTCACTCACATTCTCTCTCTCTCTCTCTCTCTCTCTCTCTCTCTCTCACTCGCTCTCGACACTCAAGGTACGTTTTTCCTTTCCTGATTTTTTTATGTGTTTTGATTCTTTGTTTTGTTGTGTTTTATTAATGTGCTGTATGTATGTATGTATATATATACACACATATATATGTATATAAATGTCGGCCCATCATGTGCCTAAACGTAGCATGCCTCTTTGCCACTAACAAAATATTAACATTAGACATTCTTTGCACCAAATTCCGTGTAAACTGTTGCGTCCACCCTTAGACAGTACTTTAACAATCTCCTGCATTCACGAATTTACCCACATAGATGCTCTGGTGTAATTTCCATATTTTCGTTTTAGCGAACTCGCCAAAATAGGCCCACTTAAATGCAATAGATGAATAAAAATCTGTCCTTTTTTTGGTTTTGTACTCTAAATTTAAGAAAAACAAAGAAAAAAAATAAATACAAATAATAAAAAAATTCAAAGAAACTAAAGTATGTAATTAAAAAGACAAACAACTGACAGGGAAAATTTATCTGAGGACACTCAGTGAAAACGTGATGTAACTCAACCAAAAGACTACTCAAAGAACAATCAGAACAGAAAACGAGAAAATGAATATAACCGTACAATAATCAAGCACACCACTGCATGTAAACATCTGTAATTGTTAAAAATTGTAAATAAAAGTCTATATACGTTACAAAAAAAAAGGAGCGAAAGTTTTAATTTTTTATTTTGATACAGTTATCAAAGTTCAGGCACTCACACATAATCAACTTCGCTCTCCAAAATTCTAGGACATGTTCAGATCTGCTTGCACATATGCAGGATTTGACGGTCTACACACGGAAAAATTTGATAACGTTAAAAACATATGTTTCGACAGAGCACAGGGAAAACTGTGCGACTGTGAAACTGTTGCATTCATTTGTTGCAGTTTATGTGACAAACTCTTATGTTTTCATCACTTTTTGGGAGTGATTATCACATCCACAAGAACACCTAAATGGGGCAAGGTAGAGGAATCTTTTCACCCATTCGCCAAGTGTACAAGTTAGGTGGGTCGACAACATATTCCTGTCATATGACGCACATGCCGTCATCAGTGTCGTATAGAATATATCAGACGTGTTTTCCTGTGGATGAATCGGTTGACATATGACCCTGCGACCAAATGTTCTCGGTTCCCATTGGAGCGGCACGTCCTTTTGTCTACTAATCGCACGGTTTTGCGGTGAGGTCGCAAAACACAGACACTAAACTCATTACAGTGAACAGAGGCGTCAATGAACGAACGGACAGATAATAACTTTGCGAAAATAAAGAAAGTAAACTTTTCACTCGAGGGAAAACTTGAACCATGGACCTCTCATTCCGCAGCTGCTCACGCTAACCACGAGACCATGGCGCTCCTTAGCTCAAATACTCCTTAATGTTACCTACCTTGCGCATGGACTACGCAGTTTGTATATTTTGCTTATTTTTTTCATAGTTCCACACAACTCCTTCCTGTTTTCTCGATTGATCTGTGTTCAGTTTTTCAAGGCCTATCCACTGTGCCAACTTATAACTAAATCTGAGGGGGGGAGCGATGGGGAGGTTCCCTTGTTAGAAGTAAATATCCTCGAAGTGGTAACGAAACTTAAATGACTTAATAAAAGCAATTCTTCAGGTCCAGATTGTATACCAATTAGGTTCCTTTCAGAGTATGCTGACGCAATAGCTCCATACTTAACAATCATATACAACCGCTCGCTCCACGAAAGATCCCTACCCAAGCACTGGAAAGTTGCACAGTCTCACCATCAAGAAAGGTAGTAGGAGTAATCCACTGAATTACAGGGCCATATCATTAACGTCGTTATCAGGAGAAAGAAAACTGGCGTTCTACGGATCGGAGTGTGGAATGTGAGAGCCATTAATCGGGTAGGTAGACTAGAAAATTTAGAAAGGGAAGTGGATCGGTTAATTAGTAAAGTTCGGTGGCAGGAGGAACAAGACTTTTGGTGATGTGAATACAGAGGTATAAATACAAAATCAAACAGGGGTAATGCAGGAGTAGGTTTAATAATGAACAAAAAACAGGAGCGAACAGCGTAGTGAACGCATTATTGTAGCCAAGATAAGAACGAAGCTCACGCCTACCACAGTAATACAGGTTTATATGCCAACTAGCTCCACAGATGATGAAGAGATTCAAGCGATGAAAGAAATTATTCAGATAGTTAAGGGAGACGAATGTTTAATAATCGTGGGGGACTGGAATTCGATAATAGGAAAAGGAAGAGAAGGAAAAGTAGTAGATGAATATGGAATTGGGGTAAGAAATCAAAGAGGAAGCTGCTTGGTAGAATTTTGCACAGAGCATACATAGCTTAATCATAGCTAACACTTGGTTTAAGAATCATGAAAGAATGCTGTATACGTGGAAGAGGCCTGGAGACACTTGAAGGTTTCATATAGATTATTTGATGGCAAGACAGAGGTCTGGGAAGCAGATTTTAAATTGTAAAACATTTCCAGGTGCAGATGTGGACTCTGACCACAATTTATTGGTTATGAACTGTAGATCGAAACTGGAGAACTGCAAAAAGGTAGGAATTTAAGGAGATGGGGCCTGGATAAACTGATAGAAGCGGAGGTTATAGAGAGTTTCAGACAGATTATTAGGGAACGATTGATAAGATCAGGGGAAAAAGTACAGTAGAAGAAGAATGGGTAGCTTTGAGAGGTGTAATAGCGAAGGCAGCAGAGCTTCGAGTTGGTAAAAAGAGGAGGGCTAGTAGAAATCCTTGGGTAACAGAAGAGATATTGAATTTAATTGATGAAAGGAGAAAATATAAAAATGCAGTAAATGAAGCAGGCGAGAAGGAATACAAAGAAAAATGAGATCGACAGGAAGTGCAAAATGGCTAAGTAGAGATGGCCAAAGGACAAATGTATGCACATAGACGCATATATCAATAGGGGTAAGATAGATACGGCCTACAGGAAAATTAGAGACCTTTGGAGAAAAGAGAACCATCTGTATGAACGTCAAGAGCTCAGATAGAAAACCCGTCCTAACCAAAGAAGGAAAAGCAGAAAAGTGGAGGGAGTATACGGAGGGTCTATACAAGGGCGATCTACTTGAGGACAATATTATGGAAAGGGAAGAGGATGTAGATGAAGATGCGATGGGAGATATGATACTGCGTGAACAATTTGACAGAGCATTGAAAGAACTAAGTCGAAACAATGCCCCGGAAGTAGATAACATTCTATTACAACTACTGATAGCCTTGGGAGGGCCAGCCCTGACAAAACTCTACCATCTGGTGAGCAAGATGTGTGAGACAGGCGAAATACCCCCAGACTTCAAGAAGAATGTTAGTTCCAATCCCAAAGGAAGCAGGTGTTGACAGGTGTGAAAATTACCGAGCTATCAGTTTAATAAGCCACAGCTGCAAAATACTAACGCAATTTTTTTGGAAAACCTGGTAAAAGCCGACCTGGGGGAAAATCAGTTTGGATTCCGTAGAAATGTTGGAAAACACAGGACAATACTGACCCTACGACGTCTTATAGAAGATAGATTAAGAAAAGGCAAACCTACGGTTCTAGCATTTGTAGCCTTATAGAAAATTTTTGACAATGTTGACTGGAATACTCTCTTTCAAATTCTGAAGGTGGCAGGGTTCAAATACAGGGAGCGAAAGGCTATTTACAATTTATACAGATACCAGACGGCAGTTGTAAGAGTCGAGGGTCTTGAATTGGAATCAGTGGTTGAGAAGGGAGTGAGACAGGTTTGTAGTCTATCCCCAATGTTATTCCATCTGTATATTGAGCAAGCAGTAAAGGAAACAAAAGAAAAATTCGGAGTAGGAATTAAAATTAATGGAGAAGAAATAACAACTTTGAGGTTTATCGATGACATTGTAATTCTGTCAAAGGCAGCAAAGGACGTGGAAGAGCAGTTGAATGGAATGGACAGTGTCTTGAAAGGAGGATATTAGATGACCATCAACAAAAGTGAAACGAGAATAATGGAATGTAGTGGAATTAAATCGGGTGATGCTGAGGGAATTAGGTTAGGAAATGAGACACTTAAAGTAGTAGATGCGTTTTGCTATTTGGGGAGCAAAATAACTGATGATGGTCGAAGTAGAGAGGATAAAAAAGTCTTTTCAATGGCAAGGAAAGCGTTTCGGAAGAAGAGAAATTTTTTAACATCGAGTATAGATTTAAGTGTCAGGAAGTCTTTTCTGAAAGTATTTGTATGGGGTGTAGCCTTTTATGGAAGTGAAACGTGGACGATAAATAGTTTAGACAAGAAGAGAATTGAAGCTTTTGAAATGTGGTGCTACAGAAGAATGCTGAGGATTGGATGGGTAGATCAAGTAACTAATGGGGAGTTAGTGAACAGAACCGGAGAGGAAGGAACTAGAAGAAGGGATCGGTTGCTGGGACACGTTCTGAGGCATCAAGGGATCACCAATTTAGTATTTGAGTGAAGCGTGGAGGGTAAAAATCGTAGAGGAAGACCAAAATATGAATACATTAAGCAGATTCAGAAGGATGTAGGGTGTAGTAGTTACTCGGAGATGATGAACTTGCACAGGATAGGGCAGCATGGAGAGCTGCGTCAAACCAGTCTCTGGAGTGAAGACCACAACAGCATCATTAACGTCGATATTCAACGGGATGAACATATATTGTCTTCGAACTTTATGAATTACCTCGCAGAGAACGATCTATTGACGCACAGTCAACACGGATTTAGAAAACATCGTTGTTATGAAACAAAACTAGCCCTTTGCACACGAGAAGTGTTGAGTGCTATGCGGCGGAATCTTCTCACGAAATTTCAATCACCAACTTTCTCCTCTGAACGTGAAAATGTTTATTTTACACCGATCTACATAGGGAGAAACGTTCATCATAATAAAATAAGGGAAATCAAAGCTCGCACGGAGAGATAATCAGTGTTCGCTTTTCCCGCGCGCTGTTGGAGATTAGAATAATAGAGAATTATTGTGAAGGTTGTAAGAGGTATGCGATGTATGCGCTGCCTGCAACAGGCAAGACTTAGGAGAGTCTCTGACCAGAGAGCAGTATGTAGTTAAGTTGTTGCTTGTCGCTAGTCGGCAGTAGTCTGCGTTAGTCGGCAGTAGTCGGCGCGTGTCTGCGCGTGTCGTCACAAAGCATAGGCCAGTATTGCACGGAGCTGAGCCGAAATTTTTTTAGGTAAGAGCAGATATATTCGCAATTTTTATTGAGGTAAGAATTTTTGCTTTTTTATTCAGAGTACAGGGCCGTGGCGCAGCGTTGCTGTCGTCATAAAATTTACCAGGTTACTGAATTTTTTATTATTTCCGGGTTTAGGAATTTAATTTTGTGGTTACATTAAATGTGAATTCATTTCTGCACGGAGACTATAAATGGGAACCAATTTTGTTCAGAGGTTACAATATTTAAAAATTCATTTAATTAATATTTACGTGGGGAGGTTACACTTGGTTCATGGTTCATTTTAATTAATAATATTTGTGGGGTGGTTACAAGGTGCTTCGACGAACCCTCTGCCAGGCACTTAAGTGTGAGTTGCAGAATACCCATGTGGATGTAGATGAACTGTGCGTCCTCTATTCTGTGTGTTCACGAGGAGGGTGGCCACAGGAAGTGAGGCAAAACCTGCCCCTCCACGTAATTTTTCCCCGAGAGGCTCAGCTGCTCGCAAACGTATACGTACATTTAGATACCTAGAGAACGAAAGAGATGAGGTATATACTCAAAGCTTTTTACAAGCGCAGGACGAAAGCGTTCCAACCTACGATGCAGCCAAGCGCCTGTTACGAACAAACAAGTGGTGCTTAATGAATTACAGTTCTGTTGATAAATGACATGTTCACTGTTATTGTGGCTTCTTCCACATGAGGAATACGAGCATGAACAGAAGAATAGCATCAAGTAAATTGCCGGTCGCTACGCAGAAAAAGTCTGCCTTTGCGAGTTTCGCCAATCTTCCAGAACTATCAAGCTGCACATGTTGCTGCAGCCATAACGAATGAATGCGTTACAAGTCATATAACTTAGTAACTAAGGCAGAAGTTTTCATTCCACAAAGAACGTTTTTTTCAGATTTTGTAAAGGAATTCGATTTTGGGCAGTTTTCATAAACTTGTGCTTGAGTTGCTATCAATTTTTGTGCTTGCGTTTCGTCGAGTCCGTTTGCTAGTAGAAGTGGTTCGCTTTCACTAGTATAAAATTTAGTAACTACTGACATCCTTTCGCTGGATTTTTTTTTAGTTTTAAATTTAGATTCGTTTGCGTTAGCTGGTGGTCTGTGTCAACAATTGATCCTTCGCGTAAAAATCCCCTTGTGATGTGGATACTGGATTGTGATATGGTCAAATTGGATGTCATTCACATTATTGCTGGTTAATTACCATGTTTTCATTTTGAGACTTTTTCCTTACATTAGCTTGACATACACAGGGGTTCAAATGGCTCTGAGCACTATGGGACTTAACATCTGAGGTCATCAGTCCCCTAGAACTTAGAACTACTTAAACCTAACTAACCTAAGGACATCACAGACATCCATGCCCGAGGCAGGATTCGAACCTGCGACTGTAGCGGTCGCGCGGCTCCAGACTGTAGCGCCTAGAACCGCTCGGCCACTCCGGCCGGCTACACAGGGGTGATAAAGTTCATGGGATACCTCCTAATACGGTGTCGGACATCCTTTTGCAGGGTTAGCGCAACTCGGCGTGGCATGGACTTAATAAGTGTTGGAAGTCCCCAGCAGAAATATTGAACCATGTTCCCTCTTTAGGCGTCAATAATTGCGGAAGTGTTGCTGGTGCAGGACTTTGAGCACGAACTGACCTCTCGATTATGTCCCACAAATTTTCGATCGATTCATGTCGAACGATCTGGATGGCGAAATCATTGACTCGAATTGTCCAGAATATAGTTCAAACGAATCGCGAACAGCTGTGTCCCGATGACAGGACGCATTGTCAACCATAAAAATTCCATCGTTGTTTGGAAAAATGAAGTCCGTGGGTGACTGCAAATGGTCTCCAAGTAGGCGAATATAACCATTTCCAGCTAATGATTGGTTCAGTTGGACTGCACGACCCAGTTCATTCCAGGCAAACACAGCCGACACCGCTATGGAGTCACCACCAGCTTGCACTGTGCCTCGTTGACAACTTGGGTCCATGGCATCGTGAGGTCTGCTTCATACTCGAACCCTGCCATCAGTTGTTACCAGCTGAAATCGGCACTCATCTGGCCAGGCCACGGTTTTCCAGTTGTCTAGGTTCCAACCGATATGGCGTCGGGCGCCAGAGAGGCGTTGCAGGCGATGTCGTGCCGCTAGCAAAGGCACACACGTCGGTCGTCTGCTGCCATAGCCCATTAACACCACATTTCTCCGCACTGTCCTAACGGATAAGTTCGTCGTACGTCTCACATTGGTTTCTGCGGTTATTTCACGAAGGGCTGCTTGTCTGTTAGCACTGAAAACTCTACGCAAATGCTGCTGCTCTCGGTCGTTAAGTGAAGGCCTGTAACGCCGGAAATGCATATCCTCCTATTTCCATCTATTGTACTATAGATTTTTCCTTATTTTGTTACCTGAAGATATAACATTTCTGTGTCTTTGTACATTGTAATTGTTTTACTATTTGTATATATATGCATTTATGTCGATTTATAATTGGTTTGTTTTGTGAATATTATTTGTATTTATACGCTGGGTCTGGCCCAGGGAAAACTATGCTATCGAACGAATACATCGATAGGTCGTGCGGAGAACCAAAGTGTTTAGGATCTTTGGTAGTGTTAACCCTGTCGCGTGGAGCGCGGGCAGAGGGGGAGTCTGGCTGGGGTGATGCAGTGGAGCAGGTGTGCTGTGTGACGCTCCCGCGAGTTGCCGCGCTTTCAGGGTTGGGCAGCATGTAATTGCGCTCGACTTCCGATGATAGTTTCTGACATGGTGACCATGTCGCGGACGGGAAGCATTAGCTGGCGCACATCAAGAGCCCGTTTCGCCTGGTGACCGTGTCGAGAAGAAGGCGCGCCAACATCCAGCTTCTGCAACAGCGACGGCCGACAGTGAGTGACTGTCGCCACCTCCTCGATCGACGGCTTCAAACCTTCAATCAACCAACAATGAAGACTGGAAGCACGTAAAGTTTTAGAACTGTATGGCAGACCTCAGCTTTTCAAACTGTTCCATTTTCATAACTAAATTACAGCAACGTAGCATGAACCTTTGTTGCTCATTGTCCCAATTGCATTACCAAGCAGGGTCCCTTCCTTTTCCGGAATGAACCCGAGTGTCGTTGAAATTCAAACGCCAGCATCATTCGATTTCACTGGTTTAATTTCAAAGTTCAGTTAAGGTATTCATAGCTGGCTGCAATATTTCGATTACACAAGCACAAATTAAGAGTGCGAGTTTTGTTACCGTATTTTAGCTTACCTGTGACTGCAGCTCAGCTTGGTACGTACTAAATTTTACTATTGTTAATTGTTCAGAATCATTTAATTCAAGTTCAAAGTTAAATCTCTTATTTCTAAATTGCGTAGATTCAAGTAGCTTTTGAAATGATTGTTGAGGTAGTCCAAGACTAATCGTATTTTACTGAATTTCGATGTGCTTCAGAAAGAAAGCTCACCATTAACTTCAGTCACTAAATTAACTTTCGATTTTCCCGTTTTATTAATTCTTTTGCTAAATTAAGTCAGAGTGTAGCGAAATTTATTACTTCTGACAAACTTTCAGTTTTCACACTAAACGTGTCAACCTTCAGTTGCCACGCTTCTAGTGCTAATTATATGTGTAATAACCTTTCTTTTTCAGTTACTATACTAATTGTCCTTAGGACTGGCGACCGTAATTTCCCCCAAATCTGAAATATCTAATTACCGCTAGGTAATTGTTAACGTAACGGCCGCACATTTACTTTCTTTATTAACTTTACACCTTTTCAAAATTAATTTCCACCAGTTTCATTAGCATTTTTCCTTTCATTTAGATGTAACCCTTTCCTCCCTCTTTACCGACAAATTAACTTCGGTGACGATTGCTTTTCCCAAATTTCCATTAGGTACACGCGGTTTAATTTTTCACTGTCATTAAGGTCGATAAGTGAGGGGGAGGTTACAGGTCGTCAGTCACTACGTTTCCTGCGATGAGAACTAATGCCTGAAATTTGGTATTTTTCGCACACTCTTCACACTGTATATGTCTGAATACCGAATTCCCTGAAGATATTCGAAATGGAATGTCCCATGCCTCTAGCTCCAACTACCATTCCGCGTTCAAATTGTGTTCAAATAGCCGTTGTGCGGCCATAATCACGTTGGACACTTTTTCACATGAATCACCCGAGTATGAATAACACCTCCGCCATTGCACAGCCCTTTTATACCTTGTGTACGCGATACTACTGCCATCTGTACACGTGCATACTGCTACACAAATGACTGCTATCACCTTAGCCTTATTTGTAGTGTAGTGTAAATAGAACGTATTTTGGTTACAAATCTACGAAAAGCTGCAAAATTATAGTCTGAGATGAAGGAAGTACTCAGAGTTGCTGATGCGAATGGAGTTGGGCTTACTATGTCAGTTTGGACCATGTGAATTCCTAGGGCCTGTTTCGATCTAGTTTATTGCCCAATTCGGTGTTATTTTTTGCCAATATCAGTGTCATTTTGTGATGGCTTTTCTTTTCAGGGCCCCCATTGTTTAAATTGTGCTGTTGTTTCCGCAAGACCTGGACATTTCACATCCCAGTGCTAATGACTAATAACATTGAGGCTGAAAAAAATGGGAAATATGGAACTGATGCCTAAGATAAATATCAAATTAATTATAAAGGCTCAGAGTAGGGCTTGGGTTCTGCCACAAAAACCTTTAATAGTGTGCCATACTAATAAAACGAGAATCCACATAGTTAAAGGAAAAAAAGATAACTTTTGCGGCATGAATATTAAACGATCTCCTTATTGATTGGTTTTTCAATGGATAGTTGACTTTCAATTTAATGACGTGCCCGTAAGGGTTTGGAGAAGTGAATTGAGAATTGTGAAATATTCACATTCCCCAGTGACTATTTCGTCGAAATGCAAATTTTTGGTGAACTAAGTAAAAAGTTCTGCAGGGATGTCATCAATACCCGTTGCTTTGTTGTCTGATGCTGCTTAAACTTATTATGTCCATCTATAACACAGGAGAGATACCGACAGACTTCCAGAAATGTATCATTGTTCCTATACCAAAGAAGGCAGCAGCTACAAAATGCGAACAGTACCGAACTCTAGGCCTAATATCACATGCATCAGAAAATTCTCATAAAAATTCTGAAGAGAATTGAAGAGAAGGTGGAGGATATGTTGAGTGAAGATCAGTTTGGTTTCAGAAGGGGATTGGGAACAAGAGAGGCGATTCTGGCACTAAGACTCGTTATCGAAAAGCAATTACAGAAAGATAAACCAACTTATATTGCCTTTGTAGACATGGGAAAGGCATTTGATAACATTATCTGGCAAGAGATGTTCAGAGAACTGAGGAAGAGTGGAATGAAGTACAAAGACATCCGTGTTTCTATAAGAATGAGGTGGCAGTGATTAGGAACTGTCACAATGAACAAGAACCAAATATTAGAAAAGGGGTAAGGCAAGGATTGCTCTCTCTCCTCTTATGTTCAATGCTCACATCCAGGAAGCTATAGACCAAGTTCGAGAAACTACTGAGGTGGGGATCAAAATTAATGGGCAGAAGATAAACATGCTACGTTGTGCAGATGATGTTGCTATAGGCACGGAGACAAAAGAAGATCTAGAGGAAGTCCTCAGAACAATGGAAAAAATTCTATGCAATCAGTATGGAATGAGAATAAACAAGAAAAAGCCTATAGTGATGGTATGCAGTAAAGGAGTAGAACCTCTGAGAATGAGAACTGGAAGAGAGGAGCTGGAAGTGATAGAGAAATTTACTTACCTGGGAAGCAGAATCACAAGAGATGGTAGAAGCCGGAAAGAAATTGCGACCAGAATACAAAAGGCCAAAATTGCATTTAATCGGAGAAGGAACTTACTCACCAGCAACAACATCAGTCTGAAAATAAGGAAACGGATCATGAAAGGCTTCGTTTGGAGTGTGGCCCTATACGGATGTGAAACTTGGACAAAGCAAGAGAAGAGAGAAGACGGCTAGAGGCCGTGGAGATGTGGTGCTATAGAAGGATGATGAAGATCAGCTGCAGAGACAAAGTAACAAATGAAGAGGTGCTTAGAAAAGTACAGGAAACCAGATCTTTGTGGAGGCTCATCCAAACAAGAAGAGAAAAACTTGTAGGGCACATCCTGTGACACAACAACATCATTGGAACAATAACAGAAGTAGCTATTGAGGGAAGGAATCGGCGGGGGCGACCAAGGATATCATACATGCAACAGATCATGAGTGACGTAGGATGTAACACATACGTGGAAATGAAGAGGAAGGGAGAGAGAAGAGAGGAATGGTGCTCTGCTGCATACCAACCTCAGGGTTGAACGCTAAAAGATGAAGAAGTAATAAAGTAATTTTTTGTGGAGTAAGTTGTCAATTACATCGGAATTAACTGCAAACCTACCAAAATATGACTCTTATTGTTTGTGTTCCACAGCTTGGATAAACTTTCGAAACGACGTTACACTGAGATGACGAAAGCCATGGGATGGCTATAAGCACATACAGAGATGGTGGTAGTATCGCGTACACAAGGTATAAAAGGGCAGTGCATTGGCACAGCTGTCATTTGTAATGGAAGAAGGCTTACCAACTTGAGATTTGCTGATGATATTGCCTTACTGGCCAAAGACTTCGCAGAGCTGCAAAACTTAGTTACAGATCTTGCATCGGAATGTCGGCTGGTTGGCTTGAACATGAACCTTTCCAAAACAAAAGTAATATCCAACAAATGGGTCCCAGCTGGAGATGTGAAAGTCAAGGACAGTCTACTAGAAGAGGTCAGTGAATATGTCTACCTTGGCCAGATTATAAATATGAAGGGAGACATAAGACCAGAAATCTATCGACGCATCAAGCTTGGTTGGCAAACATTTGGGAAGAATTCAGAAGTATTCAGATCAAAAACGCCAGTAAATCTGAAGAAAGCAGTATTTGATCAATGCATTCTTCCTGTGATGACGTACGGATGCGAGACATGGACACTGAACTCATTCACAAAAGGGAAACTTAGGACAGCACAGAGAGCTATGGAGAGATCAATGCTGGGCTATACAAGAAAGGACAGGAAAAGGGCAGATGACATCCGGTCTGTGATGATGGTTAATGACATCTTAGAGAGAGTAGGTTCCTTGAAATGGCAGTGGGCTGGCCACGTCGCAAGAAGAAAAGACAATAGATGGACGAAGCTAGTACTGGAGTGGAGTCCGAGAGAGCACCGGAGGCCTAGAGGAAGACCACCAGAAAGATGGGACAAAGACATCAAGAAGATCGCTGGTAACACCTGGCAGAGAACTGCCCAAGACCGTCCCACTTGAAGAAGACTTCCGAAAGCCTACCTGAATCCACGACTCGAAGAGGCAACATCATCTAATGATTGAATTGGCTGCTGCTGCTGATGATGATGATGATTCATGTGAAAAGGTGTCTTTTGTGATTATGGCTGCACGACGGAAATTAACAGACTTTGAACGCGGAATGGTAGTCGGAGCTCGACGCGTCGGACATTCCACTTCGGAAATCGTTAGGTAATTACATATTCCGAGGTCCACAGTGTCAAATATGAGGCATTACCTCTCACCGTGGACAAGGCAGTGGCTGGCGGTCTTCGCTTAATGACCGAGAGCAGCGGCGTTTGCGTGGAGTTGTCCGTGCCAACAGCCAAGCAACACTGCGTGAAACAACTGCATAAATCAATGTGTGACGTACAACGAACGTATCTGTTAGGACAGTGCGCCGAAATAAGGCGTAAATGGGTTACGGCAACAGATGATCGACGCGAGTGCCTTTGTTAACAGCACGAGATCGCCTGCAGCGCCTCTTCTGGGCTCGTGACCACATCGGCTGGACCCTAGCCGACTGGAACCCCATCGTGTGGTGAGATGAGTTCCGGTTTCAGTCGGTAAGAGGTGATCATATGGTTCGAGTGTGGCACAGACCCCACAAAGCCAGCCGCGCGGGGTTAGCCGAGCGGTTTTAGGCGCTTCAGTCGTGGACTGTGCGGCTGGTCCCGGCGGAGGTTCGAGTCCTCCCTCGGGCATGCGTGTGTGTGTGTTTGTCCTTAGGATAATTTAGGTTAAGTAGTGTGTAAGCTGAGGGACTGATGACCTTAGCAGTTAAGTCCCATAAGATTTCACTCACATTTGAACATTTGAACCACAAAGCCATGGACCCAAGTTGTCAACCAGGCACTGCGCAAGCTGTCTGTCGTGAGGCAGACTCCCGACTTACCGATCACCCAGACTGTATACTCTGTCAGTGTTTGAGGAAGAGAGCACTTGGCGACTTCCAACAAACTTTGTGTATAATTTCAAACCTCATCAAAACTTTTTCTCGCTGACACATCCTGCAAGACAACAGTTCTTGTCAACTCTTCGAAGTAAACACACCAAAAAGGAATTCATGGAATCTAGATATTGATAGCTCCAGTTATGCGAGTATCGATATATCTGAATGTCTATACGGGGTGGTCCACTGATCGTGACCGGGCCAAATATCTCACGAAATAAGCGTCAAACGACAAACGAAAAAACTACAAAGAACGAAACTTCTGTAGCTTGAAGGGGGAAACCAGATGGCGCTATAGTTGGCCCGCTAGATGGCGCTGCCATAGGTCAAACGGATATCAATTGCGTTTTTTAAGAATAGGAACCCCCATTTTTATTACATATTCGTGTAGTACGAAAAGAAATATGAATGTTATAGCTGGACCACTTTATTCGCTTTGCGATAGATGGCACCGTAATAGTCACAAACATATGGCTCACAATTTTAGACGAACAGTTGGTAACAGATAGGTTTCTTAAATTAAAATACAGAACGTAGATACGTTTGAACATTTTATTTCGGTTGTTCCAATGTGATAAATGTGCCTTTGTGAACTTATCATTTCTGAGAACGCAAGCTGTTTACAACTTGATTACCTGTAAATACCACATTAATGCAATAAATGCTCAAAATGATGTCTGTCAACCTCACTGCATTTGGCAATACGTGTAACGACATTCCTCTCAACAGCGAGTAGTTCGCCTTCCGTAATCTTCGCACATGCATTGACAATGCGCTGACGCATGTTGTCAGGCGTTGTCGGTGGAGGCTGGCTCTGAGCACTATGGGACTTAACATCTATGGTCATCAGTCCCCTAGAACTTAGAACTACTTAAACCTAACTAACCTAAGGACAGCACACAACACCCAGCCATCACGAGGCAGAGAAAATCCCTGACCCCGCCGGGAATCGAACCCGGGAACCCGGGCATGGGAAGCGAGAACGCTACCGCACGACCACGATTGTCGGTGGATCACGATGGCAAATATCCTTTAACTTTCCCCACAGAAAGAAATCCGGGGACGTCAGATCCGGTTGGTGAATGACGCTTCTTCGCTAAATAGAACGCGTGCAAAAAATCTGTCATCGTCCCGTAATTTCTCTTGTGCCCAGTGGCAGAACTGTACACGATGTTCAAAGTCGTCGCCATGCAATTCCTGGTGCATAGAAGTACAATACGGGTGCAATCGATGTTGATGTGGCATTCTTAACACCGACGATTTTGAGATTCCAGATTCTCGCGCAATTTGTCTGCTACTGATGTGCGGATTAGCCGCGACAACAGCTAAAACACCTACTTGGGCATCATCATTTGTTGCTGGACGTGGTTGACGTTAAACATGTGGCTGAACACTTCCTGTTTCCTTAAATGACGTAACTATCCGGCGAACGGTCCGGACACTTGGATGATGTCGTCCAGGATACCGAGCAGCATACATAGCACACGCCCGTTAGGCATTTTGATCACAATATCCATACATCAACACGATATCGACGTTTTCCACAATTGTTAAATGGTCCATTTTAACACGGGTAATGTATCACGAAGCAAATACTGTCGGCACTGGCGGAATGTTACGTGATACCACGTACTTATACGTTTGTGACTATTACAGCGCCATCTATCACAAAGCGAAAAACGTGGTGCAACTAAAACATTCATATTTCTTTACGTACTACACGAATATGTAATAAAATGAGGGTTGCTATTTAAAAAAACGCAGTTGATGTCCGTTTGGCCTATGGCAGCGGCTCTAGCGGGCCAACCATAGCGCCTACTGGTTTCCCCCTTCAAGATAGCTGAGTTTCGTTCTTTGTAGTTTTTTCGTTTGATGCTTATTTCGTGAGATATTTGGCCCGATCACTATCAATGGACCACCCTGTATATATGGGGTGCATAGGGGCCTGAAGATGGCGATGCCAAAACTGGTCGTCGAACTAAAATAACCTGTGAAAACATAGGCTGTTTGTCGATTATTTTGCGGTAAATGTTTGGCCAACCGCAGTCCCGTATGTATGGTGGATCGACAGAAATACGTCATGTCATTCGACGACACACAAAAAAGGGTTTGTACATGCCATACTAGTTAGATTGATACCCTTACCACTATCTGATAAGAACACTGAAACAGAACATATACATGGAAAATTGCTTCAACTATGAAATAGTTAATGAAATCTTTAAGATAAGAGAAAGAAGGACTATAAGATAAAACGGAGAGAAGTAACATTAATAAATGAAGAGGAAAAACAGAAACCAAAACACTCGGCCTCATCACATATCGGGCAAATACCCGACAAAAATTTGTTATGGGTACATATTTCGTAAAAGAAGAGTAAATATTGGTTTTAGAACTGAGAATACAGTTCTGTAGAATATAGGGCAAACATCCGACCCGATACTTCATTACCATCAACCGGACGTATCTACATTGCATTGCACAAACCAGTTAAGAAATATCTATACGGTACAAAGAACATCGTAACGCCGACACAACAATACATAAACGTTTACTACGCAATTCAAGGGATGAAAAGTATGAAGAGGACAAATTTGAAAATAAGGAAAAGAAAGGTAGATTTAGGGACTTCATGGAAGAACTGGATGTTCTTTCGTATTTTGTACTAAAGAACCAAATTTCATTTTGACCGAACAAATGGAACTGAAAAACAAGGAAATGTATTGAAGGCCCATCTTCTTAGAAAGGTTATGCCAGTCATGACGATTAATTAACTGGAATTAGGTCTATGGCATAGCGGTTTTTCACGCTACCAGTTGTCGGTGATTCTTTGCCCTTTTATTTCGGGTTTGCCTTTGATAGTTGCGGCACTCCTTAAATCGTCGTTAACCGGTTGTTTATTCCAGTTACGTTACCTTCTGGCAGCTGTAAGCAGCTCTCCTTTGATCCATTCGCGATTCTCTGTTGTCGATCTGCTCTCGTCGCCCAACGATGCTACTCAAAATTGGGAAAAAATTGAAAAAATGCAGTTTCGTAAACGGATTAAAACGAGACGAGCTCGCTCTTAAATAAAGTTACTTCACGAGAAGTGTTGACTATTTAAATCTTCGTCAATACTCCGAACATAGCAGAGGGAACATCGTACCACTATTATCGATTTTCTTTCGTACTCCATTTTCATACTGAGGGAGAGAAAAATTACTTTCTAAAAGGCACTGTGTGTCCCCTAATGTCTCTTCGTCTTTTTCTCGTTTTCGCTTTGTGAGTGTGCAATGGTGCCAACGTAATGATCACATAGACGTGTTCTCTAAATTTACCCAACACGGTTTCGACAGAAGTATGTCGTCTTTCTTCAAATGTTTCCCATTTAAGTTTCTCGAACATCTGTGTTATACTTTTAAACGGGATATACCGCCCAATTCCGAAACTACCAGCGCATTCCGGAATTTGTTCTACACTCCTGGAAATGGAAAAAAGAACACATTGACACCGGTGTGTCAGACCCACCATACTTGCTCCGGACACTGCGAGAGGGCTGTACAAGCAATGATCACACGCACGGCACAGCGGACACACCAGGAACCGCGGTGTTGGCCGTCGAATGGCGCTAGCTGCGCAGCATTTGTGCACCGCCGCCGTCAGTGTCTGCCAGTTTGCCGTGGCATACGGAGCTCCATCGCAGTCTTTAACACTGGTAGCATGCCGCGACAGCGTGGACGTGAACCGTATGTGCAGTTGACGGACTTTGAGCGAGGGCGTATAGTGAGCAAGCGGGAGGCCGGGTGGACGTACCGCCGAATTGCTCAACACGTGGGGCGTGAGGTCTCCACAGTACATCGATGTTGTCGCCAGTGGTCGGCGGAAGGTGCACGTGCCCGTCGACCTGGGACCGGACCGTAGCGACGCACGGATGCACGCCAAGACCGTAGGATCCTACGCAGTGCCGTAGGGGACCGCACCGCCACTTCCCAGCAAATTAGGGACACTGTTGCTCCTGGGGTATCGGCGAGGACCATTCGCAACCGTCTCCATGAAGCTGGGCTACGGTCCCGCACACCGTTAGGCCGTCTTCCGCTCACGCCCCAACATCGTGCAGCCCGCCTCCAGTGGTGTCGCGACAGGCGTGAATGGAGGGACGAATGGAGACGTGTCGTCTTCAGCGATGAGAGTCGCTTCTGCGTTGGTGTCAATGATGGTCGTATGCGTGTTTGGCGCCGTGCAGGTGAGCGCCACAATCAGGACTGCATACGACCGAGGCACACAGGGCCAACACCCGGCATCATGGTGTGGGGAGCGATCTCCTACACTGGCCGTACACCACTGGTGATCGTCGAGGGGACACTGAATAGTGCACGGTACATCCAAACCGTCATCGAACCCATCGTTCTACCATTCCTAGACCGGCAAGGGAACTTGCTGTTCCAACAGGACAATGCACGTCCGCATGTATCCCGTGCCACCCAACGTGCTCTAGAAGGTGTAAGTCAACTACCCTGGCCAGCAAGATCTCCGGATCTGTCCCCCATTGAGCATGTTTGGGACTGGATGAAGCGTCGTCTCACGCGGTCTGCACGTCCAGCACGAACGCTGGTCCAACTGAGGCGCCAGGTGGAAATGGCATGGCAAGCCGTTCCACAGGACTACATCCAGCATCTCTACGATCGTCTCCATGGGAGAATAGCAGCCTGCATTGCTGCGAAAGGTGGATATACACTGTACTAGTGCCGACATTGTGCATGCTCTGTTGCCTGTGTCTATGTGCCTGTGGTTCTGTCAGTGTGATCATGTGATGTATCTGACCCCAGGAATGTGTCAATAAAGTTTCCCCTTCCTGGGACAATGAATTCACGGTGTTCTTATTTCAATTTCCAGGAGTGTATGTCTGTCGCTGTGCCTACTCGATAGTGACACCAAGCACTGGAACAATACTCCAGATTCGGTCGCGCACTAGTCTCTTGTATGCAGTTCCCTTACAGACGCACCGCTTTTCCGCAGAACACTAATAATGATTTTCCTCGATGGTGTCGTTTCATGCCGCTTCTTAGTATTACTCCTACCTACACCTACATCTACATCTACATCTACATACATACTCTGCAATCCACCATACGGTGCGTGGCGGAGGGTACCTCGTACCACAACTAGCATCTTCTCACCCTGTTCCACCCCCAAACAGAACGAGGGAAAAATGACTGCCTATATGCCTCTGTACGAGCCCTAATCTCTCTTATCTTATCTTTGTGGTCTTTCGCGAAATGTAAGTTGGCGGCAGTAAAATTGTACTGCAGTCAGCCTCAAATGCTGGTTCTCTAAATTTCCTCAGTAGCGATTCACGAAAAGAACGCCTCCTTTCCTCTAGAGACTCCCACCCGAGTTCCTGAAGCATTTCCGTAACACTCGCGTGATGATCAAACCTACCAGTAACAAATCTAGCAGCCCGCCTCTGAATTGCTTCTATGTCCTCCCTCAATCCGACCTGATAGGGATCCCAAACGCTCGAGCAGTACTCAAGAATAGGTCGTATTAGTGTTTTATAAGCGGTCTCCTTTACAGATGAACCACATCTTCCCAAAATTCTACCAATGAATAGAAGACGACTATCCGCCTTCCCCACAACTGCCATTACATGCCTGTCCCGCTTCATATCGCTCTGCAATGTTACGCCCAAATATTTAATCGACGTGACTGTGTCAAGCGCTACACTACTAATGGAGTATTCAAACATTACAGGATTCTTTTTCCTATTCATCTGCATTAATTTACATTTATCTATATTTAGAGTTAGCTGCCATTCTTTACACCAATCACAAATCCTGTCCAAGTCATCTTGTATCCTCCTACAGTCACTCAACGACGACACCTTCCCTTCCCTACTTACGACCAGTACGGCATGACGTACTCAACATGTCCAGCACTAATCAGACACTATCGCGATCTTTCTCATTTGTTACAGCCATTATCCAACATTCATGTACATTTAAGGAGTACATCAAGTGGGAAATTTTGTCCCAGTATTTCTGCGATTCCTTATGGGGAACTTCACACACTTAATATTTATTGCGCAACAAAAGTGTGTCAATGCGTTGCGCGAAAAGTGCGGGGCCAAGAACGGCGCAACGTTACTGCGCAATATTATGAACACTATGTCCAGGTGGCGCAGTGGTTAACGCAAGTGCCTAATAAGCAGGAGATCCCGGGTTCGAGTCCCGGTTCGCCACACATTTTCACTCATAGCCGCAGATTCCAAGTAATCTTCCCATGCAGCTGACATCAATAATTCCTTCCCTTTAGTTTCTCATCCCTCGACCTGTAGTTACGTAACATGTATCACAGTTGTGGATACCGCGTGATGCCTGTTCTTTCGGACATGTCAAAAAAGAACAGACACTCCACTTTCATATAATTACTGTGCAGTATTTATGCCCGGCACTCGGTAGTTAGAACTGTCCCTTCGTAGCGAATATGTCGGGCGGGACGACGTGGAATTCGTATGAACCGCAATGCGACTGATTTGCATGCCTTGCTAAACTCAAGCACAAATTATGTGAAACGGGCGGAAGAAGACTGGAAAGCTTGCACCAACCATTTGAATGCAACAGGGGCTCATTCACTGCACCATAGTTTCGTAAGGAACAACAAATACACTACTGGCCACTAAAATTGCTACACCACGAAGATGATGTGCTACAGACGCGAAATTTAACCGACAGGAAGTAGATGCTGTAATATGCAAATGATTAGCTTTTCAGATCATTCACACAAGGTTGGCGCCGGTGGCGACACCTACAACGTGCTGACATGAGGAAAGTTTCCAACCGATTTCTCATACACAAACAGCAGTTGACCCGCGTTGCCTGGTGTAACGTTGTTGTGATGCCTAGTGTAAGGAGGAGAAATCCGTACCATCACGTTACCGACTTTCATAAAAGTCGGATTGTAGCCTATTGCGATTGCGGTTTATCGTATCGCGACATTGTTACTCGCCTTGGTCGAGATCCAATGACTGTTAGCAGAATATGGAATCGGTGGGTTCAGGAGGGTAATACGGAACTCCTTGCTGCATCCCAAGGGCCTCGTATCACTAGCAGTCGAGATTACAGGCATCTTATCCGCATGGCTGTAATGGATCGTGCAGCCACGTCTCGATCCGTGAGTCAACAGATGGGGACGTTTGCAAGACAACAAACAGTTCGACGTCGTTTGCAGCAGCACGAACTATCTATCAGGTCGGAGACCGTGGCTGCAGTTACCCTTGACGCTGCATCACAGACAGCAGCGTCTGCGATGGTGTACTCGACGACGAACCTGGGTGCACGAATGGCAAAACGTCATTTTTTCGGACGAATCCAGGTTCTGTTTACAGCATCGTGATGGTGGCATCCGTGTTTGGCGACATCGCGGTGAACGCACATCGGAAGCGTGTAGTCGTCATCGCCATACTGGCGTATCACCCGGCGTGATGGTATGGGGTGTCATTGGTTACACGTCTCGGTCACCTCTTGTTCGCATTGACGGCACTTTGAACAGTGGACGTTACATTTCAGATGTGTCACGACCCGTGGCTCTACCTTTCATTAGATCCCTGCGAAACCCTACATTTCAGCAGGATAATGCACGACCGCATGTTGCAGGTTCTGTACGGGCCTTTCTGGATACAGAAAATGTTCGACTGCTGCCCTGGCCAGCACATTCTCCAGATCTCTCACCAACTGAAAACGTCTGGTCAATTGTGGCCGAGCAACTGGCTCGTCACAATATGTCAGTCACTACTCTTGATGCTGCACGGGCAGCTGTACCTGTACATGCCATCCAAGCTCTGTTTGTCTCAATGCCTAGGCTTATCAAAGCCATTATTACGGCCAGAGGTGGTTGTTCTGGGCACGATTTCTCAGGATCTATGCACCCAAGTTGCGTGTAAATGTGATCACAAGTCAGTTCTAGTATAATATATTTATCCAATGAATACCCGTTTATCATCTGCATTTCTTCTTGGTGTAGCAATTTTAATGTCCAGTAGTGTAATTACAAATTAAATAAGTGAATTGTGTAATTGATCGTTGCATGTGCTGATTTCTGTGTATTTTTCTATTGCAACATCTGCTGTAAACGAAATAAAACAATTATTTACTGACTGCTGATTGAAAGCTCACATGACGTTACGTCTGTGGAGTGACAACCGTTGAAACACAAGAGAACATGTACGCTCACTGACAGCAGATCTGTTCTTATTTGCCAGTTCTGAAAACTGATACAAGTAAAATAAACATTTCAACTTACTGTCATGACACCACCATCTACAGTTTCGTCTGCTATTGTGTACAACGATGTACCTGACCTTTCGTAAACAGTCAGGAATTTCATTTCTCAAAATACCGCATGATGCTTTAATATAGATCCTTCAGTACATTTCCTTTTTTCCTCACTTACTTTAAATCCATTGTAGAATTATAAAAATTTTAGAAGCGTCCTATAAAACTATTTAAAACTTTCGCATTTTTTCTGTATATTGTCTCGTTCGCATTTAACATTAAAAAATTATTTACAAAGTAATAGCATAACTGTAGTACTTAAGGCAATATAATGCTTCCGGTTTGTCTGATTCTCAAATCATAAGATGGTAGTTAAGCTACCGCAACTAGTGGTCATCACTTTGTAAATAATTTTTTAATGTTAAATGCGATTGAAACAAAATATAGAAATAAATTGAAAGTTTAAAAAAGTTTTATAAAAAGTTTTTAAAAATGTTCGTGGTTTACAATTGATTATCAACTTACGATCGCTTCTTCCTATTTTCGCAATGTCAGATAAATTCATTTACTTTTTGCAGTTCCTTGCCGAAATTCGTTCGGTACGAACTGACTCTTCCGGGTCTCGGCAGGAACTGCCGTTAATTGCGCATTGCTACCCTTACGCTGTACAATACATCACGCAGTATATTGAGAGTGTATCAATATTTTGAAAGCTCAGCAGTCTCCTGCTGTACACTGCACAAACCGCCAACGCCACACTTGAAACTGTCAATATTATTGCGCAGTGATCAGTATTACGCAATACATATTGAGTGTGTCAGGCCCCTGCATGGATCAACCGCTACAACAGAGCCAACTCAGTAGAGGAAACACCCAGAAGAAAATACACTGGCTGAAAAAGAATATAGGATCCGATTTCAGCGTAACTTCGTACACCTGCACGACTCCAGCGGGTATTTACACTGAAGCGCCAAAGAAACTGGTACACCTGCCTAATATCGTGCAGGGCCCCCGCGAGCGCGCAGAAGTGCCGCAACACGACGTGGCATGGACTCGACTAATGTCTGAAGTAGTGCTGGAGGGAACTGACACCATGAATCCTGCAAGGCTGTCAATAAATCCGTGAGAATAGGAGGGAGTGGAGATCTCTTCTGAAAAGCTCGTTGGAAGGCATTCCAGATATGCTCAATAATGTTCATGTCTGTGGAGTTGGTGGCCATTGGAAGTGTTTAAACTCGGAAGAGTGTTCCTGGAGACACTCTGTAGCAATTTTGGTCGTGTGGGGTGTCGCATTGTCCTGCTGGAATTGCTCAGGTCCGTCGAAATGCACAATGGACGTGAATGGATGCAGATGATCAGACAGGATGGTTACGTTCGTGTCACCTGTCAGAGTCGTATCTAGACATATCAGGGGTCCCATATCACTCCAATTGCACGTGCCCAACACCATTACAGAGTCTCCATCAGCTTGAACAGTCACCTACTCACATGCAAAGCCCATAAATTCATGAGGTTGTCTCCATACCCGTACACATCCGCTCGATACAATTTGGAACGAGACTCGTCCGATCAGCAACATGTTTCCAGTAATCAACAGTCCAATGTCGGTGTTGACGGGCCCAGGCGAGGCGTAAAGCTTTGTGTCGTGCAGTCATCAAGGTACACGAGTGGGCCTTCGGCTCCGAAAGCCCATATCGGTGATGTTTCGTTGAATGGGTTGCACACTGACACTTGTTGATGGCCCAGCACTGAAATCTGCAGCAATTTGCGGAAGGGTTGCACTTCTGTCACGTTGAACGATTCTCTTCAGTCATCGTTGGTGCCGTTCTTGGAGGAGCTTTTACCGGCAGCAGCGATGTCGGAGATTTAATGTTCTTGATATTCACGGTACACTCGTAAAATGGTCGTACGAGAAAACTGACATTTCATCGCTACCTCGGAGATGCTGTGTCTCATCGCTCGTGCGCCGACTATAACACCACGTTAAAACTCACTTATACCTTGATAACCTGCCACTGCAGCAGCGGAACCCGATCTATTAACTGCGCCAGACACGTGTCTTCCATAGGCTTTGCCGACCGCAGAGCCGTATTCTGCCTGTTTGCACTTTGCATCTCTCTGTATTTGAACACGCATGCCTATAGCAGTTCTTTGGCGGTTCTGTGTAAAAAAAACTCCGTAAAGATTGCTTTTCGGTGTTCCAAAGAATGAGAAGATGCGTAACATGTTGCAACTCGCTCGTAGAGATTCAGATGAGGCGCAGATCACTACGTGTGTATTTGTGTCAATGAGAATGAATACGTTGTCGCTCGCAGCGTAACAGGTAGAGTACTTCACTTTTAATGAAATGTTTGCAAGATCGCTACTCATTCGGAGTATGTCTCATTTCCTCTTTCAGCTCTCTTCGGTTACTAGAACTGTCTTCTTAAATCCACTTCATTCGTAATACAGTTATGTAACAGCTTTAAACTATATACCATAATACATATTAATATCTGTTTTCATTTATTAGCTTTATTTTAAGCTGATCAGTTTGCTCTGATTCACAAGGATGGTGTTTAGAAACTGTATTTGATGCATGATGTAGCTCTTATTGTGAGGAATCTGAGAAACCATTTATCGATTTCCGACCATATTATTCTTCCAAACAAGTCGCCGATTAGAATAATTTGCCACTTACCTCTATTTACATTGAGCCTGTTGTTAACATGTATGATTTAAACTAAGAGAAAACTTGAGCATTGCTTGGAATCTACGAGGAAATGTAATAAGACCAGGGCTTTACGATAAAATGAAAGTTGGTCCTGCTTAAGCACTTTTAAATAATAATGTTTCAACAGTAGTTAAGTACTCTACTGGCCATTAAAATTGCTACACCAAGAAGAAATGCAGATGATAAACGGGTATTGGCTAAATGGCTCTGAGCACTATGGGACTTAACATCTGGGGTCATCAGTCCCCTAGAACTTAGAACTACTTAAACGTACCTAACCTAAGGACATCACACACATCCATGCCCGAGGCAGGATTCGAGCCTGCGACCGTAGCGGTCGCGCGGTTCCAGACTGAAGCGCCTAGAACTGCTTGGCCACCATGGCTGGCTGATAAACGGGTATTCATTGGACAAATATATTATACTAGAATTAACATGTGATTACATTTTCACGCAATTTGGGTGCATAGATCCTGAGAAATCAGTATCCAGAACAACCACCTCTGGCCGTAATAATGGCCTTGATACGCCTGGGCATTGAGTCAAACAGAGCTCGGATGGCGTGTATAGGTACAGCTGCCCATGCAGCTTCAACACGATACCACAGTCCATCAAGAGTAATGACTGGTGTATTGTGACGAGCCAGTTACTCGGCCACCATTAACAAGACGTTTTCAATTGGTGAGAGATCTGGAGAATGTGCTGGCCAGGGCAGCAGTCGAACATTTTCTGTATCCAGAAAGGCACGTACAGGACCTGCAACATGCGGTCGTGCATGTTTCGCAGGGATCGAATGAAGGGTAGAGCCACGGGTGGTATCACATGTGAAATGTAACGTCCACTGTTCAAAGAGCCGTCAATTCGAATAAGAGGTGACCGAGACGTGTAACCAATGGCACCCCATACCATCACACTGGGTGATACGCCAGTATGGCGATGACGACTACACGCTTCCAATGTGCGTTCACCGCGATGTCGCCAAACACGGATGCCACCATCACGATGCTGTAAACAGAACCTGGATTCGTCCGAAAAAATGACGTTTTGCCATTCGTGCACCCAGGTTCGTCGTCGAGTACACCATCGCAGACGCTGCTGTCTGTGATGCAGCGTCAAGGGTAACTGCAGCCACGGTCTCCGAGCTGATATTTCGTGCTGCTGCAAACGACGTCGAACTGTTTGTGCAGATGGTTGTTGTCTTGCAAACGTCCCCATCTGTTAACTCAGGGATCGAGACGTGGCTGCACGATCCATTACAGCCATGCGGACAGGATGCTTGTAATCTCGACTGCTAGTGATACGAGGCCGTTGGGATGCAGCAAGGAGTTCCGTATTACCCGCCTGAACCCACCGATTCCATATTCTGCTAACAGTCATTGGATCTCGACCAAGGCGTGTAGCAATGTCGCGATACGATAAACCGCAATCGCGATAGGCTACAATCTGACGTTTATCAAAGTCGGAAACGTGATGGTACACATTTCTCCTCCTTACACGAGGCATCACAACAACGTTACACCAGGCAACGCGGGTCAACTGCTGTTTGTGTATGAGAAATCGGTTGGAAACTTTCCTCATGTCAGCACGTTGTAGGTGTCGCCACCGGCGCCAACCTTGTGTGAATGCTCTGAAAAGCTAATCATTTGCATATCACAGCATCTTCTTCCTGTCGGTTATATTTCGCGTCTGTAGCACGTCATCTTCGTGGTGTAGCAAATTTAATGGCCAGTAGTGTATGTAGTAGAACAACAGATACACAGTTACTTTAGCGTTCTGCTGCGTCAGATGGTTATTTTATAGAAGTTGTTTTCCGTTGGTTTAAATTAATGACCTGGAGGAACAGAAAAACTGCAGTTGTGTAAATCTCTTGAAGGCAAACACAATGGTGCTTTTCAAGTATGCACGAGTGTGACTACGCTGCCTGAAACTTGAGAAAGGGGTACCTTGAATACAGTAGTAGTTCTGATAACAACTACTGCACTTAACAAACAGAATTACCTTCTGAATGAAAAAGTTTCCACTGTGTTTCATTGTGCAGGCTTCCACAACTTGCACAGGAAAATATTTTTTAAGCATAGGCCGAGCAAATAATCCAGTTCCAGATTTCCCCAGTTTTAAGACAATTCTACGACCTATTGTTGTATTAGAATTCTTCGGTTCAAGTCGTCATGCAATGAAGTTTTCACGTTTGAAATCTGGGTTGTTTCCGAAGGACGAAGAGACCGTAAACGCATAAACTTTCGAAAGATTTCAGCTATTAGCCTTAACAAGATTCCTTTCCTTTGTTTCTTAAAAGTTGTAAATTCATTTTCCATCACTGAATAACTGAACTGTTAGCAGAAAAAGCACGGAAAACACGAGTAACTTCGGCTAACATTCCTCTTGCACACGAATAGCTCCCTCTTTTTCTCAGCCTGTGACGTCACCAGAGCCTCAACCAATAACAGAGCTTTTTCGATCACGTGACCAAATCTTGAAATTCTTACGTCGATGCCGCCGAACTGTTGACCGAGCTACGGCTGTCAGTGCTGCATATGTGAGAGCCACACAGGACGCCTCGATGGTTTCTCGTAGCTCGGCCAGTGTAGCTGGCCTCTGTTAATAAACTTAATTTTTCAAGGTCACCCAAAAGTAGAAGTCAATCGGATGGCAGGTGAAGTTGATGTTTGCAGTATGTGAATCTACACCTCACCAGTTACGATACCTTCGAAGAAGAATAGGCCAATCAGACCGCGTGATGACGGATCACACAACACATTAACACCCGGTAGATTAACATGTTTGTCCACGTGAACAGGAGGATTTTCAGGAGCCCAGTAAATGCAGTTGTGGAGGTTTACATTACCGTCCAGTTTGAACTGCGCCTCGTCAGACAAGATAGCCATCCCTGTGAAACGTTCATCCTCGCGAAGCGTGCCTTCAAACCACTCGCTGTATTTCATCCTTCGATCCCGGTCGTCCTCGCTCATAGCGTGCAGAGATCTTGGAATGTCCACTTTCCACTTTGCAGCCTTCAGAATTCGTCGTATGCTTGATCGGCTTCCCCCTTTAACGTTCACTCTTCTCCACTGCTTCTTGAGGTGAGCTGGTAAAATGTTACAACACAGCAGCGCCGGAAGCTGAACTTGTTGGTGTTTTTGGTCGGCCAGACATTTCCGTAGGCAAGTCCTGAACAGTACCGTCGGCTTCAAATTTATCCCGACTACGATAAATTGTTGTACGTGGTGGTGGCCGATTTCCGTACACTTTGCGCCATTGCCATTGTACCTCTATCATGTTTTCATACTTCCAGCACCACTTCAGTACGGCCTTGCATCGCTCAAACGACATTCTTACTTCATTCACTGCTGCACTGTCATCTGCTGACAAAACAACGAACTTGCGCTACCGCGCAAAATTGCAGCGATAAATTGTGGCGATATGTCGTTTTGTTCCAAAGATATTAACTATCAAAGAGTGTCTACATTTTTCTGCACACTTCTGTATTTTTAACGTAGGAAAATTGTTGTGCAGCAAACGATTGTAACTTCCTCACATTTGCGACTGCCCTCAGAAAAATGTAGTGGGGCTCCTCGCAATATTGTGTGCCATCACGCACGATTGCTCGGAGACCAGCAGATTATACCGCCCGTGCGTGGGCTGCCGTTAACATCACAGCACAAACAGCTGCGAGTGGAATGGTGCTCTGACTGGGAAGCATGGACCACTGAGGAATGACGTTGCTTCGTGATGAGCGATCACCATCGTCGACGAGTATGGTGATGTGTTGTTGTTGCTGTTGTGGTCTTCAGTCCTGAGACTGGTTTGATGCAGCTCTCCATGCTACTCTATCCTGTGCAAGCTACTTCATCTCCCAGTACTTACTGCAACCTACATCCTTCTGAATCTGCTTAGTGTATTCATCTCTTGGTCTCCCTCTACGATTTTTACCCTCCACACTGCCCTCCAACGCTAAATTTGTGATCCCCTGATGCCTCAGAACATGTCCTACCAACCGGTCCCTTCTTCTTGTCAAGTTGTGCCACAAACTCCTCCCCAGTTCTATTCAATACCTCCTCATTAGTTATGTGATCTACCCATCTAATCTTCAGCATTCTTCTGTAGCACCACATTTCTAAAGCTTCTATTCTCTTCTTGTCCAAACTATTTATCGTCCATGTTTCACTTCCATACATGGCTACACTCCATACAAATACTTTCAGAAACGACTTCCTGACACTTAAATCTATACTCGATGTTAACAAATTTCTCATCTTCAGAAACGATTTCCTTGCCATTGCCAGTCTACATTTTATATCCTCTCTACTTCGACCATCATCAGTTATTTTGCTCCCCAAACAACACTACTCCTTTACTACTTTAAGTGTCTCATTTCCAAATCTAATTCCCTCAGCATCACCCGACTTAATTCGACTACATTCCATTATCCTCGTTTTGCTTTTGTTGATGTTCATCTTATATCCTGCTTTCAAGACACTATCCATTCCGTTCAACTGCTCTTCCAAGTCCTTTGCTGTCTCTGACAGAATTACAATGTCATCGGCAAACCTCAAAGTTTTTATTTCTTATCCATGGATTTTAATACCTACTCCAATTTTTTCTTTTGTTTCCTTTACTGCTTGCTCAATATACAGATTGAATAACATCGGGGAGAGGCTACAACCCTGTCTCACTCCTTTCCCAACCACTGCTTCCCTTTCATGTCCCTCGACTCTTATAACTGCCACCTGGTTTCTGTACAAATTGTAAATAGCCTTTCGCTCCCTGTATTTTACCCCTGCCACCTTTAGAATGTGAAAGAGAGTATTCCAGTCAACATTGTCAAAAGCTTTCTATAAGTCTACAAATGCTAGAAATGTAGGTTTGCCTTTCCTTAATCTTTCTTCTAAGATAAGTCGTAGGATCAGTATTGCCTCACGTGTTCCAACATTTCTACGGAATCCAAACTGATCTTCCCCGAGGTCGGCTTCTATCAGTGTTTCAGTATGGTGATATCCTGGTGAAAGGTTCCATGCTTCTAAGGTTTTGGAGAGACACAGCGTGTTACTCCTGGCATCGTGGTGTAGCGAGCCATCAGGTGTGGCTTCAGGTCACAACTGGAAGTGATTGAGGGAACTGTAGCAACACGACGCTACGTCGCGGCCACCCAGCGCGCTCATGTGTTACCGACAGTATCCTGGTACCATTTTTCAACAGGATAACACTCGTCCACAAAGGTTGCGCGTCTCTATGAAGTGTGTACGTGAGGCTGAAGTACTCCATCTGTCAGCAAGGTCCCCAGATCAGTCCTCGATAGCACATGTGCGGGACCAACACGGACGTCAACTGTGTCTCAGAGCCATTATCCAGAATATGGAGAACCAGTTCGAATAGTTGTAGGCCAGTTTGCCACAGGAAAGGACACTACGGCTCTATGACATCCTCCCCAACAAGAGTCAGTGCGTGCATCCATGCCAGACGGGGTGCAACGCCGTAGTCGTAAAGGGGCTACTACTGCTAAGTCCTTTGCAGGTGTCATTTTATTCTGTAATCACTGCAATATCATCACATAACCTTTGAGCCTGTTCAGCTTCATTTACTTTCCCCTCAAGATTTTTATCCGGCACAGTACAGGGTGTATCAAAAAGAATCATACGATTTAAAAAAAACTCGTAACTATTATATGATTTGAGATATATGGGTGAACAACGTACTGTTGGAAAGACCATACTCTCGAGTTTTACATGGTTCCCGCTAGGTAGCAGCAGAGTGCGGCCACTTCAGTTCTAACGAAAATGGCGTCGGGACAGCAGAAAGCGTTTCGTGTTCTACGTTTTGCGCAGTACGGCTCAGTAATACACTATTGGCCATTAAAATTGCTACACCAAGAAGGTGACGTGCTACAGATGCGAAATTTAACCGACAGGAAGAAGATGCTGTGATATGCAAATGAGTAGCTTTTCAGAGCATTCACACAAGGTTGGCGCCGGTGGCGACACCTATAACGTGCTGACATGAGGAAAGTTTCCAACCGATTTCTCAAGCACAAACAGCAGTTGACCGGCGTTGCCTGGTGAAACATTGTTGTGATGAATCGTGTAAGGAGGAAAAATGTGTATCATCACGTTTCCGATTTTGATAATGGTCGGATTGTAGCCTATCGCGATTGCGGTTTATTGTATCGCGACATTGCTGCTCGCGTTGATCGAGATCCAATGACTGTTAGCAGAATATGGAGTCGGTGGATTCAGAAGGGTAATACGGAACGCCGTGCTGCATCCCAACGGCCTCGTAACACTAGCAGTCGAGATGACAGGCATCTTATCCGCATGGCTGTAACGGATCGTGCAGCCACGTCTCGATCCCTGACTCAACAGATGGGGACGTTTGCAAGACAACAAACATCTGCACGAACAGTTCGACGACGTTTGCAGCAGCATGGACTATCAGCTCGGAGACCATGGCTGCGGTTACCCTTGACGCTGCATCACAGACAGGCGGGCCTGCGATGGTGTACTCAACGACGAACCTGGGTGCACGAATGGAAAAACGCAATTTTTTCGGATGAATCCAGGTTCTGTTTACAGCTTCATGATGGTACGGGCCTTTCTGGATACAGAAAATGTTCGACTGCTGCTCTGGCCAGCACATTCTCCAGATCTCTCACCAATTGAAAACGTCTGGTCAATGGTGGCCGAGCAACTGGCTCGTCACAATACGCCAGTCACTACTCTTGATGAACTGTGGTATCGTGTTAAAGCTGCATGGGCAGCTGTACCTGTACGCGCCGTCCAAGCTCTGTTTGACTCAAGGCCCAGGCGTATCACGGCCGTTATTACGGCCAGAGGTGGTTGTTGTGTTTGTGAAAACTTATGGGACTTAACTGCTAAGGTCATCAGTCCCTAAGTTTACACACTACTTAACCTAAATTATCCTAAGGACAAACACACACACACCCATGCCCGAAGGAGGACTCGAACCTCCAGCCGCACAGTCCATGACAGCAGCTAGAGGTGGTTGTTCTGGTTACTGATTTCTCAGGATCTATGCACCCAAATTGCGTGAAAATGTAATCACATGTCAGTTCTGGTATAATATATTTGTCCAATGAATACCCGTTTATCATCTGCATTTCTTATTTATTCAATTTTAATGGCCAGTAGTGTAATTGTTAAGCATGACTTTCGTACTATGTATGATGTGGATCCTCCTAGAGCACAGAGCATTAGACGTTGGCACGAACATTTCCGAGAAACAGGTTGTTTGTGTAAAGGCAAATCGCCTGGTTTTCCCCCAGTGTCTGACACAGACGTCGAACGCACCCGCCATAGTTTCAGGGCCGCAGATATCCGTTCGCTGTGCAGATCGACAGCTCATCATGCCCCCAATGTCTGTCTGGCAGGTGTTGTGTTGACGTTTACACATGAAACCATACAAACTTCTGCTACTTCAAACTCTTCGTGAAGGTGACAAACAACAATATGTAGTTCTGTAATTTGGTTCTTGGCACGATTCAGGATGACAGTTTTCTTCCATGCTTAATGTTTAGTGACGAGCCGACATTCCATTTAAATGGAAAGATGAACCGTCATAACGTGAGAATATGGGATGCGGAACAACCACATGAAGTGTTATTGTAGTTTCACGGGAAAGGGCGTACGGTCAATTTTTCTTTGCTGAGGACACTGTTACAGAAGCACATGCTCGATATGCTCGAGAACTTTCTTTTCCCACAGTTGGAGACTGATTCGAACGACTTCATTTACCGACGGGATGGGGTGCCGGCACACTGGCATTTGGAAATGCAGGAATTTTTAAATCAAAGGATTACTGAACGATGGATCGGTCGCACTGGACCAAATGATTCAGCCTTAGGTTACTGCCCTCCAATGTCACCAGACTTGGTTGTATGTGGTTATTTCCTGTGGGGGTTTGTAAAAGACTCTGTTTATGTGCCTCAGTTATCAACAACAATGAATGAACTGAGACATCGCGTAACAGCAGCTGTGGAAGCTGTATCTCAAGACATGCTCGTTGCAGTGGGGGAACAATTTCAATACCGCACTGATAAATGCCGTGCATCTCAAGAGGGCATATTGAACACCTATGAAAAGGTATGAAAAAAAAAGCTTTTCGAATTTCCCGTTCATCAAAAAACAAAATTTTTATTAGTTTCAGAAATATAGACGTGCCAAATCTGATGATTATTTGATACACCGTGCATATTTTATTGTTAAAAAAGCATCTGTGGTGTGTTAAAGGTAATGGTGTCAGCTGAGCAACGTACATGCAATGATAGGGGAGGTGAGGGGGGTGGGGTGGAGAGGAAGAGGAGGAATTAGGAAATTGTTGTCCCCTCCCCCTTCACTCCCCCCCCCCCCCCCCCCCCTCAGGCACCAGCTCTGGAGTTGCACCTAGTAACACCGCTACGACGCCACTACAGGGCGCACGTGGCGTAAAATATAAAGTGGCTGTAAATTACGCGTCATCTCGGAATGATCCGGAGAGGCTAGAAAACGAGCAAATGGAAGAGTGAAAGATTAAAAAAGAATATATTACAAAGCGACTGGTCGCAGTGCCCGAACAAAGCTTTCGAGGGAATTGGTCGATTTGTCGCACTGAAACTTCGTGGCAGATCAAAACCGTGTGCCGGAGTGAAAATCTATCGCACTCTTCGACCCTTCGTCTCTCTTTTACGCCAACTTTCTCATTAATATGTCACTCGATTTAGCAAGCTTAATCATGCAGCTTATAACGCTAGGGGCAGCACATGATTCACGATATTTACACAAGATGATTTACGGGAGTGTTATCAGTGTGTAAAGTTTATTACTGACTTTTCATACAAGTGTGAACCTTTCGGCTCCCATAAATAAAACCTCATGCAAGTGGAAACAAGTGTTTAGGAAGTTGGGTAGTGGTTTAAGTTGCTGGGCTGCTATATCTTCTTAATTTGACATGCACGCTTCAGAATTCTATGTATATAATGTTAGCCAGTCACAGTTGGAATAAGTAAACTCATACAAATACTTGTGTATCACTTGGTAGTGATATGGAGTGGGACGATAACGTAGGCTCAGTTGCGAGTAAAGCAGGTAGCAGTTTTCGGTTTATAGGTAGAAGGATAGAGAAACGCAATGAGTCCACAAAGGAGACTGATTACGAATCGCTCGTGTGACCCATCCTAGAATATCGCTCAAGCGTGTGTGATCCGTACTAAATAAGACTAGCAGGGGATATTGAACGTGCACAGAGGAGAGCAGTACGAATGGTCACAGGATTGTTGAATCTGTGTGAGAGTGTCACACAGATACTGAAGGAACTGAACTGGCAGACTCCTAAGCGCATACGTAAACTATCCCGAGGAAATCTACTTACAAAGTTTCAAGAACTGGCTTTAAATGATGACTCCAGGAATATACTGCAACTCCCTACTTATCAGTCCCTCAGAGATCGTGAGGACAAGTTTAAATTAATTACAGTATCCACAGAGGCATTTAAACAACCATTCTTTGCGCGCTCCATACTTGAATGGAATGGGAAACAGCCTTAATACCTGGTACAGTGGGATGTACCCTCCGCCACGGACTTCACTGCGGTTGCCAGAGTATAGATAAGTTCAGACGATTTCATTATCAGGAAGGTAGGAATAAGTTAGTCACTTAACTAGTCCTTAACTGGAGCGCTAACGTGATTGTTGAGATTTCATTATTATGTGGACTCGGAAATTTCCTGTAATATCATTACCATTTATCATCTTAATAACTTAACATCTTTCTGTGATCCGTAGTGCCCCATGTATTCATTATTGTCTCACTTCCATATCTGTACACAAGTCACTTCTGTTTCGATTAGATGAAGTTCTGTACGCAAGTGAGCTAAGTCTTTACTGAACATGGGAGCCACATACGTCCTCATTTTCCATACACAACAGTATCTACTGCTGGTGAATCCTGTTGATGCCTTGGGCAGATGGAGGGAATATTTTGAAGAGTTGCTCAATGCAGGTGAAAATACGATCAGTAATGTTTCAGATTTTGATGTACAATGGGATAGGAATGATGATGGCAATAGGATCACATTTGAGGAAGTGGAGAAAATGGTCAATATATTGCAGTGCAATAAAGCGGCTGGGGTGGATGAAATTAAGTCGGAACTCATCAAATACAGTGGAACGTCAGGTCTTAAATGGCTACACAGGATAATTGAAGTGGCCTGGGAGTCGGGACAGGTTCCATCAGACTGGACAAAAGCAGTAATCACACCAATCTTTAAACATGGAAACAGAAAAGATTGTAACAACTACAGAGGTATCTCTTTAATCAGCGTTGTGGGTAAAATCTTCTCAGGTATTGTTGAAAGGAAAGTGCGAGTATTAGTTGAGGACAAATTGGATGAAAATCAGTGTGGGTTTAGGCCTCTTAGAGATTGTCAGGACCAGATCTTTAGCTTACGGCAAATAATGGAGAAGTGTTACGAGTGGAACAGGGAATTGTATCTATGCGTTATAGATCTAGAAAAGGCATATGACTGGGTTCCTAGGAGGAAGTTATTGTCTGTTCTATGAGATTATGGAATAGGAGGCAAACTTTTGCAAGCAATTAAAGGTGTTTTCATAGATAGTCAGGCAGCAGTTGGAGTTGAAGGTAAATTGAGTTCGTGGTTCAGAGTAGTTCAGAGGTAAGACAAGGCTGCAACCTGTCTCCACTGTTGTTCATATTATTTATGGATCATATGTTGAAAACAATAGACCGGCTGGGTGAGATTAAGATATGTGAACACAAAATAAGCAGTCTCGCATATGCGGATGACTTAGTTGTGATGGCAGATTTGATTGAAAGTTTTCAAAGTAATATTTCAGAGCTAGATCAGAAATGTAAGGACTATGGTATGAAGATTAGCATCTCCAAAACGAAAGTAATGTCAGTGGGAAAGAGATATAAACGGATTGAGTGCCAAATAGGAGGAACAAAGTTAGAACAGGTGGACGGTTTCAAGTACTTAGGATGCATATTCTCACAGGATGGCAACATAGTGAAAGAACTGGAAGCAAGGTGTAGCAAAGCTAATGCAGTGAGCACTCAGCTACGATCTATTCTCTTCTGAAAGAAGGAAGTAAGTACCAAGACTAAGTTATATGTGCTCCGTTCAATCTTTCGACCAACTTTGTTGTATGGGAGCGAAAGCTGGGTGAAGTCAGGTTACCTTATCAATAAGGTTGAGGTTACGGATATGAAAGTAGCTAGGATGACTGCAGGTACTAGTAGATGGGAACAATGGCAGGAGGGTGTCCACAATGAGGAGATCAAAGAAAAGCTGGGAATGAATTCTATAGATGTAGCAGTCAGGGAGAACAGGCTTAGATGGTGGGATCATGTTATACCCATGGGAGAAGCAAGGTTACCCAAGAGACTCATGGGTTCAGCAGTAGAGGGTAGGAGGAGTCGGGGCAGACCAAGGAGAAGGTACCTGGATTCGGTTAAGAATGATTTTGAAGTAATAGGCTTAACATCAGAAGAGGCACCAATGTTAGCACTGAATAGGGGATCATGGAGGATTTTATAAGGGGGACTATGCTCCAGACTGAACGTTGAAAGGCATAATCAGTCTTAAATGACGATGGTGATGATGATGATGAACAGTATCTATGATCGTCTGTAGAAATAACCCTCTCAGTGCTTAGGTAAGCCGTCACGTCGGTGTACTAGACGATGATTTCACGCTTTCTTTCGATCTTGATTCCACAGAGCTAGTTTTAGAAGACTCCAGGGAAGCGTGTTCATGTTTTTGATTCTCCTCCACAGATCTTTGTTACACCGAGAGTATCGTTGCAAGAATCGCATTCATATTGGATGAAACTCAGAAACCAGCATTAAAAACACCACAAACTGACGCATGTGTACCAATGTTCAAGAGCGCAGCCAGGGCCTGTTAGTTTCGCGTTGAATGACGAAGTGGTTTTGAGATTTCTCGACTCTTGAAGCACCCATTGTATTTTGTGACTGTCTAGAACCTGAGATTCAACTGGTACGTCTGTCTCTTTGTTAAACGTAGGTGTTTTTATCCAAGGGGTGAGCGGTCAGCTACTTTCCCCCTCTTGGGCACCCCCTTGCTGGTATTACCAGTGTAATACTACACACATCCATATATTTTGCATTTTTCAAACATGTCGCAAGTGCTGGGTTATTTTTTTTCTGGGAACTGTGTTTGCTGTTTTCTTTTTCCAGCTCATGGTTCTAGGTTACACTTTGGTTTGGTTTCATCACGTTCTACACGTAACATTTTGGGATAATAGTACTTTTTTACTACCTACATCTAAATCTACATGTACGTGATCACTGCGCAATTCACACTTAAGTGTTTCGCAGAGGGTTCGTCGCACCACTTTGAGTATGTATCTTTCCAGTCTCGAATAGCGCGTAGGGAAAACGAGCACGTAAATTTTTCCCTGTGGGCTCTGATTTCTCTTATTTTATTACGATGTTTGCTTCTTCCTATGTTGGTGGGGGCGAACAAAATATTTTGGCCTTCTGAGGAGAAAGCTGGTGATTTAAATTTCGTGAAATTATCTCGCGGCAACGAAAAAGTCTTTGTTTTCATGATTGCCACCCTTACTCGCGTGTCACATCCGTAACACTTTCCCCCCTATTTTACGAACCTACAAAACGAGCTGGCCTTCTTTGAACTTCTTCGGTATCCTCCGTCAGTTCTCTCTGCAAAGAAAATGATAGCATTTGCTAGTACGAAGTCTTGGTAAAAATTCAGAAAAGACATGGAAGAGAATATTAAGGATGACAAGAAGATATTATACCGTATATTAGGTAACAAAGGAAAGCAAAAAGAAAATACTTCAAAAGACATCAACAAAGATGCAAAACCTATGTGGGAGGAAGGAGAGGTTTTGAAACTACGGAAACAGTGCTTTCGAAAACTATATGAAGGACAGGATGGAACGTATGCACATGATGAGCATGATGAGATATAGGGAGACGAAAGAAACATCACACCCACAACGGAAATAGGAAGGGAAGATCTGCAGATGTTGGATGCAGAGAAAGCTGTATCAGAAACGAAAAATGGCAAAGCTCCTGGCGTAGGCTGTATAGAATAATGAGAATAGTGTGGACGTATGGAAAGATTCATGGTGATTGGGCTAAAACAATTATTGTACCTATCTTTAAGAAGGGTAACAAGGCGCTCTGTAAGAATGACTTTCTAAGAGGTTCGGCGAGAAAGTGTGCTCTCGCCAATGCTTTTTAGTATAGTCATGGACAACACCATAAGGGACGTACGTCGAAAGTCATCAGCAGATGACATAGCATACGCAAATAATGCGATGATTTTGGAAGAAAATGAGCAGGTGGAAGAACAACTAAATACCTGGAAGATAGTAACTGAAGAAGCAGGCATGGGAATAAGTTTAAGAAAAGTGAAGTAATGAAAGTCAGCAAGAAAATTGAAAAAAATGAAGTATATAAGTTGTAATAGAAAAAATATTCAAGAAGTGGATGCTTTCAAGTATCTAGGAAGTAAATTAAACAGGAAAGTAAACATCAACGACGAAATTTTGGAGAGAATAGAAAATTGTTCGAAATTTTATTATTGTGTATCGGTCATAAATAGAAATCGGGAAAATAGGCCAAAGCAGAGATCGTTATTTGCAAGTCATATTATCTAGCAATTTTGACCTACGGATCAGAGTGTCGGACGTGGACAAAGAAGACAAGCAACAGATGTGCCCTTTCTACGAGGGATTCTATGTAAGACGAGAAAAAACAGGGAGAGGAATGAAATAATACGAAACACCCTGCAGATCAAGCCCCCCAAAAGAATCTGTGGAGAGTAATAGACTTAAATGGTACAGTAACATTAAAAGAATGGGACGAGAAAGACTTCTAAGGAGAGCCATAGAATGGACAGAACCTGGAAGAAGAGTAAGTTGAATGCTACGGACAAGATGGAGAGCCCAGGTAAAGGATTATGTGAACTGAAGAGGACCAGAGTGGGAGGAGATGCTAAATGATAGACTATGGGAGAAAAGAGGAACTTGGAATGGCCTCTGTGAACAACCTGTATAAGCGGGAACGTTCCAGCAAGAAGAAGAAGAAGGGGTCTATCTGGTAAGGCTCCCCTACCGCAAAGCAATATTCCAGAAGAGGCCGAGAAAGTGTAGTGTAGGCAGTCTCTTTAGCAGATTTGTTGCATCTTCTAAGTGTTCCGCCAATAAACCACAACCTTCCTCGCAACATTTTTTGCATGAGGGTGCCAATTTAAGTTTTTCGTAACTGTAATGTCTAGGTATTTAGTTGAGTCAACAACCTTCAAGTTTGTATTATTTGTCGCGTAAGTGAAATTTAACGCCTTATTTTAGTACTCAAGCGGAGGACATCATAGTTTTATTTTCCAAGTTCAATTGCCACTTTTCGCACCACAAAGATATCTAAATCATCTTGTAACTCACATTGATTTTCTGAAGACTTTATAAGGAGGTTAATGACAGCGACATCTGCAAATAATCTAAGAGCACTGCTCATGTTGTGACGCAAATCATTTATATATATTAGAAACAGCAGAGGTCCTATAATAACACTCCCTTGGGGAATGCCAGATATAACTTGTGTTTCACTCGATAACTTCTCCTCAGTTACTACGAACTGTGACCTTTCTAATAGGAAATGGCGAATCCTGTCACACAACTGCAAAAACCTTCTCGAAATCTGGAAATAAAGAATCAATTTCAGATTCCCTGCCGATAGCACTCGTTAGTTCGTGTAAGTCATTTTCCGTAATTAATGGAAAAGTTGTCACACTTATTTTCCAAATATTTTAATTTCCTCTCTCAGATACGTGATTGCCTATTTAACCCATTGGTAGGAGATATTAAAACCTTCAGATATGTTGTGGTAGTCCTTTCGACATTGATGAACAAAACTATAGCTGCTCCAATAATTCAAATGGCTCTTAGCATTATGGGACATAACATCTATGGTCATCACTCCCCTAGAACTACCGAAACCTAACTAACCTAAGGACATCACACAACACCCAGTAATGACGAGGCAGAGAAAGCCCCTGACCCCGCCGGGAATCGAATCGGGAACCCGGGAGCGGGAAGCGAGAACGCTACCGCACGACCACGAGCTGCGGACTGCTCCAACGAGTCTCAGTATAGGCAGATCCCGGTTGGGTTCCTTTACTGATGACGTTCACTTATCAGTTGTACCTAGACTACGTCGGCACAGAGTACGCATTGCTCTGGAGGGCTTAGGACGCACCAGGGGTTAGCGAAGGACGTATACCAAGCTGGGCTATTTATAGCCGAGAATGAAAGAAAAATTCAGCGTTCTTGTAAGGGGTGGTTCTGAAAGCGGGAAGAAAAGCTATCAGCAGTGAGTAAGATTGAAAATTTCTTCCGTAAGGACACATTTCGCAACCAAAATTAGTGCGTTTGAGAATGTAAAGAAAACCCCACGCCATGCGCTTGTTTAAGGTCGTCGGCGCTCACGTCAGCTGCTTGTATCCGTGCAAGTTGCTTTTCGCAGCGGCCGCCGGCGGCGCTGTCATCGCATCGGGATTCTGTGGAGGGGCAGGCGTAAACACATGTAGCGTCGGTTCTGCCTCGCCCACAGTCGGCCATCGCGAAGCGTCTGCGACAGCTGCGTTATCATATCAAGAGGCGAAACACCGGCTGTGCGTTCTCTCTCTCATTCCAGCAATCGAACCAGCGATGGCCAACAGGAATCCCAAGATTAAATACACCCAGGTAAATGTTTACGTGCTTATAGCTCTGGCGTGTCTGCAGGAGACGATGAAGGAACTTGTAGGACTGTCTTGATGCAAAATACTTGTTCGTATTCACCCAAATCATATTTAGCCACCGTTTTGCCAAAGATCCGATTTTTATTTTTCACGCTTTCACACCTCTCTCTGTCTCCGTCTGTGTGTGTGTGTGTGTGTGTGTGTGTGTGTGTGTGTGTGTGTTTTTCTAATCTATATAGATTTTTGTAATTTTTCCACTGATATATATATATATATATATTGCAATATTAAAATTACTGTATCATTCTGCCTTCACTTTTCATATTTGTCAAAAACGAGAAACTGCAGAGCTACGAATGTATTGTCTTACTAGTGTTTCGGAAGGAATGAGTGTACCGGAACAAACATTGCTTGTTAGTGACTATCAACACAGGAACAGACTCGTAAACTTGACAGCCGCCCGATGGAGACAGGCCAGAGATTATCAAGAGCGACAAAAATAGACGACTGTGCAAGTGTTTTTTAGTCTTTGGTGAACACCAAACAATAAAATTCATAAAATATCTTCATACAGCCTGAAGAAGTGTAAAAATAAATTATTTGTCTCAGTTAGAACGCTGAAGAATACTATGCAAGACAACAAAAGCCTGCTGACTATGGTGTGGCTTTCCCGAAACATGGTTTGGATACAAGAAAAATGCTTTATATTAATGAAGACATACAGATCAACAAACATGGACAGTAACTTGTAAGCTTTTCCCGTCTCACATGTTACAATATAAACTACCTGACGCCTTCCGTAAATTAATTTTCGTTTCGCTTCTGATGCAGATTTAACAGGACCAACTCGCAGTTTTATATCCTCCTACACAGTTACTATTGTTCCACGACATTTTATTTATGATAGCTTCTTCTGTCTAATTATACTTTGCAAATTCTTTTTTTCTTTGTCTGAAATTTCTGATGCTTGCATGCACTATAGTGCTCGTGATTGTGACTATATGCCGAAGTGACTGGTCACTGATCTTACCGTGGTTCAGAGGAAGCCAGTTTATTGACATAAAACCTGATTCCAAGTGATTTTAAACATTTGTCCAGACAATGTTTGTTGTTTCTTGGTCTGACAGCGCTGGATTTGCTTTTAGAAGGAACGGGGTTCGAAATCCCGTACGGACCCTCAGATTTAGGTGAGCAGATGTTTCACTGAATCACTTTGGGCGAATAGCGGAGTGATTTCTCCAAAAATCAAATTGGAGATTTCCTTCGTGGGTCAAAGCGACCTTGTTCTACATCGACACGACTGTCAAGATACTGAAGTCAAATCTTGATTCGAGTATTTTAATATCCTGTCATCACGGACATTAGAAGATAGATCAGAAACCGATCTGCAGGCTGGAAATATTGGACTGTCGAAGGAACAGCTGAATACCCACCTGAAGTACTGGGTGTGAAAGCTCCAAAATCATGGATGAGACTGATTGTAAACTCGAACAGCTATCCACCTCCATCGTTGCCTGAACTTGCCTCTGTTTTGTAGGAAGAATGGTATACGATTCCGTTGCAAACGATACGGGAGCCATACCTGTCCATTACGAGAAGACTGGAAGCTGTTTTGAATGGCAACGAATTTCCTACACTGGCCTGGGCATGGTAATGAGCTGTGTTTATGGTGTTAACCATTTTTTTCCGAACCCCTGTATGTTACCCAGTTAGAATTGCTAATGAGAAGATTCTCGTCCTACACCAGTGGCCGTAACGCTTTCGCGCTTACTAAATGTACCTGTAGTGAAAAGCGCTGTTCTCTGGAACCTCTTCAAAATGAGGACTCGATGGTCATCTGTTCTCGGACTCGATATTAATTGCGCACAATTCTACATTAAATGGACTCCTATTTGGGAAGACTGGGGTTCAGATCTTTATCTGGCGATCAATGTTTGTTTTCCCTGGTTTCCCTAAATCTATGACCCTCCTCCCTAAGAAAAGTCCAAAATCTGAACATGTGCTCGATGTGTAATAACAATGTCCTACATGGGCTGTTAAACCTTGCTCTTCCTTTCTTTTTTGGTCGTAAATAGGACCATTCCTAATGGCCTCGAGAGAAGCGTCACAGAACTTGTCAGTCATGACGACTTGCTTGGATTGTGAAGTTTTCATCCGTATCAGTAATGGAGATTCGCCTGCTCGTCTGCCAGGTCTTCCAGTAATTCCCTGCACTTGTCTTTCATAGCAATCACACTATTCGTCTAGCTGTCGCTCCTAACTACACTACTGGCCATTAAAGTTGCTACACCAAGAAGAAATGCAGATGATAAACGGGTATTCATTGGACAAATGTATTATACTAGAACTGACATGTGATCACATTTTCACGCAGCTTGGGTGCATAGATCCAGAGAAATCAGTACCCAGAACAACCACCTCTGGCCGTAATAACGGCTTTGATACGCCTGGGCATTGAGTCAAACAGAACATGGATGGCGTGTACAGGTACAGCTGCCCATGCAGCTTCAACACGATACCACAGTCCATCAAGAGTAGTGACTGGCGTATTGTGACGAGCCAGTTGCTCGGCCATCATTGACCAGACGTTTTCAAATGGTGAGAGATCTGGAGAATGTGCTGGTCAGGGCAGCAGTCGAACATTTTCTGTATCCAGAAAGGCCCGTACAGGAACTGCAACATGCGGTCGTGCATTATACTGCAGAAATGTAGGGTTTCGTAGGGATTGAATGAAGGGTAGAGCCACGGGTCGTAACACATCTAAAATGTAACGTCCACTGTTCAAAGTGCCGTCAATGCGAACAAGAGGTGACCGAGATGTGTAACCAATGGCACCCCATACCATCACGCCGGGTGATACGCCAATATGGCGATGACGAATACACGCTTCCAATGTGCGTTCACTGCGATGTCGCCAAACACGGATGCGAACATCATGATGCTGTAAACAGAACCTGGATTCATCCGAAAAAATGACGTTTTGCCATTCGTGCACCCAGGTTCGTCGTTGAGTACACCATCGTGGGCGCTCCTCTCTGTGATTCAGCGTCAAGGGTAACCGAAGCCATGGTCTCCGAGCTGATAGTCCATGCTGCTGAAAACGTCGTCGAACTGTTCGTACAGATGGTTGTCTTGCAAACGTTCCCATCTGGTGACTCAGGGATCGAGACGTGGCTGCACGATCCGTTACAGCCATGCGGATAAGATGCCTGTCATCTCGACTGCTAGTGATAAGAGGCCCCTGGTATCCAGCACGGCGTTCCGTATTACCCTCCTGAACCCACCGATTCCATATTCTGCTACGCATTTCTCCTCCTTACACGAGGCATCGCAGCAACGTTTCACCAGGCAGCGCCGATCAACCGCTGTTTGTGTATGAGAAATCGGTTGGAAACTTTCCTCATTTCAGCACGTTGTAGGTGTCGCCACCGGCGCCAACCTTGTGTTGCTTCAAAAGGGTCAATCGACGCCCAAACATAAAGCAGTATGTTTCATGTAAAATAGAATCTTTATGGTCCAACACACTGAAATGAAGTTTGACCAACGCGAGCAGCAATGTCGCGAAACGATAAACCGCAATCGCCATAAGCTACAATCCGACCTTTATCAAAGTCGGAAACGTGATGGTACGGATTTCTCCTCCTTACACGAGGCATCACAACAACGTTTCACCAGGCAACGCCGATCAACCGCTGTTTGTGTATGAGAAATCGGTTGGAAACTTTGCTCATTTCAGCACGTTGCAGGTGTCGCCACCGGCGGCAACCTTGTGTGAATGCTCTGAAAAGCTAATCATTTGCATATCACAGCATCTTCTTCCAGTCAATTAAAGTTCGCGTCTGTAGCACGTCATCTTCGTGGTGTAGCAATTTTAATGGCCAGTAGTGTATATCAGCGCAACTGGCTTACAGTGCCCGGCATGTACCAGCTTGCCCCCTGAGTCCAGTAATGCAGCATTTTTAAGGCTCTTATAGCTGTAGAAAATCTTTCTCGACGGCATCTTGTCAGCGGTCCGCGTGCCACAGTACCTCGATTATTTCGCCTTACAGTGATAAGTCTGCCTCGTTGTGAGTTTCCCAGACCGTATTAATAGGGACCTCCCGGAATGACTGATGGCATGATTTTCAGATTTACTGCAACGAGACTTGGTTCGTGTTCAGGTTCTGAGGAAGGCATCCAGGCCAAGAATGGAGTAATCACTTAAACTAGAAACCCGGAGACATACTGTCAGTTTCTCGATCGTTTAGGGTACACATTGTGGAGTGGCTATCACTCCCCTTGTGACGCTTCAAAAACGGCACTCGATGCCAAAACAGAAAGCAGAATGTTTCATGAAAAATAGAATCTTTAAGGTCCAACCACTGAAAACACACTGAAATGAAGTTTGAAAATTGTGACAATATGCGAAGGGTTGACTCAGTAATTGTTACTAGTAACTACTTTTATTTTTTAAGATATTGAATCGCAATTTTTAACAGTATACTCACATTAAACATGACTCAATAGACTGTGGAAGAGAAATACAGGGTGTTTCAAAAAGTACTTTACAACTTTGAAAATTCATATATATGAATTTATAGTACCTACAGAGGTGATTATAGCGTCAATTTGTAGGGAAATACATGAAGTTTAGTCTCTCGTAGTTCGCAATATAGTGCCGAATCGCACCAAAAATTTTTTTTTTTTTTTTTTTTTTTTTTTTTTTTTTTTTTTGCCATATCCTTTCGGGTAGTGGCTGCTGCTGAGGACTCGGGTCCTTCTCAGCCTGGGGTTGTTTGATGCTGTTGGGACACTGTTTATTAGTTTCAGTGGGGAAAACCTGCCTATTTGGATTTTATGTATGCTTTGGCTCATGCCATTGTGTAGTCAGTTTTCTTATGTCTAAGTGGTGGAATTCCACATCCCGGCATTCGCCTTACAACTGGGGGAAACCACCAAAACCCCAGTCGGGATGGCACTGGGTTATCGTCTGTTGAAATGTGTTTATTATGCTAGGTTTTTATCTTAACTACTGTTCTATTGGTAGATTGTTTCATCTCTGTTTGGAGTTTTTGCTCTAGAGTTATTTATATCGTCTAACCTACTGCTCTAATTTAGAGTGTGTCTGACTGATAGTTTAATTGGTGGATTCTATTCCTAACTTATTCTAACTTATTATGAGTTATGAGTCCGACGGTTTGTGGAGGGTCGTTGCACTTCACTTCACTGGAGTGGTTGGAGAGAGTTGGAGGGAGATAATGGGCCACTTCACTTCACTGTATTTACTATGCTCTTCTTTTTCTAATATTATCTATGAGTTCTTTGTTGTTCGGGTATGTTCGTTGAATTGCATGGGCAATGAAGTCTGGGGGGTAAGGGTATCTAAATAGGGTGATCCTGTATTCGTGAATTGGGTTGCATATTACGTCTTTCATTATCCCATCCATTCTCACTCTGTTCCGGCCGTAATTGGCTACCTCAGGAGTGATCTTGTCTAATATAGGGCAGGTGTTGGTGCCCGTGTAGACTAAGTCGTTGGCGGTTGTGTAGTGCAGCTTTCCCGCTCGTCTCAAGTTGTGGCGGCCAAATGCGGCAACTCTTTCATACTGCGCCCTGGAGGCTGTCCACGGACAGGCACCGTACTCTAGGATAGGTCGGACAAATGTTCTGTAAGTGTGTAGCACTGCATCTGGGCTGGCGCCCCCGAATTTTGAGCTGATTAGCTTCACAAGGTTCATTATTTGTTTGCATTTGCTGATGATGTTTTCGGTGTGGTGCTTCCATGATAGAGTCGAGAGTCATCCCTAGATATTTTGCACTCTGGACAGGGTTGACTCTCTTTTGCCATAGGGTTATGTGGAGGTCGTCTTGTTTTAGTGTGGCACTTTGCGTTTTGTTGCGGTGTCTGAAAAGTAGCAGCTGGCTCTTTGTTGGATTGGGTTTGATGTGCCATTTGGCCATCCACTGTTCTAGCTGGGGGTGTGTAGGAAGCTATTACATTCTTCGCTTCCTCTACCGAGTGCGCCGTGCACCAGTAGGCGGTGTCATCCGCGTAGAGGGCGAAGTGTTCGTTCCACTTGTTGGGGCGAGGGATGTCGGCGGTGTATAAGCTGTAGAGCGTGGGTGAGAGGACAGCACCTTGCGCTACTCCAGCAGCAGGAGAGAATTTTTTGGAGAGTTGGTTACCGACGGATACTGTTGCTGATCTATTGGTAATTATGTCGAGAATGAGGCGTACATAGTGAGGTGGGAAGTTTTGCTTGGTCATTTTATACGCCAGCCCGCAGTGCTGCACCTTATCGAAAGCTCGCTCGATATCTAGGAACAGTGCCAATACGCAGTCACCTCTGTTTAGGGCTTCTGTTGTTGTGCTGACTAGTCTGATGATAGGGTCCATGGTTGAATGTTCCTGTCTAAAGCCGGCATGTTCTGGAGGGAGGATCTTTAATTTGTTTATGAATTTGTGGGTCCTGTTATTTAGAATGGATTCAAATGTTTTGCCTATTACTGGTAGAAGCGAGATTGGGCGATATGAAGTGGGTGTATTAATCGGCTTTCCAGGCTTGTGTATCATGATAACGTTTGCGTTTTTCCATTGCTTTGGCACTATCCCTAGACAGAGCGCAGCGTTGTAAAGACGGCTTAGAGTTGGAAGGAGCATGTGGTGAGGAGTGGCCGAGAGCATTTTTCTGGTAATTTTGTCCCTGCCAGGTGCAGTATTTTGTTTGCAGGATAAGAAGGCTAGTGTCCTCGGAGGACTAGCGGCAGTTGCGTTAAAGATGGCACTGGACCCAAGCATGCTAGCTGTGTGTTTTGCTTTGTTTTAAGGAATCGAAGTCAGCGACAACAGTTCAGCGTAATTTCCATACCGAGTACGCTAAAGATCCTCCTAGTAGGCCTACAGTTTGAGTGAGATAAGTGTTTAGTAGAAACAAGATGCTTGGTAAGATATGGGAAATTATCTGGTTGTCCAAGCTCATCTGACGATGTCGTTGAACGAATGAGACAACGTTTTGTCAACAGTCCTACGAAATCGACCTGGCGTGCATCTCGCAAACTGCAAACCCCACATACGACCGTTTGGCATATGTTGAGAAACCGTTTGCATTTGAAACCGTACAGATTGACGATCGTACAAGCAATAAGACACTGTAAAAATTTCCAATAGTGATCGAAGCAGAAGAAATGAGTTAGTTTGTGCTGCGACCGGGACTTGAACTCAGGTCTTCTTGCTTGCTAGGCAGAAATGCTAACCATTACACCCCCGCAGTACGATGGTCAACGTTGCTGCACGAACTACCTAAGCTGCGTGCCCTCCCCAACACAAACTTCAGTTCATTTTTCCCTTACATATTGTCTCTACTGCCAGGGCTGTCCGACATTGACAAGGACCCCAGCATTGGACGTAATGGAACGACCATGTACCATTGGTGATCTTGTAGATCTTATAATTATAAGACTGATAAAACTGCTCGAAAGAACTTCTGTGCGGATATGTTGAATCGATTACATGAGGATGAACATTTCCTGGACAAAATCATCTTTTCTGAAGAGTCGACTTTTCACTTAGCACACACACCTGTAGGATTTGGGGCAAAGAAAATCCACATCAACCATTGCAACATGTTCGTGATAGCTCTAAACTGAACGTTTTTTGTGCATTGAGCAAGAACAAAGTGTACGGCTCCCTTTTTTCCCGTGAGAGAACCGTCAATGGGATAGTGTACCTGGACATGTTGAAACAATTTTTGATACCACAGATCGATGAGAATGACCAAGAACGAAATGTTTACTTCATGCAAGATGGTGCATCACCCCACTACCTAGCTGTCGTCCTGAATTTTCTCAGTGACCGCTTTCCAGGTCAATGGATTGGCCCTGGTGCGCCAATTCATAGCCCCCACGTTCCCCAGACCTGACAGCACCCGATTTCGTGTTATGGGGATTCATCAAGGATATCATGTTTGTACCTCCTGTGCCAGCTCACTACCTGAATTTAGAGCAAGAATTTACGCCGCCACTGTGCAAGTTATACCTGCAATGCTACAGCGAGTTTGGCAAGAAATAGACTTCCGATGGGATGTTTGCAGGATAACCCACGGAAGCCACACACATCTTTAGTGTAAGGTAAAAAAAACCTTGATGTGTTTCCCTACAAAATAACAGTAAACCGAGCCCTATATCTTCTTTCTATAAATTTGTTTGAATTTTTAAAGTTTTAAAGTCTGTTTTCAAAAACCCTGAATAGTAACAACAATTTTCAGTGTTCTACAGAGTTTCAACAAAAATAGCCTTTGGATTTGGTAACAGTGGAGATCAAGGGTGTTGGCAAAGTGTAGTTCCACTTTCATTACGATGTAAACACCACGTAACGGGAATGGAAATACGCTGGGACATTACGTACTACTCTTGTGCATCTACCACCTCGTCAAAAGTATCTACGCATCTTTTACTGGAGGTTAATGTGGAGTATGTCCACCTGTTCGCCTTTATGATGGCTTGAAATCTGCCAGGGACATTTACATTGAAGTGAAGTGTGTGAATGTCTCTGGATGAATAAGGCCGCATTCTTCCTCACAAGTCTGGAGCGACGTCTTTCTGACACTTCCCAGAGGTGTTCCGCTGGGTTGAGGTGGGGACTCTGCGCAGGGCAGTCCATTTCAGGAATGTTATTGTTCAGAAACTATTGTCTCACAGATGCTACTCTATTTTAGCGTGCGCCGTGGTGAGACAATCAATATCGTCTCCGAACTGTTTCTCTATTGTACGCTGTATACAGCGCTGAGTGTGTTCACATTCTTTCGCATTTAGCGTTTTTTGTAAGCACAATAAGAGGATTACACCCTAACCACGAAAAACGCCCTTGTACCATAACACCACCTCCTTTGTACTTCACTATTAGCACTACACCTGGTGGCAGGCATTCAACAGACTCAGACCCTTCCAGTCGATTACCACGGAGTATAGCGTAGTTAATCACACTAAATCATTCGCTTCCCTTCGTCCACCGACCAGTGGCGTGGTTCCGTACACCGCCTCAAGTGTCACTTAGCATTCACTACAGTAATGTGTGGGTTGTAAGGAGCTGCTGGACCACTGTACCCCATTACTTTCAGTTCCCTATTCCCAGTCATTGTGCTAGCTGGACTGCTGGTATACTCTTCATCATAAGAATAAATCTGATGAAAACAAACACAAACGCGATGATTGGTCAGAAGCCCTAGCACTCGTACACTGGTGGTGTTACGCTCTTGCAAGTAGGTCATACATAAGTGTTAGATATATTATTACTAAGTTATGTTAAATGAAACTTTATGATATTCAAATGTATTAACATCCATCAACGTTTTCCTTAATCACGCGTTAGTTATGTAGTTTTTATTTCAAAATTCTTGTGCAGTCAGGGGCGATTCTAAAAGTCGGTCGGAGGGAGGGGGGGGGGGGGGGGGGCTGGGGAATGGAATATCGCTTAACAAAAGAAAGAGTTGGAGTCCTCCACTAACAAATTGGTAAAATTTGGCGTTGCTTAAAGTAGTGCAATAGGTATGCTGCAGTGACAGGTTATCAAGGTATAAGTGAGTTTTAACGTGGTGTTATGGTCGGCGCACGAGCGATGACACACAGCATCTCAGAGGGAACGATGAAATGTCAATTTTCCCGTACGACCATTTTACGAGTGTACCGTGAATATCAGGAATCCGGTAAAACATCAAATCTCCGACATCGCTGCTGCCGGTAAAAGATCCTGCAAGAACGTGACCAACGACAACTGAAGAGAATCGTTTAACGTAACAGAAGTGTAACCCTTTCGCAAATTGCTGCAGATTTCAATGCTGGGCCATCGACAAGTGTTAGCGAGCGAACCATCGTCGATATGGGTTTTCGGAGACGAAGGCCCGTTCGTGTACCCTTGATGACTGCACGACACAAAGCTTTACGCCTCGCCTGGGCCCGTCAGCACCAACTTTGGTCTGTTGGTGACTGGAAACATTTTGCCTGGTCGGACGAGTTTTGTTTCAGATTGTATCGAGAGGATGGACGTGTACGGGTATGGACTCTGCATGTCAGCGGGGGACTGTTGAAGCTTGTGGAGGTTCTGTAATGGCGTGGGCCGTGTGCAGTTGGAGTGATATGGGACCCCTGACACGTCTAGATACGACTCTCACAGGTGACACGTATGTAAGCATCCTGTCTGATCACCTGCATCCATTCATGTCGACGCTGCATTCCGACGGACTTGGGCAATTCCAGCAGGACAATGTGACACCCCACATGTCCAGAATTGCTACAGAGTGGCTATAGGAACACTACCGGTGGCCACCAACCTCCCCAGACATGAAAATTGTTGAGCATATCTGGCATGCCTTGCAACGTGCTGTTCAGAAGAGATGTCCACTCTTTCGTACTCTTACGGATTTATGGACAGCCCTGCAGGATTGACGGTGTCAGTTCCCTCCAGTACTACTTCACACATTAGTCGAGTCCGTACCACGTCGTGTTGCGGCACCTTTGCGAGCTCGCGGGGCCCCTACAAGATACAGGGTGTTTCAAAAATGACCGGTATATTTGAAACGGCAATAAAAACTAAACGAGCAGCGATAGAAATACACCGTTTGTTGCAATATGCTTGGGACAACAGTACATTTTCAGGCAGACAAACTTTCGAAATTACAGTAGTTACAATTTTCAACAACAGATGGCGCTGCGGTCTGGGAAACTCTATAGTACCATATTTTCCACATATCCACCATGCGTAGCAATAATATGGCGTAGTCTCTGAATGAAATTACCCGAAACCTTTGACAACGTGTCTGGCGGAATGGCTTCACATGCAGATGAGATGTACTGCTTCAGCTGTTCAATTGTTTCTGGATTCTGGCGGTACACCTGGTCTTTCAAGTGTCCCCACAGAAAGAAGTCACAGGGGTTCATGTCTGGCGAATAGGGAGGCCAATCCACGGCGCCTCCTGTATGTTTCGGATAGCCCAAAGCAATCACACGATCATGGAAATATTCATTCAGGAAATTAAAGACGTCGACCGTGCGATGTGGCCGGGCACCATCTTGCATAAACCACGAGGTGTTCGCAGTGTCGTCTAAGGCAGTTTGTACCGCCACAAATTCACGAAGAATGTCCAGATAGCGTGATGCAGTAATCGTTTCGGATCTGAAAAATGGGCCAATGATTCCTTTGGAAGAAATGGCGGCCCAGACCAGTACTTTTTGAGGATGCAGGGACGATGGGACTGCAACATGGGGCTTTTCGGTTCCCCATATGCGCCAGTTCTGTTTGTTGACGAAGCCGTCCAGGTAAAAATAAGCTTCGTCAGTAAACCAAATGCTGCCCACATGCATATCGCCGTCATCAATCCTGTGCACTATATCGTTAGCGAATGTCTCTCGTGCAGCAATGGTAGCGGCGCTGAGGGGTTGCCGCGTTTGAATTTTGTATGGATAGAGGTGTAAACTCTGGCGCATGAGACGATACGTGGACGTTGGCGTCATTTGGACCGCAGCTGCAACACGGCGAACGGAAACCCGAGGCCGCTGTTGGATCACCTGCTGCACTAGCTGCGCGTTGCCCTCTGTGGTTGCCGTATGCGGTCGCCCTACCTTTCCAGCACGTTCATCCGTCATGTTCCCAGTCCGTTGAAAATTTTCAAACAGATCCTTTATTGTATCGCTTTTCGGTCCTTTGGTTACATTAAACCTCCGTTGAAAACTTCGTCTTGTTGCATAACACTGTGTTCTAGGCGGTGGAATTCCAACACCAGAAAAATCCTCTGTTCTAAGGAATAAACCATGTTGTCCACAGCACACTTGCACGTTGTGAACAGCACATGCTTACAGCAGAAAGACGACGTACAGAATGGCGCACCCACAGACTGCGTTGTCTTCTATATCTTTCACATCACTTGCAGCGCCATCTGTTGTTGAAAATTGTAACTACTGTAATTTCGAAAGTTTGTCCGCCTGAAAATGTACTGTTGTCCCAAGCATATTGCAACAAACGGTGTATTTCTATCGCTGCTCGTTTAGTTTTTATTGCCGTTTCAAATATACCGGTCATTTTTGAAACACCCTGTATTTGGCAGCTGTACCAGTTTCTTTGGCCCTTGAGTCACTGTCTACGACCACCTGCATGCTTTCGCGTAGCATTTCGTCCTTCAGCGGCCTTATTTAATAGCAGAATGACATTTTGGGTCACATCAACGGTAGTGACACTTTGACCGGTTTCGAGGCGTCCAACTGCTTGTTCACGATCGTAAGCACTCGAATGATGTCTCCCAGACATGTTGCCGTACTGCACGGAATATCGCAGTAATCTGTTCCACAAGTTCCGTCGGACACCGTAATGCATAACTGTGGACGTATACAGAGCGTTCGCGCATAGGCTTCGCTGCACTTAACACGTCCCGCCCTCTATAGTTCATTTTACTGCCATTTGTCAATTGTTCCGTACCAAGTGTCAGTTGTTCCTTAGCAGTTGGCATTTGTTCCTTAGCAAGCTCTGTAGTATGTCTGTACGTGAACGCTAATCCCAAGAGCTACTGTAGTTGTTTTCATACGGTTTTCACTAACAGATGGACATTCATGAGGAACTTTGTGTGTGTAATCTATCACCACAGCGCTACACAAGTCGTCCCGACGTAGATAGTGATAGGCGTGAGAATTCTGAGCGGCTCTTTAGTTCCTACTAAATAGAGCTATACCAGTAAACCCCGATTCCTAAAAAAATCGAACTTCCGCGTATAAAACAACTTCAAATGTCTGGTTACTTTAATATGTTAACTGTGGTGTAACAGCCAGACACCACACTTGCTAGGTGGTAGCCTTTAAATCGGCCGCGGTCCGTTAGTATACGTCGGACTCGCGTGTCGCCACTATCAGTGATTGCTGACCGAGCGCCGCCACACGGCAGGTCTAGAGAGACTTCCTAGCACTCGCCCCAGTTGTACAACCGACTTTGCTAGCGATGGTTCACTGACAAAATACGCTTTCATTTGCCGAGACGATAGTTAGCATAGCCTTCGGCTACGTCATTTGCTACGACCTAGCAAGGCGCCAGTACCAGTTACTATTGATACTGTAATCATGTACCGTCAAGAGCTACGCTCATCATTAATGGATTAAAGTTAAGTATTCCACCAGCTACGTCCGTTTTTTCTACAGTCTAATTTCCTTGTCCTGTTCCAGACCTCACGCCAGCCTGCGTGAGCTAAAACGCGTGCCTTTCGGCTTCCTCTAGTAAACCGGTGTTGGCTCTCCTGCCAACCCACAACATTAACTATTTGACTTCAAGCATCTCAGCGAGAAATTTTTTTGGGAAGGTATGAAATTGAGCTTAAAATGTGTTGTAAGTCGCTAAGTGTTCTCATTATGAAACACTGGGTGAATGCAGTCCTAAGCAATAGCAAGTTTTTTCACGCTTCTTAGTGTTTGCGGCGTCATATCTCCTGAACTGTGGGTCATACAAAGGTATTATTTTGCAGTTACATTCAGTAGTATATGTGGAGACTGTCTGCGAACTATGTTGCGAATAAAGTTAATAGTAGTAATATCATAGAACGTCATGTCTGATGCTGCAGTTTTACTGCATGAACAGCGAAAATGAACGACAATTTGCGATGATAGCGAAATTTGAATATTACACGTATTCGCCTTGTTTCAGCACGTTTTGAGTTTTAATAGTAGCAATGTCATTGCTACGGATCTAAAGAGAAGTAAAGTATGTGAAAGGAGGTATGAAAAACAAATGCACAGTTTTAAATATATTGAACTGAGGCACTGTATATGTTGAACAATATCGAGACATGGTATTATAAATTCTTGTATTGTAGAGATCAGCTCTGCGATTTTATGGCCATTTGTTTACCAGGCAAGTGCTAGGTAAACTTGCAAGTGTGTCCGACCAAACTGACAGACAGTGTATACGTATCGGTGCTATGTTCATGTACAGATAAAATTTATGCATGACAGTCTGATTAATTTCTTTCAATCTATGCAGGTTCTCAAAATGTTGTGTGTATCTATGTATTTCTGCATGAGACAGTTTCCTATAAAGTGTCAGTGTAACGTAATTAATTATAACAGATTTGAAATGTGAATCAGTGCAGCAGAAAACATAAAAAAATATTGTTGGCTTTCACTTCTTATCCCGCTACCGAAAAAAAGTGAATAAAGTGGAATCTGAGTTATGATACTATGGTGCAAAAGCGCAATGCCATTGTCTTCGCATCTGCAGTTCCTGGTATTATATTTGTTAGGATGTCTGTGAAACGCGTATATAAAGTTTCGCGGTATTTCTGAAGGTGACCTATCTGTAGCAGCGAAGTAATAACACTCTTAATGCGGGCTAAAATGCGCCATCCCAAAATCACGTGACTTAAGCAGCAGCAGCAGATGTTGCGGACGGAATTCTCGTTCTGCGCATCTCTACGGGGCTGTCAGTGGGAGAAGTTTCGAAAAGGTTCGAAATCGTGTGTTAGGTTTGTCTCAAGTCGCTAAGTGCTTTGATTCTCAAATACTGGATGAATAAAGTCCTTGTATTTGTGTGCCTGCAGTTACACTGCACCAAGACAGACAGCTTCTAGCAGTAATACTCGTCTTATTGTCTTAAACTCTTAACATGAGGTTATACTTCTTAACTGGTAGATTACGTCAGCATTTTCAGTTTTCTAAAATTCGGTTAATAATTATGCGAAATATTGAAAATCAAATTTTTGTTGCCCCCTGGAAGCCATTAGATAGGCAGCTGCAACTGGTTCCGGGTTCTAGAACAGTCGCTTGCTAATAAGATACCGTGTGGTTATAATTAAACTTTCCATATTTAACACCTTATAACACGGAAATTAATTACCGTACGAGTCCAAACTTGGTAGCATTAATGTCAAGGGCATGGGGAAGAGAAATAATGCAGAATCAATTCAGCTGAAACAGTTTTAATGAGTTTCTACGCTACATCATACCATCAGATACCGGTACCATTACTGATAGAAAACGAGCTCAATATGGCGCCCATCAGTGTCCAGAAGAATCTGAAAGCGCCGAATTGCCTTCTGCACAGCGGAACGAAGCATGCCCGTAGGTATGTTGACTACCTCTCTTGATGTGCTACGCTTCAGATCAGCGCATGTGTGAATTTTCTCCTGGTAAACCCTGTCCTTCAGGTAGGGTCACAACCAGAAATCACAGGGAGAAAGATCAGGTGATCGTGCCGGCCAATCATTTGGAAACGTCCGCTCCGGTAGCTGAGTGCTCAGCGTGACAGATTGTCGTCCTATGGGCCCAGGTTCGATTCCCGGCTGGATCGGGTATTTTCTCCGCTCCGGGACTGGGTGTTGTGCTGTCTTCATCATTTCATCCCCATCCGGCGCGCAGGTCGTCCAATGTGGCGTCGAATGTAATAAGACCTGCACCAAGATGGCCGGACCTGCCCCGCAAGGGCCGGCCGCTGTGGCCGAGCGGTTCTAGGCGCTTCAGTCCGGAACCGCGCTGCTGCTACGGTCGCAGGTTTGAATCCTGCCTCGGGCATGGATGTGTGTGATGTCCTTAGGTTAGTTAGGTTTAAGTAGTTCTAAGTTCTAGGGGACTGATGACCTCAGATGTTGAGTCCCATAGTGCTCAGAGCCATTTGACTTTTGCCCCGCAAGGGGCCTAGCGGCCAATGACGCCAAACGCTCATTTCCATAGTCTCACACACCTGACCATTCCCAGTGCACTTGTGGACGTGTCAACATCAGCTTTGACAAAAGGAGCAGGGCGTTATTGGTGAAGCTCCATTATCAGAAACAACAGTAATGCTGCAGCAGCACTTCGAGAATATCGCCGGCTGAAAGGGTTATGGAAGGGTCCTCTTTTTCCACCTGCTGTGTGGAGCGTGATGATGAAGTTCGAATTAACTGGAGAACTGGGCGTCGCTCTGGGAAGAGGCCGACGACCGGTTGCACCAAAGGTGGCTGATGAAATCGCTGTTGCTATGGCAGACAACGCTGCGCGCAAATCCCGATCCTCAGGACGTGCACGTGTGTCACGACAGTTGAACATCGTTTGGTCCTTTATACGGAAGGTGCTTCGAACGATTCTCAAATGGTATCCATACAACATCCATATCGTACAGCAGCTTGCACCACAGGACACAGCCGCCCGCGGTGGTCTAGCGGTTCTGGCGCTGCAGCCCTCAATCGCGGGACTGCTACGGTCGCAGGTTCGAATCCTGCCTCGGGCATGGGTGTGTGTCATGTCCTTCGGTTAGTTAGATTTAAGTAGTTCTAAGTTCTAGGGGACTTATGACCTAAGATGTTGAGTCCCATAGTGCTCAGAGCCATTTGAACCACAGGTCACACAACGACGTGTTTACTTCCCTCTCGACTTTCTGCAAGGAGAGGGCTGGCCCTGGACCATCCTATGAACAGAAGAAGCTCATTTTTCTGTGGGGGATGAGGTGAACACACAGATTTGTCGAGTGTGGGGATCTTCATCTCCACGCAGTTCCTCTATGTGGTGAACGTGTCACCGTATGGTGTGGCTTCACGGCTACGTTCATCGTTGGCCCATTCTGTTTTGAACAGGTTGGCATTCAAGGACCAAAGACATGCTGTATGACTGGCCAGCGTCACTGCGATATTTTTTCCCAGTATTTCATACCAGTGTTCGATTTGTGCTTTTACCAGTGGGGGGGATGTCTTAGGGGGTTAGTATAATTATATACTCCTGGAAATTGAAATAAGAACACCGTGAATTCATTGTCCCAGGAAGGGGAAACTTTATTGACACATTCCTGGGGTCAGATACATCACATGATCACACTGACAGAACCACAGGCACATAGACACAGGCAACAGAGCATGCACAATGTCGGCACTAGTACAGTGTATATCCACCTTTCGCAGCAATGCAGGCTGCTATTCTCCCATGGAGACGATCGTAGAGATGCTGGATGTAGTCCTGTGGAACGGCTTGCCATGCCATTTCCACCTGGCGCCTCAGTTGGACCAGCGTTCGTGCTGGACGTGCAGACCGCGTGAGACGACGCTTCATCCAGTTCCAAAAATGCTCAATGGGGGACAGATCCGGAGATCTTGCTGGCCAGGGTAGTTGACTTACACCTTCTAGAGCACGTTGGGTGGCACGGGATACATGCGGACGTGCATTGTCCTGTTGGAACAGCAAGTTCCCTTGCCGGTCTAGGAATGGTAGAACGTGGGTTCGATGACGGTTTGGATGTACCGTGCACTATTCAGTGTCCCCTCGACGATCACCAGTGGTGTACGGCCAGTGTAGGAGATCGCTCCCCACACGATGATGCCGGGTGTTGGCCCTGTGTGCCTCGGTCGTATACAGTCCTGATTGTGGCGCTCACCTGCACGGCGCCAAACACGCATACGACCATCATTGGCACCAAGGCAGAAGCGACTCTCATCGCTGAAGACGACACGTCTCCATTCGTCCCTCCATTCACGCCTGTCGCGACACCACTGGAGGCGGGCTGCACGATGTTGGGGCGTGAGCGGAAGACGGCCTAACGGTGTGCGGGACCGTAGCCCAGCTTCATGGAGACGGTTGCGAATGGTCCTCGCCGATACCCCAGGAGCAACAGTGTCCCTAATTTGCTGGGAAGTGGCGGTGCGGTCCCCTACGGCACTGCGTAGGATCCTACGGTCTTGGCGTGCATCCGTGCGTCGCTGCGGTCCGGTCCCAGGTCGACGGGCACGTGCACCTTCCGCCGACCACTGGCGACAACATCGATGTACTGTGGAGACCTCACGCCCCACGTGTTGAGCAATTCGGCGGTACGTCCACCCGGCCTCCCGCATGCCCACTATACGCCCTCGCTCAAAGTCCGTCAACTGCACATACGGTTCACGTCCACGCTGTCGCGGCATGCTACCAGTGTTAAAGACTGCGATGGAGCTCCGTATGCCACGGCAAACTGGCTGACACTGACGGCGGCGGTGCACAAATGCTGCGCAGCTAGCGCCATTCGACGGCCAACACCGCAGTTCCTGGTGTGTCCGCTGTGCCGTGCGTGTGATCATTGCTTGTACAGCCCTCTCGCAGTGTCCGGAGCAAGTATGGTGGGTCTGACACACCGGTGTCAATGTGTTCTTTTTTCCATTTCCAGGAGTGTATATGTCACTAGCTTGGACCGTGGCGTTACCCATGCTTAAACAGTTATTTATAAATAGATGTTAATGCCGAAACTCACTATTCACACGTAAGCACTATCAGAAAAGCCATCCCTTGTTATATCTTTAAAAGTACACTAAAGGCAAAGCTTATTTACAAAATCATCTACATACAGATATACGAGGGGAATTCAAAAAGTAAAGGCACATTTGTGAAAAGCTGTACTTATTCTGATGATAGAAAACTGAAACATGTGTTATTTTTCTACATAACCTTCCTGGACTTCAATGCAGTTTTCCCGACGTTTTACGAGTTTTTTACTTCATCAGAAAATACGTTTATCGGTTGCATCTGTAACCAATTTTGCACCGCAGCAATGACGTCTTCATCACTTTCAAATCTTCTTCCCTGTAGTACTTCCGTTAAGGGTCCAGCATGTGAAAATCGCTTGGAGCCAGGTCTGGACTGTGGATGTTCCAGCTCCTCGAATCTCAACTCCTTTATTGCGTCGGCTGTCCGTTTGGCAGAATGTAGGCGAGCGTTATCTTGCTGCAGGATGACACCTCTTCGCAGTTTTCCACGACGTTTGGATATGATCGCAGGTTTCACATCCACCATACAATACGGACCTGGCTCTAAGGCCTCGTTTACGCTGGGGCGACGTCTTGCAACATTGTGGCATGCTACGGAAATGTGGCGTGCGTCGTCTTGTCGTTTAGTTCTAAATGTTTTGAAATGCTTACCTACTACATAACACTTTTTCAAAATTAATAAGCATACATATTAATAGTAAGACTGTATTAAAAACTTTCGGTGTTCGGCTCCACAAATTTAAATTATATATGAAGTTTTACTCCAGTGCGTAGGAAATAAACATCCCAGGTTGGGATGCATAAACTAAAACCAGAGGAGGGGATGGTCTGATGCAGAGTGGGGAAATCCCCCCCAGCCCCCCCTGCAAATCGCACACTGTTTCATACCCACCGTACAGGAAAGAGGCGCATTGAATTAAACAGTTTTCAGGCAAGATGGGGCCCCATCGCACACCGCTCGTGAAGTTTACCTGCTTCTCCGAAACACACTAAAGAATTATCAGCCGATCGTTTCCAAATGGAAATGGAAATGAGCGTTTGGCGCCATTGGCCGGGAGGCCCCTGACGGGGCAGGTCCGGCCGCCTTGGTGCAGGTCTTACTACATTCGACGGCACATTGGGCGACCTGCGCGCCGGATGGGGATGAAATGATGAAGACAACACAACACCCAGTCCCTGAGCGGGGAAAATCTCCGACCCAGCCGGGAATCGAACCCGGGCCCGTAGGACGGCAATCCGTCACGCTGACCGCTCAGCTATCGGGGCGGACTGTGAATCACAATGACTGATCAAGGCACCTGGTGGCCATGGTTGGAACTGAACAGTGGCGCTGTGAAATCATGCACCCCATACTCTGGGCATTAATGCTACCAAGTTTGGTACTCGTACGGTAGTTAGTTTCCATGTTATAAAGTGTTAAATAGGGGAAGTTTAATTATAACCACGCGGTAGATTTCTTACTGGAAGCAGTGGCGGCAAATAACCACACATTCGCAGTTATCTCGCAAGCGGCTCGGTTGCGGGCCAATATTCACTGGAACTGTTTTGCTTCTGTTTTATACTTTCACCCGTGTGAGTTTGAGCTTCTCGGCATGGCGCCCTATAAGCGGCCGCTTGGTGCCGCAACCCAGCCCTGCCCCAGCGTGACGTCACCACAGGCCGTCTGGATGGAGTCTGCGTCGGCTGTAAAACGAAACCCGTGTGTGGCCGCTACCAGTGCTGCAGCTGTGACGCTCATAACAAAAGAGGCGCCCGCCGGCTCGGGTTGCATCTTGATTCACTCTGCATGCAGAGGAATCAAGATGCGCGACGGGAGCCAGGTGCGAGGCAGGGGAGGGGAGAGGCTGCGGAGCGCGTTGTTAACGCGAGCCACGTATTAGGTGACACGTTAAAGACTTGTGCCGTCGTAAACGTCGCTGACTGATGAGCGCAGTACATCGTTAACTCTTTTTACGCTCGGGCGCCCTCCTAGACAGATACGGCACCTTAGCACAGTGGCTTCGCACAAGTGCACCGACTATCGTAGCGCGCCCTCCTAGACAGATACGGCACCTTAGCACAGTGGCTTCGCACAAGTGCACCGACTATCGTAGCGCGCCTGCCTCCCCAGTCCAAATTCCCATTCATCCTTCAGTCCACTTTGTATCCCCCCCCCCAAAAAAAACAAAAATTGAACACGATTGAAGAAGCTCTCCAAATGAATTTGGAGTACCACCTCAGCATCGAACGAAACGTGGAGTCCTGCCTGAGACACAGGCATATGTGCCTCAATCAAATGAAACTATAAGACTTCAGAGACCTTATCAAGCCTCAAACATCTATGATGTACAGGGTGGTCCATTGATAGTGACCGGGCCAAATACACTCCTGGAAATGGAAAAAAGAACACATTGACACCGGTGTGTCAGACCCACCATACTTGCTCCGGACACTGCGAGAGGGCTGTACAAGCAATGATCACACGCACGGCACAGCGGACACACCAGGAACCGCGGTGTTGGCCGTCGAATGGCGCTAGCTGCGCAGCATTTGTGCACCGCCGCCGTCAGTGTCAGCCAGTTTGCCGTGGCATACGGAGCTCCATCGCAGTCTTTAACACTGGTAGCATGCCGCGACAGCGTGGACGTGAACCGTATGTGCAGTTGACGGACTTTGAGCGAGGGCGTATAGTGGGCATGCGGGAGGCCGGGTGGACGTACCGCCGAATTGCTCAACACGTGGGGCGTGAGGTCTCCACAGTACATCGATGTTGTCGCCAGTGGTCGGCGGAGGGTGCACGTGCCCGTCGACCTGGGACCGGACCGCAGCGACGCACGGATGCACGCCAAGACCGTAGGATCCTACGCAGTGCCGTAGGGGACCGCACCGCCACTTCCCAGCAAATTAGGGACACTGTTGCTCCTGGGGTATCGGCGAGGACCATTCGCAACCGTCTCCATGAAGCTGGGCTACGGTCCCGCATACCGTTAGGCCGTCTTCCGCTCACGCCCCAACATCGTGCAGCCCGCCTCCAGTGGTGTCGCGACAGGCGTGAATGGAGGGACGAATGGAGACGTGTCGTCTTCAGCGATGAGTCGCTTCAGCCTTGGTGCCAATGATGGTCGTATGCGTGTTTGGCGCCGTGCAAGTGGGCGCCACAATCAGGACTGCATACGACCGAGACACACAGGGCCAACACCCGGCATCATGGTGTGGGGAGCGATCTCCTACACTGGCCGTACACCACTGGTGATCGTCGAGGGGACACTGAATAGTGCACGGTACATCCAAACCGTCATCGAACCCATCGTTCTACCATTCCTAGACCGGCAAGGGAACTTGCTGTTCCAACAGGACAATGCACGTCCGCATGTATCCCGTGCCACCCAACGTGCTCTAGGTGTAAGTCAACTACCCTGGCCAGCAAGATCTCCGGATCTGTCCCCCATTGAGCATGTTTGGGACTGGATGAAGCGTCGTCTCACGCGGTCTGCACGTCCAGCACGAACGCTGGTCCAACTGAGGCGCCAGGTGGAAATGGCATGGCAAGCCGTTCCACAGGACTACATCCAGCATCTCTACGATCGTCTCCATGGGAGAATAGCAGCCTGCATTGCTGCGAAAGGTGGATATACACTGCACTAGTGCCGACATTGTGCAAGCTCTGTTGCCTGTGTCTATGTGCCTGTGGTTCTGTCAGTGTGATCATGTGATGTATCTGACCCCAGGAATGTGTCAATAAAGTTTCCCCTTCCTGGGACAATGAATTCACGGTGTTCTTATTTCAATTTCCAGGAGTGTATCTCACGAAATAAGCGTCAAACGAAAAAACTACAAAGAACGAAACTCGTCTAGTAAGAAGTGGGAAACCACATGGCGCTATGGTTGGCCCGCTAGATGGCGCTGCCATAGGTCAAACGGATAACAATTGCGTTTTTTTTTAAAAAGGACCCACATTTTTTATTACATGTTCGTGTAGGTAAAGAAATATGAATGTTTTAGTTGGACCACTTTTTTCGCTTTGTGATATATGGCGCTGTAATAGTCACAAACACATAAGTACGTGGTATCACGTAAAATTCCGCCAGTGCGGACGGTATTTGCTTCGTGATACATTACCCGTGTTAAAATGGACTGTTTAGCAATTGCGGAAAAGGTCGATATCGTGTTGATGTATGGCTATTGTGATCAAAATGTCCAACGGTCGTGTGCTATGAATGCTGCTCGGTATCCTGGACGACATCGTCCAACTGTCCGGACCGTTCGCCGGATAGTTACGTTATTTAAGGAAACAGGAACTGTTCAGCCACATGTGAAACGTCAACCACGACCTGCAACAAATGATGATGCCCAAGTAGGTGTTTTAGCTGCTGTCGCGGCTAATCCGCACCTCAGTAGCAGACAAATTGCGCGAGAATCGGGAATCTCAAAAACGTCGGTGTTGAGAATGTTACATCAACATCGATTGCACCCGAACCATATTTCTATGCACCAGGAATTGTATGGTGACGACTTTGAACGTCGTGTACAATTCTGCCACTGGGCACAAGAGAAATTACGGGACGATGACAGATTTTTGCACGCGTTCTATTTAGCGACGAAGCGTCATTCACCAACAGCGGTACCCTAAACCGGCATAATATGCACTATTGAGCAACGGAAAATCCACGACGACTGCGACAAGTGGAACATCAGCGACCTTGGCGGGTTCATGTATCGTCCGTCATTATGGGAAGAAGGATAATTGGCCCCATTTTATCGATGTCAATCTAAATGGTGCAATGAATGCTGATTTCCTACGTAATGTTCTACCGATGTTACTGCAAGATGTTTCACTGCATGACAGAATGGCGATGTACTTCCAACATGATGAGTGTCCGGCAAATTGCTCGTGTGCGGTTGAATCGGTATTGAATAGCACATTTCATGACAGGTGGATTGGTCGTCGAAGCACAATACCATGGCCCGCACATTCACCGGATCTGACGTCCCCGAATTTCTTTCTGTGGGTAAAGCTGAAGGATATTTGCTATCGTGATCCACCGTCAACGCCTGACAACATGCATCAGCGCATTGTCAATGCATGTGCGAACATTACGGAAGGCGAACTATTCGCTGTTGAGAGGAATGTCGTTACACGTATTGCCAAATGCATTGAGGTTGACGGACATCATTTTGAGCATTTATCGTACTAATGTGGTATTGACCGGTAATCACGCTGTAAGAGCATGCGTTCTCAGAAATAAGTTCACAAAGGTAGATGTATCACATTGGAACAACCGAAATAAAATGTTCAAACGTTACCTACGCGCTGTATTTCAAATTACAAAACCTACCTGTTACAATCTGTTGGTCTAAAATTGTGAGCCATATGTTTGTGACTATTACAGCGCCTTCTATCACAAAGCGAAAAAGTGGTCCAACTAAAACATTCATATTTCTTTACGTACTACACGAATATGTAATAAAAAATGGGGGTTCCTATTTAAAAATACGCAGTTGGTATCAGGCGGGCGGGTTATCTGGATTCAAGTGAGTTTGAAAGTGGTGTTACAATCGGCGCACGAGCGATGGTATATGGCTTCTCAGAGGTAGCGATGAAGTGAGGATTTTTCCCGTACGACCATGTCACAAGTGTTCAAATGGTTCTAATGGCTCTAAGCATTATGGGACTTAACACCTGAGGTCATCAGTCCCCTTGAGTTAGAACTACTTAAACCTAACTAACCTAAAGACATCACACATATCAATGCCCAAGGTAGGATTCGAACCTGCGACTGTAGCAGCAGTGCGGTTCCGGACGGAAGAGTTTAAGGGAAATACCAAGTGGGCTGAGGTGTGAATGAGAATTTGGACTGAGGAGTGAGGCGTGCTAGCGTAAGTGTGCAGTTGTGCAAAGCCACTATGATAGGGTGGTGTAGTGGTGGTGTATCTGTCTAGTAGGCAGGAGACACGCGTTCGAATACGGTCTTAGTACAAATTTTCATTTGTCGCTTCAGCCTGCGTATATACACTATAGATGTTTGAGACTTCAAGTGGTACCCGGGCCCATATACTTTTATTTGATCTTTTGAAAAGTCTTAATGGTGCGGAACGAGTCTTTTTACATTCGCATCACAGATGACTTTCTAAATATGAGAGGAGTTCCAAAAATGCCTAAAAAGTTGTAGTTACCAATAATTCTAAATTTTCTAGAACTGTGCGAGATGTTAGCTTGTATGGGGAAGCAAAAAAAATTAATTACTGTAAAACTGTCAGTATATTCAGTCTACGAGGACGTGCCTCCAATTTTTTAAATTCTTTTCTCAGCGTCGGTTGAAGTATCAAGTCATGCATATTCCTCCTACTTCGCTGATACACGCTGCAACCTTTGTGACGTATTCCATTTCATATCCACACAAACTGTTTGTATTAGTTGACAGATTCAAAATGTGACTGATACTGTAGTCACAGCTTATTGCGTTTTTGCTTTTTGTGAACTGCATAACATTGTATTTATGAACATTTAAAGCGAATTGCCAGTTCTTGCACTGCTTCAAGATATGACTGAATATTTGCGCGGCTTTTTCAAAGAGTACTTCATTATAGATAACGAAATCACCTGAGAAAAGTTTGACGTTACTACGAATGTTGCCAGCAAGGTCATTAATGTATAACATCGACAGAAGGGGCCCAACACACTTCTCTGTGGCACACCCGAAGTTACTTTTACATTTGTCGATGATTCTCCACCCAAGATAACATGCTGCGTCCTGTTACCAAAAAATCCTCAATCCCCTCAAAATATTTTCTTGATACCCTACACGATCGTACTTTCGATAACGAGCGTGCGTGTGGTGCTGTGTCGAATGCCTATCGGAAAGCAAGAAGTACTGCTTCTATCTGACCGCCATGATCCAAAGGTTTCAGTACTTCAGGTGGGAAGAGTAAGAGCTAGGTTTCACATGATCGATGTTTTCGCAATCTGTGCTTACTGGCATGGTGGTCGTATTCTGTTCGAGATACTGTATCTTTTCAGATTTGAGCGCAAGAATATATTCTAAGATTCTAGAAGCAATAGATGTCGAGGATATTTGATGGTAGTACAAAACTCACTACGGAATTCTCTCGAGAAACAAAACTTCTAATCTAAAGTTTCATTGTACTTCAACAAACATATGTATCACACACACACACACACACACACACACACACACACACACACACACACACAGAGAGAGAGAGAGAGAGAGAGAGAGAGAGAGAGAGAGAGAGAGAGAGAGAGAGAGTTCTTCAAAATGGGTAGAATAATGTTGCTGTGGATATAATCAACTTTGTTAAGTTAAAGTGATGTGGGGGCTTCAAATGGAAAACGTCTTTAAAATCAAATATATTAGTAGTGCAGCACATACAATAGGTAATAAACTTGCCATGTTGTGTTTCTGTAGCTCAATCGAAGCTGTAGGCAAACGACTACCAATAAGTGATGGATAGCTGGTGACAAAACGTCGATACCGGCCGTTAGTTGCAAGAAGAAAGCTAGTCGTCTTGCACACATCATCAGTAGAAATTGTCCGGAACCTGACTCAAGCGACTGACAACAGCAGCAGCTAGATTTGTGGCGACATAAGTCGTGAGTGTTTCACCACGACAATACATCTCCCCACCTTTGTCAAAGTGTTTTCGCCAAAATGGGTGCCAAAGCCCTCACCCATGTTCTTACTCTGCGATTGCGTTTACCTTTACATCTTTAAATAAAAAATGAACTTACACCATTTGAAGACTACAGAGCCCAATTAAAACACCTTGGCAGGAAAGAAAAGCACAGATTTCGTGAGTGCTTCAAGTCTGGAGAAAGCGAAGGCAGAATTTCATTCAAGCTCAGAGTAGCCACTTTGTAGAATACAACGTGTAAATGAATTTCTGTCTTCAACAAAAGTAATTTTCGACGCTAGTCCGCAAATTTTTCGTACATTGTAGAGTGTACATGTACATGTAAATGATGAAACTTTGTGAAAAATGCTTTGCTGGCGATTGTTTTAAATGTTGGAGTTCATTCTTTCAGAACTCACGTGTGCAAACCAGTACTCCGAGGAGTAGTTTCCTGAGAAGTTGTTGACAGCCTTGAACTGCGTCGGTTTGAGATCTGGCTCGAAAAACGACATTCTCGCTTGCGTGACCCGACGTGAACTGTCTATACCTAATGTCCTTAGTCCTCGCCCTTGAAGCAGCTCTAACAACGCGATTCTGCAATGGGCTTCTTTGTCGCTCTGTTTCCACCAGTCATTTGGAGTCCAAAACGACAAAGCAAATGACCTGTCGTGACAGGAAGCAATTACTGGAAGCAATCTCGGACTAGCATAACTATTTGGGGTTTCCTGTGCTCTCCAGTGTGTGACAGAACTGCACACGTGGGAACTAGCTGCACATAATGATACCGAGGTAGGAGAACGAATAAATCGTATAACTCTTAAATTACAACTTGTGTTAGCAGTAATCCCGTGTCTAGAAACGCATCGTGTTGAGAAATAAAGCTTCGCTGTTTGCTATTCATATACAGATGACAGAAGCAGCCGCACTGTTAGATTTTAATTGTTTGCTCTTGTTGTGCGTTTATTTGGCGTACTTAATGCAACACACATTTATTCCTCGTTTATGTTTGTTTATAATACAGACTCTGCAGTTTCTTACTAAATTAGGGAATCATTTTATAACATTTGTTTCCTTTCGTCACATATTTTAGAAGCAACTTGATGTAATAACGCCATAATCAGTCCGAGCAGTCCCTCCCGATCGTCAGTTTGGTTATGAGCCAAAAATTTCCTGTTCTGGAGGAGGCTGCCAAACTTGACAGTTTAGTTTCTAAATCACTTTTTCTTCCTTGGGCAGAAACGAAGCAGCCAGTGTGAAGAAGAGCAAACTATAGACTTACAAAAATTGCTTTTCAGGTGATGACTGGCGTGTTACCTCGTAATACAGGAAATTAAATTAGCGGCGTGCATTTATTTTGTCTGAGTCGCTTCAACACCAGCGTACGCAGCCATGTTACCTTGCGAACGATACTCACTTTGCCTTATTGAGTTGGTCGGTTAATTACAGGGCAATAATGTAGATTTACGTGTACAATCGGAAAAAATTCACTTTTGTTTGCTTGTGTGACTCCTAGAAGGGGGGATAAACCGGTAACAGCGCTACGTACGTAAATACGCAGGTTTGTAGCGCTTTGGAATAATGGTTATATCTGTATCTGTGTTACGAAAGTGACGAGAAAGAACACGGCCGAGGTTACTATGTCCCAGCATTAATGTCTGTTTCTGTTTTAGTCACAATGGAGCATACGAGCAGTGGCAGCTTTTATGCCACTTGCTGAAATTAATCTTAATTCAGGATCCCCACGGGAATACAAACATAGGTGACAAAAGTCATCGGACAGCGATATGCACACATACAAAGGCCGACTGTATCGCGTATACTTGGTAAAAATATCCAGCGCATTGGCGGAACTGTCATTTTTACTCGGGTATTTCATGCGAAAAGCTTTCTTGAGTAGATTATTGCCGCACGACGGGAATTAAGACTCTGAATGCGGAATAGTGGTTGGAGCTAGACGTATGGGACGTCCCATTTCAGAAACCGTTAGGGAATTAAGTATTCCGAGATCCACAACGGCAATAGTGTGCTGACAGTACCACATTTCAGGTGTCAACTCTCACACGGACAATGCAGTGGCTGACGGCCTTCACTTAACGACCGAGAGCAGCAGCACTTGCTTAGAGTTGTCAGTGCTAACAGACAAGCAACGCTGCGTGAAATAATCGCAGAAATCGGTGTGGGACGTACGACGAACATGTCTGTTACGGCAGTGCAGTGAAATCTGGCGTTAATGGGCTATAGCAGCAGACGACCGACGCTAGTGACTTTGCTGACAGCACGACATCGCCTGCAGCGCCTCCCCTGGGCTAGTGACCGTATCGAATTGACCGTAGACGACTGGAAAACCGTGGCCTGGTCAGACGTATCCCGATTTCAGTTAGTAAGAACTCATGGTAGAGTTAGTGTGGCGCACATCCCACAAAGCCACGGACCCAGCTTGTCAACAAGGCACTGTGCAGCTGGTGGTGGCTCCATAATGGCTTGGGGCGTGTTTACATGGAATGGACTGGGTCCCCTGGTCCACCTGAACCGATCATTAACTGGAAATGGTTATGTTCGAATGTTCGGAGACCATTTGCAGCCATTCATGGACTTCGTGTTGAAACGTCCCCTTAGAACAATTTATACACGACTGTGCTTAACCTGACACACAATATTATTAGCGCAACGCAATCTGACTATCAAAGATCCCTGCAAAAGAATGGCCCTGAGTAACATTAAACTATACCTTTCGCGAATAACTTACCTCACAAAAATCTTCATTACTCGAACTACTGCAATACAGCGAGCGCCACTATTGCCAGCTAAATAAAAGATTCAAACTACAGAAGGCACTAACTACTGATAGGGATAGTTAGCAAATGAAAGATATTAATAGAGAACAAACAATGTATTTACCTTAATAGTCATAATATATATAGCAGTTCATGACAAATTACAAAACTCCGCCATCTCTCTCCCCACATCCACCACTGCTGGCGGCTCACCTCTAACTGCGCAACGCTAAGCGCTGTTCACATCCAGCTGCCGCTGCCCAACACTACAATGGCAGACAACAATGCAAACTAACCACAGACTGCACACAGCACAGCCAGTGATTTTCATACAGAGCGCTACGTAACGTTGCCAATAAGAAAACATAAACAGCCTACTTACAGTGTTCCCAAAAAAAACGATGGAATTTTTATGGATGACAATGTGCCGTGTCAGCGGGCCATAATTGTTCGAGTCTGGTTTGAAAAACATTCTGGACAAGTCGAGCAAATGTTTCGGCCACCCAGATATCGCCCGACATGAATCCCGTCGAAAATACACGGGACATAATGGAGAGGTTAGTTCGTGCTCAAAATCCTGAACCGCAACACTTTCGTAATTATGGACGGCTATAGAGGCAGCATGGATCAATATTTCTGCAGGGGACTTCCAACGACTTGTTGAGTCCTTGTCACGTAGAGTTGCTGCATTATGCCAAGCAAAAACCGGTCCGACGCGGTATTAGGAGGTATTGCATGACTTTTTATCGCCTCACTGTATTCTACGGGGCTTGCAGAAATACGTCCCTCATCGAAAGCCAGTTAATAAATATCACATTAGATTTCCACGAAATATTACTCGTATTTTTTAAGAAAGTTTGCTACTCAACAGTACGCACTCGATCGTGGGTCAAACACATCCGAGGCTGTTCGGACTCTCTGGTCTTGTTTGCGCTCGATCATTTTTTTCCCCTGCTAATTGCTGTTGATGGGTCTGAAAACATTGGAGTAGTCTCTCATTATATTCCCCACAAGCATTTTATAAGGAACCACTTTTTGGGAAGAGAAGAGGATCTCAGTATCCTACCAATAAACACAGCTTGTTACCTGCATTGGAAATTTTAATGTACAGCAGAAAACCCATTTTGACCAGATTCGATCCAGGGACCGAACAACTCATCCAGAATGCACATCAATAACGCAAGCATCGATCTTATCAAACCCAAGTAGCTCTTATTTTCGAAACCCAGAGGGGTAAGAGAATCCACATTCATACCATCCTGTACATCCGTTTAGTAAACAAGGAATTTAAATCCAGGTATGCGGTTCGATTTGAGACCCGTTAGGTTCAAAATGGTTGAAATGGCTCTGAGCACTATGGGACTTAACATCTGAGGTCATCAGTCCCCGAGACGTAGAACTACTTAAACCTAACTAACCTAAGGATATCACACACATCCATGCCCGAGGCAGGATTCCAACCTGCGACCATAGCTTTCGCCGGTTTCTGAAGCGACTAGAACCGCTCGGTCACAACTGCCGGCATAGACTCGTTAGGAAATACTACACGCCAGTCTTAACTCAGTTCCATTTGTCACAACACTCTGTTCCTTATGCAGATGCTTAGATGAGCCTTACCTATTCTGTTAGGCAAACTTCGCTATTGTGTACTGGGATAGTGCATCACGCTAATTTTGTAGTGAAGAAACAGAAGACAAACGTTCGGCCTTTCAGAAGAGTATCACCCACACAGTCCCTAAGATAGGAATAGCAGATAAATACAGCTATCTCAAAATCGGCACAACGTTCAAGTTGCTGACAAGAATGATATACAGAAAAAGGAGGAAACAAAATTGAGCGTCAACGAGATGGGGACCTGTTTGGCTTTGGGAAAGGTAAAGGCACCAGAGAGGCAGATTCGCAGTTGGTAAAGGAGGCAACACTGACGAAAAATACAGATACGTTCATAGAGGAATCGTTAGATACGAAAAAAGATGCAAGATCATTGCTATTCTGAGAAGAATTTGTTGTAAGCTGTAGGGGAATTACTGTAACACAAAAATATACAACTAACAGGGAATAATAAGAATGGAAGCCCAAGAATGAAGTGTGGGGATTTAAAAGGAGGTAAGATAGGGATAGAGTCTTTCGCGACTGCATTCAGTCTAGACATGGAAGAAGCAATGACGGAAATAAAAGGAGGATTCAAGAGTGGGATTAAAATTCAGGGTGAAAGAGTATCAATGATAAGATTCGCTGATGACATTGCTATTCTCAGTAAGCGTGAAGTAGAATTGCAGGATCTGCTGAACGGAATGAATAGTGAGAATATAAAATATGGATTGACAGTAGACCGGAAAAAGGCAGAAGTAATGAGGAATAGCAGTAATGAGGTTAGTAATAAACTTTAGCTTAAAACTTGGGGACTAAGAGATAGACGAAGTGAAGAAATTCTGCTGCCTTTGAAACACAACAACACGTGATGTACCAAGAAAGGAGGACATAAACACGGACCAGCACTTGCAGAGTTGACATCTATCGCCATTAGGGGTCTGCTACTGGTCAGACGACGTTCTCGCTTCCACTTGCCAGGAGCAGAAGTACAGGATGTCTTGAGACGAAAAAGCCAGTTCGAAAGTCACCAAAACGAACGTCAAAGTTCGCACAGATTTCAGCCTCGTATTATTGTACTTTCAGATTTTAACAGATACGGCTTGCCACTGTACCAGATCGTGAAATGTTCACATAAAGGCTGCATTCGAGTTGGGGATGCTGGGAGGTGCCAAGTCGTTTTACAGTCATCCTCGTAAACTTTAGAAAACCATCCACGATTCTTATCTCGGATGTACGGAATTTGCTGCGACGCCTTCGACAAGACGTGCTCTGAAAAATGCATGGAGGTGTGCCTGCGTCGCGGCAAAAGCTTACCAAGCAGGCATCGCCCATCTTGCAGTGCATTCACGTCGAGTGGGTACAGTAGTAAAAGCGGTAGAAATATGTTTATCGCGCTAACTTCATGACAGTGATGGAGAATAACAGAGTCGTAAGCAATAGTATTAAGCTTATCCATTATTGTCACTGACAACACGGCGACTGTACATTATCCCCCATTACTTAATCCTCGCCGGCCGCTGTGGCCGAGCGGTTCTAGGCGCTTCAGTCTGGAACCGCCCGACAGCTACGGTCGCAGGTTCGAATCCTGCCTCGGGCATGGATGTGTGTGCTGTCCTTAGGTTGGTTAGGTTTAATTAGTTCTAAGTTCTAGGCGACTGATGACCTCATAAGTTAAGTCCCATAGTACTCAGAGCCATTTGAACCATTTGAACTTAATCCTCGTAAAATTTACGATAGCAGTTGGTACCAATTCGCGGTTCCCAACAATTTGGTGTTCATAGTATGGGGTGTAAAACAGGACATTTTGTGCTTATTTTGTATGTGACGTACGATTGGAGTCCTTATAATTGTAATTAAAAAGTGCATAACTATAAATTTGGGTTACTTTGAATAAAATATGGCGTAGCAAAATTCACTATGATTCAGTAATAATATATCATGCTTACCAAGTAGTGTTCTAGGGTTAAATGAAATATACTTCTAGATCACTTATGAAATGTCCATTAACCAGTTTGCGAGTCTTTTCAGGCTCCTCTTCAGATGAATGAATATATACTACTGCGTACTTTATCAGAAGGTGGACTGGCTGGCTGGCTCTGAGCACTATGGGCCTCAACATCTTAGGTCATAAGGCCCCTAGAACTTAGAACTACTTAAACCTAACTAACCTAAGGACATCACACACACCCATGTCCGAGGCAGGATTCGAACCTGCGACCGTAGCAGTCCCGCGGTTCCGGACTGCAGCGCCAGAACGGCTAGACCACCGCGGCCGGCAGAAGGTGGACTGGAAAATGGCCGAAAATATATTGATTTCATAAGTGACACACAGCAGCTGTCTTTATCACTATCTCAGATAAGCAGTCTGGTACGTCTTTTCGCCTGGAGAAAAATTACTGTTAACTGCCAGTCGACCTGGTGCTTGCTTTGCTGCCTATACGGCAGCGTGTTCTTGATTTGATTTCAATGAAAATAGTGACCTGAAGAGATTCAGCCGTGTAAGTTGTAAAGGTATGTCTTGGTTCACACGCGATGGGTACTGTCCCTTCTTCTCGCAGCTTGGTCCTTTCCTCCCCCCCCCCCTTCCCTCCCTTTTGACCCAACCAACTGTCCCTTATTGCGGTACGAATGTCAGTGCGTGTGAGATATCCGGAGTGATTCAGCTGTCCATACCGACAGATTTTATGCAACCAGCAATGCGCTCGTATACCACGCACTCGATTGTCATTTTCTCTCCATCGTTATGCGCAAACTGTTCGTCCTTCAGAAAAAATAAACAGGATGTTTTTGCCTTTTTGTAGGAAATTTAATGTAGTTAAATTTTGTCCTAGTACACGTTTTCGCTATAGGCCGAAATTTCCGGATTATTTAAGAAAAGTGATCTACAACGCGTTTCTCTTGAACAATTGAAAAACTATACTAGTACAACATTAAATTTCCAAAAAAGTTCCTGTTTTCTGTCGTAGCAGTAGTTCGCGTGTGGCGAGCAGGAGAATATGAAAATCTCGCGTGCGTTCTTTGGAGGCATTGCGGGTTGCATAAAACCCATGGGTAGGGGCAGCTTATATATATTGTGGTCCATTGATCGTGACCGGGCCAAATATCTCACGAAATAAGCGTCAAACGAAAAAACTACAAAGAATGAAACTTGTCTGACTTGAAGGGGAAACCAGATGGCGCTATGGTTGCACCCGCTAGATGTCGCTGCCATAGGCCAAACGGATATCAAATGCGTTTTTTCAAATAGGAACCCCCATTTTTATTACATATTTGTGTAGTACGTGAAGAAATATGAATGTTTTAGTTGGACCACTTTTTTCGCTTTGTGATAGATGGCGCTGTAATAGTCACAAACATATGGCTCACAATTTTAGACCAACAGTTGGTAACAGGTAGGTTTTGTAATTTGAAATACAGAACGTAGGTACATTTGAACATTTTATTTCAGTTGTTCCAATGTGATACATCTAACTTTGTGAACTTATTTCTGAGAACGCATGCTCTTACAGCGTGATTACCAGTCAATACCACATTAGTGCGATAAATGCTCAAAATGATGTCCGTCAACCACAATGCATTTGGCAATACGTGTAACGACATTCCTCTCAACAGCGAGTAGTTCGCCTTCCGTAATGTTCGCACATGCATTGACAATGCGCTGACGCATGTTGCCAGGTGTTGTCGGCGGTTCACGATAGCAAATATCCTTCAACTTTCCCCACAGAAAGAAATCCGGGGACGTCAGATCCGGTGAACGTGCGGGCCATGGTATGGTGCTTCGACGACCAATCCACCTGTCATGAAATATGCTATTCAATACCGCTTCAACCGTACGCGAGCTATGTGCCGGACATCCATCATGTTGGAAGTACATCGCCATTCTGTCATGCAGTGAAACATCTTGTAGTAACATCGGAAGAACATTACGTAGGAAATCAGCATACATTGCACCATTTAGATTGCCATCGATAAAATGGGGGCCAATTATCCTTCCTCCCACAATGCCGCACCATACATTAACCCGCCAAGGTCACTGATGTTCCACTTGTTGCAGTCATCGTGGATTTTCCGTTTTCCAATAGTGCATATTATGTCGGTTTACGTTACCGCTGTTGGAGAATGACGCTTCGTCGCTAAATAGAACGCGTGCAAAAAATCTGTCATCGTCCCGTAATTTCTCTTGTGCCCAGTGGCAGAACTGTACACGACGTTCAAAGTCGTCGGCATGCAATTCCTGGTGCATAGAAATATGGTACGGGTGCAATCGATATTGATGTAGCATTCTCAACACCGACGTTTGTGAGATTCCCGATTCTCGCGCAATTTGTCTGCTACTGAGGTGCGGATTAGCCGCGACAGCAGCTAAAACACCTACTTGGGCATCGTCATTTGTTGCAGGTCGTGGTTGATGTTTCACATGTGGCTGAACACTTCCCGTTTCCTTAAATAACGTAACTATCCGGCGAACAGTCCGGACACTTGGATGATGTCGTCCAGGATACCGAGCAGCATACATAGCACACACTCGTTGGGCATTTTGATCACAATAGCCATACAGCAACACGATATCGACCTTTTCCGCAATTGGTATACGATCCGTTTTAACATGGGTAATGTAAGCAAATACCGTCCACACTGGCGGAATGTTACGTGATACCACGTACTTATGTGTTTGTGACTTACATCGCCATCTATCACAAAGCGAAAATATGTGACAGTTATTGAACTATATGATCAAAAGCTAAATTAGTTGCAAACTACGGCGTGCACACGATTTATTCAACATGTAAACGTCACTACAGATACTCGGATGTAGATAACATGTTCGATATGCATGCCATGGTTGCCAATGATGTGGCGCAGACGAACAGCGAAATTCTGCATGATCCGCTGAACTGTCGGAACATCGATGCTGTCTACGACCTGAGTTCGAGTGATCTGGAAATGCACGCCACCAACTCTTCTCCCCCTGAAGACCAAAGTCAGAGAAAAATTTCCTACTTCACGATCACTCGAATTTGATTTTAATGTTCCGTGTCTAAAAAGTAGTCGGTGAAAGCTATGTGAATAAAATTTAGATGTGATGTCTCAAAGGCTGTGTGGTGATAAACGTTCTCGAAGATCATCCGGAAAATGTAAACACACACCACCCATTTCTGCATTAAGCACAGAACGTCCACCGATCGTCTGGCGTAGTAAATCGTCCATTAATGGCACCGATAGTTCTCGTTATGGAGCTATTTTTCAGTGCTGCATTGACGAACCAAAGAACTTTGATAGTCGTTACGGTCTTTAAGTCGTGTATCAAACAGTTCGGACCAGTTCGACTGGTAACCTGCTTTACAAGGTGCACTGGCTGACGTATCCCTCTGCAGCAGATTGACTTGTAACGCAGTGAACCATATATGAAAAATATGTATTTTTACGTGATGAAATGATGAATAGGGGATCCGTTCATAAAAGAAAAAAATGTAGGTCCATGTTATAGTATTTGAAAGTCAATAAGGAACTATCTAGCTCGGCAGTGTTGTGTGTGAGTGTGCGTTTTCATGGGCAATATTTTTTCGGCAGTGTGTGGCCCAGATTCGTATAGACCGAAAAGCTCATGGCTACGAATCAGCACGGCTTTGGAAAGCATCGCTCGTGCGAAACCCAGTTCGCTCTTTTCACACACGATATAGTACGAACTATGGATGAAGGGCAACAGGCAGATTCCATATTTCAAGATTTCCGAAAGGCATTCGACACGGTACCCCGCTGTAGAATGTGGAATTGGATCCCAGATATGTGATTGGCTCGAAGAACACAGTATGTTGTCCTGAATGGAGGCTGTTCATCGGAGACAGGGGTGACATCAGAAGGCCTGCATCTCGTGGTCGTGCGGTAGCGTTCTCGCTTCCCACGCCCGGGTTCCCGGGTTCGATTCCCGGCGGGGTCAGGGATTTTCTCTGCCTCGTGATGGCTGGGTGTTGTGTGCTGTCCTTAGGTTAGTTAGGTTTAAGTAGTTCTAAGTTCTAGGGGACTTATGACCACAGCAGTTGAGTCCCATAGTGCTCAGAGCCATTTGAACCATTTGACATCAGAAGTGCCCTAAGTAATTGTGACAAGACCGTTGCTATTTTCTATACACATAAATGATCTGGCAGACAGGGTGACCAGCTATCTGCGGTTGTTTCCTGGTGATGCTATGGTGTATAGGAAGGTGTCGAAGATAAGTGACTGTAGATCGATACAAGATGACCTAGACACAATTTCTAGTTGGTGTTATGAATAGCAGCTGGCTCTTAATGTGGAAAAAATGAAAGTTACGGCGGATGAGTAGGAAAAGCAAACCCGTAATGTTCGGATACAGCATTAGTAGTGTCCTGCTTGACACAGTCACGTCGTTTAAATATCCGTGTGTAACGGTGCGAAGTGATATGAAGTGGAACGAACATGGGAGGATTGTGGTAGGGAAGGCGAATGGTTCGACTTCAATTTATTGGGAGAATTTCAGGAAAATGTGGTTCATGTAGGACGCTGGTGCGACATCTTTTTGAGTAATACTCGAATATTTGGGATCCGCGCCAGGTCGGATTGAAAGAAGACATAGAAGCAATTCAGAGGCGAGCTGCTAGATTTGTTACCGGTAGGTTGTATCAGTATGCGAGTGCTCCGGATATGCTTCGTGAGTTCAGCTGGGAGTCCCTGGAGGGAAGAAGACATTCATTTCGAACACTACTGAGAAAGTTTAGGGAATCGGAAATTGAAGCTGATTGCAGAAGGCTCCTGCTGCCGCCAAGACACATTTCGCGTAGGGACCACGAAGATAAGATACGAGAAATTAGGGCTCTTATGGAGGCATGTAGATTGTCATTTTTCTCTTGCTGTTCAGGAAAGGGAACGACTAGTTGTGGTACAGGGTACCCTCCGCCACGCACCGTTTGGCGACTTGCGGAGTATGTATGTATGTAGATGTAGATGTAGATGTAGATGAATAGCGTTGCCGTCAGCATTGCTTCTATGTTACTGCAACACATGACAATGCTGCGGCACGCCTGGGCAATATTACTGGTGGAACAAACTGTTGCACGTAGTTGCTAACGTATTGGCAAGATGTTGCCGGTGTTGTCAACCTAGGGTGGAGAATACTTCGTATAATGAGGCCCCTGTCCTTGTATATACAGGGTGCTTATAAATGAATATCGGGATTTTAACGCTTTATAATATTTGTTACATTAAACTTAAGTTATAAATGATATGTCAAATGAAAGAGCAACTCGAACAGTTGTGTTTGGCACCAGTGCGCATGCGCAGCGCGCAATGTTTCCGCTGCAATCCGCTAGGCAGCGGTAGTAGCGAAAATGGCGAGTAGTGAACAGAAAGCTTTTTGTGTTTTGCAGTTTGCAAAACAGACTGAATCTGTAGTTACTGTGCAATGTGCATTCTGGCTGAAGTTCGGTTGTGATCCTCAAACTGATAACATTCGTAGATGGTATCATCAGTTTGAAGGTACCTGCTGCCTGTGTAAAGGGAAGAGCACAGGACGACCAAGAGTTAGTGAAGAGACTGTTGAGCGATTGAGAGAGTCGTTCACTCGTAGCCCAAAGAAATCAGTCCGGAAGGCTAGTCGTGAATACAAGTTCCCGTGTCGACCAGCAGATCCCTCTGTACTAAGAAACTGGATTGAAGCAGCTGTTGCTACAATCACTGAAGACACAGGTATCAACATTTGCAAAGAACTCGGCTATAGACTTGTGTGCCGTATGACAAATGGTGCTCACATTGAACATTTGTAAGGTTCTTGGTAAAACTGTTTGAGTTGCTCTTTCATTTGACATACCATTTATGAAATATAATAAATATTATAAAGCGTTAAAACCCCGATATTCATTTATAAACACCCTGTATTGTTTTTCCTCTTTCTCACACGGGTACTCGCTGCAGTGCGTAGTCACGTGCAGCAATATTATTTTGCTTCAGTTGGCGCATGTATGTAGACACACTAGATTTGTTGGCTGTTTACAAGAGGGTGTCCCAAACGGTATTCCTCGGGAAATACCCCTTGAAAAATTACAAATAAACAGCATTTTTTGACACTTTGACAGTAGTATTTTTTAAAAATTTTATTAGAATTTCTGTACTGTCAGCTATGACGTAAAACTGAAGTAATCACTGAATAAAAACAAATTTTTCTGATTTTTTAAAGAATTTTATTAACCTTCAAAATGAACAAGATGTTCCATCAAAGTACCATATTTTCAAAGTGTTTCGCCAGCGTTGTACCAAGAGGCATATCGGTCAGAAGAGCACCTTACGCGAGGGTCGTTCAGTAAGTAATTCCCCAAATCTTTTTTCTCAGAACATATTTATTGTTAAGAGTCAGAATTTGGTGACAACATACATCAACATGTCTTGACCTATTTTTCTACGTAGTCTTCATCACGTTCTGTGGCCGTACGCCAACGTTGTGGAAGAGCGTGTATTCTCTGATGGTAAAAGCTCTTGTCATGTAGGTGTAGCCATGTTTCCACTGCATAACTGACTCTCTCATCAGCTTCAAAGTGTGTTCTCCGTAGAGGATTTTTAAGCGCCGATCGACACGAATAATGGCATCCGCACGATTCAGCATGTCCGGAGCTGTGGCTGTGACGGGACGTCCTGAGCGTGGTTGATCGTAGAGCTCTGTTACTGCATTTCCTGAGGCTGTAACTTTCTTCACCTATCGCCCAACTGTACTCGTATAAACTGTCTGCTTGTAACGTGAGTCGTATGTAAACGCCATTTTGACGCTGTACTACGGCTCTGCCATCAGTCAGAACGGTTCGAAATAGAGATGGGCAAACTGAAACACTTAACTGTTTCGAAACAAATGAAACAGTACAATGTAATGTTTCGATACGCTGTTTCGAAATGGTGAAACAGTTTGTGTTTTGTAATCTAATAAACGTACACATTTAATCATCTTGAATATCTACTGTATAAGTATGTCCATATAAACACAAATGAGGTGCGAGAGCGTTAATCATTTCGCAGAAAGTATGAAACTATCACCTGGGCGTCTTGGCAGTTTCGTATTTCCTGCAGCAAATGCGCTGCTTTCGTGTTGTGTGACTTTCATACTTTTCAATTGGCTGAGGACAGCCATAGCTGAAGACAGAAGAACCACCACGAACGGAACTGCAGGTAGGAGCAAACTGCAGAAACAACGGATATGCTACTGGGATTCCCACATTCCGTTAGTATGGATAATATACCCATCCTGCTAATTTCCATGCACACAAAGGGAATCATTGTGGATAATAGGCACAGTGACTATAGGCTCACAAATAACGCCAAATAATTCGAATAAATAACAAAATATAACAGAAAAAAATTTTGTCTTTCAAGGTGATCTACAATAAAGTCACCACGCTTCCCAGCCCTTCCCGTTCACCATTACACTATCAGTGATATGTCAAACAGATTGCTTGCAACTATACCTATATCAAATTTATGTATATGTCTAATAACTGTCACTCTAAGCCTTTTTTTATTTAAAATGTTGTAGGCTTACTTGCGTTTCTTAATATGATTACTGTACATGAAAAGAGAAGCGTATGTTATAAAAAAAAGTGTAATTTAATCGAATGATTTTCACATATTTATTATTTTGAATGGGAATAGTATGCGTTGTTTCATTGTTTGGTTAGTGTTTATAAAGCAGATGTTACGCCATTTCGTAATAGGACAGTCAGCTAGAAACGAAGCTTTATTTTCGGATATCTTAAGCTTCATTCTATTGCTTGTCAAAAAGAATTCGACACTCTTGAAAGTGTTTCATGAAGTCTTATGTTGTGTTTCAGTATCTGTGCCGAGCCCGAATCTCGTACGACACACAGCGGAATGAAACATCAGTGTTTCGATACAATTAGTCCGTTCCAAGCGCAGGTGGACTGAAACAGCCTTATTTTGAAACAACGATACAGTTTCTGTGACTGGCCCGACATCGAATCTGGTGCGGTTATCCGAAACAGGGGCGGAATGAAACACCACTGTTTCGAAACAGTGAACCACAGCCGTTCCGAAACACTGAAACAGTTCCACGTATCGATACACTGTATCTAAACATAGAAACAGTGGCCAAGTCTAGTTCGAAACTTCACCGGCACACAGAACAAACATCAAATATGAAGCACGAACAAGGACGTTTGTCTATGCATATTTAAAGCTTTTTAAAAAAATTTGGGGCGTTTCTTATTGAACGACCCTGGTAGACTAGAAGTGCATCAGAGTTCTGTGTGAATCACCGCTAGGCAAAAACTGAAGTGCCACCGCCTGTTACGTTGTAAGTGGTGTACAGTCGTCCATATTGGTACTGGTATTCCCAATTCACGGACGAATCGCTTCTAAACGATGTATTCGAGGCGTCTTTCACCGTTCTGAAAAAGGTACAGAGGTTGGACAAAAATATGGAAAAGCCGCCAGAAATGCGTGCTTCAACGAAAATACAGAGGATAACCAAACCTGCAGGTGGCTCTGTTGTATCTGACCACGAGCGTCACCTGTGCAATGCCTTCGAAACGCTGAAAACGTTGCAAATGTCAGTTGTGGTGAGAACGGTTGTGAGAGCTAAGGTCAAGAGGAACCGATCGAAGATTCATACCGCATACAGGGAAAGCGGAGGAACATCATCCGCGGACGAAAACCTGTGGTTATTGATCGTGAGACGCGCCTATTGAAGAAAATGGCGACAAAAAAATACGAGGACGATAGCTGCGGAAGCCACTGCAGAACTGAACGTAGAGTACGTGAACTCTGTCAGCACATAAACAACACCAAGAGAGCTCCATAAGCAAGCAATTACAGTGCGAGCTGGAATTCCATAACCACTCACCAGTGATGCAAATGCCCGTAACATGAAAAAGTGCTGTTGAAGCCATAAAATGTGAACTACGCAGCAGTGGGAATAATCTCATTTGATCGGATGATATTGATCTGTATTTCACTGATGAATATATAAAGCTTTTACGACCAGTGTGAAATACATTAAGACCCTTTTCGGTGCACACCCGGGTCGTCATTTCTAAATGAATTAGGTTTCACTTTTTCGTTGGTCTATGGGTGAGTAACACGAAACTAAGAAAACCAACATAATTAATGTTCACCGTCGTCAGCCATAAAATTTTTAAATGCTTAACGTCAAATAGCAACACATTAACTCATTTGTAAAGTGATAAATGGTTCATATGGCTCTGAGCACTATGGGACTTAACATCGGAGGTCATCAGTCCCCTAGAACGTAGAACTACTTAAACCTAACTAACCTAAGGACACCACACACAATCATGCCCGAGGCAGGATTCGAACCTACGACCGTAGCAGTCGCGCTGTTCCGGACTGAAGCGCGTAGAACCACTCGGCCACCGTGGGCGGCGTAAAGTGATAAGACCTCTGATTAAACAATTGGGGGGAGGGGGGGGAGAAACTGGTGATTATCTAAACCGACAACCAGTTAGCAAGAAAATAGAAATGGTTGTAGAACATGAGATCATTTTTAGCCGTTGTTCTTGTCTTCTATTAGGAACAGACGGAGACTTCAGTGCATCTGTACTCTTACAGGAGAAACTCCCCAGCGCACCCCTCCCCCCCCCCCCCCCACCACCTCAGATTTAGTGGTAAGAGGGCCCAGTGGATAGCCCGTCAAAAACTGAATGCAGATCAAGCATGAAAACAGGAAGAAGGTTTACTGAACAACGAAAAAAGAAGCAAAATAGGAACAGTCAACCGTCCAACCTTAACAAGTGCAGTGTCGAGATAAAACGAACAGCTGCCGCGTGTCGTTAAGCGTCGGCACGGTAGCTCAGACTAGAAATCGACGATCAAATTGAATGGATATCATGTGACGTCCGCCCAGACCAAACGAAACGAACAATCCCGAACAAAATTATGCAGGATGGTCCATAGATAGTGACCGGGCAAAATATCTCTCGAAATAAGCATCAAACGAAACAACTACAAAGAACGAAACTTGTCTAGCGTGAAGGGGAAACCAGATGGCTCTACGGTTGGCCCGCTAGATGGCGCTGCCATGGTCAAACGGATATCAACTGCGTTTTTTAAATAAGAACCCCCATTTTTTTATTACATATTCGTGTAGTTGGACCACTTTTTCGCTTTGTGATAGATGGCGCTGTAATGGCCACAGACGTATAAGTACGTGGTATCACGTAACATTCCGCCAGTGCGGATTGTATTTGCTTCGTGATACATTACCCGTGTTAAAATGGACCGTTTAGAAATTGCGGAAAAGGTCGATATCGTGTTGATGTATGGCTATTGTGATCAAAATGCCCAACGAGTGTGCTATGTATGCTGCTCGGTATCCTGGACGACATCATCCAACTGTCCGGACCGTTCGCCGGATAGTTACGTTATTTAAGGAAACAGGAAGTGTTCAGCCACATATGAAACGTCAACCACGACCTGCAACAAATGATGATGCCCAAGTAGGTGTTTTAGCTGCTGTCGCGCCTAATCCGCACATCAGTAGCAGGGAAATTGCGCGAGAATCGGGAATCTCATAAACGTCGGTGTTGAGAATGCTACATCCACATCGATTGCACCCGTACCATATTTCTATGCACCAGGAATTGCATGGCGACGACACTGAACGTCGTGTACAGTTCTGCCACTGGGCACAAGAGAAATTACGGGACGATGACAGATTTTTTGTACGCGTTCTATTTAGCGAAGAAGCGTCATTCACCAACAGCGGTAACGTAAACCGGCATAATATGCACTATTGGGGAACGGAAAATCCACGATGGCTGCGACAAGTGGAACATCAACGACGTTGGCGGTTTAATGTATGGTGCGGCATTATGGGAAGAAGGATAATTGGCCCCCATTTTATCGATGGCAATCTAAATGGTGCAATGTATGCTGATTTCCTACGTAATGTTCTACCGATGTTACTACAAAGTGTTTCACTGCATGACGGAATGGCGATGTACTTCCAACATGATAGATGTCCGGCACATAGCTCGCGTGCGGTTGAAGCGGTATTGAATAGCATATTTCATGACAGATCGATTGGTCGTCGAAGCACCATTCCGTGGCCCGCACGTTCACCGCATCTGACGTCCCCGGGTTTCTTTCTGTGGGGAAAGTTGAAGAATATTTGCTAACGTGATCCACCGACAACGCCTGACAACATGCGTCAGCACATTGTCAATGCATGTGCGAACATTACGGAAGGCGAACTACTCCTTTTGAGAGGAATGTTGTTACACATATTGCCAAATGCATTGAGGTTGACGGACATCATTTTGAGCATTTATTGCATTAATGTGGTATTTACAGGTAATCACGCTGTAACAGCATGCGTTCTCAGAAATGATAAGTTTACAAAGATACATGTATCACATTGGAACAACTGAAATAAAATGTTCATACGTACCTATGTTCTGTATTTTAGTTTAAAAAACCTACCTGTTACCAACTGTTCGTCTAAAATTGTGAGCCGTATGTTTGTGACTATTACAGCGCCATCTATCACAAAGCGAAAAAAGTGGTCCAACTAAAACATTCATATTTCTTTACGTACTACACACGAATATGTAATAAAAAATGGGGGTTCCTATTTAAAAATACGCAGTTGGTATCCGTTTGACCTATGGCAGCGTCATCTAGCGGGCCAACCATAGCGCCATCTAGTTTCCCCTTTCAAGCTAGACGAGTTTCGTTCTTTGTAGTTTTTTTCGTTTGACGCTTATTTCGTGAGATATTTGGCTCGGTCATTATCAATGGACCACCCTGTATATTAAAAAAAAAATGGCCACGGACCGTAAACCGGGCGAGCCGTGTTCAAAACCAGCTCGTGATATTTATTTTTAATATATTTTTTTCCACAACGTTATGAGCTGTCGGTCATTGAAATGTTTATTCTCTCTCTGTAATCTTGGCAGTTGTCATACTATACATTTGTTATGGACTATGAATCACGTGGTAAGACTACGTTCTCGTCGCAACTAAATGTGATGAAACAGTGAGAGCAGGCGAGATACCACATAGATGTCGCATCGAAATGAAAACAACAAACGACTGTGAACTGTACAACAAATGAATTCAAGAATCAAAGCTTCCAAAACGGAACACAACTAAAAAAACGTTAAAAACAAGTTTTGAAAGAGCATAGAGAAACTTTGTGAATGTGAAACTCTTACTTTCATTTGTTGCAACTTATGTAAAAAACTATTATATTTCCCTGAGAGAGGTCACATTCATAGGGACACCTAATACGGACAAGCAGGCATATCTCACTCATTTACTAGGTGTACAAATTAGGTGCTTCGGTAAGAGATTCCTATCACAGAAATGATACTTAAACCAATACCCTGCTCTGTCGACAGGCGTTGATGTACATCAACTGGTACAGTTCAAAATGTGTGCCCCGACCGGGACTCGAACCCGGGATCTCCTGCTTACATGGCAAACGCTCTATCCATCTGAGCCACCGAAGGCACAAAGCATAGTGCGGGTGCAGGGATTTATCCCTTGCACGGTCCCCGTGAGACCCACATTCCCAACTTAATGTCCACACACTACATTCGTTGTGCCCCTGCTCACAACACTCGTTACTCGCGGCGGACAATCTGACCGAGTCCCGTAAGAGTTAGGGCAATGCGTGTGCATCCGCACAGGAGGAGGAGGTCATGGCCGGTTAGCCTGATCTATATATGGAGATGGTATCTGTTGTTTCGGACACGTCTGAAAGAGCAGATACCATCTCCATATATAGCTCAGGCTAACCGGCCATGACCTCCTTCTCCTGTGCTGGTTGCACACGCATTGCCCGAACTCTTACGGGACTCGGTCAGATTGTCCGCCGCGAGTAATGAGTGTAATGGGCAGGGGCACAACGAATGTAGTGTGTGGACATTACGTTGGGAATGTGGGTCTCACGGGGACCGTGCAAGGGATAAATCCCTGCACTCCCACTATCCTCTGTGCCCTCGGTGGCTCAGATGGATAGGGCGTCTGCCATGTAAGCCGGAGATCCCGAGTTCGACTCCCAGTCGGGGCACACATTTTCAACTGTCTCCGTTGATGTACAGGGCTATTACAAATGATTGAAGCGATTTCATAAATTCACTGTAGCTCCATTCATTGACATATGGTCACGACACACTACAGATACGTAGAAAAACTCATAAAGTTTTGTTCGGCTGAAGCCGCACTTCAGGTTTCTGCCGCCAGAGCGCTCGAGAGCGCAGTGAGACAAAATGGCGACAGGAGCCGAGGAAGCGTATGTCGTGCTTGAAATGCACTCACATCAATCACTCATAACAGTGCAACGACACTTCAGGAGGAAGTTCAACAAAGATCCACCAACTGCTAACTCCATTCGGCGATGGTATGCGCAGTTTAAAGCTTCTGGATGCCTCTGTAAGGGGAAATCAACGGGTCGGCCTGCAGTGAGCGAAGAAACGGTTGAACGCATGCGGGCAAGTTTCACTCGTAGCCCGCGGAAAATTGGCTCATGCCACAACTGGAGACCGACAGCGCCGACTTCATCTTTCAACAGGATGGTGCTCCACCGCACTTCCATCATGATGTTCGGCATTTCTTAAACAGGAGATTGAAAAACCGATGGATCGGTCGTGGTGGAGATCATGATCAGCAATTCATGTCATGGCCTCCACGCTCTCCCGACTTAACCCCATGCGATTTCTTTCTGTGGGGTTATGTGAAAGATTCAGTGTTTAAACCTCCTCTACCAAGAAACGTGCCAGAACTGCGAGCTCGCATCAACGATGCTTTCGAACTCATTGATGGGGACATGCTGCGCCGAGTGTGGGAGGAACTTGATTATCGGCTTGATGTCTGCCGAATCACTAAAGGGGCACATATCGAACATTTGTGAATGCCTAAAAAAACTTTTTGAGTTTTTGTATGTGTGTGCAAAGCATTGTGAAAATATCTCAAATAATAAAGTTATTGTAGAGCTGTGAAATCGCTTCAATAATTTGTAATAACCCTGTATGTCAACACCTGTCGACAGCGTAGAGTCTTGATTTAATTATCATTTCTTTCCAGAGCGCTGCATGTCCGAAGGAACAGATACCAGCCCCATACATATTCCTATCATATGACTCACGTATTGCCACTAATGTCGTGTAAGACATACCAGATGTGTTTTCCAGTGGAGGATTCGATCGACTTGTCATTAAACGTTTGCGGTTCCCATTCGGAAGGCACTTCCTTTCGGCTGCTAATAGAGTACTTGTGGAGAGTCAACTGTCATTATAGGTCTCTGCCTTACACCTCGCTGTTACAAACGGACATTTCACCACGACACAGACACAAATTTGAATACAGCGAACAATGAAGAAAAAAAAGTTGGCATCGTGGAGGTTTGAAAATGCCTCCCCCTCACCGTGACCTCAGCACGACGCCATCGCTGTTAGAGGCTGCTCTATTTTGTACTTTTTGTCCTTGGACCGTTCCCTGTTTCTATCTTGCTTTTTTTCACAATTCAGTTAGTTAGTTGGTTGCTTGTTCCATTGATCAATCGTACGGTACGGTAGCCGTTATGATGTGAAACGCGTCAAGTGCACAAGAAATGAACGTATGAAATAGAGAGTTAAAGATTAACATTTCTGTTATTCACCCCATTCCCTTAAATGGCACAAAATGCATATACTATATTTATAGATTTATTTATTCCTATTCAAGAATTCATCAATGGTATAGAAGGAGTTGTCAAGGAGATACGATTTCAATGTATTTTGAAGCTATTACTGCTGTCTGTCAGACATTTTATTTGATGTGGTAATTTGTCGAAAATTTTTACAGCAGCATATTTTACCCCTTTCTGTGCCAAAGATAGGTTGAGTAAAGGATGGTGTAAGCCTTTCTTTTTTCTGGTATTATAATGATGAATGTCACTGTTGTTTTTGAACTGGTCCATGTTGTTGAGAACAAAATTCGTTAGTGAGTAAATGTACTGTGAGGCTGTTGTAAGAATTTCCAGTCTTTTAAAAAGATGCCTTCAAGATGTGCGACTATGAACCCCACACATTGTTCTAACCACTTTCTTTTGAGCAGTGAATACTTCTTGTCTAAATGTTGAGTTACCCCAAAATATTATTCCGTATGACATCAGAGAGTGAAAGTACGCAAAGTATGGTAGCTTTCTAATTTCTATATCCTCAAAATTGGCAATTATTGTGATTGCAAAAATCGCTGGATCTAGTCGCTTTAGAAGATCCAAAATATGAATTTTCCAATTAAGATTCTCATCTATGTGTACACCCAAAAACTTAGTATGCTCTACCCTGTACTGACTTCTGTTGATGTGTTATATTTATTGTAGGAACTGTACTTTTTGCTGCAGAAAATTGGATGTACTGTGTTTCTTCAAAGTTAAAGAGCAAGCCCATTTGCAGAAAACCAATTAATGACTTTTCCAAAGACTTTATTTGTATCATTATCAATTGGAGTTTCTTTTACTGGATTATAATGATGCTTGTATCGTCAGCAAACAGTGGCAGTTCAGCTTCCTGTTTCTGATAGGAAGGGAGGTCGTTCACGTATATCAAGAACAGAAGGGGCCCATGATTGAACCGTGTGGAACACCTAATGTAATTTCACCACAGTTTGATGAAGTGGCAAACTTATTTAAATCACTTGACCCCTATAAGGAAACTTTTTGCTTCCTGTTCCGTAGGTATGACTTAAACCACCCATATGCTATTCCATTTATACCATAGAATTATAATTTCTGTAACATTGTCATGGTTCACAGTACAGTACACCTTCTTCCTGTTTCCATGCTAGATCTTTTAGTTTTTACCGGGCTTTCCACTGGGCCCTCTTACCACTAAATATGAGGGAGTTTCCGTTGTTAGTATGATCTATCCTCCATTTCATTTATGTCAGGACACAATCTGTCATGTGAGGTACAATGCGATAACGACGGCAAAAGTTTGCGACTGTTCTGTTTAACGTACCGTAAGCGCAACAACGCGTGAGAAGGCCGCGAGAATCGTGTTTACTGTTGACGTTCTCGCTTATCTACGAGCGGCCCTTTCACTGGACTGTTAGACAGCGTTTCTCTGGTGACTCCTTCGCCATAAATGTTTCCAAGGGAGAGCAGTGGGGTCGATTACATAAAGGCAGTAAAGATGTCTGTTACGCAATGTTTACCTGTTGAAATCGCTGCGAGAGTCGTTAAATATTTGCGACGCCGAATATAGCGGCAAATGCCCCGTATCGGTCACACTAGACGCGACATTGTGACCTGATGTCATACCTCGCGATGATATGAATCTCGCACTAGCAGTTAATCCAAGGCTACTAAAGCGATTGATTCGTTCTGTACAGGGTGTACATGAATTCCGGGAACACTTCCAGTTATATTTTATTGCAAAAGAACTAAACATTTTACAGACGTCATATATATATATATTGCATTTTGAAGACAAACTCTGAAAGTTGTTTTTTTACAAACATTCGATATGTGAACCAAGAGTGACCCGGCAGACGTCAATCCGGTAATAAGAGTTCTTGCCATACCCGTCCCAGCATGGCATCGTCGACTGTGGCAGTCGCTTCCCGTATCTCCCAGAGCTCTGATACATCACGTGGTAGAGGCGGTACATACACCAGACCTTTAATGTGTCCCCACAGGAAAAAGTCACACGGATATCTAGTGATGGGGTAGGCCATTTCGAACTCCAACACAGAAAGCTCGCTCCGCACCTGAACTCGCCATGTTTGCGACCAGCGCTGACTATCGGCAAATTACCAAACTACGCTGTGGCGGTATACATGAAAAGAAAAAAAAAACAACTTTCACGGTTTGTCTTCAAAATGACATATGTATGACATCTGTACAATGTTTGGTTCTTGTGCAATAAACAATTGAAAGTGTTCCCGAACTTTATGTACACCCTGTATTTCCAGTAGTGTTACATGTAAGTTCTGTATTTTCCATAGTGTTTACCCGTACAAATATAACTGATGCATCGATGAGAACTGTAAAATAAGTTTGCGTTATGCCAATCAGCTGGCGTTACGAGTGCAGTGCCATGACAAAATGGGGACAAATCAAGAGGAAAAGATACTTTTGCTTGCGTGGCCACTTCCGCAGCAGCTGTTCAATTCTGTTACTATTGGTTATCCGTCTTGAGCTGACTGCAGCTTAACTAAAAAGAATTACATCAGGCGCGTTTCGCTTTTCTTCATAAAGCATCTTCCGTGGTTATTCTGCAAATTGGATACATGCGTTTGTACATTTTGGTTGTTTTAGGTTAAAAAAAGCGTTTTGTTTATTAATTTGGTACGCAAGCTACTTACGGCGTATCTTTACATATTCTGCTCCTTCCCACCTTGCTAGCAGCGGTTGATGTCGAAAGAATATGAATGGAAGTCTTTCGACGTCAACCGCTGGTAGCAATGAGGAAAGGAGCAGAATATGTAAAGACACGGCGTAACTAAGGTGCACACCAATTTTATAAACAAAACGCGGTTTTTAACCTAAAACAAACGAAAATGTATGAACGTATGTATCCAATTTGCGGAATAATCACGGAAGATGCTTTATGAATAAAAGCGAAACGCATGTGGTGTAATTCTTTTTAATTAAATTGCAGGCAGCTCGAAACAGATAACCAATAGTAACAAGAAGAGGAGTTCAGTGTATTGGAATATACGATACGTTTATCCTTTATAAGAGTGCATCGTGCTTTCAGAAGACATTATGGAAAAGAACCGGTATATAAACAGAGCATGGTGCGTTGGTATCGACAATTTGGTGACAATGGTTGTGTCTGTAAAGAGAAAAGTATCGGCCGACGAACTGTGCCACACGAAACAGCAGAGGTGAGGGATGTTCGTACCTACTTAAAAACAAAGCCACGAACTTGGAATACCACAGTAAATTGCAGTTACATTTCAGAACGTACCATTTTTCAGCCCGTGCAACAATTGAAACCGGAAAATTATGACCGGCGCCTTCAATTTTGCATCACAATGCGGAGGGGAGCATTTGAGTAGTAACATTTCCCTTCCAAGCTGATACTCAGCGAGATTCCATTGACCTGGAAATTCTAACCGCCACGATGTGAGAGTGTTGGGCATTGAAAATACTCATGAAATTCTAGAGTATGAACGAGATTCGCCGAAGGTTGTTTTCTGTACAATGTCACAGACGAATCTGTATGGGGCGTTTTTCTTCGTTCAGAAGACCTTGACGGGTACCTCTTACCTTGATGTGCTGCAGTTGTGGTTGTTTCACCGACTGACTGCTGATTTTGAGAAATTCATCTTCCAACAAAACAGTGCACCTCCGCATTGGAGGATCGATGTACGTCGCGGCCTAAGCGACGAATTTCCGCATCGCTGGACGGAGCGTAATGGTGAAATGACGTGGCTCTGTTTCCATGGCGCCCTAGCTCGCTTGACCCAACGTATTGTGACCTTTTCCTCTGGGGGTATGTTACGGGGGAACGACAGGATGACGGTCGGAAAAACTCGAATTTTTTTTATTACGGAATTCGAATCTATATAAGTTGCAGAGGGTCTGTACAAGGGCGATGTACTTAAGGGAAATATTATGGAAATGGAAGAGGACGTACATGAAGATGACAAGGAAGATACGATAATGTGTAAAGAATTTGACAGAGCACTGAAAGATCGGAGTAGTAACAAGGCCCCTGGAGTAGACAACATTCCATTTGCTCTACTGATAGTCTTGCGAGAGCCAGCCACGACAAAACTTTTCCATCTGGCCAGCAAGATGTATGGGATAGGAAAAATAGCTTCAAGAAGAATATAACAATTCCAATCTCAAAGAAAGCAGGTGTTGACAGGTGCGAAAATTACAGAACTACCAGTTTAATAAGTCATGGTTGCAAAGTACTTATACGAAATCTTTACAAATGAATGGAAAAACTGGTAGAAGCAGACCTCGGGGAAGATCAGTTTGAATACCGTAGAAATGTTGCAACACGTGAGGCAATACTGACCCTAAAACTTATCTCAGAAGATAAGTTAAGGAAAGGCAAATCTATGTTTCTAGGATTTGTAGACTTAGAGAAAGCTTTTGACAATGTTGACTGGAATACTCTTTCAAATTCTGAAGGTGGCAGGGGTAAAATACAAGGAGCAAAGGCTACTTACTATTTTTACAGAAGCCAGATGGCAGTTGTAAGAGCTGAGAGGTATGAAAGGGAAGCAGTGGTTGGGAAGTGAAGGAGACAGGGTTGTAGCCTGTCCCCGATGTTATTCAATCTGTATATTGAGCAAGAAGTAAAGGAAACAAAAGAAAAATTTTGGAGTAGGAATTAAAATCTATGGAAATAAATAGAAACTTTGAGGTTTGCCCATGACATTGTAATTCTGTCAGAGACAGCAAAGGACCTGGAAGAGCAGTTGAACGGAATGGACAGTGCCTTGAAAGGAGGATTCAAGATGAACATCAACAAAAGCAAAACGAGAATAATGGAATGTAGTTGAATTGAATCGGCTGATGCTGAAGGAATTAGATTAGGAAATGAGGCACTTAAAGTAAACGAGTGATGGTCGAAGGAACGAGCATCTAAAATGTAGACTGGCTACGTCAAGGAAAGAGTTTCTGAAGAAGAGAAATTTGTCAATATCAAGTATAGATTAAGTGTTAGGAAGTGTTTTCTGAAAGCATTTGTATGGAGTGTAGCCATGTATGGAAGTGAAACGTGGACTGCTTATCAACAACGTAGACAAGAAGAGAGTAGAAGCTTTCAAAATGCGATGCTACAGAAGAATGCTGAAATTAGATGTGTAGATTACGTAACTTATGAGGAGGTACTGAATAGAATTGGGGAGAAGAGGAACTTGTGACACAACTTGAGTAGAAGAAGGAATCGGTTGGTAGGATACGTTCAGAGTATCAAGGGATCACCAGCTTAGTATTGGAGGGAAGCGTGGAGGGTAAAAATCGTAGAGGGAGACCAAGAGATGAATACACTAAACAGATTCAGAAGGATTTAGTTTGCAGTAGTTATTCGGAGATGAAGAGGTTTGCACATGATAGTGTAGCATGGAGAGCTGCATCAAACCAGTCTCTGGACTGAAGACAGTAGCAACAACAACATACATTGAAGAATTAATTCCCAAAATATTATGCGCGAACTCCAAAAAGTTAAGATTCTGTAACATGGCACGCCTCGGCGTTATGGAACCGGTTTCGCGCTCACGTTTCCTATTTATACCGAATTGGGTAAACCTGATAAGCTGGAGCGTTGTTTGCGCGGTTTTATTCAAAACCTGAACGAAAGTTTCAATAGACTCATTTGGAGATACGTTCTGAAAATAACATCCAGCCGAAGCGAAAGTGTCAACATGCTTCAAATATCGCCGTATGTATATTCATTATAGGCCATGCTGCATTAATGGACGCGGCAAATCGCCCTTCAGTTCAAAGTCGGCGAAGAAATGCGCGATTGTGTGAAGAGAGACACCAGCGAGGATGCTCTCAACGACGAAAAGGGCTTTGAGGACTACAGTGAAGGCTTGTAAGGTCAAAGTAGCAGAAAGCGACCGTCCGCTAGCCGGGGCGATAGTTATTGTGGACCAGGCTTCGATGATATCCCGGAAGTTTTAAGCTTTGTGTCTTTTTTATATGATAAATACTTGCCAAACTTAAAAACTTGTTTTTCTCAAAGCCATGTTTTTCGGCGTGATTGTCGTCGCCAACGACACAATTTTCATCCGATTTTGGTTATCTTTGGTCTCCCATGAAGAAAGTTATTGAATTATCTTCGGTTCATCGTAGCCGATTTTTTATGTTGATATTTTTTGCGGTTAGAAAAGAGGGGTCCAAAAATGACCATTTTTTTCAAATTTCGCCCATTTCTTTTTTTTTCAAATCCGTACGCTGAACTAAAATTACATCTGTAAGGATCACGGTAATATGGTATTTTCCTGTCTCGGATAACCACAATCGGAGTTACAGCGACAACCGTCGATTTACCTCCTTTCAGAGCTGCCTCGGGAAAATTGGAATTACACAGTGAAGATATTAATACTTTTCAGTAAAAAATACAATAAAAACATCGATGTATACGTTATTCATTACAGCAAACTCCATTTGTCTACTACATTCCAGTACGGAAAAAAATCCTGAATTTGATCAATATTTTCGCCCGTCACCATGTTGTTCCCAGTTAAGGACCGGGTTTACGTATTATACGCGCTAACAAATTTGACACTTGGCGCGGTGGCTGATGGGAACGACCGTAAAGGCATTTCTCATTCACAGTCGCTCCCATCAGCTATCGCGCCGAGTGTCAATTTTGCGCCAATATTACTACCCCCGCTGCCAAGCGCACTGTAACAGCTCAGAGAACGCATCACTACTGCTGTGATGGCCATGGACAGGATGTTGCTCCATAAGATATGGAACGAACTTGACTACCGCTTCGGTTCTTGTGTGACCAGAGGGACACTCATGGAACATTTGTAGAGTGCAAAATGCAGACTTGGTGTAACCCACCACAACGAAACGTGGTCGTCACGTTCTCTGTTGGACTGTTTACGTCACGTGATCCTAAGCTCCAGTCCAACAAAATTGTTTCCGCGATCCATTGTTGATGTATTCTCATCCGCGTACTTGCCCTAAAAAATTTTGCGTTCTTTTCCTTGTTTTTTTTCTGTTATTATTTTGGCCGGTTGCTGCTTTTGGCGCAGACGACCGACTGCACGAAGAAAAAGCTGTATCTTTCTGACATGGGTTTTCGCACACGAAACAGAAGATGGTAGAGAGGAGGTCGAAATACTGACTTCGGTCTTCGAAATTGCTCCACCGACCGAGGTAGACATCATTACGTTTGCTGCTTTCAATCACCGCACGAACGTCAAAATGGCTCTGAGCACTATGCGACTGAACTTCTGAGGTCATCAGTCGCCTAGAACTTAGAACTAATTAAACCTAACTAACCTAAGGACATCACACACATCCATGCCCGAGGCAGGATTCGAACCAGCGACCGTAGCGGTCGCTCGGCACCAGACTGTAGCGCCTAGAACCGCATGGCCACTCCGGCCGGCGCACGAACGTCGAAATGACAGACATTGACGAAGTGATCACGATATTGGAAAGCAGCTACAATCGCTTAATAGTGGAAAAACATATGCCCCGGACGAAATGCGTGGCAGATTATGCAGACTTTTTGCGGAAAATCTTAAGAAGTGACGTTTTCATTCGAAGAGGCCCGAAGACGTAGAATCTGATCGTAGTTGGTTCGATGCGTTACGCGCAGCTGTAAGACGACTGACATTCGCTGTTCCTCTGTCTGATAAATGAAGCCTTCGGGTTTTCCCTTACGCTCTGAAACCACACACTACCTTCGTGCAGCCGGACTGGGAAGAAATGACTGTGTGTAGATTTCCCGCATGACTCACCCTTTCTCTGAAGCCGGTCGGCTACAATGCCGCTATTGCAGACTCATATTAACAGTTTCATCCTAAGTGTATCAGAATGTCGTTGGTGCCATTATAGTAATACCCTGTTAACTTGGTTCTTTGAATACCGTGACTTCCACACACTTTAACGAACTTCAAATCATATATTTAGAGCTTGCGTACCTTTTCCAAACAGACAACGGACCAGCCACAAATATATTGAGGATGCTAAGATTAAAAATGTGTGCTGAATACATGTTTTCAAAATGCGATTTGTGAATTATAAAATTTTGGTTAAAAAATTCAACATTAAAACTAACGTTATAGGCAAAAACATTTTTTACGGACTAACGCGGCATTTTATATTTCATACAAATGCTTCGAAGTATAGAGCAGTGCGAAATACATTGAAGAGCCGAAGGAATTGGTTGTTGTTGTTGTTGTTGTGGTCTTCAGTCCTGAGACTGGTTTGATGCAGCTCTCCATGCTACTCTATCCTGTGCAAGCTTCTTCATTTCCCAGTACCTACTGCAACCTACATCCTTCTGAATCTGCTTAGTGTATTCATCTCTTGGTCTCCCCCTACGATTTTTACCCTCTACGCTGCCCTCTAATACCCTCTAATACTAAATTGGTGATCCCTTGATGCCTCAGAACATGTCCTACCAACCGATCCCTTCTTCTGGTCAAGTTGTGCCACAAACTTCTCTTCTCCCCAATCCTATTCAATACTTCCTCATTAGTTATGTGATCTACCCATCTAATCTTCAGAATTCTTCTGTAGCACCACATTTGGAAAGCTTCTATTCTCTTCTTGTCCAAACTATTTACCATCCATGTTTGACTTCCATACAAGGCTACAGTCCATACAAATACTTTCAGAAATGACTTCCTGACACTTAAATCTATACTCGATGTTAACAAATTTCTCTTCTTCATAAACGCTTTCCTTGCCATTGCCAGTCTACATTTTATATCCTCTCTACTTCGACCATCATCAGTTATTTTGCTCCCCAAATAGCAAAACTCCTTTACTACTTTAAGTGTCTCATTTCCTAATCTAATACCCTCAACCTCACCCCCACTTAATTCGACTACATTCCATTATCCTCGTTTTGCTTTTGTTGATGTTCCTCTTATATCCTCCCTTCAAGACACCATCCATTCCATTCAACTGCTCTTCCAAGTCCTTTGCTGTCTCTGACAGAATTACAATGTCATCGGCGGACCTCAGTTTTTATTTCTTCTCCATGGATTTTAATACCTACTCCGAATTTTTCTTTTGTTTCGTTTACTGCTTGCTCAATATACATATTGAATAACATCGGGGAGAGGCTACAACCCTATCTTACTCCCTTCCCAACCACTGCTTCCCTTTCATGTCCCTCGACTCTTATAACTGCCATCTGGTTTCTGTACAAATTGTAAATAGCCTTTCGCTCCCTGTATTTTACCCCTGCCACCTTTAGAATTTGAAAGAGAGTATTCCAGTCAACATTGTCAAAAGCTTTCTCTATGTCTACAAATGCTAGAAACGTAGGTTTGCCTTTCCTTAATCTTTCTTCTAAGATAAGTCGTAGGGTCAGTATTGCCTAACGTGTTCCAACATTTCTACGGAATCCAAACTGATCTTCCCCGAGGTCGGCTTCTACTAGTTTTTCCATTCGTCTGTAAATAATTCGTGTTAGTATTTTGCAGCTGTGGCTTATTAAACTGATTGTTCGGTAATTTTCCCATCTGTCAACACCTGCTTTCTTTGTGATTGGAATTATTATATTCTTCTTGAAGTCTGAGGGTATTTCGCCCGTTTCATACATCTTGCTCACCAGATGGTAGAGTTTTGTCAGGACTGGCTCTCCCAAGGCCAACAGTAGTTCCAATGGAATGTTGTCTACTCCGGGGGCCTTGTTTCGACTCAGGTCTTTCAGTGCTCTGTCAAACTCTTCACGCAGTATCGTATCTCCCATTTCATCTTCATCTACATCCTCTTCCATTTCCATAATATTGTCCTCAAGTAAATCGCCCTTGTATAGACCCTCTATATACTCCTTCCACCTTTCTGCTTTCCCTTCTTTGCTTAGAACTGGGTTTCCATCTGAGCTCTTGATATTCATACAAGTGGTTCTCTTATCTCCAAAGGTCTCTTTAATTTTCCTGTAGGCAGTATCGATCTTACCCCTAGTGAGATAAGCCTCTACATCCTTACATTTGTCCTCTAGCCATCCCTGCTTAGCCATTTTGCACTTCCTGTCGATCTCATTTTTGAGACATTTGTATTCCTTTTTGCCTGCTTCATTTACTGTATTTTTATATTTTCTCCTTTCATCAATTAAATTCAATATTTCTTCTGTTACCCAAGGATTTCTACTAGCTCTCGTCTTTTTACCTACTTGATCCTCTGCTGCCTTCACTACTTCATCCCTCAAAGCTACCCATTCTTTTTCTACTGTATTTCTTTCCCCCATTCCCGTCAATTGTTCCCTTACGCTCTCCCTGAAACTCTGTACAACCTCTGGTTCTTTCAGGTTATCCAGGTCCCATCTCCTTAAATTCCCACCTTTTTGCAGTTTCTTCAGTTTTAATCTACAGGTCATAACCAATAGATTGTGGTCAGAGTCCACATCTGCCCCTGGAAATGTCTTACAATTTAAAACCTGGTTCCTAAATCTCTGTCTTACCATTATATAATCTATCTGATACCTTTTAGTACCTCCAGGGTTCTTCCATGTATACAACCTTCTATCATGATTCTTAAACCAAGTGTTAGCTATGATTAAGTTGTGCTCTGTGCAAAATTCTACCAGGCGGCTTCTTCTTTCATTTCTTAGCCCCAATCCATATTCACCTACTATGTTTCCTTCTCTCCCTTTTCCTACTATCGAATTCCAGTCACCCATGACTATTAAATTTTCGTCTCCCTTCACTATCTGAATAATTTCTTTTAGTTCATCATACATTTCTTCAATTTCTTCGTCATCTGCATAGCTAGTTGGCATATAAACTTGTATTACTGTAGTAGGTGTGGGCTTCGTATCTATCTTGGCCACAATAATGCGTTCATTATGCTGTTTGTAGTAGCTTACCCGCATTCCTATTTTCCTATTCATTATTAAACCTACTCCTGCATTACCCCAATTTGATTTTGTATTTATAACCCTGTATTCACCTGACCAAAAGTCTTGTTCCTCCTACCACCGAACTTCACTAATTCTCACTATATCTAACTTTAACCTATCCATTTCCCTTTTTAAATTTTCTAACCTACCTGCCCGATTGAGGGATCTGACATTCCACGCTCCGATCCGTAGAACGCCAGTTTTCTTTCTCCTGATAATGACATCCTCTTGAGTAGTCCCCGCCCGGAGATCCGAATGGGGGACTATTTTACCTCCGGAATATTTTACCCAAGAGGACGCCATCATCATTTAATCATACAGTAAAGCTGCATGCCCTCGGGAAAAATTACGGCCGTAGTTTCCCCTTGCTGTCAGCCGTTCGCAGTACCAGCACAGCAAGGCCGTTTTGGTTATTGTTACAAGACCAGATCAGTCAATCATCCAGACTGTTGCCCTTGCAACTACTGAAAAGGCTGCTGCCCCTCTTCAGGAACCACACGTTTGTCTGGCCTCTCAGCAGATACCCCTCCGTTGTGGTTGTACCTACGGTACGGCTATCTGTATCGCTGAGGCACGCAAGCCTCCCCACCAACGGCAAGGTCCATGGTTCATGGGGGGAAGGAATTGGTACACCTGCCTAATACCGTGTAGGGTCCCCGCGAGCGCTCAGCAGTGCCACAACACGACGTGGCGTGGACTCTACTAATGTCTGAAGTAATGCCCTGCACCTGGCAGGGCTGTCCGTAAATCCGTAAGAGTACGAGGGGATGGAGATCACTTCTCAATAGCACGTTGCAAAGCATCCCAGATATGCACAATAATGTTAATGTCTGGGGAGTTTGGTGGCCAGCGGAATTGTTTAAACTCAGAGGAGTGTTCCTGGAACCACTCTGTAGCAATTCTGGACGTGTGGGGTGTCGCATTGTCCTGCTGGAATTGTCCTGCTGGAATTGCCCAAGTCCGTCGGAATGCACAATGGACATGAATGGATGCAGGTGATCAGACAGGATGCTTACATATGTGTCACAGTCAGAGTCGTATCTAGACGTATCAGGGATCCCATATCACTCCATTTGCACACGCCTCACACCATTACAGAGCCTCCAACAGCTTGAACAGTCCCCTGCTAACATGCGGGCTCGATGGGTTTATGAGGTTGTCTCCATACCCGTACACGCCCATCCGCTGGATAAAATGTGAAACGAGACTCGTCCGACCAGGCAACGTGTTTCCAGTCATCAACAAACCAATATCGGTGTTGATGGGCCCAGGCGTGGCGTAAAGCTTTGTGTCGTGCAGTCTTCAAGAGTACACGAGTGAGTCTTCGGTTCCGAAAGCCAAATCGATGACGTTTTGTTGAATGCTTCGCACGCTGACACTTGTTGATGGCCCAGCAATTTGGGGAAGGGTTGCACTTCTATCAGTTGAACGATTCTCATCAGTCGTCTGTGGTCCGGTTCTTGCAGGATCTTTTTCCAGCCGCAGTGTTGTCGGAGATTTGATGTTTTACCGTATTAGTGATATTCACGGTACACTCGTGTAATGGTCGTACGGGAAAATCTCAACTTCATCGCTACCTCGGAGATGCTACGTACCGTCGCTCGTGCGCCACGTTCAGACTCACTTAAATCTTGATAACCAGCCATTGTAGCATCAGTAAACGACTAACAACTGCGTTACACACTTGTCTTATGTAGGCCTTGCCGACTGCAGCGCCGTGTTCTGCCTGTTTACACATTTCTGTATTCGAATACGCATGCCTATACTACTTTCTTTGGCGCTTCAGTCTATAATAACTGTATACGTAAATGAGGACAATAATTTTTTTTCGGAATGAATTTTCACTTTGCAGGGGACTGTGTGCTGATTTAACTTTAAAGTGGATAGTTAGTTTTAATCAAAATAACAAAATTTTGCTATGTATGTCAAAATTCTTGAACGCGTTTCACCTGCTATTGATATTTCCACCCATGTATTTTAAAATATTACCAAGGCTTTGAATTCATCCTGCGAGATTAATTTCGAATACTTGAACATACGAAGATCTATTGTCCTCTTCAGGTCTGTGTTGAAGCGTGAGATGCAATCGCAACACAAAAGCGCGTGCGCTGTCTTGACTGCAACACTGATCTCAAGATGACTGTAGATGCAGCCGACACCAGCTATTGTAAAGATAAACTAGTAATTGTCGGCAAATAAAAGAATAAAAAAGGATGATACTGGATGTCTTTGTAATGACTGTAGTTAAAATATATGATTTTAATTTCTAAAATTAACGTTTACTGTTATACTGTTATAATCCTTAGTTATTACTTTGGGCATACAGAGCCCTTTGTCTGGCTTTTGTAAAGTGCCTCTTACGTGAGGAAGACATTTTTACCAGTTTTAATAAATTATTGTCTCTTATTGATGTATTCACGATAGTTAGGAAGTTTTGCTGTTGCACGACAATGCACGGCCACATGTCAGTCAAAAAACCATGGAAGCGATCACAAAACTCGGATGGACAACACTGAAACACCCGCCTTACAGTCCTGGCCTGGCTCCATGTGACTATCATCTCTTTGGGAAACTGAAAGACTCTCTTCGTGGAACAGGGTTTGAAGATGATGACTCACTTGTGCACGCTGCCAAACAGTAGCTCCAACAGGTTGGTCCAGAATTTTACCGTGCGGGTATACAGGCGCTGGTTCCAAGATGGCGTAAGGCAGTTGGGAATGATGGAAATTATGTGGAGAAATGAAAATATTGTTCCTAATGGATGTATCTACACACTGTAAAACTTTCAAACATGTAGAATAAAAGATGGATTAAAAAAAATAGTTTGCATTTCTTTTGGAGTGACCCTTGTACTATGTGGTGTAGCCTTCACAGCTGGCAAGTCAGACGCTGACTCTGGCATCCAGCCGATCGTGCATACAGCGAATACTGTCCAAGGACACGTTATGCCACGCCTGCTGGACCTGTTCACATAATTCTTTGAGTTGGTTGAAAAACGCGTCGCACGAGTCACTTCTCGTTCCATGATATCCCACACGTGATCGATTGGAGACAGATACGGAGATCGTGCTGGCCCGGGAAGTTGCTGCACATCTTGCAGTACACGCTGAGTTTCGCGAGAAGAGTGTGGGCGAACATTATCCTGTTGGAACAATACATCACCTTCCTGTCGCAAGAGCGGCAAAAGCACGGGTCTAACATTCTCCACGTACCTAGCACTGGTTAGTGTCCCATCGAGAAACACCAAAAGTGAACGAGAATTGTACCTTATCGTAGCCTAGACCATAAGGCCTGGGGTGCTGCCAGTGTGTCTCGGATGAATGCACCCTCCGAAATAGTGCTCACCGCGTCTGCGTCTTATGGACAAAAAACCATCACTTGCAAAATCTGATTTCGTCGCTGAAGACCACGTCGCACCATCCCGTGTCCCAAGTGATCCTCTGACAGATTCGCAACAGTTCGTGTTGACACGTCTGGCCCCACAAACACTTATTTGTGCTGTGGTAGCTGTACGATTTGCCACTGTTGCCCGCACAGTAAGACGATCTGGCGGGCGTCTGTGCTGCGTGTAAGTGCAGAACCTCGTCTACGGGTGTGAGAATGTTCACGTGACCACTGACACCAATGTCACGGCTCAACTGACTCAGCATGTCCACCTTGTGCGGTGATTCTCCGAAAGGACCACCCCGGCACTCGAAAGGCCGAAGTTTGACCCCTTTCAGAGTCGCTCATTTGGCGGTAGGAAGCTAGTGTGCTTCTCTGTAGCTTGGTTACCTGCTTGCTTTACATGTCTGCAGCACACTGAGCCTTCCGGCTAGTAACTGTGGCATTACACTGTCTGTCGGCAGACCACGTTGAAACCATTATCAGTACATCTGCTATCCAACAGATGGCATAAGCAATCAAAATCGACGTCGTATTTCCAGGTGTACCAATTGTTTCCGGCCGTGTAGTTGCGGGGCCAGAAATAATAGTGCTCGGATCCGCAGCTCGTGGTCTCGCGGTAGTGTTCTCGCTTCCCGAGCACGGGGGCCCGGGTTCGATTCCCGGCGGGGTCAAGGATTTTTCCTGCCTCGAGATGACTGGGTGTTGTGTCATCATCATCATCATCATTCATCCCCATTACGGTCGAAGGAAGGCAATGGCAAACCACCTCCATTAGGACCTTGCCTAGTAAAGCGGTGCGGGTCTCTCGTGTCGCTCCCCTACGCTCTGTAAAGAAGTATGGGACATCATCATCATTATCATCTGTCCATAACTTTTAAAGTGGATGATGTCGGTCACCCGTTTCGCCGTTTGAGCCGCGCATGGTTAGCGTCAGTGAAAGGTGATCATCTCCAAGTCTATGCGCGTAAGTGTAAGCAATCCGTCGTTTCAACACAACAGCCGGAAGACAGTATTCTGATATACACTGAGGAGCCAAAGAAACTGGTACACCTGCCTAATATCGTGTAGGGCCCCGAGAGCACGCAGAAGTGCCACAACACGACGTGGCATGGACTCGACCAATGTTTGAAGTAGAACTAGAGGGAACTGACACCATGAATCCTGCAGGGCTGTCCATAAATCTGTAAGAATAAGAGGTGGTAGAGATCTCTTCTGAACAGCACCTTGCAAGGCATCCCAGATGTACTCAATGTTCATGTCTGGGGAGGTTCGTGGCCGGACGAAGTGTTTCACTCAGAAGAGTGTTCCTGGAGCCACTCTAGCAATTCTGGACGTGTGGTGTCGCATTGCCCTCCTGGAATTGCTCAGGTCCGTCGGAATGCACAATGGACACGAATAGATGCAGGGATCAGACAGGATGCTTACATATGTGTCACCTGTCGGAGTCGTATCTTGACATACCGAGGGTCCCACTCCAACTGCACACGCCCCACACCATTACAGTGTCTCCACCAGATGAAACAGTCCCCTGCTGACATGCAGGGTCCATGGATTCATGAGGCTGTCTCCATATCCGTACACGTCCATCCGCTCGATACAATTTGAAACGAGACTCTTCCGACCAGGAAACACGTTTCCTGTCATCAACAGTCCAATGTCGGTGTTGACGACCCAGGCGGGGCGTAAAACTTAGTGTCAAGCAGTCACCAATGGTACACGAGTGGGCCTTCGGCTCCGAAAGCCCATATCGATGACGTTTCGTAGAATGGTTCGCACGCTGACACTTGCTCATGGCCCAACGTTGAAATCTGCAGCAATTTTCGGAAGGGTTACACTTCTGTCACGCTGAAAGATTCTTTTGAGTCGTCGTTAGTCCCGTTCTTGTAGGATCTTTTTCTGACCGCAGCGAAGTGGGAGATTTGTTTTACCAGATTCCTGATATTCACGGTAGACTCGTGAAATGGTCATATGGGAAAATCCCCACTTCACCGCTACCTCAGAGATGCTGTGTCCCATCGCTCAGGCACCGACTGTAATATCGCGTTCAAACTCACTTAAATAACCTGCCATTGTAGCAGGACTAACCGATCTAAGAACTGCGCCAGATACTTGTTGTCTTATATAGGCGTTGCCAACCGCAGCGTCGTATTCTGCCTGTTTACATATCTGTGTATTTGAATATGCATGCGCATACCAGTTTTTTTGGCTCTTCAGTGTATATTACAATGAATTGCTTAGGAGTCTGCATAGACCAGAAGGTAACCAGCTTCGATTAGACTGGTCGTATAATGAAGTAGTAAGCTGTCTTCGGTTACCCCAGTGCTAAAGTTTTTTTTTTTTTGCGTTGCTGCGTGAAAGTTTTCTTAAACGTATTCTGCATTTCGGTGTACTTCATATAGTTTTCGTAAAGAAACGTAGGTAGCCCGTAAGTCTTGTATTTTGTGGATGGTCGCAGTTAATCATGGATGTATGAATTCCACTCTGAAAAGCTACCGCCGGCCGCTGTGTTCTATAGGATTCAGGTCAGGCCTCTGTGTAGGCCAGTCCAGTACAGGGATGTTATTGTCGTGTAACCCCTCCGCCACAGGCTCTGCTTTATCAACAGGTGCTCGATCGTGTTCAAAGATTCAGTCGCCATCCCCGAATTGCTCTCCAACAGAGGGAAGCGAGAAGGTGCTTAAAACATGAATATAGGCCTGTGCTGTGATGATGCCACGCAAAACAACAAGGGGTGCAAGCCCCCACCATGAAAAACACGATCACACCATAACACCACCGCCTCCGAATTTTACTGTTGGCACTACACACGCTGCCAGATGACGTTCACCGGGCATTCGCCATACCCACGCCCTGCCATCAGATTGCGACATTGTGTACTGTGATTCGTCACTCCACACAACGTTTTGCCACTGTTCAATTGTCCAATGTTTACACTCCTTCACCAAGCGAGGCGTCAAATGGTACAAATGGCTCTAAGCACTATGGGACTTAATGTTGTGACTTGGCAATACAGCCAAGCCACTATGACCGGTAGCCGAAAGGCACACGCTTAAGCTCACGCAGGCTGGTGTGAGGTCTGGAACAGTGAAGGGAATTTATAGTAGCAAAGAACGGAGCTGATGGAATACTTAACTTTAATTCATAATTGGTGAACGTCGGTCTGACGGTACATGCATCACAAGATAAATAGCAATTGATAACGGCGCCTTGCTAGGTCGTAGCAAATGACGTAGCTGAAGGCTATGCTAACTATCGTCTCGGCAAATGAGAGCGTAATTTGTCACTGAACCATCTCTAGCAATGTCGACTGTACAACTGGGGCGAGTGCTAGGAAGTGTCTCTAGACCTGCCGTGTGGCGGCGCTCGGTCTGCAATCACTGACAGTGGCGACACGCGGTTCCGTCGTATAGTAGCGGACCGCGGCCGATTTAAAGGCTACCACCTAGCAAGTGTGGTGTCTGGCGGTGACACCACACTTAACATCTGGGGTCATCAGTCCCTTAGAGTTAGAACTATTTATACCTGACTAACCTAAGGACATCAGACACATCCATGCCCGAGGCAGCAGCAGCGCGGTTCCGGACTGAAGCGCTTACAACTGCGCACACACAGCGGCCGGTTAAGCGAGGCGTCATTTGGCATTTACCTGCGTGATGTGTGGCTTATGAGCAGCAGCTCGACCATGAAATCCAAGTTTCCATACCTCCCGCCTAACTGTCATAGTAGTTGCAGTGGATCCGGACACAGTTTGGAATTCCTGTGATAGGATAGATGTCTGCCTATTAACACATTACGTCCCTCTTCAACTGTCGGCGGTCTCTGTCAGTCAACAGACGAAGTCGGCCTGTACGCTTTTGTGCTGTATGTGTCCCTTCACTCTTCCATTTCACTATCACATCGGAAACAGTGGACCTTGGGATGTTCAGAAGTGTGGAAATCTCGCACACAGACGTACGATACAAGTGACACCCAATCACCTGACCACGTTCGAAGTCCGCGAGTTGCGCGGATGCCCCATTCTGCTCTCTCACGATGTTTAATAACCACTGAGGTCGCAGATATGGAGTACCTGGCAGTAGGTGGCAGCACAATGCATCTAATATGAAAAACGTATGTTTTTGGGGGTGTCCGGATACTTTTGATCACATAGTGTATGTTGCTGCGTACGAAATTTAGCTAACATATTGAATTTTTCTTTAGACTTGGTTGCAGGTCTCCGTCTGTCACCAATCTGTAGCGCACACATTTGCGATGGCACCGCGCCAGCCATAAAGCCAAAGTGAAATTTCCACAACATTTCTCATATTTCATAAACGGTTTCAGATATCGAAATGAGGTTTTGACAAATGATAGCACACAAAGAGGAGGGTACTTTGCTGTATGGGAATTATGCAAAGCTTCATTATCTTTCGTGTTATTCTATTAACTACAGACTTTTCCGATTGTAACCTCCCCCGCACTTATCGCCCTTAATGACAATAAAAAACTAAACCGCGTGTACATAATGGAAATTTGGGAAAAGCAATCATCACCGAAGTTAATCTGTCGGTAAAGAAAGAGGAAAGGGTTACATCTAAATGCAAATGAAATAGGTGAAAATTAATTTTGAGAAAATGGTAAAATTAATGAAGAAAGTAAATGTGCGGTCGTTACGTTAACAATTAACTGGCGTTAATTAGATATTTGAGATTTGGGGAAAACTATGGTCGCCAGTCATATGGACAACTACTATAATAACTGAAAATGAAAGATTAATGCACATATAATTAGCACTAAAAGCGTGGCAACTGAAAGTTTACACATGCTGTGTGAAAACTGAATGTTTGTCAGAAGTAATAAATTTCGCTACACTCTGACTTACTTTAGCAAAAGAATTAATAAAACCGGAAAATTGAAAGTTAATTTAGTGACCGAAATTAATAGTGAACTTTGTTTCTGAAGCACTACGAAATGCAATAAAATAAGGTTAGTCTTGGGCTACCTCAACAATCATTTCAAAAGCTACTTGAATCTATGCAATTTAGAAATAAGAGATTTAACTTTGAACTTGAATCAAATGATTCTGAACAATTAACAATAGTAAAATTTAGTACGTACCAAGCTGAGCTGCAGTCACAGGTAAGCTAAAATATGGTAACAAAACTCGCACTCTTAATTTGTGCTTGTGTAATCTAAATATTGTAGCCAGCTATGAATACCTTAACTGAACTTTGAAATTAAAGCAGTGAAATGGAATGATATTACTTTAACGCTGGCATATGAATTTCAACGACACTCGGGTTCATTCCAGAAAAGGAAGGGACCATGATTGGTAATGCAATTGGGACAATGAGCAACAAAGGTTCATGCTAAGTTGCTGTATTTTTGTGATGCAACAGTTTGAAAAGCTGAGGTCTGCCCTACAGTTCTAAAACTTTACGTGCTTTTAGTCTTCCTTGTTGGTTGATTGAAGGTTTGCAGTCGTCGATCGGGGAGGTGGCGACAGTCACTCATTGTCGGCCGTCGCTGTTGCAGAAGTTGGATGTTGGCGCGCCTCCTTCTCGACAAGGTCTCCAGGCGAAACGGGCTCTTGATGTGCGCCAGCTAATGCTTCCCGTCCGCGACACCGTGTCAGAAACTATCATAGCAAGTCGAGCGCAATTACATACATGCTGCCAAAACCCGAAAGCGCGGCAACTCATGGGAGCATCACACAACACACCTGCTCCACCGCCCTACTCCAGCCAGAGTCCCGCTGCCTGCGCTCCATGCGGAAGAGGTAACACTGTCAAAGATCCTAAACACTTTGATTCTCCACACGATCTATCGATGTAATCGTTAGATAGCATAGGAGGATATGCATTTCCGGCGTTACACGATGAAAGAATGGCATTCGTCAATGGCCCAAACAAGTGGAAATCCGAGGGGCTAGTTCAGGTGTGACAGCCGTGGATGGTCTCCTCTTACGCCGCAAATCGTGGAGCTCCGCTCTGTGCCCAGCGACTAACTGCATCTTTGTCGACAGCAGATGCTCCAAAGACTTTGCACAAGCGATTGTGAATATTTCCCTCAGTTTCTTTCTCTGCAGTGAGAAATTCAATGGCGGCACTTTGCTTGTAATGTACATCACCTACAGACGCCATTTTGAAACTGTCCTGCAGCTACGCTATCTGTCGGAAGTGACGGAAACTTGGCGCGCTCATTCAGGGGACTTCAAATAATACATACGTAACGTTTCGCATTCGTAGCATTGTTTTCGGCTGAGGAAAAAAATGCGCTGCATTACTTTCTTGGAAACCCTCGTATAATAACGCAGTATTTCAAACCAGTGCGAAGTTTACGGATCAAACTGACTCCTTGTTACAAGAGGTTTATTTAAAAACGAAAAATGTCAGCACTGCTGCTATCGGTGATTGATATTTCGTCTTTTTACTCGTTTTTTTTTTTTTTTAAAAAAATGGTTCAAATGGCTCTGAGCACTATGGGGCTTAACTGCTGAGGTCATCAGTCCCCTAGAACTTAGAACTACTTAAACCTAACTAACCTAAGGACATCACACACATCCATGCCCGAGGCAGGATTCGAACCTGCGACCATAACGGTCACGCGGTTCCAAACTGTAGCGCCTAGAACCGCTCGGCCACTCCGGCCGGCTACTCGGTTTTTAGTAGAAGATAAAAAAAACACCTGTTATAAACGAGAACCGACAAATACCGAAAAGTATCAGTTTTTCGGAACTAAAATACCGCCATCGGTTTTAATCGGTCGGTTATTCCCATGCCTAGTGGCTGGGTGGGGCAGGGAACAAGCCGCGCCACGAGTTACGTGTTCAAGCAAGGAAAGTATGTAAGCGAAACAGACGAATGGGGAACCATTACAGCTACTGTACTACCGCAAATGGGGAAATCCACTGACTTACGTAACTTTCACAAAGCGTTTGTTAACTTACGGCATCCTGCGGTCAGCGAGGCTGCTAGCACAATCGGCACGGCAGCACGGGAAGTGACTGACTCTACACTCTAGTGCGAGATGCTATGTGTGTAATTGCATGACCTCTATGGGGTCGATCGCCGGGATTGCAGATATCGTTAACGCGCCGTTTTCGGGATTCGGGGAGAAGACCCCGCCACGTATTGGATCCGCCTCCAGGATTAACGACGACAGCTGGTGACCCAGCAGGCCAGTCAACCTGGATGTAGTTTTTAGGCGGTTTCCGCAAGTCTAAGTGAATACCGGGCTGGTACCCACGTCTCGCCTCGCCTCGCAAGTGAAACTCTCCCGCGCACCCCCGTCAGATTTAGTGGCAAGATGGCTCAGTCAAAAACTGAACACAGATCAACATGAAAACAAGAAGAAGGTGTACTGAACTGTGGGAAAAAGCATAATAGAAACAGTGAACGGTCGGACAAGAAATGCAATATAGAGCAGCCTGTGACAGCAGCGGGCGAGCTGTGTTCAAACCTCGCTCGCGCGCCTGTTCGCCACAGCGAGGTGTAAGGAAGGGACCTATAAATGCAGTTGACCCTGCACAACTACTCTGTTAGCGGCTGAAAGGAAGTGGCTTTTGAATGGGAACCGCAAACGTTTGATGACAAGACAAGTTAACCGAATCCTCCACCGGAAAACACGTCTGGTATGTCATACACGACATTAGCGGTAGTACGTGTGTCATGTGATAGGAATCTCTTACCGACGCACCTAACTTGTACGCCTGGTGAGTGAGTGAGGTATGCCTCCTTGTCCGATTTATGTGAATGTGATCACTGCCAAGGAAATGATGGAAACAGTATTTTGTCACGTAAGCTGCAACAAATGAACGTAACAGTTTCACAGTCACACAGTTTCTCTTTGCCCAGTCAAAACACGTTTTTAAAGTCTTTGATGTTGCTTTCCGTTTTGACTCTTGAATTCCTTTGTTGTAACATAGTTCACACCTACAATTAATGATGTCAGTAGAGAGCCAGGGTGTGAATCGGGCATTCAACAAAGCTACGCTCCCCCTTGAAAATGTCCTCCGCTGATGGGAACGAAACGTCGGGTTTTAAAGTGAAATCCCTTCAAATGGCTGGTCATCAGTCCCCTAAAACTTAGAACTACTTAAACCTAACTAACCTAAGGACATCACACATATCCATGCCCGAGGCAGGATTCGAACCTGCGACCGTATCGGTCGCGCGATTCCAGACTGAATGGACACAGACAGATGGAGTACACAAACTCACTGCCCAGTGGGGGAGAGGAGAGAAGTTGGCACCAGGAAGGACATCTGAGCACTAGTCGTCTCTAACATTTGCTAAAACCCATAAATAACGGTGCAGGCATCATATTAAACAATGTGACGCACAAGTTCAGGGGGTGTCAATAAGTAATGCAACATTTTTTTTGTCGGCCAGTTTCGCTTGAAAAAATGCTGAATTTGTTGTGGGACACCGTGGAAGCCGGCCGCGGTGGTCTAGCGGTTCTGGCGCTGCAGTCCGGAACCGCGGGACTGCTACGGTCGCAGGTTCGAATCCTGTCTCGGGCATGGGTGTGTGTGATATCCTTAGGTTAGTTAGGTTTAAGTAGTTCTAAGTTCTAGGGGACTTATGACCTAAGATGTTGAGTCCCATAGTGCTCAGAGCCATTTGAATTTGAACACCGTGGAATTTTCCCGCTTCATCGCCTATAATTTCATGAAGTAGCGATAGATGGCGGCCCTATGTGGCCTTCAAAATGGCGTCTGTAACGGAGGTGATGTCAATGATTTTCTTTTAGTGGAAAACCAGAGCATCACAGGTATTTAGATAGGTTCTTGCAGGATGTCTACGGAGAGCTGGCAATTAACAAAAGAAGGTCGCCCAAATCTCTCCGATCTGCAGCGTGTCAGCCGGCCACACACAGCTGCGACTTCTGCAACACGGGAACGTGCGGTCACTCTCATTCGAGGTGATGACCATGCGCCACTACCACACGGACAGCCCTACACATAAAACACGCACAATGCTACGACAAACACTCAAGCATACCACTGCACACAAAGCACGCTACCGCGCGCCCAACGAGAAACATTGTTTAGACCAGATACATAGAGTAATGCACCTCTGACATTCCAAGCGGCAGAACCCCAGGATGAAAAGCATGAAAGAGTGGTCCGTCGTCAGCTGGCTGTCTTTCTCAATGCCGAGGAAGACCCAGAGGACGAACCCATACATTTTGCCCCCGAGGACGTGGCAAGAGTAATCAGGTCCCTCCCTACAAAAAAGGCACCAGGGCACGATAGTGTCACCAATCAGTTAGTCAAAAAACTCCCACCCACAGCAATCACACACCTCGCGAACGTCCTCAACGAGATTACTCGATCCCGTGTTTTCCCAGCTTGCTGGAAACATGCGGAAGTGGTCGCGATACACAAACCAGGGAAAGACCCTCTATTCCCGCAGCTCTACAGGCCGGTTAGCCTCTTGCCAACTCTCAGCAAGATCTATGAGCGCCTCCTGCTAAGACCCATACAAGAACATATTACCAGAGAGCAAATTCTGCCGGATTTCCAATTTGGATTCCGGCAGAACCACTCTGCCCCACAGCAGGTCATGAGAATGGTTGAAGCAGCCACAGAGGGCTTCAACCACAGAGGCTACTGCGGGATAGTGCTACTAGACGTAGCCAAAGCCTTTGATTCAGTATGGCATAGAGGGCTACTCTACAAGTTGTACACACAAGGGTTTCCCGGGAGAATAGTTCAGCTAATCAAGAGCTACCTCTCGAATAGGACTTTCTCCGTCAAAGTAGAAACTGCCACCTCCACCAGAAGGCGTATTCGTGCCGGGGTGCCGCAGGGATCGGTCCTGGGGCCCGTATTGTACAGTTTGTACACTGCGGACACTCCAACGGCCCCCCTGGTGCACACCGCGCAGTACGCGGACGACACAGCCTTCTACACAAGAAATGCGAACAAGGACCTGGTCATTCGTAGGCTACAAAGGGTTTTAGACGACTCAGAAACCTGGGCCCGTCGCTGGCGCATCACCATCAATTCTGAAAAGACGCAGGCAATGCTGATTACCCGAAGGCTCGGAAGGCGCGAACCTCCTCAACGTCCTCCCCTCCACCTCCACCTAAATGGAACCCAACTCCCCTGGCGTAGAACCGCCAAGTACCTTGGCGTAACCTTGGACTCTCGTCTTACGTGGAAACCCCACATAGACGAGGTCCACAGGAAGGTCTGCGCCAGAATGTCCATCCTATACCCTATCCTGAACACAACCAGCTCCCTTCCCTGCCCAGTAGCAGTAAATGTATACCAGGCCCTGATCCGGCCGGTAATGGAGTATGCGTGCCCTGTCTGGGAATACGCGGCAAAGCAGCACCTGGACAAACTCCAGAGGCTGCAGAACCGCGCCCTCAGAAGGGCACTACATCTACCACTTGGATTCCCCACAGACGACCTGCACGCCGCAGCCGAAATCCCACTCCTGAGAGAGCGTTTCCAGGATCTGGCAAGGGCCTTCTATGAAGTTTCCTCCAGATCCGGAAACGCACTCATCCACTCCCTAGGTCGGTATGACATGTCCCGCGATAAGCACAAGCGCCCTATGACGATCTTCGACGATTAAGTCGAAGAGAAAATTCCAACACCCAATCCCTAATCCAGTTCCTTCCCATATAACACCAATCATCTCGCCTACCCCAGGCAATTACCAGACACATTCACAACAATTCATCACATATCACAGACACCAAAAATATATAGAAAAAACACACACACGTACACAGGGGAGTAAAAGCCAAAAGGCTACAAACTCCCCCTCACACTTCCCCAAAGAGGGGAATGTATTAGATGAGAGCAGCAGCAGCAGCAGACATTCACCCACACCGAGCGAGGTGGCGCAGTGGACGGATTGTAAATAAAAAGCCTCGCTGCTCAGCTCGACGTTTCTGTTGGAATTTGCGCACAAGGAGAGGAGCTCACAAAACGTCACTGCACTGTTCTTCCTCGTCCACGCTACAATCCACATCTCGCACCTTCTTACTTCCCACCTGTTTGGCCCAATGAAGGTGCTACCCGCAGGAAGCAATACGTCGACGTTGAAAAAGTTATTGATGCAGCAAGACATTGGCTCTGATGTCGACTAGAAGAGTGCTACCGTGCGGGCATAACGGCCTCCCTGTAGGATGGCGCGACCTTCTACATCGAACGGAAATTTTGTTGAAAAATAGGGTTTTGTAGCCAAAGGGGGGAGGGGGCAATAATATGGTGTATTGGAATCCTGAATAAAACCAACCTACTTCCAGAAAAAAAAAAAATGTGGCGTAGCTTATTGCACGCCCCTCGTGCTCCGTATGCAATGCCTTTTGTAGATACACCCACAGTTAACTTACGCGTGCTGTATAATTGAAAGGAAATAATGTCAGAGAAACACAGATAATGCTGTTAAAACTTTTCTGACTTCCCCCCTCGCACCCAGAACTTCTAAATAAATCAGTGCGCACTGGACGCAGGGAATACTAGACACCAATGAAATAGTTTGATGTGCAGCGATCTTTTTGCAAAACAGAAATAGCTGTAGAAAGACTGTAATGTACAGAGGTATTTGTTTTCCCAGCTATTTAAAGCAGAAGATTAATAAGACAATCTGATTACATTGGTCGATGCGTGACACTTTTGACCTCCTACTTTCCCGAAAATTTATGTGATCCATACTAATGATAAAACATTATTTTTGTTTGTAGCGTGATGGGTTTAATATTTAGAACAAGGAACTTATAAAAGTAATGGTTTTATTGTCTAATAATATCTGCACAACTTTTTTTATTAGGTGTGGCGAGATAGGTGTTTCCATCAAACAGGACCCACAAACAGCTTAAAGTTCTCATATCAATGCTCTGCTCATTTTGTGTCGGTATATCACTCAATTAGTTGTATATCAAAAGTGAAAGCAAGCCCTGTCTTGTACAGAATTATGATTTTTGAGACATTAAATTTTGGAAGATCTTATGAAGAATACGAAAAATATGGTTTTAGCAGCAGCAGCAGACACGCATCAGTATTTACAGCGAACTGCAAACCAACCACATAGCGTTGGGAGAATCAGTAAATAGTAATGATATTTTTCGTATGTAGCAGAACAATTTTACAGTTTGCCGTTGTGACACCATACGTAACGGACTTGCTTCGTGTAGTAATCCCCCCAGCATTGAGCTAACTGAGATAACAATGGCAATGATTCCTTCTGACGACAGGGGCAAGATGACCATCTTTCCCCGTTGTGGTCACAATGTCTGACCCACTATACATTAAAGTTCACTTACTGGTGCCGTGTAACGGAGAAATCTGAAAAGTGCTTCCCTCTATGAGCAGAAGCGAAGAAACAAAAGAAGAGATAAGTTTTTAAAGTTTTGACGTTCGACAAAAGATTAACTGAAGGGCAGCGTTCGAGTCTTCCGAGAATTTTCAGTAATTAACGCTTGTTTATGAAAAAAGTAGGGCCGAGAGGCACTCTTCTTTATCACAATTCTGGGAAACTGTTCACTAACGTGGGACTGACGGCAGAAGTGGAACAGATTAGAAGAAAGATTTTCTACATAAGCTCAGAGATCATTAAGCAAATATCTTTCTGGTGATAACGTTGAAGTTCTCATGTCATACGTCGGTGTCACATAAACTAATGAAAAATTAGGCGACACCATATTACTTGCCTATGAGTAGAACAGCCTCTGGGCTTAGCTTTTACGAACGAATGCAGTACCGTAAACATAGCGCGAAAGGATAGCAATACATTCAGCGATACGCGCTGATAATGCTCGCCGCTCTGTTATATTTGTTCCTGAAACCGGAATAGCTGCACGTTTTGGTGTAATAGCCATTTCTCAAACCGAGCGAGGTGGCGCAGCGGTTAAAAACACACTGGACCCGCATGCGAGAGGACGACGGGTACAAACCTGCGTCCGACCATCCTGATTTAGGTTTTTCGTGATTTTCCTAAATCGCTTCAGGCAAATGCTGGGATGGTTCCTTCCCCTACTCTTCCCTAATCCAATGGGACCGATGACCTCGCCGTTTGGCCCCCTCCGGCGTATCAACCAACCAAACATTTCTCAAGGACTAATCTGTATTGTTACGCGCAGTGCAGTTGTATGTAGTGTGCTAGAAAATAACTTTCAGCACCACTAAAAAGAATACCAGTTTTACGTATATTGAGATGTATGTCTGTCTGCTGTAAAGATACGTCTTTTGCTTTGCGGGCAAAGGAACAAATGCCACAGAGAAAGTAGCCTGCGACTATGTCATTACATCATTACTCGCAAGTATCTGGAAATGAGTATTAGAATTTCGACATTCAGAAACTTGATGTTTAATGATTCGCTCATTAAAATACTGTCATAATCTACTCAGGAAGAGATCTGATCTTTCGTCAAAGGCTTAACGCAATAAGTCAAGTATTAAGTAAGTCATAAACTGTGTATATGTCTTGATAACTAAGGGCGCGCAAGTTAGCAGTGCTAGTATTTGAGAACAGCGTTTCCCGACTAACCTTCCACGCAATTTCAAACCTTTTAGAAACTTTTTGCTTCTGGCGCTCACCCCCTCCTTCCCTCCACGATTTATGCAGTAAAATGTCAGCGTCAGGCACGACGTTTTAATTTATTACCTCGATACTGCTAAATCTATTCGCAAAGCATTTTACAGACAGCATCCACATACACCGCTGAACATACCTGCAATTTGATTTTCACTTTTTCATTAGTCCGTGGGTGAATAATTCGAAATTAATAAAACCAACGTAGTTAAGATTTTGTATCTTTAATCATAAATATTTTGCACGCTTAAGTTCAAATATTTAACGCCTTAACCAAATTTTTAAATTAAGTAAGCATTTGAAGCTGTTTTATATATGGGAGTTCGATTTTTTAAAGGATCTGGGGGTGGGGGTTTACTGGTGCGAAGTTAATAGGAGAGAGAGAGAGAGAGAGAGAGAGAGAGAGAGAGAGAGAGAGAGAGAGAGAGAGAAGAGACAAAGGAGAACGCCAGATACCGACACGGACTGGTTTGGTTAGCGCGAGAGCCTTATGTGGATATGCATCAGCGAAGCCCCTACAACAGGCGTTGTGCATCGCGGAGAGAATTGCTTAATATTTGAAGTACGTATCTAGTTTCCAAGAATATTCGGGCAACAAATTATGTGCTACCTCGTACATTTTGCAAACCGACCATCACGAGAAAATTTGAAAAAAAGTAAATAGAGGTCATAGGGAATCTTCCGGACCAGCCTTTCTTTCCGCGCTTCATTCACGAATTGAAAAGTAAATCGTAGTGGTACAGGAGAGCCCTCCGCCACACATCATAGGTTGTCTACCGGACTGTAGGCGTGGAAATTTCATTGCTCTTATGTTGACTGAATGGCCGAAGTAAGCTAAAGACGAATTACCTCGATTTTCGTTAACTTGGACCCTATTTTCCTGATTGGTTTACGTAAGCGCTCAAGGGTCCCAATCAACGTTAATCAAATTCTTAGATTAAAAGAAAAAAATCCTCATTTTTCACGGGTATCGCACACTACTTGTTCATTTGCTACACACATCAAAACGAAATATTGAAAATAAATACCAGTGAAATCTATCCAATGGTTGACTTTCAGTCTTAAAATGGAATCGTGTTACGTTGCTTCAAAACAATGCTGACTAATTGCAAACTTTTTTTCCTAGATTGATTCATAACTCATAAATGCGAAATGTTGTCAGTAATTTGTTCCGCTAATTTCAGTTTTTGGTGAAAGAAACATTCGTATCACGCTGTTAAAGAATTTCCCTAGCAAGCATCTTCGCCCAGATTGACAACGCCTTTCGAATGTCATTACGTAACAGCACAGATGTGATAACAATGACCGAACGTTCTACTTTGCAAACACTGGAAGAGTGATTATCCCCACAAATACTAATAAATCAAATATACACACAACCGAAGTCCTGCGAATATCTTATTTTTAGTAAACACTCTTCCGCAGTAGTTGTCCGAAACTGAGTAGACATCCAAAAAATTTTTTTGATGCGTAAAAAATCAGTTTTTACAATATTAAGCATTATGAAACCAATGTAAACATCACGAGAAGCGCGAAATGCTAATAATGATATAAAAGACCCTTAAAGCCCAAAATCAAAAATTTGCAACACGATTTGCTTAATCAAAATATTGTTGCGAAAAGTAAGTATTGTTAACGAAACTCACCAGTGTGCAGATGAAAGGCGACTTTATCAAAATTATCAGCTACTGATACTACCGTGAAATATCAGAGGCACTTCAGTGTTGCCAACTTCGATAGTCTTGATATCCAGTCGAACGACTGATACCGATAGCGAAATTTAGCCCACGGCAAATAATTTTTTTTTTTTAATTTTTTACTCATCGCACACCATTTCTGCCCCTCTAATTATCAGTCTGTGATACACTAATGTGATTTCGAGACGAAATTTTTTGTTTTCGTTTTATTAACTGCACAGGTGCAAGAATAAAATATCGAACAGATGAATTTATAACTAAAGAAGAAAATATACCTACGTGTTGCTTATCACCTGGGTCCCTTGACCGAGAGCGCCAGCGTCAGCCAAAGATAACGTTCTACTAAGTGGACCTCTCTCTCTCTCTCTCTCTCTCTCTCTCTCTCTCTCTCTCTAGTTGCATGCGAACAGAAGACTGCATTTCCGTAAAAAATCTGATATACAGTGCAGATGTGCAAATCACAGTGAAACGAAGATGCGTTCAGTCAGCTAGGTTTAGCTTCTTCTTTAATCTTGTCTTGTCCAAGACTAAAATAAGATGTACACCATTCCGGCTGTGATACATTTAGCAGTCATCCGAAGACAAGAATGGTACTGTTTACCTCCTTGTTTTCACGTAGGTGAAATTCTGTTAGCTACAAAAGTTAAAAAATAATAATAATTTTAACAATAACAGAAAACTTGGAGTAGCTCTGCGTTCTCAAGGTAAATGTGTAATTAGCGTCTGCTAGTCATGCTTGGGTTAGTGAGTGCCCACTAACTTGGAAAACGTATTCAGAGATTCGGCAATAACCACATAGTTCGCAGATAAAAAAAAAAAAAAATTATACACTCGTCGCATTTCTCCGATCGATGGCCAACACAGTTTTCCATGTAATGGAAACATTATAAATATTGAGAATAATGTAGTATTGATACATTTTCCTATTTAAAAGCTGCACTTGCAATTGCCATTGTAATTGTAAAACATTCTGTATAAGCTATTTGTAAAAGCACAGCTTCAAGAACGTTTGTTTAACTTGCGCGTATGAAAGAAATCTCCCCACCCTATTCCCCACAAGAACCGAAACACCATTATTATTGAGCGTTAAAATTTTACAACTTTTCCGTAATAATCTACTCAAATAAGTCTCAACAACAATTTCCTTAGCTGGTGCGATTTCCATGAGGCAGTGTCAAAAAGTCTGTAGACTCGTCGATACGATGTCAATAGTGAAGTTATATTCGGCTTTTCAAAACATCTCACATTCAAATTACATTACTGAGAAAAATTACATCCTTTTTACTAAACGAAAACCTTTCTTTGCTGACGTAGTCGCAAACAGAGATTTGCACAGCAAGTATTACCTAACATCACTAAAAAGCATAAAGACAAATCGTCAAATTACGTATGCCTGTGTTAACAAATATTAGAAACATTACAAAAGATAAATATGTAACTAACCTGTACATCAAATCTGTTTACGTACACTCTGGAGTTACTCAACATAGAACTCACTCTTACCAATTATCAGCCAACTCATTTACGCTAATGCATTGGCAAACTGAACGGAATAAAAAAATTGACTTATTTATCTTAATTGTGAGAAGACTTCTGCTTACACATTTATATTTACAATAATACATGTGCTCGTAAAGCTTCTTTGTAATATCAACCCAGTAATCATTTCTTGTCACAATTAAATTTACATTTTATCCTTTCACTTTACATTCCATTATAAAATCGCTCATCATTTTTAACTACCTATTTTACGTGCGGCGTAACACAAAATATTGGAATGAGAAAATTCCTACATTATAATCGAACACTTGGTGACTTTACAGAGCACACCACAGAAACTACCTATTGCATATTCTGTCGCTCAGACTGATACATGCTTTTTGCTGTGCGCCAAGCGCTCCCAACACTACAATCTCAGACCAGAAGCAGTATCTTTGGCTGTGCAGTCGTGCAAAGTCAGCGATCCGCTTTATAGAGCCCATCAGAGACATACATCGTTTACAATATAATAGTTACATTTTAGTTTGCGTTATTATCATTACAATATTCGGGTGCCACATATAAGCGTACCCCGGTAGACTTCTTTCATCGAATGATTCTCACATATCCGGGATTGCATGTTAAAACTGCAAACGAGATCAGTTGGTGGCATTAATCACAGTTTGCTCTCGCCAGTCACGATAGTGTCGTTAACTAGCGTTTCTCACTTTTTGTTGCCGATGATTCCGCAATGGGATTTCTGACAGAACACACACAATCGTGATGACGCGTGCCGTGCGTACATTCATATGAAACGAGGAAAGAAAGGGAAGGGATGGGTGGGAATTTGCGGCTTCCAGGTGCACATGACATTGTGATAGTGCAATGGGGAAAGTTAAAAATTTGTGCCGGAACAGGACTTGAACCAGGGTTAGGACCTGAACCCGGGTTTACCACTTCTCACGAGTGTTTGCCGTAACCGATGTATCAGTTCCGGTGACGTGTAAAGCAGATGGTTAAGACATTAGAACCGCTTCTAGGAAGACTGCGCAGGAATTCCAGACTAGAAAAGCAGGTTTGGTATTTTTTTTTTCTCTAAGTCACAAGATACGAATACCTAAATGGTTTCTGCTAATAGGCCACAACCCATTTCCTTATCTGTTCTTTTACCAGGGAACTGATTCTTCGTTCTTTATACCCTCTTCGTCGTCGACGCGCAATACCACATCCTCCTTCGTCTGTGTGAATCACTCGGAACTGTGTACTTTCTATTGCACCAAGTACACGGTGAAGCAGAACTCAACCGACAGACTTTTATAGGCGATAGTATGGGCCTGGTTTTATCTGCACTTAGATAGCTGAAGAATGTTTGTACTTTCTGCCCTGAAAGCCCAGTTACTGAAGTTTCCTGAACACACAGACTTCGATTTATTGGTAGAATACTGGGGAAGTTCAAGCGGTCTATAAAGGAGATAGCTTACCATTCGTTTCTGGGGCCCATTCTAGACTATTGCTTAAGTGTGTGGGAAGCGTGCCATATAGGGCTAGAGGGGATATTGAACGTACACAGAGAAGGGCAGCACGAATGGTCGTAAGGTTGTTTGACCCATAGGAGAGTTCCACAGAGATATTGAAGGAACTGAACTGGTACACTCTTGGAAATAGACATAATCTGTCCAGAGAAAGTCTACAATAAAGTTTCAAGAACTGCCTGTAAATGACGACTCTGGGAATATATTACAATCCCTATATATCGCTTGCATAGGGACCGTGAGGTCAAAATTAGAATAATTACTGTACGCACAGAAGTGTTCAAACAGTCATTGTTCTCGAGCTCCATACGTGAATGGAACGAGAAGAAACCCAAATAACTGGTAAAGTGGGACGTACCCTCTGCATTCACCTCCCGGTGGTTTGCTGAGTACATATGTAGATGTTGGCGCGTGACGTACTGAGTCTTTCTTAGAATACCGTCAGTCAAAGTTGTCAAAATTTCTACTACAACACTTCCTGCCAGTGTGAAACTGTGTGCCGGACCGAGACTCGATCTCAGTACCCTCGCCCTACGCAGGCAAGTGTTCTAGCGATTGAGCAACCCAAGCACGACTCACGGCCCGTCATCACCCCATTACTTGCGCCAGTACCTCATTTCTTTCCTTCTAAATTTCACACAAGTTCGTCCGCGAAACTTACAAGACTAGCACCCCAGAAAGAAAAGATATTTTGTGTAGTTTGGAAGTGAGATTTTGGCGGAAGTGAAGCTGTGTGGACGAGTCGCTAGTCGTACTTGGCTACTAGCTCTGTCGGTAGAGCACTGCCCGAGAAAAGAAGGGTGTCAGTACCGATTCGCAGTCCAGTACACAGTTTTAACCTGTCTGGAAGTTTGCTATCATAGCAGACTCCGTCGCAGCGTGAAAAATTCGTTCGGGATTTCTGGTTACACTTTCTCGCCAGTCAAACATCCTGTGACCCTTCACCGAGGCCTTCTGTGTGTACATGTCTTTTAGTTCCATCTGGTATGGATCTCGTACTCTTGAACCAAACGGGTCTATGTGCTCGTTTCACTTCGTCTCTCTCTGTCTCTTCTCTCTCTCTCTCTCTCTCTCTCTCTCTCTCTCTCTCTCTCTCTCTCTCTCACACACACACACACACACACACACACACACACACACACCCTCTCCCTCCCTCCCTCCTTCTCTCTCTCTCTCTCTCTCTCTCTCTCTGTCTGTCTGTCTCTCTCTCTCTCTCTCTCTCTCTCTCTCTCTCACACACACACACACACACACCCTCTCCCTCTGCCTCTGCCTCTGCCTCTGCCTCTGCCTCCTTACTGTCAGTCGCCCCCAAAACTGATACGTTATTACTGACCCTAGTTGTGGAGTAAAAGGATATCACATTTTCTCTTCGAATACTCTACTATTCATTTCTCTGCTACATGCCAGTCACCACTTGATAAAAAAAATTGAAGCACCCAGAAGACATAGTCGGATCTCAATGTAACCTCGTACACTAACGTAGCTTCGGATGGTTCGTAAATGATCAAAGTTACAATTCTCTGCGACAGGTAGAACGGCCGCTGGAGTGCATTAGCGTTGTTCGTGTTTGGTGTTGTTTCCAGACTACATACAGTATACGAGATCTGTTCAAATTATTCCGGAACTTTGTCCACAAATTTTTTTCCTATTGTGTATGGTCTCCTTCGAAATACTCTCATTTACTATTGGTACCTCGCTCCCAACACCGTTTCCACTTCTTTAAGCTGTCTTGGTACTCGTGTTGCTGGAACGCACTTAGCGCCGTCTGCGAATTTTCTTTTATCTCGTCTATCGTTGCAAGTCTTCGTGCTTCCAACGTCTCGGCATTATAAACGCAGACGCACGTCTCATCACCAGTTATGATTCTCTTAAGGAACATCTCGTTCTCATTTGCGCGATCCGAAAGCTCTTCACAGATTACGAGGCGAACGTCTTTCTGGTGTTGACGTATGAGTTGTGGGACGAACCTGGCGGCAACACGATGCATTCCACGATGCTGTGTCAGGATTTGGACGAAGAACTGGTCACTGCGCATCCGCCACCGTATCCTGCGCGACCTCGTAGAATTGTCTTCAGTGATGAGCCCTGGTGCCGTATTCTGTATCGTTCATACCGGTCGGTGTAGTAGGTTAGTCTCGGTATTGACGTCATTTTCGGTTCTTTATCGAAATATGCTATTCAGTAACGGGCCTCCCACCGATTTTACGACAGTTGTTCCGAGAGGTTTCGGATTTCGGTCTGGCCCTGTGGATCAGTGAGCTGCGGTTTATGTAAACCTATAATTTGCTATTTTATACATATTTAGTGGTTTTAGCTTTGGATTTAGTGATTGTGTTACTAAAGAATCACCAGAGGACGCATCCAGTTGGAAAGTGAGTTCATAAAAGACTATTTTCCTTTGTTAGAAATATGGTTAGGTTAGGTTGTTACTGTGAATGGTTGCATAGAAAAAGTTTTCGGTCAATATTCTCTCAAAATACATGTTATCATTATGCAAATAAGAGTTTAAAGATCATTAAATATCGAGACATCGGCTCTGCTTACGTATATTACATGAATGTGAACTGACGTTGTTAATGACTGTGTACTTTTCCCCACTAATGGTTTAGTTAGTAATTATCGGAACGTGTTTACAACTTTCAAGTAAAAAAATGGTTCAAATGGCTCTGAGCACTTTGGGACTTAACTTCTGAGGTCATCAGTCCCCTAGAACTTAGAACTTCTTAAACCTAACTAAACTAAGGACATCACACACGTCCATGCCCGAGGCAGGATTCGAACCTGTGACCTTAGCGGTCGCGCGGTTCCAGACTGTAGCGCCTAGAACCGCTCGGCAACTTTCAAATAACAATGGAAAACAATTATGTGAAGCCTGATATTGAAAACCTTCCAAACTATCACGCATGTATGACTTACGCAGCACCGTTTGGCAACGAAGTCTGCCTACTTTCCTCTACACGATATTAAAAGTATTAAGCACTGTATGTCTGTCGTTTGGCGTGGCCAAGTGGTTAGCGCGCGAGAATGAGATACGTTAGGACATAGATTCACGCATGGATGGGTGCAAAAACTTTTTTTTCCTCTTCATGTATGCAACACGTTCTGAGACATTGTTATTCGCGTGAGTTAAGATTTTTCTGCAATATTCGTTATTACTTGCATGTAAGAGCGCACTTCCTCAGTAATGATTTCGTGGTTTCTGTGTGTTTAAAATACAAAATATGGAATTGCTGCGAGTGAAACAACCGACAATGACCTTTATATTTTTTCTTGTCCGAATTAATTCACAATTTTTTCCGGAAATGTAGCGATTTCCGAGTATGCGGATAGACAGGAATCTAAGAGCACAACTTAAATGACTGGGAATGTAACTAGCAGCAGTCATCTTCATAATATTGCTTGTCACAAGTATTTATCTTCGAGCGAATCCTCAACCACAGTAGACAGAGATGAAAGACCTCTGCCGTAATACTTTTAGACTGTAGCACCATATACGAAACATGTTCGTTCATGAGATGCATGTTATTAACTTTGACGAACTGCAGGAGCTCTCGAAAGTGTTTTTTTTTTTCAATTTTGTTTTTAAGACCCAAATCGTTGACGTATCATATAGGGAAGTGGGCTGCTTAATCATTTGGATCGCTAGGATCGAGTTATAACCACATTCTGTTTATCTTCTACTTCTTTGAAACTCTCAGAATCAATTTTTCGGGTGTTTTTTTTATAGATGTATTAGTACATTGTGGTATTACACACAATTCCTAACTCATTTTCCGAAACGTAAAATCCAAAACACGATGTCAGTGTGAATGCGAATAAGATGAAACTTCCTGGCAGATTAAAACTGTGTGCCGACCGAGACTCGAACTTGGGACCTTTGCCTTTCGCGGGCAAGTGCTCTACCATCTGAGCTACCGAAGCACGACTCACGCCCGGTCCGGGCTTCGGTAGCTCAGATGGTAGAGCACTTGCCCGCGAAAGGCAAAGGTCCCGAGTTCGAGTCTCGGTCGGGCACACAGGTTTAATCTGCCAGGAAGTTTCATATCAACGCACACTCCGCTGCGGAGTGAAAATCTCATTCTGGAGAATAAGATGACATAACGTGGCATTTACGACAATCTGCAGAATACAGTCAAATATGCTATCGTTATTATGCATGCATGAATGCATGGAAACATGCGGTCAGAGAAACTAAAAGTTTTTATGCGTTTCAGCTGAGAATCATGGATATGTATATACTGCGCCTGATACTGTTAAGGAGGAGGCAAGGGCGATAAAGGCGGGCACGTCGGCTCGATGGAATGCGGCGTCATGCGTTATGGCAACGTAAACGCAATTTTCGGTACTTGGAAGAATAGCGCGCCTGTGTCGTCTGCTAGCCGCTTTGTGTTCGTGGCGCTGTGCGCGCTGCAGTGCGCATGCGCGTATCTGCGGCCGCTTGCTTTTGATTGGCTTGCGCGACACGAACCGACCACAGCGCTTCGGTTCTCTAGACCCGAACGGTATCGCTTCCGAAATGCATACTGAATAATGAAGGGGCTCTAATTCGAGTACTAGACCGTTCGGTGCTCTTGAGTACCGAAACGATCGGCACAATAGCGGAAAGATACAGAAGAGGCACCCTGGAAGCTGAAGAGATCTGTATAGATTGAATAAGAGTCCCTAACTGTTCTTTCCACCAACCTGTCGTCTTCTAAAGTTGTGTCTCCAGCGCAGAAGACAGCTCGTCGGTCGTGGGATCTTCTTCGGCAGAGGCTGCTATGCTGTCATCTCAAACTTGAACCTGTGTTTGTGCTTTTTTTTGTAGGATGCCACTTGCCGAGGTTACTCTCTTTAGCTACAGAGTGCAAGATCTGTAGTACTGACAATGATGGTAGGTGACACCTCTCATTGATGAAGCCTGTTTGTTTATATTTGAAAATATAATACAATACAACATTCGACATAGCTTTCTTAATAGTGCAGTAACTTTTCTGACAACTTCCGATATGGAGTACGACATGTCCGTCCGAAACAGAGGTACACATCCGGCCCTCTGAATGACCGAAACAAGAGTTGCGTGACCAGACCTTCAGAATGCCCGAAGTACTTCGTCTCCCAGGCGCGCCAAAGTGACCCGAAGTTGTCCGAAGCACTTCGGTTGCAATATCATTACTTTTATGTTTCTGATAACCAGTGAAATTTAATAAACAAAAACGACGAACTCTTAGCGTAACCATGAGAGATTGTCATACTGAAAAATGGGTTAAATACAGTGAAAACTATATAAATGATTATAAGAGAAGTTGGGCATTTTGGCGCCTAACATCCGAATGTGCCGACCAATCAGAAGCAAGTTCAGTACAATTGGCGGACTCTCCCACGGGAGTAGTACATACTGTACCATATGCTGCTTTGACCTCACTCCACTTTTACACCATATGCTATTTCAGGTGTATCAAGCTGCATCAAGGCGAGTTTTTAGCAAGATGAAATACTGGCGGCCACAGCCACGTCGAAGAGCACCGTCCGGCCATTTTTAAACCGTGTGGTCCATCTGTAACACAGAGTACAGCTTTCAACACTCATCACCATAGGGTTCCTGCATCATTTGGTGTCTCTGTAAAGGTTTTCTTGAGTTTCACTCAAAATTTAATTCAGGCGCGTTATTCCTCTAACTCCACCATTTCCAAATTCGGAAACTGTGCGACACAACGTGCTACTCGTTACAGCACAGAACAATAACAAATCTATAACATTGAAACTTCCGGCAGTTACACATTGAACACAGGCGTGTGCAGGGATGCCAACGCATTTCGCTCCAACACACGATTGGCGTGAAGTTACGAATGTTCCGGAATTTTTTTGAACAGACCTCTTATAAGGGGCTTTGAACAGTCAGATATTGAACGATCACTGTGAAGGAAAGGAAGATGCCGCGTACCTCTTTGAGACAGCTTTATCAGCACGTGTCAGAGGCTGAAAGGGCTCGCAATATCCAGATTTGTGGGGCATTCGGATGTGACAGTGGCCCGAGGTACTGCATGGGAACGTGAGCGAAGACAAACTCGTTTACATTTTGCAAAATCTCCTCTGCCTGCAAAAATTTCCCTACAACAGGAAGCTAATATTGTGGGCAAGCCATTCCTTTAATACCTATCCTATTGCAGGTGATTCAAAAATATTTCTGTTTGCTGATGACACCAGCTTGGTAGTGAAGGATCTTGTGTTAATATTGAAACAGTATCAAATAATGTAGTTCATGAAATAAGTTGATGGCTTGTGGAAAATAATTTGATGCTAAATCACAGTAAGACTCAGTTTTTAAGTTTCTAACTCACAATTCAACAAGAACCGATATTTTGATCAGACAGAATTGGCATATTATAAGCGAGACGGAACAGTTTAAGTTCCTAGTCGTTTGGATAGATAGTAAGCTGTTGTGGAAAGCCCATGTTCAGGATCTTATTCAGAAACTAAATGCTGCTTTATTTACCATCAGAACAGTATCTGAAATAAGTGACAGTTCAACACGAAAAGTAGTCTACTTCGCATATTTTCATACGCTTATGTCATATGGTATTATTTTTTGGGGTAGTTCTTCTGATTCAAAAAGGGTATTTTTGGCTCAAAAACGGGCTGTTCGAGCTGTGTGTGGTGTAAGTTCGAGAACCTCTTGTCGATCCCTATTCAATAGTCTGGGAATTCTGACATTGCCCTCACAGTATATATTTTCTTTGATGTCGTTTGTTGTTAGCAATATTAGCTTATTCCCCAGAGTTAGCAGCTTTCACTCAGTCAATATTAGGCAGAAATCAAATCTGCATGTGGAATGCACTTCCTTGACTCTTGTGCAGAAAGGAGTGCAGTATTCTGCTGTATCCATTTTCAATAAGCTACCACAAGAACTCAAAAATCTTAGCAGTAGCCCAAACACTTTTAAGTCTAAACTGAATAGTTTCCTCATGGCTCACTCCTTGTATTCTGTCGAGGAGCTCCTGGAAGAGCTGAAAAATTAAGCAAATTCCAGTGTTACGTTGTTGATTTTCTTTATTTAAACTTACGAATTGTCGCCTGAATATGTTTCTTATATTTCATTTTATCTGTTTCTACTATCGTGTTATAATTTCATGTATTGACTCGTTCCATGACCATGGAGACTTCTCCTTAATTTGGTCCCATGGAACAATAAATAAATAAATAAGAATTTTGTTTGTAACGGATAAGGCGACGTTTTTTAGGTCTTAGGCATGGATCCTAAAGGGAGGTTTACACAAGAGTTTAATGTGACAGCGCATCTGACAAAAACATTCTTTCATTTAAACACTCCAATTTATTCATTAAGAGACAGATGATAACAACTCATGAAAGGAGAGTGGATAGCAGTGTTCCGCGACTGCATGTGAAGATACACGCTCTTAACTCAAAAATGACTTCCTAAAACGTAATATCAAAACCTGCTTTTTCCTGACGGAAAACAATGACTACCTCGTTGGTAGAGCACTTGCCCGCGAAAGGCAAAGGTCCCGAGTTCGAGTCTCGGTCCGGCACACAGTTTTAATCTGCCAGGAAGTTTCATATCAGCGCACACTCCGCTGCAGAGTGAAAATCTCATTCTGGAAACATCCCCCAGGCTGTGGCTAAGCCATGTCTCCGCAATATCCTTTCTTTCAGGAGTGCTAGTTCTGCAGGTTTCGCAGGAGAGCTTCTGTAAAGTTTGGAAAGTAGGAGACGAGGTACTGGCAGAAGTAAAGCTGTGAGGACGGGGCGTGAGTCGTACTTGGGAAGCTCAGTTGGTAGAGCACTTGCCCGCGAAAGGCAAAGGTCCCGAGTTCGAGTCTCGGTCAGGCACACAGTTTTAATCTGCCAGGAAGTTTCATAGTCTCTGTCCAATGCAACGAACTAATGCCATCTAATTGGGATGGCCTGTACGGCCGCATGGTGGCACTCCACTGGTCCACGTCGGAGCCAACGTCCTGCCGTAACCTCCCCATATCCACGTACTGCCTCCCGCGGAGTGCATACTTCATTCGGCCAAACAGACGGAAGTCGGAACGTGCGAGATCCGGGCTGTAGCGTGGATGATGAAGAACAGCCCTGTGAAGTTTTCCGAGCCCCCCGCTGGTGTACAGGCTTGGGTGAGGCCTTGCATTGTCATAGAGAAGGAGCAGTCCGTTTGAATTTTTGTGGTGACGAACACACTGAAGTCGTCTCTTCAATTTCGTGATTGTAGCACAGTACACTTCAGGGTTGATCGTTGCACCATGAGAGTGGGCGTCAAATACGAGGCGTGTTTTTAAAGTAAGTACCGTTTTGAAATGAAAAACAGACGTGCTAAGATATCTCAATAATTTTATTTTTACATGAAAGCATGTACCTTAATCTACGTACTGACGCCATTACAGTCTGATTCTTCCTTGTTTATGTTGTGTACAGAGTGATTAAGATGCCTCCGATAATCGTGAGTACCGCCGACTGTGAAGTACGGGCTGTTATAAGATTTCTTAGTGCTAAAGGCCTAAAAGCGATTGATATTCATCGTGAGATCTGTGCAGTTTACGGAGGAAACTTTATGAGTGATGGAATGGTAAGAAAGTGAGCGAGAGCATTTAAAGATGGCCGCTCAAATGTGCATGATGAACAATGGAGTGGGCGTCCTTTGGTCGTTAATGAAAGTTTGGTACAGGAAGTGGACAATAAGGTGAGAGAAAACAGATGTTTTACGATTTCCTCCTTGCGGCATGACTTTCCTAATGTTTCTCGTACTATTTTGTATGGCATTTTGACTGAGCACTTGAATTACCGAAAATTGTGTGCACGTTGGGTACCGAAAATGTTGACGGATGTGCACAAAACCAAACGTTCAGACAGTGCATTGACTTTCCTTGAGTGGTACCACAACGACGGTGATGATTTCTTAAGCCAAACTGTTACGGGCGATGAATCATGGGTGGCCTACGTCACACCAGAATCAAAGCAACAGTCCATCGAAGTTGATCAAGGGCATCGGTTTGCTGCAAGACAATGCCCGTCAGCTTGTGGCGAATCAGACCAAAGATCTCATCTCATCACAGCTTTTTGATGGGAAACTCTGCCGGCCGGTGTGGCCGAGCGGTTCTAGGCGCTTCAGTCTGGAAGCGCGTGAACTTCACGGTCGCAGGTTTGAATCCTGCATCGGGCATGGATGTGTGTGGTGTCCTTAGGTTAGTTAGGTTTAAGTAGTTCTAAGTTCTAGGGGACTGATGACCTCAGCTAAGTCCCATAGTGCTCAGAGCCATTTGAACCATTTTTTGGGAAACTCTAGATCATCCTCCGTACAGTCCCGATCTTGCGCCCAGTAACTACCACCTGTTCCTGCACTTGAAGAAGCACCTGGGCGGTCAGCGTCTTCAAGACGACGACGAAGTCAAAACAGTGGTGATGCAGTGGTTAACAAGTCAGGCGACAGACTTCTATGAGGAAGGTATCCAAAAACTGCTACAACGTTATGACAAGTGCCTCAATATTGACGGAAATTATGTAGAAAAGTAGATTAAGGTACAGGCTTTCATGTAAAAATAAAATTATTGAGATATCTTAGCACGTCTTTTTTAATTTCAAAACGGTACTTACTTAAAAAACACGCCTCGTAGAATAAGCGCTTCAGAGTCCCCGAAAACCGTCAGTCCCAGAAGACCGTCGCCATTGCAGGGAAGCAGCCTACTCACGCCATATAAAATTCACATCAGTCTTTCCATTGTGTGCCAGCCTAGTCCGCTGTAACTAGCTCTGACGTCACAAATGTTGCGCAATACTTTAAAAAATCAAGTAAATAACCTGAAACGTTTCTAGCACGTCAGGAGTAATACTAAATCAATATGTGTTGAATATCAGTTCAATAACTCTAACCATTTTCGAAATTTGGACGTTTTTCTGTAAAAATCATTGGCGCAACAGAAAAGAGGTAGAAGCTTAAAAATTTATATTTGGGTTCCTTTTGCATAATAATTTAGTTGAAACAGTATTCTGGATCTCACAAATTAAAATTTTAGTTGAAATTCATGATTTTCTGGTTTTTGTCTTAGAAATTAAGGAAGCAAGATAGATTAAGTAGGCGAATAAATAAGGCTAGGATGTTTAAATTTAAGTAGAAGGGAGATCCGCTATAATCATAAAGATGTGAGAAGTTTCAATTGAATAACTATAAAACTATAGCAATAGCGGATCTCCAAAGGGCAAGTTCAGAGCTCGTCTACTGCGTGTAGTGTAATTAAATTAATTCTCTCGCCCAAAATACACTCCTGGAAATTGAAATAAGAACACCGTGAATTCATTGTCCCAGGAAGGGGAAACTATATTGACACATTCCTGGGGTCAGATACATCACATATTCACACTAACAGAACCACAGGCACATAGACACAGGCAACAGAGCATGCACAATGTCGGCACTAGTACAGTGTATATCCACCTTTCGCAGCAAAGCAGGCTGCTATTCTCCCATGGATACGATCGTAGAGATGCTGGATGTAGTCCTGTGGAACGGCTTGCCATGCCATTTCCACCTGGCGCCTCAGTTGGACCAGCGTTCGTGCTGGACGTGTAGACCGCGTGAGACGACGCTTCATCCAGTCCCAAACATGCTCAATGGGGGACAGATCCGGAGATCTTGCTGGCCAGGGTAGTTGACTTACACCTTCTAGAGCACGTTGGGTGGCACGGGATACATGCGGACGTACATTGTCCTGTTGGAACAGCAAGTTCCCTTGCCGGTCTAGGAATGGTAGAACGATGGGTTCGATGACGGTTTGGATGTACCGTGCACTAGTCAGTGTCCCCTCGACGATCACCAGTGGTGAACGGCCAGTGTAGGAGATCGCTCCCCACACCATGATGCCGGGTGTTGGCCCTGTGTGCCTCGGTCGTATGCAGTCCTGATTGTGGCGCTCACCTGCACGGCGCCAAACACGCATACGACCATCATTGGCACCAAGGCAGAAGCGACTCTCATCGCTGAAGACGACACGTCTCCATTCGTCCCTCCATTCACGCCTGTCGCTACACCACTGGAGGCGGGCTGCACGATGTTGGGGCGTGAGCGGAAGACGGCCTAACGGTGTGCGGGACCGTAGCCCAGCTTCATGGAGACGATTGCGAATGGTCCTCGCCGATACCCCAGGAGCAACAGTGTCCCTAATTTGCTGGGAAGTGGCGGTGCGGTCCCCTACGGCACTGCGTAGGATCCTACGGTCTTGGCGTGCATCCGTGCGTCGCTGCGGTCCGGTCCCAGGTCGACGGGCACGTGCACCTTCCGCCGACCACTGGCGACAACATCGATGTACTGTGGAGACCTCACGCCCCACGTGTTGAGCAATTCGGCGGTACGTCCACCCGGCCTCCCGCATGCCCACTATACGCCCTCGCTCAAAGTCCGTCAACTGCACATACGGTTCACGTCCACGCTGTCGCGGCATGCTACCAGTGTTAAAGACTGCGATGGAGCTCCGTATGCCACGGCAAACTGGCTGACACTGACGGCGGCAGTGCACAAATGCTGCGCAGCTAGCGCCATTCGACGGCCAACACCGCGGTTCCTGGTGTGTCCGCTGTGCCGTGCGTGTGATCATTGCTTGTACAGCCCTCTCGCAGTGTCCGGAGCAAGTATGGTGGGTCTGACACACCGGTGTCAATGTGTTCTTTTTTCCATTTCCAGGAGTGTATTTGACTTAGCCAGACTTTTATTATGATTACTTACCTGATTGCACATTTAAATTGAGAGCTTCATCGGCCATCAGCAAGGGAAGCAATGATGTATTCAATAACTTAAAGTGGTGCATTACAAGCCCAGCGGTTAGTCGGGAGAGCGGAATTGATCAGGCGTTCCCTTAGTTAGCCGTCCGCACCGTGGCTTTATATATAAGAACGCTGCGCGAGAAGAAAAGGCCCCAGTTCTCTCCAGACGCTGAATAGCACACCACCTGTGCCGGGAGTCGCGTCGCGTCGGTATCATTAATATAAACAGCCTCGGATGCCGTAATAAGTTACTCGGGATACCCGTAACCATGAAATCGTTTTCGAGTGAAGTGTTAATTCTGGGATGACTTTAATGATCTATCTTCAGTTTTCGTATGTCGTATTTTCACGTGCCCTCGCGGGACAGACATTCTACCATTATTTAGCGTGGCGTTTGATGGACATTATCATCAAATTAATGGCAAGCATTCACTTAAACATTTAATTTGAACAGTTATTATTGCATCAGAGCATTAGACTCTGAACTGCTCTGGTAGTTGGATTGTGTGGATCCTTTTTGGTCTGCGACTTTCAGAATATAGTGAACCTTTTATAGAGAATCGTTTTTGATTAAGAATCCCAGACAATCTCCTAATTCCTCAGAGCTATAAGCTGTAGCTATAAGTGTATTTCTCAGATGAAGTGGACACTAGGAATTCTAATTGCAGGCTTCACGTTTTGCTAATCACTTTCTGGTTGCCAATATTGTAGTTAGAGAGCCAGTGTTGAGAACGGCAAAAGACTGCATAAATAATAGGAACATTTTTATAACAAACAATTCCACCCGCCGCCCCACATATGGTTAATCGGCCGGGAAATGCATCTTTACTACATAACATTCTACATTTATATTAACATTAATTCCATCCCGCCGCCCCACACCATGACTATACCGGCTGAGGGTGCGGTACTCAATTTTTTCTTCGGAGGAGAGACAGTGCGCCGCCATTCCGTGGACGCCGTTTCGTTTCCCCTTCGAAGTGATGAACCCATATTTCATCGTCTGTGACAATGTTCGACCAAAAAATTGTCGCGATCAGCCTCGTAACGCGCGAGAAATTCTGCACATATTGTCCTTCGTTGCTGTTTACGATCTTGTGTTGGCGGCGAGGAAGCCAGCGGGCACACTTCTTTGAATACCTCCATCTACTACAACAACTACCAACATAGACGTCCAGTTGTGCAGCGAGGTAATTGATTGTAATCCGCCTATCACCTCGAAGGAGTGTGTCCGCACTTTCCGACATCACAGAATCACTCACAGGTTTGTGCGGCCGACCTGCAAGCGAGAGATCGGGCAGGTTTGCAAGACCGCGTGTTGCGATGACAGACGCTTCGCCCAACCGACTCACCGTGCTTCTGTGTCCGGAGGCATTCTGCAAGCGCCTATGAATATCTGCGATGTTCTGATTTTCCGCCAATGGGAACTCAGTGTCAGCTCTCTGCTTGGTACGCACTTCCGTTAACAGACGCAATTGGCTAGGTATAGTGTCGCCACCGACCGGAACTTCTTGGAACTACGCGTATACGAGTTGAAGCGGGAAATTTACATGTGTTTTTTTTTTCTCTATTGTTATTTTTAGCACCTTACACAAGGCGGGCTGTCAGCAGCAGAGTACGCCGCTCTTCAGCCTTGAGTTTTACAATAAGTAAGACATAGAGGGGGCACAGAGAATACTAACAAAACGGCTGGCAAAACAATGTAGACACTAAAATACAAAAAAACATGGAGCCCTTCACGCTGGACGAGAAAACATCACTGACACTAGTGGACACGGCGCACAGAACATGGATGACGGCGACGGTACACGTGAACAGTGGCGGCGTAACGGCGAACAAACACTAAACACAAACGAAGGCACACACACAATACACTGATGGCGATGACCTCCGGCGCGCGAATGTTCACTGTGCGTGTAGGAGTCAAAATTTACATGACGCCCCAAAGTAAATATCGCAAATTTTCAACCGAAACTGGCCGAGAAAAAAAAAAAAAAAGTGTTGCATCACTTATTGAACGCCCCGCGTGCGTTGAAACGCACAGGCGATCGTATAAAATTCCACAAGTGCGGAATAAGAATGACCTAGCTCACAGATGCTGTTGTGAATGCTCGCCACAGCCTCATTGCCCTGCGCCGTGGTGGACGGCGCTTTCTTGCAGGCTCTCTCGAGAAGACGAGGGCGCTTTGCTACCGACGCGTTGCAACAAGCGTCGCAACAAGCGTCTCCTAACTCGGAAGTCGCTGTCGGCAACACCGCCTTCAGCGAGTCTCAACGTTATGCTCTCACGCTCTCCGTTCCGTTTCCGCCAAACAGTGGCAGTCGCCAGTAGCGAAAATGTAAAACACTGCGGCCCAATAGCGAGCTTTAACACAGAGAATCCCACCGATTCTACACAGAGTACGCGAAAGAACTTGCCCCCCTTCTAACAGCCGTGTACCGCAAGTCTCTATAAGTACCGAAGGTTCCAAATGGTTGGAATCTAATCCAAAGCCCACAACCGCCTCGGACTCCTCAAACTCCTCTCTGGCCGGACATGGGGGTTGCACCCCTCTACCATCCCCCACACCTACAAATCCTTAATCCGTCCCATCCTCTGTTATGCCAGTCCTGCCTGGATATCTGCCCCCCCCCCAAATTCTCAAAGTCCCTCCAGATCCTTGAGCGTCATGCACTCCGCCTCGCCTTCTGTATATGCCTCCTGTCCCCCACGCAGATCCTCTATGATCTCATTCCTTTCCCCCATCTGCTCCTATTCCTCGAACATATCCGCATCCTCTACACCTCCCGCCGTCTTGAACCCCCTCACCCCCTGGTTGCTCCTCTCCTCTCCCATCCCCGCCCCCTGCCGCGTCTTCACCGTTGTGTCCCCCCTACCCTCCATCTCTACACCCTACATCTCCTTTCCCAAGGTGGCTTCCATCAACTCCCCCTCCCAGACGATGCCCTCTCTCCCTCCATTTATCCCTCCTATCAACTCTGATCCTCACTCCCCCTCCTTTCCTCTGTCCTTTCCCTGGGCTCCCTCTTCCCCCATTCCGTCCTGTTTTCTCCCCACTAAACCTCTCCCTACCTCTCTTCTCCTACCCCCCGAGTCCTTTTGTATTCCCCTCCTCTGCCTACCCCACTCCCTGTCGCGTCTGCCCAGCGCCCCCCACCCCTCTTATGGGTCCTCATCCTCCATCAGCTCCTTTCCCGGCTCCCCCCCCCCCCTTCGCTTTTACTCTCCTTTCCCCCCTTTTTTATTTTCCCATCATCTGTCCAGTTTCCCCCCACCTGCTCTCGGCTGTGGTATGTCACATTTGCCAACTTTTTAGTGCAGTGTTCCAGTCACTATTCAGTGTTGTTCGTCTTTCTCGTGTTGCGAACAGAAACCAGACTGTCGCCGTGTTTTTTAATTGCCTGTCTATTGTTTTACCTGTCTGCTTCGTATGTATTTTATTAGCATCATCCCTCTGTTCTTTGTTTTAAGTTCCACGATTTCTTTTCGCCATGTTACTCTTTAAGTCTCCGATTTTATCGCCTGTTTCTATTATTTATTCTATTCATCTTTCTAACAAAGTCTGTAGGCTGAAGAGCGGCATACTAAGCTGCTGCCAGCCCGCCCCCTTCGGGGGGAATTGAAATTCAATAAAGAAAAAAAATGGTTGGAAAAGAGCACGGGTAGTTCCAGTTTTCAAGAAGGGTCGTCAAGCAGATGCGCAAAACTATAGGCCTATATCTCTGACATAGATCTGTTGTAGAATTTTAGAACATGTTTTTTGCTCGTGTATCATGTCATTTCTGGAAACCGAGAATCTACTTTGTAGGAATCAACATGGATTCCGGAAGCAGCGATCGTGTGAGGCCCAACTCGCTTTACTTGTTCATGAGACCCAGACAAATTAGATACAGGCTCCCAGGTAGATGCCATTTTCCTCGACTTCCGGAAGGCGTTCGATACAGTTCCGCACTGTCGCCTGGTAAACAAAGTAAGAGGCTACGGAATATCAGACCAGCTGTGTGGCTGGATTGAAGAGGTTTCAGCAAACAGAACACAACATGTTGTTCTCAATGGAGAGACGTCTACAGACGTTAAAGTAACCTCTGGCGTGCCACAGGGGAGTGTTATGGGACCATTGCTTTTCACAATATTTATAAATGACCTAGTAGATAGAGTAGGAAGTTCCATGCGGCTTTTCGCGGATGACGCTGTAGTATACAGAGCAGTTGCAGCATTAGAAAATTGCAGCGAAATGCAGAAAGATCTGCAGCGGATAGGTACTTGGTGCAGGGAGTGGCAACTGACCCTTAACATAGACAAATGTAATGTATTGCGAATACATAGAAAGAAGGATCCTTTATTGTATGATTATATGATAGCGGAACAAACACTGGTAGCAGTTACTTCTGTAAAATATCTGGGAGTATGTGTACGGAACGATTTGAAGTGGAATGATCATATAAAATTAATTGTTGGTAAGGCGGGTGCCAGGTTGAGATCCATGGGGGGAGTCCTTAGAAAATGTAGTCCATCAACAAAGGAGGTGGCTTACAAAACACTCGTTCGACCTATACTTGAGTATTGCTCATCAGTGTGGGATCTGTGCCAGGTCGGGTTGACAGAGGAGATAGAGAAGATCCAAAGAAGAGCGGCACGTTTCGTCACAGGGTTATTTGGTAAGCGTGATCGCGTTATGGAGATGTTTAGCAAACTCAAGTGGCAGACTCTGCAAGAGAGGCGCTCTGCATAGCGGTGTAGCTTGCTGTCCAGGTTTCGAGATGGTGCGTTTCTGGATGAGGTATCGAATATATTGCTTCCCCCTACTTATACCTCCCGAGGAGATCACGAATGTAAAATTAGAGAGGTTCGAGCGCGCACGGAGGCTTTCCGGCAGTCGTTCTTCCCGCGAACCATACGCGACTGGAACAGGAAAGGGAGGTAATGGCTAAATGGCTCTGAACACTATGGGATTTAACTTCTAAGGTCATCAGTCCCCTAGAACTTAGAACTACTTAAACCTAACTAACCTAAGGACATCACACACATCCATGCCCGAGGCAGGATTCGAACCTGCGACCGTAGCGGCCGCGCGGTTCCAGACTGTAGCGCCTTTAACCGCTTGGCCACCACGGCCGGCCAGGGAGGTAATGACAGTGGCACATAAAGTGCCCTCCGCCGCATACCGTTGGCTGTCTTGCGGGGTATAAATGCAGATGCAGATGTAGATGTAGAAAATGGTGCGTCGCGATCAAGCGCCAATCATAGAGCAAAACTCTGCTACTACTAACACGGGAAACTCCCCATCGCACTCCCCCCCCCCTCCCCCTTCAGATTTACTTGTAAGACGGCCCAGTGATTAGCCCGTCAAAAACCGAAGACCGATCAAGCATGAAAACAGGAAGGAGGTGTACTGAACTGGAAAAAAGCAAAGTCGAAACAGCGAACGGTCCAAGCTCAAGATGTGCAACATCGAGAAAAGCTGAATAGTCGATAGTCGAAGCGGGGTAGTCAAGTGGTCACGGTGTACTGTCAACTGGACACGCAGTGTTCAAAGCTCCCTCATACCATTTTCTTTTCATGACATTATGAACTGTCTGTCCGTTCATTGAAATGTTCTTCTCACTGGTTGTAGAATAAGAATACGTTTCCGTGTGATGAATAGTGAGAGCAGGCGAGATACTACTTAGATACCTCACAGAAATGGAAACAAATAAAAAACCGGTATGAACTATGTTACAACAAAGGGATTCAAGGGTCAAAACTTCCGAAACGGAACACAGCTTCAGAAACGTTAAAAACATATGTTTTGACAGAGAGCAGAGACATTGTATGATTATAACTCTTGCGTTCATTTGTTGCAGCTTATGTGACGAACTATTAAGTTTTCATCATCTTATTGGGAGTGACCACATTCGCATTCCATACGAACACCTATATCGGGCAAGGAGGCATACCTCGCTTACCAGGCGTACGAATTAGGTGCGTCGGTAAGACATTCCTATCATATGACACACCCACTGTCACTAATGCCGTCTGTGACGTACCAGACTTGTTTTCCGGTGGAGGATTCGGTTGACTTGTCGCCTTACCATCAAACGTTTGCGGTTTCCATTCGAAGACCAATTCTTTTCGGCTGCTAATAGAGTATCTGTGCAGAATCAACTGTCATTATAGGTCTGTGGGGAGGCAGAATCATTGGATGTACCTCCCAATAATATCGCTGCCCTGCCGCAGCAAGAACAACTGTGTCTTTGCCTGATCAGTTCTCTGCAGTACGCGCTCTATGCTAGACGCATTGTGTATACGCTTACGGCAAGAAAAAGGAATAAAAGTGAGATAGTGTTAATACTTTCATCGTTCTTTACCTCCTCTGCATTACTGCAGATGACGTGTCACTGAGCACATTTGTACTGTGCATGCAGTACACGTGAGGTGCCTAGTTGTTTCCACTGCCCTGTGTGGAGTACGTAAGTTCTTGTACATTTCACTAACCTGCTGTCTTCATGATGATGATGTCACCAGTGCAGAAAACAGCACGCAGGTCGTAGATTCTTTTTCTTGAGGCTGAAATTAACTTCGCAAGGAACTGCTGCTACGAATAAACTATAACTCATTTGGGATGCCACTCGCGTTTTTATTGATATAGACACAAGAAACTATTCTTGATCACAAGTCATTATATCTGGCTAAAATATCATGAAATACATCCTGCCGCAGACAACATGTCTGTCTACTGGAACGGTCAGAACTGGAGAGCCGGACTGCCCGAGACACTTCGTGCGCCAAGCCAGCAAGGCATGACCCAAACGCCACCGAAGTGCATCGGCAGTAATATCGTCAGTCTTTTGTTTTAGTAATACTTTGATTTTAATCATTTTGAAATGACTGAGTGATAGCTGGCTGTTGAGATGTTTATTTTAAAAAATGAAGTAATTTGGATGACAGGTTTAATTAATAATAGCAACTCAAGTTTAACGTTTTGGCGCCCTACCGCCGAACACAGCAGCCAGTCACAGAGCAGCAGCATCATGCAGGCGGTCTTTCTCACAGGAATGGTACCGAATCTAACATCTGTCACCGGTACCTCATCCCACATTGCGTCATCTCTATGCTTCTTGCGTCTCCACTGCCCTGGGAATAGCTTCCTGGAGCCTAATATGATGGCTGAATAAGCCAGAAATATTACACGCTGCGAGAATAAAAGTATTCATAGTAAGTGACGGAAGTGCGAGTGATTATTTACACCCGCATAATATCGTGTAGGGCCTTCGCGAGCATCCAGAAGTGTCGCAGCCTCACGTGGCATGGACTCGACTAATGTCTGAAGTAGTGCTGGAGGGAACTGATACCATGAATCCTGCAGGGCTTCCATAAATCCGTAAGAGTACGAGGCGGTGGACATCTCTCCTGAACAGCGCGTTGGAATGCACAATGGACATGAATGGATGCAGGTGATCAGACAGGATGCTTACGTACGTATCACCTGTCAGAGTCGTATCTAGATGTATCAGGTGTCCCATATCACTCCAACTGCACACTCCCCACGCCATTACGGAACCTCCACGAGCTTGAAAAGCACCTGCTGAAATTCATACTCCATGGATGCATGAGGTTGTCTCCATAGCCGTACGCGTCCATCCACTCGATACAATTCGAAACGAGACTCATCCGACCAGGCAACATGTTTCCAGTCATCAAAAGTCCAATGTCGGTTTTGACGGGCCGAGGCGAGGCGTAAAGCTTTGTGTCGTGCAATCATCAAGGGTACACGAATGGGCCTTCAGACCCGAAACCCATATCGATGATGTTTCGTTGGATGGTTCGCACGCTGACATTTGTTGATGGCCCAGCATTGCACTCTGGCTTGATGGACCTATTCTTGCAGGATCTTTTTCCGGCCGCAGCAACGCGGAGATTTGATGTTTTACCGGATTCTTGATATTCACGGTACACTCGTGAAATGCTCGTACGGGAAAATTCCCACTTGTCGCTACCTCGGAGATGCTGTGTCTCATCGCTCATGCGCTGTCTGTAGCACCAAGTTCAAACTCACTTGCCATTTTTATTTTGTCAAGATTTAACTGGATGTTACTGCCATTTTTACCAACTAGAACTTCCTCCTAATTAAGTATATCATCCGCAAAAGACCATTTACAGCAGCCAATAATATCGGCCAACTCATCAACGTAAGCATAAGCAGTAGCTATCCTGTTAGCTCCTTTGGGACATGTCAAATATTGTTTCAGTAGATGTAGATGACCATCGGTACACACAATGATCATCTTCGTCCTCCCTACTAGTCGCAAACTTAGGAACATACTTTCGTTACCAGGCGTAGATCTAACACGTTATCAAATGCATCTTGAAAGTCTTGGCGCACCATATCTGTGTGGTTTCACCTATCAAGGGTGCTGAGCGGTTAGTGCAGAAGGCGAGTTGGATTTCATGTGATCAACGTTTTCAGACAGTATTCTGATTTCCGCGGAGAACTTTGGTTTATTCCATGTGTGTCATTATGTTTGAAATCTGAATACGTTCTAGTAGTCGACTACAGATAAATGAATGATATAGGGCGATTGTTCTGTGTGTCAGTTTTGTTCTTATTTAATTGTGAATGGACGTGGCTTCTTTCCCAGCCATGAGGAAATTTCTTATCTCAAGGATTACACCGAAAATTGCCAATTTTTTATATGGAACTTGACTCTACCTGGTTTTGGGTCCTGTTTAAATTTGTCACTGAAGCTTTAAGACCTGTAGCACTTATTAATATGTCAATCATCCTAGCGGCGGTGCTCCGATTGGTTGGTATCATTTCTTGGTTTTCCTTTATTAATGATCGTTTGAAGGCTCAATTCAACATTTTTGGATTTTCCTTTGCATTTTTATATTTCGTTTCCTGTCTTGTGCTCAAGTGTGTAGTCACTGATTTTTCGTGTCACTGGTCCGCAGGTTCTAGGGGACTGATGACGATAGATGTTAAGCCCCATAGTGCTCAGAGCCATTTGAACCATTTTTTGAATTCGTGTCACTAGCACACTTTGACTCTTCCGTTGCCACTTTATAGAACAACTTCATATTCAAGCATGAAAAAGCACAAAATTATACTCTTTAGTATTAGTTTATTAGTTAAACGGTTTTCGGATTACAAAGACTACCGTCAGAGTATAATTTAACGATGGTTTTGTCAGTCTAAAATCGGTTAATTAAATAAATTAGTAGTGTAGAACATCCACATCTACATGTATACACTACAAACGGCTGTGATGTGCATGACAAAGAGGGTACGTCCCTTTGTACCAGTTATTAGGGTTTGTCCCGTTCCATTCACGTATGGGGCGCGGGAAGAGTGATTGTTTAAGTGCCTGAGTGTGTGCTGTAATTAGTGTAATCTTGTCCTCACTATCCCCATGGGAGTGGTGTTTAGGCGGTTGTAATATATCCCTAGAGCAATCATTTGAAGTCGCTTCTTGAAACTTTCTAAGTAGGCTTTCTCAGGATAGTTCTTAGTCTGAACGTTCCTTCAGTATCTCTGTGACTCTCTCCCACGGATGAAACGAACTTGTGACCATTCGTGTTGCCCTTCTCTGTATACGTTCAATACCCCTGACAGTCCTGTTTCGTATACGTCCCACCACTTGAGCAATATTCTAGGATGGGACGCACGAGTGATTTGTACGCAATCCCCCTTGTAGACTGATTGCGCTTCACCAATATTCTACCAATGAACCGAAATCTACCACTTGCTTTACCCCACAACTTAGCCTATGCGATCATTCTGTTTCATATGCGTACAAAGTGTTATTCCCAGCTATTTGCAGGGATTGGCTAATTCCAGTTGTGCGTCGTTGATATTACAGTCGCAGGATACTACGTTTTTTTAGTTTTGTGAAGTGCACAGTTTTACAGTTGTGAACATTGAACGCAAGTTGCCAGTCTTTGCACAGCTTTGAAACCTTGTCAAGATCTGACTGAATGATTATGCAGTTTCTTTCAGACAGTATTTCACTACAGATAAGCGCGTCATCTGCAAAATATCTGAGATTACTATTAATATTGTCCGCAAGGTCATCAGTATACAATACGAACAGCAAGTGTTCGAACACACTTCTCTGGAGCCACTTGAAGTTACTCCTACATCTGACGGTGACTCTGTCCAAGGTAATCCGCTGTCCTCCCCACAAAGAAATCCTCAACCCGGTCACAGAGCTCACTTGGTACCTCATATGATCTTATATTTCTATAATTGGCGAATGTATGGTACTGAGTCCAATGGCTTACGGGAGTCAAGAAATGCTGCCTGTACCTTACTGCCTTGATGCATGGATTTCAGAATGTCATGTGAGAAGTGCGAGTTGTGTTTAACAAGATCGTTGTTTTCGGAATCCATGCTCGATGGCATGGGGGAGGTCATTCTGCTTGAGATACCTCATTAAGTTTGAGCTCAGAATATGTTCCAAGATTCTACAACAAATCTATGTCAAGGATAGAAGTTTTGTGTATCACTTCTGCTACTCTTCTTGTATATGGGTGTGACCTGCGCTTTCTTCCAACTACTGGGCACGGTTATTTGTTCGAGGAATTTACGATAGCTTATTGTTAGAAGACAGGCCAACTCAACTGCAATTTGGTACAGAATCTGATCGGGATTCCGTCAGGCCCTGGGACTTTCTTCAGTAACCATTTCAGCTTTGCATTTATGAATACTGCTTTGTTTATTTAGGCCCTAAAATGGCAGTTTGTATCGTACCATAGGATATGGAGTCAAACTGAGCTAGAACGAGAAAGTATGTTCTGTGTGTAAGAAAAAATACCGTGTTATTTGCTGCTTCATTCGGAGAAGCAACTGCTTGAGAAGTTGGCCTTTGTGGTCGATGGAGAGCCACGCATGACGTTGTACGGGCAAACTGACAAATTTAATTGATGAGCTGTTGACAATGACAAGAATTTGGCGGCTCCCGTTAATATTCTATGTATTTAAAGGACTCCAATAGTAAGACTGGGCAATGTGATGGGCTAGAACGTCAGAGAAAGGTAGACCAACAATAATGAAAATTCTAGATAGTTCCAATGGCGAGGAGGACAAAAACTGCCAAAAACTGAGAACACTGGAGCCGTACTCCAGAGTTTCGTTTTGAAAGAAATCGTGACACCCTTATCTCTCTCCTATTCCTGATACAGTGCTTCATTTAACGCCGTAATCGTCAACGTGGTTGCTTTTTCGGAGGCTGTAAAACAGATAAAACGAGCTAACAAGTGTTACGTAAGGTACGAGGATACTGAGCACAGGAATCATTTCTGACTCCCAGCGAAGGGTGTGGTCGAGTCCTGTCACGATGATGAAACCACATCCTGCAGCGTCCTACTGTGGCACTCTTTCCAGCAACTGTGGAGTCCATGTTAAGCCTCGTTAAACACCTGAGCGAGTGGACATGAACGCCGGCGAGCGAGCAGTAGCAGACAGATCGCCGGTGTTCACTGCCATTCGCTTGTACTGCTGGCAAAGCGTTTAGACTGGAGAGAACAGAAGAGTACACGACAGAGTGAGTGCAAGCGTTAACGACGGGGCGAACGCTGCTTTATTTTTCTTTTACACGGTCCAGTCACGTTAATGTGACAACCGCCTATGTTCGACGTCAACGTGCAATAAGCACTCACAGACGTATGCACTAGCCGTGGAGGGTATATAAAGCGTGTCGGGTGGGCGGGACACCCTTACTCGTTCATCCGCTCGATACAATTTGAAACGAGACTCGTCCGACCAGGCAACATGCTTCGAGTCATCAATCATCCAGTGTCGGCATTGATGGGCCCAGGCGAGGCGTAAAGCTTTGTGTCATGCAGTCATCAAGGGTACACGACTGGGCCTTCGCCTCTAAAAGTCCATATCGACGATGTTTCGTTGAATGGTTCGCACGCTGACACTTGTTGATGGCACAGCATTGAAATCTGCAGCAATTTGCAGAAGAGTTGCTATTCTGCCACGTTGAACGATTCTCTTCAGTCGTCGTTGGCCCCATGCTTGCAGGATCTTTTTCCGGCCGCAGCGATGTCGGAAATTTAATGTTTTACCGGATTCCTGATATTCTCGTGAAATGGCCGTGCGGAAAAATCCCCACTTCATTACTACCCCGGAGACGCTGTGTCCCATCTGTCGTGCGCCGACTATAACACCATGTTCAGACTCAGATCTTGATTACCTGCCATTTTAGCAGCAGTAACCGATCTAACAACTGTGCCAGACACTTGGCTTATATAGGCGTTGCCGATCGCAGTACCATATTCTACCTGTTTACATATTTCCATGCTTGATGTGCCCAATCTTGAAAGCGCATGCCTATACCAGTTTCTTTGGCGCTTAAATGTATATCGTGCATGAGAAAATGGCGCTATCCAAAACCGGTGCCGAGGCAGCTATGATGTGCCACTGCCCATAGATAACTGGGGTGAACGCCGGCTGTGGAGATGTGAACGGGCGAACAGACTTGAAACAGATGAGCAACTGACCGCCGAGATGAACCAAGGGGCTACCAACAGTGTCTCGTCAACGATCGTTCAGTCGACATTGCTGCATATGGGCCTCTGAAGCAGGCGCCTGGTTCATGGACCCATGCTGACTGATGTCCATCAGCGACGAAGCCTGGAATTTCCACGACAATGCTGCAACTAGACGTCCACTAATTAGTGACTGGTGGCCAGATGAATAACGTTTCATGCCCCATCGGACAGGTGGGGAATGTTTTCGTAACATTCCCTGGGGTGATCTCGTCATTCTGGAAGGCGCAGCGGATCAACACAAGTATGCATCTGTCCTTGGGGACCATGTCCACCCCTATGTGCATTCGTTTTTCATCGACACGATGGCATCTACCAGCAGGACAACACAACATATCACACAGATCTCAGTGTATATGTGCGGCTCGAAGATCATCAGGATAGGATTACAGTATTCACCAGGCCATGGGTAAAGAGCTCATCATAAACGATTTCAGTCAAATTAGGTTCACATATTAGTTACAGTCTGAGAAGAAATACTGTAGGGATAATAACCACCAGCATCCTCTTGGGTTGAGTGTGATAATGTGGAGAGAGAAGGGAGAATGAGGAGATGGAGAGACAGTGAGGAGGAAGCAGGAGATGGAGAGATGGAGCAGGAGGAGGAGGAGGAGGAGAGCCAAAGGGAAAGAGGAAGGAAATGGGCACAGAAAGGAAAGAGGAGGAGATGGACGAAGACGGGGGGATGGAGGAGGAGGAGGACATGCTCACAGAGAGGGGAGGGGGGGAGGTGGACTAATAGAAGATTGGAATAAATAAATACCTGGGCAATGCCAGGTTTCACAGTCAGTGTGATTATAAACGCAGTCGAGAATGTGTGAGCTACCTCGATCGGGCTGTGCGTGCTATGGATTCTCAACTGAGAAATTTAGCACAACTGGCCACGGCACTGAAGTCATTCTGGTTCCCCATCCCTGTTGGTACATTCCAGAATCTCATTAACTCCCTTCCTGCACATCTCACGCTGCAAAAGGTGGTCATTCAAGCTTTTGACATATTGTCACATTAACGTGACTGGATGGTGTGTTTTGGTGCTAAGTCTGACACAACACCAGTTTCAGTCGTGATGCAAAGGAGAGGGAGGAGTATTCTGCATGGCGAGAGTGCAGTTGGTGACGACGGAAGCAAAATGGCAAAATAAGAGAAGAAAATGTAGGTGCCTAAATTTTCTCGCAAATTGTGACACTCATAGCGGTAGTGACTTACGACGTATTTGCAGCATTGTACGTAGATATGACGTTACAAACGCTGAGATACGAGAGAAACTGCCACAGCAAGCACGACATTGTAATTTAGTAATTATTTACTACTAACTCCATTCACAACACATTTTGCAGATAGTAGGCACATATACCACTGGGTGGACTTAGAAAATTACGTCATTGTATGATATGTAGTTCAGACATAAACAGGAAACTGCAGGGTGAAATTCACAAGATGTACTGGTAAAATATGTGTACAAATACACTATGTGATCAAAAGTATCTGGACACCTGGCTGTAAATGACTTAAAAGTTCGTGGCAACATCCATCGGTAATGCAATAAGGTGTTCACCCACACTTAGCCTTGATGACAGCTTCCACTCTTGCAGGCATATGTTCAGTTAGGTGCTGGAAGGTTTCTCGGGGAATGGCAGACCATTCTTCGCAGAGTGCTGCATTGAGGAGAGGTATCGCTGTCAGTTGGTGAGGCCTGGCATGAAGTCGGTGTTCCAAAACATCCCAAAGGCGTTCTATATGATTCAGATCAAGACTCTATGCAGGCCAGTCTATTACAGGGATCTTATTTAATGTAACCACTCCGCCACAAGCTGTACATTATGAACAGGTGCTCGATCATGTCAAACGATGCACTCGCCGTCCCCGAATAACTCTTCAACAGTGGAAAGCAAGAAGATGCTTAAAACATCAATGTAGGCCTGTGCTGTGATAGTGCCACACAAAACAACAAGGGGGGCAAACCCCATCCATGAAAAACACGACCACCCATAACACCACTGCCTCCAAATTTTACAGTTGGCACTACACACGCTGGCAGATGAGGTTCACTGGGCGTTTGCCATACCCACACCCTGCCATTGGATCACCACATTGTGTACCATGATTTCTCACTCCACACAACGTTTTTCCACTGTTCAATTGTCCAATGTTTATGCTCCTCACACCAAGCGAGGTGTCATTTAGGCTTTACTGGCATGATGTGTGGCTTATGAGCAGCCACTCGACCATGAAGTCCAAGTTTTCTCACCACCACCTAACTGTCATAGTACTTGCAGGGGATCCTGATGCAGTTTGGAATTCCTGTGTGATGCTCTGGATAGATGTCTGCCTATTACACATTACGAGCCTCTTCAACTGTAGGTGGTCTCTGTCAGTCAACAGACAAGGTCGGCCTGTACACTTTTGTGCTGTACGTGTCACTTCACGTTTCCACTTCATTATCACATTGGAAACAGTGGACCTAGGGATGTTCAGGAGTGTGGAAATCTCGCGTACAGATGTTTGACACAAGTAACAGCTAATCACCTGACGACATTCGAAGTCCGTGAGTTCTGCGGTGCGCCCCATTCTGCTCTCTCACGATGTATAATGACTACTGAGGTCACTGATATGGAGAACCTTGCAGTAGGTGGCAGCAAAATGCACCTAATATGAAAAATGTATGTTCTTGGTGATGTTCGGTTACTTTTGATCACATAGTGTACATGTGAAATATGTTAAATATGGGTGAAGCAACAACTATCCTTCTCATAATAGTGTTAAATATGTGTGAAATGTATTCGAGATGTGTGTATGCAATTAAAGCCATGGGTAAAGAGCTAATCTTAAACGATTTCAGTCAAATTTGGTTCACATATTAGTTACAGTCTGAGAAGAAATACTGTAGAGATAAGAACCACCAGCATCCTCTTGGGTTGAGTGTGATAATGTGGAGAGGAAGGGAGAATGAGGAGATGGAGAGACAGTGAGGAGGAAGCAGGAGATACAGAGATGGAGGAGGAGGAGGAGGAGGAGGAGAGCCAGAGGGAAAGAGGAAGCAAATGGGCACAGAAAGGAAAGAGGAGGAGATGGACGAAGATGGGGGGATAGAGGAGGAGGAGGAGGAGGAGGAGGAGGACATGGTCACAGAGAGGGGAGGGGGGGAGGTGGACTAATAGAAGACTGGAATAAATAAATACCTGGGCCATGCCAGGTTTCACAGTCAGTGTGATTATAAACTGCTTAAGGTTTAGTATTGAAGCAACTAGACTGTCAAATTAAGCTGTCTTTTCGTGTCGATAGAATGAGAAACAGCTGCAAAACTTGATTTAAATAAGATGATGAGTTTGCTTCCTCAAAGCAAGGAAATGCAAAATAAAATTATAACAAAGACACAATTCTTGGAAAGGGATATTTTCTCATCTCTTAATTATAGCCCTTCATCTTTTATTTTGAATTATTAATTTATGCAATACTAATCATTTGTGAGGAACAAATACAGTTTGTAGTGTCTTATACATCATACTAAAACCAGCATACAGTAGCCTGCATAAACAATAAAATATCGATTTAGTTGTACTCAAGATTTTTTTAGGAAGTTACACACCTTGTGATTTATTAATTACAAAGGTATTGTTAATATGTTATGTGAGTTTATCAACATAATTCACTTAAGAAATATTTTTTCAGCAGTCTTTCATTTTTATTACATCTGTGTGCACAATTATAAAATTGTTATATCTGTATATAAAGAAATTTCAGAAATGTAGGTTTGGGGGGAGGCAAGGCACAGCTTCGGCAGTTCTACCAGGGACACAGGGTTACCTCTGTATAGCTTTGATAGGATATGCTAAAAAAAAGGCAGCATTATTGTCCACATTGTTGAAGAACCACAGACAGAACACAACCTGGACATAAAAGACCATGACTGTGGCACTACTAATGTAATTGTAAGTGCTAAGAGTAAACCTGATGGGTGGATTGTGAAGAATGATGAATCAGCTCACCATTTGGCCATCCTCATTTAGCCTTTCCTGAATTACATAAGGCAAGTAATCCCTTTGGAGATAAAAATACTGATTTCCTTCTCCCAGTCTGAACTTGTGGTCCTATGACGTCATCATTCACAGAACTTTAATTCCTACGCTATCTTCCATTTTCACACTGATGTCTTTCCAGACTCCTAAGTGAAACAGCTTCCCAATGGCGTACCAACTATTTTGTGTGTGTGTGTGGGGGGTGTGGGGGGGGGGGAATTGAACCTTCTCTACTGCTTTCATCTAATGTAAATTAGACATAAATGTTTCAGCAAAACTGATTACTCATATACCATAGTGTGGTATGGAGTGTTAGGTGGTTAGTGCTATCTTGTTGTACAAACAGCATCAATTCCTTAATGTTAAGTCATTGATATGGGGCTCAGTTAAATTTTATAGGTTCTGCTCCTCGGAAATTATTTCTTTCTTTCCTTTAAAATTAAGAAATGGCATTGTGTGCTTACCTTGCAAGACACACATTCTTCATTCCTCTAAGACCTCTTGTAAATTGCAGTTGAAATTTGCACGAAATTCCAGTGATAATGATAATGATAATGATAATATGAAAATGAACATATGGCATTATTGGCCAGGAAACCCCGTCTGGGATAGTTTAGCCACCTGAAGCAAGTCTTTCTATTTGATGCCACTTCAGTGACTTGTACATCTATGAAGATGAGATGAAATGAAGACAACACAACACCCAGTCTCCAAGCAAAGACAATCTCTGACCCAGATGTGAGCTGAACCGGGGACACGACAATCTAGAGACGGCAGTGCTAACCATTAGACTGTGAACTGTGGGCATTATTATTATTTCTTTCCTTTCGCAGATGTTATGTTATTATTATTATTATTATTATTATTATTATTATTATTATTATTATTACACACTTTACAGGTCTTTTATCAGACCACGCGAAACATTCATGACTACTTGTTCTTCCAGTACTCCTTCATTCATTAACTAAAGGCTCTCTTCCTTTCTTCAGTCCACTTCAGCCTTTGGGCTTTAGATACTGTTTTCTCTGACATCACCTCCCACTTGTACACCTTGTGTCTATAGATGCCTTTGTCCATGATGTCTGCTAAATCTATCTGAGCTCTTTCCAGATCAGTTTTGACTTTTCATCCAGGGTGTGATGATCTTGAGTCCCTGGATGTTCCTGATGATTGGGCTGGTGGGTCTGGTCTGTGGGAGTCTGCTGATGTGTCCATAACATTTTAGTTGCCTCTTTCTAATGTCCACTGCAATGTTGGAGAATATCTGTGTGGTGTCCCTGGAGTGATGCCTGTATCCTCTGTTTGTGAGTTTTGGTCCAATAATTTTCCTAATGATTTTTCTTTACTGTGTGAGAATGTTCTCAAGGAGTGTAACATCAGTATCTCACTGGCATATAGCATCTCAGGTTTGATTACAGTTTTGTAGTGACGAATTTTGGTGCAGGTGGACAGATGTTTCTTGTTGTAAATACCCTGTGTTTTGTATAAGGCTCTCCTCATTTTCATTATTGTTATTATTAATGGAAAAATGAAAAACATAATTTAATTGAAAAAAATTATTTTGTTTCTTTGTAGACTTCAGATATGTTGTGTACAATTTTCTACTCACTGACCTATTATAGGATGCTGCTGGCATCATCATAATTAGTATGATCAGTTGAATAACTTCATTAAAACAGTTTTTTGGTGTACCTGGTTCAGCAACAGTTCTTCTTCCAGTAAATGATGCGTTACATTATTGCATACCAGTGCTAATGTTTCGTATCATTTCAGACTGTGTGTGTGAAGCCTGCCCAGATCAGTGTCTGCTGTGTGTGTTCCAAGCAACTGTTGAAACAGTTCTATCAATGGAGCACTTGTTTGCCAGGACACTGAAAAGTTGAACAATTGACCAGTCTCATTCAGAAGCAGCTCAAGAATTTAAAGAGTTCTTTCAAATAAGTAAATCCAGAAATACTGATTATAGTAATCAATACAAAAGTTTATGAATTCATAAGAAGTTTTTGCATATTCTCAGTCATAGCATTAAAACCCATGAAAAGAGGAATTTATCAAAATTAATGAACAGTGATTTTGTACATAACATTGTTTGTCTGGCCACTCCTATCTTTAGGGAGGTGGGCCCTAAATATTATTTGCCATGAACATTCCATTGGCCAGACATGAACCTGGAATCTTGCTTTTTGTAGGCAACATTCTTACTGACTGCGTTGGGTGGGCGTGACTCATGACCATCCCTCACTATTAAGAGTACTCGGAAGTTTTAGTGATTAGTTCACTTGCACTTATGAAATATCCCTTACACATAATGTGCTCATTGTTTTAGTAGTTATTTTTGGATAACTTTCTGCATCTGTCATCCATTTTTGCAGTTTTCTGTATTGGAAGCTAATGATCAGATGTTTCTGTTTTCTAAAAAATACTGTAAATACTATTCCATCTTGCTGTTCAGTTAAAGCAAAAGATTAGATGTGCTGGACTTTCCTCCTTTGTTGCAATAGTGCAAAGACTGAACAGAAAAAAAATCATTTTGTGGTTTGTTTTTAGCTCTTCATCAACAACCAGTTTGTGGATGCTGTTTCTGGAAAGAAGTTCGCCACCATCAACCCAGCTACTGGCACAAAGATCATAGATGTTGCTGAAGGTGACAAGGTAATTGAAGAATCCTTTTTCAGTTTTAATATTCTTATAGTGCTTCCGAAAGAAGCTAGTGATACAACACACTTTATTTCAAATATAACTTTGTGTCATACACTTGGATTACTTATCTTGCCAATCAATCATTAATATGCTTTGTTTGGACTGAAAGTTTATGTATATAATATTCTCTATTGCATTTCCAGGCTGATGTTGATCGAGCAGTTGCAGGTGCCAAGGCAGCTTTCAAAAGGGGATCTGAATGGAGGAATATGGATGCTTCAGCAAGGGGCAAGCTGATGAATAAGGTATGCGTGGTTGTAAAGTTTGTTACCAAGTGTGCCAAGTGTAAGGTATCAGTATTTGATAATTTAGTTTTGTTGCATTTCACTATTTGAGTTCATGTAAGATTAGTATACTTCAACAATATAATATTGAAAACTTTTCATGCATCACATCCATGACTGAGTCTGATCTGACATTGCAGGAACGGGGACAGATAAATTAAAGAAAAAGCCACAGGGGCTGACATTTTGTAGTTTGGTGATATTTCTGTGAGTCAAATTATTTACAAGTACACTACAAAAGCAGCATGGAACTTCAAATTTTGATAGCTCTAATCAAAAAGTAAAGACTCGACAGGAGGTATTGCAATATTCTTTACAAAGTGATCAGAAAGGCTTAAACCATTTGCTATGCTCAAAAGATCAAAATTTCAAGAAGATAGGCTTCAAATAAATACACTTAGTAAAGAAAATGGACATAGCAGTAAGACAAATTACATTAAATTCAAATCATTAGCTACTAAATTCAATGAAGTTTTTCTAATAGTAACTGAAAACACATGGACAAAAAAGATCAGACAGGAAAGGAGGTCCATTGGACATGTTTTGGCAGGCATTGTATATGCCATCACCAGACATCAGTTTTGCCAAATCATTCATTAAATAGATCACCAGATCCCAGAAAAGCAGTAACTCTTCTGGCCATGATGGTATTGAAGCGGAAGTACTAAAATCTTGTGCTGACTTTGTTGCAGTCCCTTTGAGTTACCTTTGTAACGAGTTGATGAGAAGAGGAGTATTTTCCTGAAAGACTGAAATGTGTGGGGTAGTAACACCCATTTCTGAAAAAAGATGTGATGTGCATGTGAACTCTAATTATAGATCCAACTCCCTCCTTCGTGTGTGCTGTGTTCTCTCTCTTTCTTTTTTAAGCTAGCTTACAAAAGAACATTGAACCATCTCTCTGAGAATTAACAGCAGCTCATTTCAGCTTCTGTCAAGGTTCCTCTACTAAGAAAGCAATATATCATGTGGTGAACATAGTGCTGGTAGAAATAAATAAGAGAAATTACCTTATTGGCGTTTTATGTAATCTTGCCCAGGCCTTTAACTATGCGGATTATGAATTCATGTAGAGAAACTAAAATGTTACAGCATCCGTATGTATATAATGGAGGGGGTGAGGGTACAAATGGTAAAAGTGCCAGCTGAAGCTAGCTGAGTAAACGACAAAGACAGTTAAATAGCTAGTTATGAATTATATGAGTTACTATCGGAATATTGGCTATCTTTTCCTAATGGTTGGTTGGTATGTGTATAGTTGTAGGTATGGTTAGAAGTTGTAATGCCTCTCCACTATTTTTTATAATATACTAAAAATACTTTTACTCCTTGTGTCTTAAAACTGTTTACAGTGAAACAGTTACAAGTGCAATAACATTTTATTTACAGTGCTGTTTTTTTAAAGATTTTTTATTTTTTTTTTATTTTTTACAGTGCACATGATGTACATAGTACAATATATGTTCATTGTAAAATGGGAACATGTGTGAAATTAAAGTGAAATTAATATAACAAATTGAAGAGCAATAGGCAAATAGCAGATAAAATTAAAATACCATAACAAAAATATATTGGTGTGTTTCCAACACATATGAGGGATTATTTGTAGTCATGTCTATAATCCTCTCACAGCCAGTGTCTATGTAATCACAATCATTTCCTTCTGTGGTATGTCTTCAAGAATGTCCTTCGTGGGCAACACTCGTGATGGTTTACCATTACACTGTGAATTTTTCAGTCTCCCTCATCCCCTTCTTTGACCATGTCCTGATTCCTTCTCATTGTAACTGCTGACGGGGAATGGAATTAATTGTTACAGAACTCGTGATAAAGTGGAGGGATGTAGTTCTTCATCTCCTGGACTTTTTTTCCATATCTCAAATTTTATTTCAAACTCATTTTGATGCAAAGGTTGCAGAAGTGGTATTGATAGGGGATGAACATTGGGGGTCCTAAAATCCTCTTGTGGTATTCTTCCATTGTATTTTGTTTCCTTCTGTAGGCTTAGCAACTTGCTTTGGTATCCATTGCTTTAATGAATGGAAGTTTTCTGTTCTCCCTTCCACCATGGGAAACGTTCTGCTGACCTGCTTCACTGCATGTTTTGGGGAATGAATACATGTCTGAAGTGTTTCTTTGCCTTTTCATGGAGACCAGAGTTTTTATCACATTCCATATGCATGTGTAAAGTTTAAAGGACCTGTTGTGCTCAATATGCTGATTTGCCTCAAGATGTAAAGGCAGCATTTCAAATATTATAAGGATTCTTAAAAGTGTATGCATTAGGCTATTGCTGTACTTTCAGAAAAGTACATACCTGAACAGTAATTAAAGACAGCAACAATTGTCCTTCTGTCTTACATTTAACTTATAGCAGTTCTATTCTAAATGCAGTCCAGACTTAGAACTTAAATTTTATCATGACAGAGTACAAAGCTATGCAGGAAGTCACATGTACTTCCTTTGCTCTGAAGAGATCCGAACTTTAGCTTTCCAGATGTGCATTTAGATAATTTTCTTGTGAAATGTCACTTGCACTACTTATACCACTTGTATTCTTAGCCCCTGAACTGCCAATACATTTAAACTCTCCAACAATTTCTTATGTATTAGTGAATGTTCTAGATGCTTCTGAATAGTAATGGTTGAAATATTTGCCATTAGTACAATAATTCTGTGCAAAGATCAGCTGAAAGTTTATACTTTCAGGACCTTGGATCACTTCTGTACTAACAAGTGTATATAGTAACTTTAGTAGAGACATCATTTAATCTGTGGAAGAAATGATGCATAAAGCCATGTTTTCAAATTTTCTACAGAATCAGAGGACACATTCAGTCTTCTTTTGTAGGACGATGTTTCACTACTACCCTAGATCCATGCTGTTGTACTGATATATAAGGTGTCTCAGGAGGAATGATCAATATTCAGGGAAATGACAAGAACGATTATTCAAAATGAAAAAAAAATGTGTTATCCATGTATGCTCCCCAGACTGACCCAAACTACAATATAAGGATGTAGGCAGTGTGACATATGGACATTTGGGTCGGTCTTGGGAGCATGCATGTATAGATGAAGTGGTTCAGGTGGCCTCTCACAATAAGTGGGAAATATAGGTTAAGGCCCAGGTCTGGCACAAATTTTTATATGTCACTATTGGGTAGTAAATTTATACTCAGTACAGCTGATGTCAAACAATGAACTGCCAGAGAATTAATTTATACTAACAAAGAGATAAAGGGGCTGGCCAGTACTTACCTCAGCTCAGTACAGCCGATAGATACACATAAAACAGAGCCGAAAATTTACGTTCCTAGCTTTCGGAACAAATGTTCCTTCATCGGGGAGGAGAGAGGGGAAAGAAAGGGAAGAAGGGAAAGGAGATTCAGTTACTCACAACCCAGGTTATGAAGCAACAGGGAAAGGAAAATAGGGAGGGTAGCAAGGATGGAGGCATGGTTGTCAGAGGGAAGCCAAAGATATTCTACTGTAAGTACTGTGCCAGCTTCAAACCAAAGAGGATGCATACAGAAGTAAAGAGGTATATAGTATAAAGATAAACACAACTATGTAGGATGAAAGATGCGTGAATGGCTAAAGAGGAAAGGGGAAGAGGAGAAGACTGAGGAGTAAATGGGAGTGAGGTTGTTTAACGTAGGTTCAGTCCAGGGGGATGGCAGGATGAAAGGATGTGTTGGAGTGCAAGTTCCCATCTCCGCAGTTCAGAGGGACTGGTGTTGGGTGGGAGAAGCCAAATGGCACATACGGTGTAGCAGGTTCGTAGGTCCCTATAATTATGCTGGAGGGCATGCTCTGCTACTGGGTATTAGGCATCTCCTAGGCGGACAGTTCGTCTGTGTCCGTTCATGCACTCAGCCAGTTTAGTTGTTGTCATGCCGATGTAAAAGGCTGTGCAGTGCAGGCATGTCAGTTGATAAATGACATGTGTAGTTTCACACGTGGCCCTGCCTTGAATTGTGTATGTTTTACCAGTAGCAGGGCTGGAGTAGGTGGTTGTGGGGGGATGCATGGGGCAGGTTTTGCAGCGGGGTCGGTTACAGGGGTAGGAAACTGCAATCCCACATACTTTTCATCCGGTCCTGCTTAACCTTTGGAATTACCCCTAAAGGGCTTACCTTAAAAGTTCCCATCTCCGGGTGCAATTCCTCCTTCCACCAGTCTCTCCTAGACTTCCAGAACCTTCAATCCTTAGCCCTTACCCAACGTGTCCTGAATCTCTACACTACTTCATGTAACCACCACTCCCAACAGCTCCTATCTCTCTTCAAAGTCCTCCACCTCTCAAACCCTTGCTTGGAGAACACACTCAGGAACATCATCCTAGAAGCCAGCTGCAAACTTGAGTTCCATGCCACACACCACCTGAAAAAACTATCCACAGTGCTAGTGCAACACCTAAGAAGTGGGGTCCCTCTCCTTATCCCTCACAAACACTAACCACAACAAAACCTTCAACAAACCCCGCCTCATAGCCAACAAACCTAGCCTAGCCACCCTACTCAATCTCCCCATCCCAGCACATACACCACACAGACCAAATCTCAACTATAACCACAGTCAAATGCCACATATCACCAGTCCCAATTCAGTCCTAAACCTCTCATCCAGATCCCTCTCTCCTTCAGAGACATCTGTTCTATCGAAAGGCTTAACCTTTAGCCCCACGCCTAAATTCAACCACACTGCCCTGGTTAAAGATCTCCTCTCATTCACCCGGAACCTCAACTGGAAATATCACTTCACTACCCAAACACAGCCCCCAAATACTAGACCCAGTGTTGAACCCTGTCTAGAACAGTTCCGACTGCCTTCTCAAAGGGATCCTCCTCCCCTCCCCCAAAACCATCCCTTGCAGACATTTCAGGAATTCCTCACATCCAGTGTTGCCTCCCAGTCCTTCTTGAAGAACATCCCAACAACCCCCAACATCACCCCAGCTGAATCCCGTGCCATTAAGGAGCTGAAAATAGACCGCTCTATTGTCATCCTCCCGGCGGATAAAGGCCCCACAACTGTCGTACTTGACCGTGTGGAGTATGTGGCAGAAGGACTGCATCAACTCTCAGACACCCCAACCTACAAACCTGTTACCCAGGATCCCATTCCCTCCATCCAGACTGAGCTGCAAAAGATCCAAAAAATCCAAGGTCCCTCACAAGGCCTCACAACGGCTTCCATAGACTTACTCACTCCACCTGAGCCACGTACCCCTACCTTCTACCTATTACCCAAAATCCACAAAGAGAACCATCCTGGCCATCCCATTGTAGCAGGCTTCAAAGCCCCAACCGAACGTATCTCAGCTCTGGTAGACCAGCACCTCCAACCTATCACCCGCAGACTCCCATCCTACATCAAAGACACAAACCACTTCCTAGAACGCCTCAAATCCATTCCCACTCCTCTCCCACCTGAAACCTTTCTTGTCACCATAGATGCTACATCCCTTTACACAAACATCCCACATACCCATGGTCTCTCTGCCCTTGAGCACTACCTCTCCCAACGCCCACCCGAAGATCTTCCAAAAACCTCGTTCCTTATCACACTTACCAACTTCATCCTCACCCATAACTACTTCACTTTTGAAGGCCAGACCTACAAACAAATCAGGGGAACGGCCATGGGAACCAGGATGGCTCCATCCTATGCCAACCTCTTCATGGGTCGCATGGAGGAGGCTTTCCTGAAGACCCAACAGCTGCTTCGCCTGCCCTGGTGTAGGTTTATAGATGACATCTTTGTGGTCTGGACTCATGGTGAAGAAACACTCCTTAATTTCCTCCATAACCTCAACTCTTTTTCGAATCTGAATTTCACCTGGTCCTTCTCCAAAACCCAAGCCACCTTCCTGGATGTTGACCTTCATCTTGTTGAAGCTCACATCCACACCTCTGTCCATATCAAACCCACAAACAAACAACAGTACCTTCACTTTGATAGCTGCCATCCTTTCTACATCAAACGCTCCCTTCCCTACAGCCTAGGTATTCGTGGCAAACGTATCTGCTCCAGTGACGAATCCGTCAACAATTACACCAATAACCTGACCAGTGCTTTCCTCTCCCGCAACTATCCTGCAGACCTTGTCCACAAACAGATTTCCCGAGCAATACATTCCTCCCCGTCCAACAACAATGTTCCTACCCCCAGACCACACAGAAGCATCCCCCTTGTCACCCAGTATTATCCTGGCCTCAAAAACATCAACAAATTACTCCGCCAGGGATATGACTTTCTCAAGTCAACCCCTGAAATGAGATCATCCCTTGACAAAATCCTCCCCACACCACCCAGAGTTGCCTTTCGTCGCCCCCCTAACCTCTGTAACATCCTTGTTAAACCCTACAATATTCCCAGACTACCTTCTCTACCCAGCGGTTCCTACCCCTGTAACCGACCCCGCTGCAAAACCTGCCCCATGCAACAACCACCTACTCCAGCCCCACTACTGGTAAAACATACACAATTCAAGGCAGGGCCACGTGTGAAACTACACATGTCATTTATCAACTGACATGCCTGCACTGCACAGCCTTTTACATCGGCATGACAACAACTAAACTGGCTGAGCGCATGAACGGACACAGACGAACTGTCCGCCTAGGAGATGCCCAATACCCAGTAGCGGAGCATGCCCTCCAGCATAATTCTAGGGACCTAGGAACCTGCTACACCATATGTGCCATTTGGCTTCTCCCACCCAACACCAGTCCCTTTGAACTGCGGAGATGGGAACTTGCACTCCAACACATCCTTTCATCCTGCCATCCCCCTGGACTGAACCTACGTTAAACCACCTCACTCCCATTTACTCTTCAGTCTTCTCCTCTTCCCCTTTCCTCTTTAGCCATTCACACATCTTTCATCCTACATAGTTGTGTTTATCTTTATACTATATACCTCTTTACTTCTGTATGCATCCTCTTTGGTTTGAAGCTGGCACAGTACTTACAGTAGAATATCTTTGGCTTCCCTCTGACAACCATGCCTCCATCCTTGCTACCCTCCCTATTTTCCTTTCCCTGTTGCTTCATAACCTGGGTTGTGAGTAACTGAATCTCCTTTCCCTTCTTCCCTTTCTTTCCCCTCTCTCCTCCCTGATGAAGGAACATTTGTTCCGAAAGCTAGGAACGTAAATTTTCGGTTCTTATTTTTTGTGTATCTATCGGCTGTACTGAGCTGAGGTAAGTACTGGCCAGCCCCTCTATCTCTTTGTTAATATTTGTTTCACATCTTTATATGAGATTTTCCATTAATAATTTAGAGAAGTAATTTAGATTTACACTTGTGTTTGAGTGTTTATAGGAACTCTGTAGCAGTTCAGTTTGTCATATTAACATGTACAGTGTGTAACAAATGATGGATCACATTCTGTTTCATATGTTTCTCATACAAATAATGTTAATTGCAGCTTGCTGACTTGATTCAGAGAGACATTGAGTACCTGGCCAGTGTGGAAACTCTGGACAATGGGAAACCATATGGAGACTCCCTGTTTGACATCAATATGGCAATTGATACACTTCGTTACTTTGCTGGATGGGCAGACAAAATTCATGGGAATACTATTCCATCAGGTATGAAACTAAAGGAGTAATTCTGCATTTTATTTATGTTGTAGCATGTAGTATTAAGATTCCATCATTAGGGAATTATGTGTCAGTACCAAAGTGTACAGTGTGTTTTACTAACAGTTCCTGTAAGTCTGAAAAGAAATAATGCAGGTATGCTGAACAGTAGAAGGTTGCAACATGTGATCTCTCCATTGAGAATTCATGAAAATTGGATGCAGGACAATTGCAGTTTTAAATTTCATTATCAGGTGGTGCTGGAAACTGTAATCATTGTGCAGTATATTGTAAAGACTGTGCTGCAGCATTGAAATGGCAGTCAGTGAAGAGTTCCACGGGTAACATTTGGCAAGCGGTTGCACATGTGGAAAGGAGATAGTGAAAATGGAAAATCCAAGTTGGAATGTAACAGTATTATGAAAAGGATAGTTGCTACCCACCATACAGCAGGGGTGCTGAATTACAGGTAGGCACAACAAAAAGACTGTCAGAAAGTGAGGTTCCGGTCAACAAGGCCTTCATTGGAAATAGACAGCTAGAGGAAATAGACAACTAGAGGTTGAAAATCCGCTTCAGTTGTAAATTTATTTTATTATCACGACCAGTTTTGGGCTCTCATAAGCCAATTTTCAGGTATCGCAACTGTTCTGTGGCATCCGAGCACAGCAGTTGATGTGTACTAGGCGCCATGTCCACCGTGGCGCTCGGGAGGTCATAGCAGAGTTGCGACACCTGAGGAGCCAAAAACCATTCATGATAATAAAAGAAATTTACAACTGAAGCAGATTTTCAACCTCTAGTAACATGCTCAGTTGTGGATGTTCTTCCAATAGGACTGTTTGGAAATAAACTCGCACGCGCACGACCACCACCTCTGGCTGCTGATGCCAGACTGCAAGCAGCAGCACATGATGGGAGAGGTAGTCGGGTGGTGGGAGTAAGGAGGTGGCTGGGGTGAGCATGGAAGGGATAGCAGGGTAGATAATGATATGTCGCATTCTGTCAAGCAACATGCTTTACTGGTACTCAAATGCCACCAATTAAAACACAGTCCTGTTACAGTGACACATTATTATCGACATTGCTTTCTCATTGGAGGAGGCCCAAATATGAAAATGATGAACCAACTATTCAACAGTCAATTATTGTGATGGATACATTTGTTGGCTGCAGGTCAACTGCAATTATACCAGAAAATAGCAAGAAACTGGTGCAGTTATTCAAAGCATTTCAAGTCATATCTGTGGTGAATTGCAACTAAGTCACAATTAAAGCCATCAGTTTTGGTATGCGTACAATGGCAATGTATGCAGGACATATACATGAGCCCTTGTAAGCTTTTTCTCACATTCCCTCTGGTTACACTATTGTCCTGAACCTCCTGTTGACAGAATTTGCATTTAATCATCAAACTCCTGTTTCTGATTTTCATAGTGCTCCTCATGAAGAGGCAACATGTTGAAACATTTTATCATTTGCCTTTTTCAAGTACTTTTCTTTTACCCATTACTACAATATTATTTGTTCCATTCAAACTGCAAGTACCTTATTTTCAAAATCAGCTTCATTTCCAAGTAAAAGCAAGGCCAGTTCAAGAATATTTTTTCCCACAGTACTGACGCGAGTAAAAACTTATGAGGGAAATGGGGCACCAAACGATAAATCTATTGTTAAGAGCCTCCTTTTCCTGTGTAAGTTTTCACCCATGTCAGTTTTTAATACCAATTGTGGTATGCACTATATACGAATCTTACACTTGGCTGGCACTACTGCCTGAAGTTGTGACATTGCATTGTCACTTTGGCCTTAAACTGGCCCTGAGTAATTCCTACACATGATACTATTGTAGTCAGAAGTATAATATGACCAGTTAACAGCATGACGGTGTCATTTTATTGTGAATTATATTATCCTACTATTGTCAAAAGTTTAACACTAATATTTGTTTTGTTTTATGTGTCTGCCCTTGTGTTGTAGCTTTGGTTGCCATACTTAATGTTGAAATGTGCTTTTTTGTACTGTAGTGAGTCGGATTTCTATGAGACCGATGATTTTACAAAATTCACATAACAAATTACATGTAGTGTTGTGTATCTTCATAAGTGAATATCAGCAGTAGATATTTCACCTCCTGAAGGTAAATATTGACAAGCAATTCTGTTTCATAATTTTATACCTTTCTCAATCCTATTTTCCTTCTAATACAGTTAACATTATTTTTTAAATTTACATAAGATTTCACTCTCTTCATTCTGTATCAGGTGGAGTGGGTGAGGAAAAGATGATCTGGGGCGTGTGAGGAAAGATTATAGAGGGGTGGCTGATGGCTAGGAGAGAGAGAGACAGCACATGCACAGGAAAAGAATGTGACATAGTTGTGGCTGCAGGCAGGGGGAGCTGTGCACAGCACACAGTGACGTTCGATACAGTTCCGCACTGTCGCCTGATAAACAAACTAAGAGCCTACGGAATATCAGACCAGCTGTGTGGCTGGATTGAAGAGTTTTTAGCAAACAGAACACAGCATGTTGTTATCAACGGAGAGACGTCTACAGACGTTAAAGTAACCTCTGGCGTGCCACAGGGGAGTGTTATGGGACCATTGCTTTTCACAATATATATAAATGACCTAGTAGATAGTGTCGGAAGTTCCATGCGGCTTTTCGCGGATGATGCTGTAGTATACAGAGAAATTGCAGCATTAGAAAACTGTAGCGAAATGCAGGAAGATCTGCAGCGGATAGGCACTTGGTGCAGGGAGTGGCAACTGACCCTTAACATAGACAAATGTAATGTATTGAGAATACATAGAAAGAAGGATCCTTTATTGTATGATTATATGATAGCGGAACAAACACTGGTAGCAGTTACTTCTGTAAAATATCTGGGAGTATGCGTGCGGAACAATTTGAAGTGGAATGATCATATAAAATTAATTGTTGGTAAGGCGGGTACCAGGTTGAGATTCATTGGGAGAGTCCTTAGAAAATGTAGTCCATCAACAAAGGAGGTGGCTTACAAAACACTCGTTTGACCTATACTTGAGTATTGCTCATCAGTGTGGGATCCGCACCAGATCGGGTTGACGGAGGAGATAGAGAAGATCCAAAGAAGAGCGGCGCGTTTCGTCACAGGGTTATATGGTAACCGTGATAGCGTTACGGAGATGTTTAACAAACTCAAGTGGCAGACTCTGCAAGAGAGGCGCTCTGCATCGCGGTGTAGCTTGCTCGCCAGGTTTCGAGAGGGTGCGTTTCTAGATGAGGTATCGAATATATTGCTTCCCCCTACTTATACCTCCCGAGGAGATCACGAATGTAAAATTAGAGAGATTAGAGCGCGCACAGAGGCTTTAAGACAGTCATTCTTCCCGCGAACCATACGCGACTGGAACAGGAAAGGGAGGTAATGACAGTGGCACGTAAAGTGCCCTCCGCCACACACCGTTGGGTGGCTTGCAGAGTATAAATGTAGATGTAGATGTAGACGTGGATTGGGAGGGGTGATGGAACTGACAAAGAGGGAGATTGTAGAGAAGAGGGTGAGAGTGCATTATGAGTGAAGTTAGGATTATAAGACAGTGGGTGAAGGTGGGTGTGGGGCAGGGGTTAATGGAGACTGAGGCCAAGAGCATTACTGGATTGAGGGATGTGTTGCAAGGACAACTGCCATCTACCTCATTCAAAGAAGCTGGTGTTGAAGAACATACTACTTAAATCCCACCACTGTCTTATCCTACCCTATCAGAGGCAGCTATACGTATTGTAAATGAGCTCTGTTGTAACTTAGCACATTATTTTACATGGGCACTGCTACCAATCAGCTGTCGACACAAATGGACCAGCCATTGGCACAACGTCTTTCTGAGCACAACATCCTGAGTTTCACCCGTGCCCTCTATATCCTTCTCAACAACATCACATTATTTTAATTATATAGAAGAGAGCTGTCTTTGTGATGCCCACTCCAGTTGAATTTAACATAAATGAATTTTCTGAATTTTTGAATTGTGTTGTGATTTAATGTGAATTATTTTTATGTCCTTTATTTCGTGACCACAGATGGAAATTTCTTCACATATACACGAAAGGAGCCAGTGGGTGTGGTGGGACAGATTATTCCGTGGAACTACCCTATTCTAATGTTGGTGTGGAAGTGGGGCCCCGCTCTGGCTGCTGGCTGTACCATCGTACTGAAGCCTGCTGAGCAGACGCCACTCACGGCTCTGTATGTGGCTGCGCTTACCAAAGAGGTTGGTGTAGCTAAATCAAGAATCAGTTTTCACATTCCATTGACTGTGCCCTCTTATCTGTGATATGTTTTTATTGTTTTAGGCAGGGTTTCCCAATGGTGTTATCAATGTAGTAACAGGGTTTGGACCAACAGCTGGAGCTGCTCTTTCTATGCATCCTGACATCAACAAAATTGCATTTACTGGATCTACTGAGGCAAGTGTTCCACTTTTCTATAAGATATTGCAGACAATGTGTTACATAATGATAAATAACTGTAACTATGTCATGCGTCTGCTGTAACTTGTTTTATATTCTAGAACCAGATGTTATTTACTTACTATAGATCAGTAGATTCACACAGATGTAAAACAGCCACAGCAGTCACATGGGATTCTTTTCATCTTCTGAAAGAATAGGAAAAGTTCCTGGAACTAGAATTGTAGGTGGACTAGACAGAGAGACAGCAGGATAGGAAGAGATAAAAGTAAATAATGTTTCATCAGTAACAGATGACATTTGAAAATATGTAGAGTTAGAAATGGTAGAGAAGATAAACTTTCAGACTGAGATAAGGGAAGGAGTGGACAATTGCACAGCTAAAATAGTTGTATATACAACTTTTAATGTTCATTAAGTGTTGTTAGGGCTCCACAAGACACCAATACTTTGGGGACCTGCCCTGGTCCATGATTGTTCAACCCCTGGCCACAAGCTTGAAGAATGGTCGAAGCTAGTTGCAAACTGTGTACATCTCACTTGTTATCACAGATGTAACCAGTAGAATTGATCTGGTGGACCTGGGGAGCATTCTAAAGCCTGTGAAGTGTTCCTCAAACCATTCTGACACAATATGGGAGCTGGATGCAGTCTTGTGGAAAGCATAGGTTGCTTGCAATGTGCAGACAACTGAAGTGATGGATATGATTGGGCACTAGAATCCTGTATAATACAACAGTGAGACGTATGTCATTTCATTCCGTGTAAACATTCTCCACTGTCATAACTGTGGTGCTTTGGCAAGGGGAGTTTGTTGTGTTTTGTTTCACATATAGTCATTCTCTGCTATTGGGTGTGCAAATGTGAACATGGTTTGTCAGTTCCAGTGTCATTTCTCCATTCTTCAAGCACTCAGTGGCAGTATTCCTGCACCCACACATTATTGTGACCTATGACACACAGTGAACGGAGTTGTATCATTGGAACAGTGTTTTCTATAGCCCATGCTGAGGTAGTTGTTCTGGATGGTATATAATTATAGTTGTCCAACTGAGCTCTACCTCCTTTTGGCACACACTACAGGAATGATCACTTCTCCCTATCTGAATATCAGTCAACAAAAATTGAAGTTGTGGAAGTTGGACAGATGTGCAATCCTCACTAATGCTTGCTGATTATTTTTCGCAAGGAAGGGTTCCTCACTGTCACTTATTGCCTTGAAGTTTTGCTAGGTTAAACTATATAGGTTACACTAGTGGTCCTACTGTCGATATTCTAAGTGTGTCAGGTTCACAAATTAATAATAAGTGAGAAGTCCCTCAGAATCAGTAATAGAATCAGTAATGCTTCCTAACACCAGTGGTTTAAGATTTGATGAACTGGTTATTTATTCATCAATGAAAAACAATAAATAAACTGGTGACCTTACAAAAAGTAGATGGATATGGTGTTAAATAAACTGATAATAATAATAACAATAATAATAATAAAACAACCCGTGGAGACCCGGGAAAAGTATAGGCCTCTGGTATGTTCTGCCAGTCGTAAAAGGCGATGAAAAGAACAAACCACTAATAGGGCTAACCCCCCTTTTAGTGTGAGTAGTTGGTTCAGGACAGAACTAATGAAGCCTTGGACAAGCGCTGTCATGGTCGGGGATGACACTTGAGCCCTATGCCCGTCCACAACGGTAACGACACTGCTAGCCACACGGAAAATGATTTAAATCCAAATAGACCTATCTCTCTGACGTCGATCTGTTGTAGAATTTTAGAACATGTCTTTTGCTCGAGTATCATGTCGTTTTTGGAAACTCAGAATCTACTATGTAGGAATCAACATGGATTCCGGAAACAGCGATCGTGTGAAACCCAACTCGCTTTATTTGTTCATGAAACCCAGAAAATATTAGATACAGGCTCCCAGGTAGATGCCATTTTCCTTGACTTCTGGAAGGCGTTCGATACAGTTCCGCACTGTCGCCTGATAAACAAAGTAAGAGCCTACGGAATATCAGACCAGCTGTGTGGCTGGATTGAAGAGTTTTTAGCAAACAGAACACAGAATGTTGTTCTCAATGGAGAGACATCTACAGACGTTAAAGTAACCTCTGGCGTGCCACAGGGGAGTGTTATGGGACCATTGCTTTTCACAATATATATAAATGACCTAGTAGATAGTGTCGGAAGTTCCATGCGGCTTTTCGCGGATGATGCTGTAGTATACAGAGAAGTTGCAGCATTAGAAAATTGTAGCGAAATGCAGGAAGATCTGCAGCGGATAGGCACTTGGTGCAGGGAGTGGCAACTGACCCTTAACAGAGACAAATGTAATGTATTGAGAATACATAGAAAGAAGGATCCTTTATTGTATGATTATATGATAGCGGAACAAACACTGGTAGCAGTTACTTCTGTAAAATATCTGGGAGTATGCGTGCGGAACGATTTGAAGTGGAATGATCATATAAAATTAATTGTTGGTAAGGCGGGTACCAGGTTGAGATTCATTGGGAGAGTCCTTAGAAAATGTAGTCCATCAACAAAGGAGGTGGCTTACAAAACACTCGTTTGACCTATACTTGAGTATTGCTCATCAGTGTGGGATCCGTACCAGATCGGGTTGACGGAGGAGATAGAGAAGATCCAAAGAAGAGCGGCGCGTTTCGTCACAGGGTTATTTGGTAACCGTGATAGCGTTACGGAGATGTTTAACAAACTCAAGTGGCAGACTCTGCAAGAGAGGCGCTCTGCATCGCGGTGTAGTTTGCTCGCCAGGTTTCGAGAGGGTGCGTTTCTGGATGAGGTATCGAATATATTGCTTCCCCCTACTTATACCTCCCGAGGAGATCACGAATGTAAAATTAGAGAGATTAGAGCGCGCACAGAGGCTTTCAGACAGTTGTTCTTCCCGCGAACCATACGCGACTGGAACAGGAAAGGGAGATAATGACAGTGGCACGTAAAGTGCCCTCCGCCACACACTGTTGGGTGGCTTGCGGAGTATAAATGTAGATGTAGATGTAGATGTAGATGTAGATGTAGAGGTGTTTTGCAGGATATGCTTCCTGCAACCACTTCAGAAGGAAAACAAAGACAGAGGATGAGATGGTCAGATGAAGTTAACCGACACGTCATGTTCTGTTATTACCAAGCAACAAACTTAGGAACCAACACAACTGGATACAGATCACAAGTATACACAACATTTATTACCAGATACCCAGAATTAAAATTTTTAACAGAACAATGACTAGCTGATCAGATCCGTGTAATAATAAAAAATAATAGGATACCCCAGTCAGAATTAGAAAATATCAAACAACAAGTACAACAAACACTGGAACAAAATAATGTGCAATCAGAAGAAGAAGAAGAAGAAAATACAGTAATGGACTCAAACATCCCAGAGCAAACAAACAAAGAACAACACACATCAATTAAACAATCAGAGGAAAACGAAATCTCAAGACAGCCACCTGAACAAGCACAAATAGAACACGAAGTGACACACATGTCAGATATAGAAGAAAAATTTCAGCTGACATATATAGAATACAAACACACAAATACAGACATTAGTCCATTCTTGCATAGACCACCAAATAACCCAAAAGTCGAAACAACAATAACAACTATCAACACAATCATACACAACAAAATAAATGAAAATACAACTATGGAAGAGTTACAACTACTGGTATATATAGGTGCACTCACTACACTAAATATACACACTAGACAGAGATCAGAACCAACCAACACACAGAAGAAACCCACAAAACCAGCATGGCAACACAGGCTACAGATCAGAATAGAAAAACTGAGAAAAGACATCGGACAGCTAACACAATTTATAAGAAATGAAATGTCAGACAAAAAACGAAAAAGGTTAGCTAAAATCTCACAACAAGAAGCGATAGAGCAATTAGATGAAAAGAAGCAGAAATTACAAGCATTGGCCAAACGACTTGGAAGAAACAAAAAAAGTGAAAATAGAAGGAAACAGAACCAAACATTCAACAAAAATATTTACCAGACAATAGATAACACACACATTAAAATAGACAATCCACCAAATATAACAGACATGAAACACTTCTGGAGCAACATATCGTCAAACCCAGTACAGTATAACAGGCATGCACGGTGGATACAAGCAGAAAGAGACACGTACAAGATAACACAAATGCCTGAAGTGATAATTTTGCAACATGAAGTCACCCAAGCAATTAATTCTACTCATTCATGGAAAAGATAAAATAGCAAATTTCTGGCTAAAGAAGTTCACTTCAACACATTCACATCTAACTAAATTATTTAACAACAAAGATGATGTGACTTACCAAACGAAAGCGCTGGCAGGTTGATAGACACACAAACAAACACAAACATACACACAAAATTCAAGCTTTCACAACCAACGGTTGCTTCATCAGGAAAGAGGGAAGGAGAGGGAAAGACGAAAGGATGTGGGTTTTAAGGGACAGGGTAAGGAGTCATTCCAATCCTGGGAGTGGAAAGATTTACCTTAGGGGGAAAAAGGGACAGGTATACACTCGCGCTCGCGCGCTCGCGCTCGTGCGCGTGCGCGCGCGCGCGCGCGCGCGCGCACACACACACACATACACACATACACACATACACACATATCCATCTGCACATACACAGTCACAAGCAGACATTTGTAAATTATTTAACAGTTACATTGCAGACCCATACACATTCCCTGATACACTTACACATGGAATAACTTATCTGAAACCTAAAGATCAAGCAGACACAGCAAACCCAGCTAAATATTGCCCCATAACATGCCTACCAACAATATACAAAATATTAACTTCAGTCATTACACAGAAATTAATGACACATACAACACAGAACAAAATTATAAATGAAGAACAAAAAGACTGTTGCGAAGGAGCACGAGGATGTAAAGAGCAACTGATAATAGATGCAGAGGTGACATATCAAGCTAAAACTAAACAAAGGTCACTATACTACGCATACATTGATTACCAAAAAGCTTTTGATAATGTACCCCACTCATGGTTACTACAAGTATTGGAAATATACAAAGTAAATCCTAAAGTGATACAGTTCCTAAACATAGTAATGAAAAATAGGAAAACCACACTTAATATCCAAACAGATTCAAATAATATCACATCACAGCCAATACAGATTAAGTGTGGAATATACCAAGGAGACTCATTAAGTCCTTTCTGGTTCTGCCTTGCTCTGAACCCACTATCCAACATACTAAATAATACAAATTATGGATACAATATTACTGGAATGTACCAACACAAAATCACACATTTGCTATACATGGATGATCTAAAACTACTGGCAGCAACAAATCAACAACTCAACCAATTACTAAAGATAACAGAAGTATTCAGCAATGATATAAATATGGCTTTTGGAACAGACAAATGTAAGAAAAATAGCATAGTCAAGGGAAAACACACTAAACAAGAAGATTAAATATTTGATAATCACAGTGACTGCATAGAAGCGATGGAAAAAACAGATGCCTATAAATATCTAGGATACAGACAAAGAATAGGAATAGATGATACAAATATTAAAGAAGAAATAAAAGAAAAATATAGACAAAGACCAACAAAACTGAAAACAGAATTGACAGCAAATGCTATAACAATATTGACCTACTCATTTGGAGTAGTGAAATGGAGTAACACGGAACTAGAAGCACTCAATACACTTATACGATCACAATGCCACAAATATAGAATACATCACATACATTCAGCAACAGAAAGATTCACATTAAGCAGAAAGGAAGGAGGAAGGGGATTTATTGACATAAAAAACCTACATTATGGACAGGTAGACAATTTAAGAAAATTCTTTATAGAACGAGCAGAAACTAGCAAAATACACACAGCAATCACTCATATAAATACATAGGCTACACCACTGCAGTTTCATAACCGCTTCTACAACCCTTTAGATCACATAACATCAACAGATACGAAGAAAGTAAATTGGAAAAAGAAAACACTACATGGCAATCACCCGTATCACCTAACACAGCCACACATCGATCAAGACACATCCCACACATGGCTAAGAAAAGGCAATATACAGGGTGTTACAAAAAGGTACGGCCAAACTTTCAGGAAACATTCCTCACACACAAAGCAAGAAAATGTTATGTGGACATGTGTCCGGAAATGCTTACTTTCCTTGTTAGAGCTCGTTTTATTACTTCTCTTCAAATCACATTAATCATGGAATGGAAACACACAGCAACAGAACGTACCAGCGTGACTTCAAACACTTTGTTACAGGAAATGTTCAAAATGTCCTCCGTTAGCGAGGATACATGCATCCACCCTCCGTCGCATGGAATCCCTGATGCGCTGATACAGCCCTGGAGAATGGAGTATTAATTTCACAGCCGTCCACAATATGAGCACAAAGAGTCTCTACATTTGGTACCGGGGTTGCGTAGACAAGAGCTTTCAAATGCCCACATAAATGAAAGTCAAGAGGGTTGAGGTCAGGAGAGCGTGGAGGCCGTGGAATTGGTCCGCCTCTACCAATCCATCGGTCACCGAATCTGTTGTTGAGAAGCGTACGAACACTTCGACTGAAATGTGCAGGAGCTCCATCATGCATGAACCACATGTTGTGTCATACTTGTAAAGGCACATGTTCTAGCAGCACAGGTAGAGTATCTCGTATGAAATCATGATAATGTGTTCCACTGAGCGTAGGTGGAAGAACATGGGGCCCAATCAAGACATCACCAACAATACCTGCCCAAACGTTCACAGAAAATCTGTGTTGATGACGTGATTGCACAACTGCATGCGGATTCTCGTCAGCCCACACATGTTGATTGTGAAAATTTACAATTTGATCACGTTGGAATGACGAAACTAAAATGAGCTCTAACATGGAAATTAAGCATTTCTGGACACATGTCCACATAACATCTTTTCTTTATTTGTGTGTGAGGAATGTTTCCTGAAAGTGTGGCCATACCTTTTTGTAACACCCTGTATACAGTGAGATGGAGGGATTCATGATTACAATACAGGATCAAACAATAAACACCAGATATTACAGCAAGCATATTATTAAAGATCCCAATACCACAACAGATAAATGCAGACTTTGCAAACAACAAATAGAAACAGTAGATCACATCACAAGCGGATGTACAATACTAGCAAATACAGAATACCCCAGAAGACATGACAATGTAGCAAAAATAATACACCAACAACTTGCCGTACAACATAAACTAATAAAACAACATGTTCCCACATACAAGTACGCTCCACAAACTGTACTGGAGAATGATGAATACAAATTATACTGGAACAGAACCATTATAACAGATAAAAAACACCACATAACAAACCTGACATCATACTCACCAATAAAAAGAAGAAATTAACACAACTAATTGAAATAATCATACCCAATACAACAAATATACAGAAGAAAACAGGAGAAAAAAAATTGAAAAATACATCCAACTGGCTGAGGAAGTAAAGGACATGTGGCATCAGGATAAAGTTGACATTATACCTATTATACTATCAACTACAGGAGTCATGCCACACAATATCCACCAGTACATCAACGCAATACAGCTACATCCAAACTTAAATATACAACTACAGAAATCTGTAATTATTCAATGTTCAATTACCCGAAAGTTCCTAAATGCAATGTAACATATACCGTACAGTTAAAAGGAAGTCACGCTTGATCAAGGTCCGCGTCACTTTCCATTTTTAACCATACATAACGTCTGAGAAAGGAAAGAGTAACAATAACAATTACATATGTAGCTGTGATTAAAATGCAGGTGCATTTCCTCAGTCAACTATTCATTGCAAATTTGTGTGATATAGAGTCCCATAACATATTAACTATAAACCATTAACTAAACCACACAGTTAAGTTCAGTTGCTCATTAAGCAAATTGTTAACTTCAGGCTAACTGGAACAATTATCAAAAGCAGCTGAAATAGTTCAAAGCCCCTCACTGCTCACAATCTGACAAACCAGTTTTGCCCTTTCATTGTCCAGTTAGTGTTGTTAATGCATGATATCTAATGACATTTTATTGAAAGGTCTTAACCCAAAACATGGAGGAGCAGTCTAGACACCACCTCCATAAGTTATCCAGCCTGCTAACATCCTACTGCCACCTCAGGGCACCACTATCCTGCCCCTATCCTACCCACAATGTTCCTCCATGTCCACCCCTCATAGCATCTAAATTCTTCCTAGGTACCCTTTTCAACTTCCCACATCCCCAAAGCTCCCTACCAACTCTTCACCAAATCTAGAGCCAGAACATTCGCATAACACTGGTGTTAACCTTTCCACCAATACTCTCATCTCCACAGAAGTTTCAGTCCCAAAGGCCTCACCTTCAGCCCTACACCCAAATTTAACCATGCTGGACTTGTCAAAAACCTACTCTCTCTCTCCTGATCCCTGCAATGGAAGCATTTCTTTGCCACCATCCCTCCAACTGCTCTCTCGGTTCACATCACCATCTACCTGTGATCCTGTGGAAGACAGAGGTGCAAAGCTGCCCATTCCAACCATCCAGCACATCCTATTCCAGTCCTATCTCAGATCCCACCCCATCAAGAGTGGAACCACCTGTGAAAGCTGCCATGTCATTTACCGGCTTTGCTGTAATTATTGCACAACTTTTTGTATTGGTATGATAACCAACCTGCTGTCCACAAGGATGAATGGCCAGTACCGGACCTGTGGCACAACTAGCAGCTGAGCATAACATGCTTGATTTCCATGGCTGCTTCACTTCCCGAGCTATCCGACTCCCCCTCTCCATCACCAGCTATTTTGAACTGTGCAAATTGGGGTCATCCTTACAACACATCTGTGCTCCCATAATTATCCTGGCATCAACCTATGGTAACATACTATCCCCACACCCTCCACCCAACAGTTTCCACCCCCTCTTTTCTATCATCTCCTCCCCACAGTCGTCTTCCAGCCTGCAATGCACCTGCCCATCTTTCCCTGCTCCTCTCCTTTTTTCCTCACCTCCCTGCTCATAACCTCCTGATGCAGCACCTGCTGCCATTCTAGTCCCTGCACACTCCACCGAACAGCGTTCCTCTGTCCACCCACCCATATACTACCGTCCCTTCACCTTCCCCACCCCTTCCAGATTGCTGCTGCCATCCCACATGATAGTTAAATTCAGACTGAGATGTTGGAGTTAACAGTCATGTATGCACAATGTGGGCTTGCTTATATGTATGAATGGTGTGTCTTTCTCTGTTTCTCTTTTGCTGACGAAGGCTTCGGTGGAAAGCTTTATGTGCATGTCTTTTTAATTGTGCCTGTCTGCAACTCAGTGTCTTCTTTATGGTAAGCAGCAATCTATCTTTTTCTGCATCATTGTTAAACCCTAATGCTTCTTCTTTTCTTTCCTCCAGGCTTCACTTAAACCATTCCACTTTCTTGCCATCATACCATTATTAGTTTTGCTACTCTCCACAGTTGTTTTATTTGATTGTGTATTGTACCTTTTCACTCTCTTCTATCCCACCCAAATATCCCAAACCAGTATCTCTTTCCAGTTGTTTTTTTATGTGTTGAATGCTCTCTGTCTCCCTTCCCATGAGACAGCATTCCAAATATATTATGGTGTTGACATTTCATTTTTAATTGTTCTCTTGTCTTTTCCTGATAGTTTAGCATGTCCTTGTATGTCCAGAAAATATGAAGTCTCATCTCTGCAAATAATTTGTGCTTGTTACTAGTCACAGAACATACATGCTCTGAAAGCTAGTGTGTGTATTCTTTTCTGTGCAGTTAATTTTTGTATTGTTTAAACAGTTTCAGCATGAAAGAATTATGGCTACTTATAATTATGTAGGATTAACCATTAAAATTAACTCTGTCATTATACAGATAATTTATTTCATAAACAGTCCAGATATTTTTAGTTGCTTGTAGAAGTGTGTTGTTTCATGCTATTATTGGGCTGTAAGTGAGTCATTTCTGAAATACTGTTTTAGTACAAATAGTTAGATCTAAATATAACAGTTTTAATTTTTTGACTTTTAGGTTGGTCATCTGATCATGGAAGCATCAGCGAAGTCCAACTTGAAAAGAGTATCTCTGGAACTTGGTGGAAAGAGCCCACTAGTAGTGCTTTCTGATGCTGATGGTTAGTAGAGCTTTACACTTGTGATTCAAGAAACAAGTCACATGTAAATAATAAAAATATAGCTTCTGATCGGCAAATAACTTATATTTTACGAGAACTATAACATGCAGTATAACTAAGGAAATGGTAATCATTAAAAAATACATCATTTTAGGAAATATGAGCCTACAGTTCTTAAGTGTCTATTGGCCCAGTGGGGGAGGGAGAGCTATGTTGAGAGGGTGACTGCAAAACAGTAAATTAAAGGAATACACAGATGGAAAGTTAAAATTAATGGAATAGCAACTCACAAAGCTTTGGTTCAGATTGAGAGCTTATATCTACTTTTTAAAATGTTCTTGGTGAATCTTCATTTGATTGGTGACTTCATTTAAGTCTAAAGTCTGTTTTTGAAGGACTGAGATGGCTGGTATGTTATGTGCCAAATTACTCAGTAAGAATGAAAACAATCAATTTTTGACAAAATAATTTAATTGGATGGATAAAAAATCTGCTCACCAAGCAGCAGCAGGACACACACACACACACACACACACACACACACACACACACACACGCGCGCGCTTTTGGAGCCAGTGGCTTGTTATTGAGGCAGAAGGGTTGAAGGGGAAGGAAGAGGGGTAAAGGAAAAGGACTGGAGACATGTTGGAAAAGGGGTAGATTTTGAGAGTTGCCCAGGACCATGGATTAGGGGAGACTTACATGGCGAGATGAGAACAGTGTTTCTTTCTTATCCTGTCTGATAAGTCTCCACTGACGCATGGTTCTGGGTGACTTTCCCAAAATCTACCGCTTTTTTAGATCTCTCCAGCCCTTTTCCTTCACCCCTCTTCCTTCCCATTGAACCCTTCTGTCTGAAGAAGAAGCCACTGGCTCTGAAAGCTAGCCTAATTACAATCTTCTTTTGTGTGTGTGTGTGTGTGTGTGTGTGTGTGTGTGTGTGTGTGTGTGTGTGTTCTGTCACCGTGTGATGAGTAGACTTTTTATCTATCCATTTAAATTAGATTACACAGTAAGATTTTCCATTTTCATATTTGACTTAAGTGAGAATTATGAAGTTGGTGTAGGCAAGGCACTACATTTATGACTTCTCACAATTACAATAAATAACTACTTTGTATTTATCTGCATTCCAACCATTTAATGAGTGGGAAGAAAATAAAGTAGAGAGGTTGGAGCATTTGGTTAGTATATGCTTTCGTCATCGTCATCATCATCATCATTGTCGTCATCATCATCATCATCATCATCATCATCATTATCCTGAAGAAAACATTCTAACTCGATTCCTCAAAGCCCCTCTGAAGATTAAATATTTTAAGTAGATATTTAGTTCACAGAATTATTTTTGTAATTAACTATGTAGGATGTCTAACATAGTTACCTTCCACTTGGAATCTATATTTTTGAACTGTGTGGCAAAATAAACTGTGTAATAGTCATAAGCAAATTGTACATCACATTTTTAATACCTACTTCATTGCAGTTGATGAAGCTGTTGAGATTGCTCACACTGCCATATTTGCCAACCACGGTCAGAACTGCTGTGCGGGATCAAGAACTTTTGTGCAAGAGGACGTGTATAGTGAATTTGTTAAAAAAGCAACAGCTAAAGCTGTAGCACGAAAAGTGGGGGATCCTTTCAGTGATGGCACAGAGCAGGGGCCTCAGGTAAGCTGTGAGACCTATTAAGAAAGTGGAAACAGTACTTTCGTGTTGTGTTAGCAACTCCTAAATGAAGCACTAGATGATGTAGGCTTACTGGATGCAAACTGTTGTTGATTCTTGTTTTGTTTCTTAGCATTTTCTAGAAATGTAAATGTAGAACTATAAACATCCATTTCACACTTATGTGTATATGAATATCATGATGCAGTGGGCTCAGTAATACCTTCAAATGTGAATATCAACACTGAAGGAAAAGACAGACTGCTACTTACCATAAAGAAGACGCATTAAGTTTCAGACAGGCACAATTAAGACACTTACATGAAGATTTCAGCCACAACCTTCATTAGCAAAGGAGAAACGCACACCATTCATACACACAAGCAAGCACACTTCATGTGCACGTGGCTGCCAACTCCAGCACCTCAGGCATGAATTCTATCATGTGTGATGCAAGCAGCAATCTGGAGGGAATGGGAAAGAGGAAGGGATAGTAGTGCACGGGTGGGGGAGAGAGATGATGCTGTCTGGCAGTGTGTACAGGGACTAAAATGCCAAAAGGTGCAGCATCAGGAGATTGTGGGGCAGGGAGGGGTGGGGGGTGGGGGAAGAAGGAGAGGAGTGGGGAAAGATGGGTGGGTGTGTTGGCAGAGGACAGCAAACAAAGAGGATGGGAGATGAGACTGGGAAGGAGATGACAGGACAGAGGGGGTGGAAACTGTTGGGTGGAGGATGTGGGGACAGTATGTTATTGTAAGTTGAGGTCAGGATAGTTACAGGAGCAGAGAATGCATTGTAAGGATAACTACCATGGCTCAGCTAATGAAGCAGCCATTGAAATCAAGCAAGTTATGCCCAGCTGCATGTTGTGCCACAGGGTACCCCATGCTCACCACATCCACAAAAGAGCTGTGGGCTCCATGGGGGCGGGGGGAGGGGGAGGGAATAGAAGTATGTGTGGGTTATTGGGTTATGAAAACAGTTTGTAAATATAACAACAAAAACAATCAATTACTGACAAAATTATTTAGTTGGATAGATAAAAAAAGTACTCGCCAAGCAGTGGCAGAACATACATACCGTATAAAATCGTTGTAACTGGCAAGTTTTTGTGGGCCAGTGGCTCTTTCTTCAGGAAAAAAGGCAAAAGGGTTGAAGGGGAAGGAAGAAGGGTGAAGAAAAAGGACTGGAGAGGTCTAGGAAAAGGGGTAAGCTATGGGGAAGTGACCCAGAACCACAGGTGAGGTAAGACCTACCGTATGGGATAAGAAGGAAAGACTGATTGTTGTGGGGCTGCATTGGATGAGATTTGAAAACCTGAGAGCTTAAAGGTGGAAGACAGAGTAATATGCAGACAGAGATTACTGCTTAAACATCATGCATGAGTTAATAAGTGTTAAAAGCTAAGAGCATTGTATGTAACAGAGGTGGGAGGGGGTGAAAAATAGACAGAAAAGACAATGAGAGATGTAGATAATTAAAACGGAGAGACACAAACACTAGTGACAGTGTTGAAATGCCGAGATGGGGGAAATTAACGTAAATTAAGGCCATGTGGTTGGCGAGAACCAAGGACATGTTGTTGTTGTGCTAGTTCCCACCTGCGGAGTTCTGAGAAACTAATGTCTGGGGGAAGAACCCATATGGTGTGAGGATGAAATAGGGGCCAAGGTCATGAATGTCATGTTGTAGAGCATGCTCTGCAACCAGATATTGAGAGTTGCCTGTAATCACGCTCTGCCTAAGCCCATTCATCCTAATTGATAATTTAGTGGCAGTCATGCCGATGTAAAAGGCCGAACAGTGTTTACATAACAGCTGATGTATGACTTGCGATGTTTCTTCACTGTAACTACTCTTTGCTCTAATTGTTTGTTTCCTACATCTTTCATTATCTTTCCCATCTATTTTTCACCACCCCCTTTCCACCTCTGTTACATACAAGGCACTTAGCTTCTTATTGACTAATGCATGATGTTTAAGCAGTAATCTCTGTCTGCATATTACCCTGTCTTCTACCTTTAAGCTCTCAGGTTTTCAAATCTTGTCCGATGCAGTCCCCAACAATCAGTCTTTCCTTCTCATCCCATACAGTAAGTCGCCCCTCACCCGCGGTTCTGGGTGACTTTCCAGAAGTCTACTCCTTGTCAGAGACCTCTCCAGTCCTTTTCCTTCACCCTTCTTCCTTTCCCTTCAACCCTTCTGCCTGAATAAGGAGCCACTGGCTCTGAAAGCTTACCAATTACAACAGATTTTTTTATCTTTCCAATTAAATAATTTATATCTAAAAACAATGATGATGTAACTTACCAAATGAAAGTGTTGGTATTTTGATAGATACACAAACACAAACACACACACAAAGTCAAGCTTTTGCAACCCACGGTTGCTTCATCAGGAAAGAGGGAAGGAGAGGGAAAGACGGAAGGATGTGGGTTTTAAGGGAGAGGGTAAGGAGTCATTCAAATCCCGGGAGCGGAAAGACTTACCTTAGGGGGAAAAATGGACAGGTATACACTCGCTCGCTCACTCGCGCACGCGCGCACACACACACACACACACACACACACACACACACACACACACACACACACACACACACACATATATATATATATGTCTGCTTGTGTCTGTATATGTGTGGATGGATATGTGTGTGTGTGTGTGCGAGTGTATACCCGTCCTTTTTTCCCCATAAGGTAAGTCTTTCCGCTCCCGGGACTGGAATGACTCCTTACCCTCTCCCTTAAAACCCACATCCTTTCGTCTTTCCCTCTCCTTCCCTCTTTCCTGATGAGGCAACAGTTTGTTGCGAAAGCTTGAATTTTGTGTGTATGTTTGTGTTCGTTTGTGTGTCTGTCGACCTGCCAGCACTTTCATTTGGTAAGTCACATCATCTTTGTTTTTAGGTATATTTTTCCTTCATGGATTGTTTCCTTCTATTATATATATATATATATAGACACAAGCAGACATCTGTCTGCTTGTGTCTGTATATGTGCGGATGGAGATACATATATGTGTGTGTGTGTGTGTGTGTGTGTGTGTGCGCGCGCGCATGCGTGCGTCCTTTTTTCCCCCTAAGGTAAGTCTTTCTGCTCCTGGGATTTGAATGACTCCTTACCCTCTCCCTTAAAACCCACATCCTTTCGTCTTTCCCTCTCCTTCCCTCTTTCCTGATGAAGCAACCGTGGGTTGCAAAAGCTTGAATTTTGTGTGTGTGTTTGTGTTTGTTTGTGTGTCTATCAACATACCAACACTTTCGTTTGGTAAGTTACATCATCTTTGTTTCTAGATATATTTTTCCCATGTGGAATGTTTCCCTCTATTATATTCATACAATTAAATAATTTTATCAATAATTGGTTGTTTTCATTGTGGTAGACATAAAAGCACTGATATGTTACTAGTTTTCAAGCAACTGCTCTTTCTCTAGCACACACTCACCACCACCATCCAAAACCAAATGCAACTGCTCATGGCTGCAATGACACCTTTTTCTAAAAAAATGAGATTGGGTTCCAGAAACTAGAATCTTTTCATACTAAGAATTCTTATCTAGATTCACTCTGTGGAATATAATGAAAAGGGTAGATTGCTACTCACCATATAGGTAGGATGCTGAGTCAGACAGGAACAACGAAAAGACTGCTAAACATACGCTGTGTTATCAAAAGTATCCGGACACCCCCTAAAACATACGTTTTTCATATTAGGTGCATTGTGCTGCCACCTACTGCTAGGTACTCCATATCAGCAACTTCAGTAGTCATTAGACATTGTGAGAGAGCAGAATGTGGCACTCTGCAGAACTCACTTACTTCAAACGTGGTCAGGTGACTTGTGTCATGCATCTGTACGTGAGATTTCCACACTCCTAAACATCTGTAGGTCCACTGAGATAGTGAAGTGGAAGCATGAAGGGACACGTACCGCACAAAAGTGTGCAGGCCGACCTCGTCTGTTGACGGACAGAGATCGCCGACAGTTGAAGAGGGTCATAATGTGTAATAGGCAGACATCTGTCCAGACCCTCACACAGGAATTCCAAATTGCATCAGGATTCACTGCAAGTACTATGACAGTTTGGCGGGAGGTGAGAAAACTTGGACTTCATGGTCGAGCGGCTGCTCATTAGCCACACATCATGCCGGTAAATGCCAAACAATGCTTCGCTTGATGTAAGGAGCGTAAACATTGGACGATTGAACAGTGGAAAAACATTGTGTGGAGTAACGAATCATGGTACACAATGTGGCGATCTGATGGCAGGGTGTGGGTTTGGCAAATGCCTGGTGAACATCATCTGCCAGCTTGTGTAGTGCCAACAGTAAAATTCGGAGGCGGTGGTGTTATGATATGGTTGTGTTTTTCATGGAGGAGACTTGCACCCACTGCTTTACATGGCAGTATCACATAGAGGCCTACATTGGCTTACACTGACAGCTCCATATCACTGTCTTTATAGTGGGTAGCAGTCTATCCTTTTCATAATATTGTCATTTTATTTTGAATTTTCTGTTATTTGATTTTACTCTGTGGAATAATGACTACCCCAAATGAAGAGGAATTGGATGTAGTTTTACCTAGAAAAAAATATTAATAACACAGGAAATTATTGAATGTGTAATAAGGCTCAAAAGCAACACTTGCGATTGCAACAGAATAATCTGCAACTTAAGTATGGAAAGTTTGTTCTTATATATGTATGACTGACTTTAAAATTATGTGAGTACATTACAGAACTTCAGAAAATAAGAATATAATCCTTGCATACTTCTCAGCAGTTGCTGTCAGTTGTGATAAAGAAAGCCATCCTCTGCATATTTGTCAGCTGCTTGCACTTTATAGTGCATAATATGTTGCACAGAATTAAAACAGGTAGCAAGAGTTATGGAAAAGAAAATTTTTGAACATATTGAGAAGTCAAAGTACACTCTGAGTGAATTACAAGAGAAAAATTTATTGATTAACAATAAAACAAATTAATACACCAACATAAAGTTATTAGGGAATTATAACAAAGAAATGGCAAATTTTCTGATAAATGTGACAGCGAAAACTGATTCATCATAATAATAATGATGACAATGATAATGATAATGATTATGATAATGATGATGATGTTATAATATCAATTTTCTTTATAATTCATATTTTGTTCTTCACAATACTTGTGCAAGTTATTTGACAAAGTCATATAGTTCCACATGAAAATTTCTCTGCATTAAATCTATTTTCTTAGTTGTCTGAATGGAATTTTAACTCTTTAAAGACTGTTCCCGAGAGTATGTAAATCCATACTAATCTTAAATTTTCAAATAATGCTTATTTCTGCCATTTTCATTAGTGAAGGTGGTTGGTTGGTCAGCATTAAGTAATTGAATATTGCCTCTATCAGACTCTGTGGTCAGTAAAATATGGAATACAACTATTAACTGGCAGAGAAATTCATGGTTGATTATTGATTTTAGTATAAGCACTATCTTACTCTGCTTCCCTTAAGCTTCATTTTATTTGACTTACTACCTAAATAAAAAGTAATCAGAGACCTTTCATGATATATTAATAATTATAACAACTACGTGTGTTTGTTGAAATGTAGCAGGTAAAGTAATACTTTAAATATATCGTGCTAAAACAGCAAACTTGCAGTAGAAAACAATAGTGACATTAACTATTTACTTAAAACTTCTGCTGTGTGAGAGCATGATACTTGTTTATTGGTATGCTTAATCATTCACAGATTGACCAGGATATGTTTGAGAAGGTACTTGGTTTAATAAAATCAGGAAAGGAACAAGGAGCTCGACTTGAATGTGGAGGAGATGCTGTTGGTGGGAAAGGCTACTTCATTAAGCCAACGGTCTTTTCCAATGTTAATGATAACATGAGAATTGCTAAGGAAGAGGTAATTATTGCTTTGATATTTTCATGTTTTAATGTAGTCAATCCTAGTTTATCTAAGAAAGAGAACATATGAACTAGAGTTCTGGAAGGACTGTAGGGTAAGAGTCAGAAGCCCACCAGATGAAAAAGAGGGGGGAAGGGGATGGTAGTTGTGAATAGGGAAATAGTACCATTAAGAAAATTGTGTGGTGGTGGGGTGGTAATTAGGCCTATTGACATAAACAAGTTGAGGTACACACACCAACCAAAAGGAAAAGGAAATACCAGTGACAGGACTACTACACGATGTGTTGCATGAATGCATTGAAAAAATCTGTTATCACACTTCAGAATGTGTAGCTGTATTAGCAATAGTCTAATGCCCTGAATAGCTGTCTCACCCAGAATATTATGTAGTCTACCGAGGATGCTTAGAGAAGGGTGCCTGCTGAGACCTGAGTGAATGGAATTGGTTCCCCAGTTTACATTTTGGGAAGTTATCCATTGGGAAAGTGATACATCTAGTTGGAAAAAAACACACTTTTATGAAATATTCTATACATTTTTTAGATATATTATTCATGGTGAAGTCATCTGCAACTCTTGACTTGACTTCACATCTTTTTTTACTCACATCCTGTGATGTTTGCACACTATTTCTTCATTGATAGTCTTTGGTGTCAACATGCTTAATTTTTTATAGTGGCTGAAAAATGGTGGGTAGAAGTTCAACACTGACTACTGTAAATGATGTAGCCGACAGTTGCACAATAGCGTTTCATAGTTCTTTTCTCTTTGTTCACTACCCCACAATATTGCACAATTATATGGCCAGTTCATTCTTGGTTGATAGGCCTTATTAATAGGTTGCAGGCAGCTACTGCTACAATAGTTTGCTGTTGAACATCTATGAACAGTAAAAACCTAACAACACAGTTCAGTTCTTGCAGAATAATATGGTACATGTGACATTATTTTTCAAATAAATTAAACAGACATTGTCATTAATTGTTCTAACACACCACCTATTTGTGTTACACTTATTCCACTGTGAAGTTGATGCATTGTTGTTAATCTAACTAATACATGTTTCACGTCTGAAAATCAGCCATTGACTGACTGTTTCAGGACCAAAAATCGGTCCTTTATGTATACTCATAATAAAAGACACTGACACTATACATTGTTCGATTTTTAAGTTACAGAAACTACATATAAAACATAACTCATTCAATTAACTGAATACATCGAAAAATTCCTTATTTTTAACAGTTCCTTCTACCACAAAGGTTAAGTTGAATTATTTGTTTAAATAATGAAATTAACAGATATAATTATACAAACAATACTTTTGATAAACATGGTAATTATTTTGGAATTAGTGAAGGGCTGGCTTTGCTAATTTTTTCGAATAGATCCAAATAAATACTTTAAGAATCGTAGTAGTTCTTATTCCAAATATTTATAATTAGTACAGAATTTATATTTGTTTATAAGTCAACAATAGAATCTAAGCCATGAAACAATTTGATTTCACCCTATAATGATCTGTAGCAAAAGATATTAACTAGGAATGGTCAAAATAACTTAGGAAATTAATTACAAACACAAAACTAAGCACAAAATTAGACCTGGTGCTATATTCCTTAAGACTGAGGAAGCAATCCTCTTTTATGGAAATGCGGATTATACTCATGCATGTTAATGGTAATTAGGCAAAAATGAATTTGAGGCAGATGGCAAAACAGGAGAGGAAGTAAGGAGATCCCAGCTTGCTTCGTCACAATACCATTCAGTTACTACAGAGATAATATGAGAGAAAATTGCTCCAGATAAGTGTGATGTGATGAAATTGTGCCTATGTTGAGCTGTTTTAAATAAAAAGGAAAACGTAACATCTGACATTGTTATGGGTTCACTTTTGTGAAAGTAAGGGTAAATTCCACATAGACTCTGGTTTGTGGCTGCACAATTAATATATGAAAAGCCTTGCAGAATGTTAGTGACATAATTTTCCCTGTAAATTGTTTTGCATGTTAAACATCACTGTGGCAAGGTGTCCTTTATATAATATTCATTGTGTGAGAGCTGTTTGGTATCAATGTTTCTACAAGGACTATCACTCTCAAAATTATTAATCATTACATAATAAATAAATTTGTTCATACCTGCTGTGTATGAAATATGAGATCAATTGTACAGTAAAACTTGCTCAAAATGAATCACTTGGGACTAAAATAATTTTCTAAAGTGGACAAGTTTCCCGATTACACAAAACTCACTGGTACAGTAAAATATTTTAAATTAATCATGTACTGTATTTACGTACCTTCACTCCAGCACAGTAGGTGTTCAATTACTGTATATTGAACAATAGAACACTGGATTATTACACTAATTGATAAATAACACTGCATTTCTATATTTTTACATGAACTCTAAACTTGTTTGTTATTGTTTGTACATACATATTATTCCCATGTTTACTTGCTTTACATTTCACTTTTTTCGCCACTTGTCGAGGAGGGGAACTTGATTTAATTTCCTGTTCAAAATTTTTTTTCCTCTAACTCCCCCCCCCCCCCCCCCAATACAATAGTTCCAACAAGTTGGGAGAAACTGTGTGTGCTGCAAATTTCGGAACATCATTTATGCACACAATGCCTTCTTCCCTCTGTATTGTGGATTTCTATTAAATCTGTTGCAGAAGTGAAAGTGGAGTGAGTTGACAGTTGACAGTCTGCACTACATGGAATGTTTCGCATTTTCATTAATTCAGCAGTTGCATTTTCTTGAACTTTGATGGCCACAGAAGCAACTTGTTCTTGACCTCCAACCCCTCTTTCTTGAAGCACTTAGTGACAGTTTCCGGTTTTATTTCCTTTACTGCCAAGCCAATCCAATTTACTGCATCCAGGACAGAAACTGACCACACAAGAGCAAATGCAGTTTCAGCTTCTTCAACACTAACAATAAGAGATTTCAGCAGTAATAACCTATGATGATACTTGAATGTCAACCCCCTGGTCCATAGGTTGTGTGAGGCTGGTTGAACCTGGAAGGAACCAAGCCAATTTCACATTTGATAATGTTACTTTCGGGTGGCAGGTTGCATTGTCGAGAAAAGGAGAACTTGACGATTTCCTTTTTTTATTTTGGTATTGAAAGAGTCCAGCCATTCTACCATAAGACCACTCACTAACCATGCCTTTTCATTGCTTCTCCATGTGACTGGAAGCTTACTGACATCTGTTTCTGAAACAACACAGTTTTGCCACCTTTCCAATCACCAGTGGCTTCTCCATTTCACCTAACTGTTCCCACACAGCAGTACAGTGAGTCTTCCCGTGGACATTTTTTCACCGGTGCACTTTTCTCCTCGAATTGCTAGCAAATTTGAAGGCAGCATGTGATAAAACAGTCCAGTTTCATCAGCATTGAACACATCTTTCGGGTCATAATTCACAATTACGGTGGGTAGTGTTGTCTTCCATTCTGTTGGAACACTTTCCTGCACATCCTTAACTTCCCCACACACTTCATTCCATACGATGTTGTGCCTAGCTTTGAGACTGTGCAGCCATCCTGTGCTCTTTAGTGACTTGGAGAGCCTCACTCTGCAACATGGGTTCAGGTAAAGGTAGTTTTTTTTTTTTTTGCCTGCACAGTCTTCCTCCCTCGCCTCGATTACATTGATCTTTTCACTAAGTGTTAACTACACATACCGTTTGTTCGACATCATGTTACTGTATCTCTTAAAGTGTTATTAGTCAACTGAAGCTGGCACAAAATAATCACCTTGCCAGGTAAAACCATTGTCTAAAGGAGCCATACCCACCTCTTTCACTGCGCACATTGCAGCAGAGTGTTGATAAATGCGCAACAATGTTGCTGTATATGCGGGCATGTGTCAATAATGAGGAAAACAAGAAAGCCGACAGACAGAGTGCTGATGAATGAACCGTTTCCTTTTATGTACTGTACTGACACTGAGCATAACTTACTTGTTGTTGCACAGAACAGCACAGTTTTAGGTCCACACCAGCAGCGTCGCGCTGTGTTTGAGCTCTTTTCTTGGGTTTGTGCCATTTAACAGAGGTGTTAAAAGTAACGTCCTTGTAGAGTCTTGCATAACTAGTGAACTGTATTACAGTAGTACTGTATAGGCTCTTTTTCGCATTATACAATGAATTATTATGTTCTAAGATTTACTTTCCGTTTTCATGTTAGACACATTCCGCTTTGTACAAAAAATCAGCATATAAAAGTGCACTGAATGCGTCAGGACTGAAATACTTGTACGGTTTGGGCAGATTTCAACATTTTACATGTGCTGGTTTGAGCATGTTTTACTGTATTTTATTTTTTTGTCATCTAATTTGTAACCAAAGTCATTAAGGAAATTATCGGCTGTCGTAAAATGCGAAAGTAGAGCAAGAGTAAAGAAAGAGAGCAGGAAAACAAAATTTTCTTTGGACTAGAATAGAACCCACAATCTCCACTGTAGTGATTTATGACCTTACACACTACACTGTGGTACTGCTACACAGACTGAGATCGTATTAATGGATGGTAAATAAATTAATCTCATCTCTTGAAATGAATGTCTACCAGGCATAACAGTTTTAGGGTCAGATATGTGGCACCCTAAACCATATTACCATCCAGTCTGTTCTCTGATCCCCATCCCTGACTAGAAGCAATCCCCTTGTCAGAGTTTCTCTGCTAGGTCTGAAGTCAACTTGTGTGTGACATAAGCTGTGAAGTTCTCACAAGGTTGGTATTCCTTGCATTGTTCATAACTTCAAAGAAACTGCTGCCAAATAACTCATTTACCCACATTATGAATGGCATATGTATTGTGTGCACTTTTCCTCATATTTTCATTACACAGTGTCACTGTTTTTTCTGTCTCATTGCTAATAAATTTAATTTTGTTAACAAGCAGTTTCCCCTGTCATGTAGCAATGTCCACTGCTTTAATAGACTGTGACTGTACATAGTCAGGCAACCTAGTTAGTTCCCATCACTGATTGGTACTGAGTATATGGTTTGTTTTTCTGAGTAGCAGAAGGAAAATCTAAGAATTGGGTGCGGTGTCTGTGAACAAAAGTAATTTCTGTAAAGATGAAAGCTACAGGCTTCCAAATTACTGCCATCAAGGAAGTAAATACTTAGCCACAGTGCACGAGAAATACAAACCACTCTCGGGAAGCCACCTCTGTGCCACAAAAATAATATTTTGGCAAAAATTTCCCCTCTCTTTCTCTGCCTGTTATCGCTTCCTATCAAATGATGATGGTCCACCAATAGTAGCCAGAACTATTTCACTCAATAACTCCACTTCTTATGAACAAGTGTGGAAAACTCCCTTTTATAAGTGAATGTGACGCTGGTATTTGACAATGTTCTGCTAACCAGGAACACCAGAAAATCCTAAGGAAGATACCAGCAGCACACTGAAACTTTGATTGTAAATATGAAATCTGAAGAGTAATATGATTCTGCCTGACAACTTAGGTTACTTTACCTCCAGTGATGATGGCCAGGAAAGCCTGCAGACTTCTAGGCATTATTTTACTTTGTTTCTCCTGCCTGATGTAAACCATCAACCTGTTAAATACTTTTGTTCTCCAATAAGCTAGAGACGCATTGTGTATATGGGAATTATTTGTATTTCTAGTATTGTGGTAGTGAATTTCACAGTTCACCCTAAACTGAATCTTGTTATTGACCACAAAAACCACAACGGAATGTACCATTGGTGCATAAGTGTAAAAACTGCTACATCCCTGACGAGGATACAGTTGATGCATTCAGGTGTGTCATCACCTATAGCTGCCCATAAATGTGAGAGTGTTTATGATGGAATCAGTTCAGTTCCACTAAAAGGTCAAAAACCTGAAGCTTATGCTGAAATTGAACCCTGGCAAAAGTACATATCAACTGAATTTTAGCTACACGAACTAAGTACAGTCATCTAAAGCTACTAAATGTGTCTAAATGTCCAAGAGAGAATCTAGTTTTGATGGTATGCTCTTTGCAAGAGCAGTGTTACTGAATGTCATCACACTGTCACTAATATATTAGCAGAAAAGATTTTGCTCAAACATCTTTGAATACTTTAATTAATAAGCCCATTTGCTAGCCATGGTAGGAGATGATGTTATTACGGAGACCTTGCGTTACAGACTGGGGAATAATAAATTTCTTAATAACTTTTGACAATATAGGAAAATATAGATTGCTACTTACCATAAAGAAGACACATTAAGTTGCAGACAGGCACAATCAAGATACTTCCATAAAGCTTTCTGCCGCAGCCTTCATCAGCAGCAGAGAAACACACCATTCATACACACAAGCAAGCACACCTTACGTGCACGACTGCCAACTCTGGCAGTTCAGATCGGTCCGAGGTCCCAAAGTTGGCAGTGCATGAAGTGTGCTTTCTTGTGTGTATGAATGGTGTGTGTTTCTCTTCTGCTGATCAAGGCTGCAACAGAAAGCTTTATGTAAGTGCCTTTTAATTGTGCCTGTCTGCAACTTAATATGTCTTCTTTACGGTAAGTAGCAATCTGTTTTTTCTTACATGGAGTTTCCATTCTTTGAATAACTTCTGAAACAGAATGTCCCATTCTTTTCCTTCTGCCATTCAAAATTCCATATTTAACCCTTTCCACTGCAAAAGCAACTTGTGCTTGAAATTCAGAACTTTGTTTTTCACTCTGATGTCAAGTCTCATTTGACATGATTTTTTGTAGCTCTCACATGCTACATTCTTGACTCTCTGTATAATAGGCATCAATGCTACATACTACTGCCATCTAGGAATCCTGTGTTAACAATTATTATGTTCAAATTAGTAGGTATGAAGTGGCCAGTTCTTCATGCAGAGAGAGACAATGATTTTGATGGCAACAGTGATTCATTTGTGAACTGGAATAAAATGGTGATAGAAACAATCCACCCTGAAGAGCATCATAAAATATCACACAATGAAAAGTTTTTTTTATTTCAATGCTTATGTAAATGTACTTGAATGAAACTGCACTTTCTGTTTTGATGTACCGTATTTACTCAAATCTAAGCCGCACTTTTTTTCCAGTTTTTGTAATCCAAAAAACCGCCTGCGGCTTAGAATCGAGTGCAAAGCAAGCAGAAGTTCTGAAAAATGTTGGTGGGTGCCGCCACAACTAACTTATGCTGTCGAATATATGTAGCGCTACACAGGCATACTTTGTAGGCACAAAGATAAATACTGGCACTAAATCCTCTGCGTCAGTAAATAAATTAAAAAAAAAAGGTGGAAGACGAGCTTTTTTTCTCCGCCCCGAGTTTCGACCACTGCATTTTCATACATTATCCAATGAAGTAAATACAAATTCCGTATTGTTCATCTTCGAATGTAGCACCATTTCAATGTACTACGAAAATCCGACTGGCAAGACTGTTTGGGATGTTTGTCAATATGGCCAACTCTATGTTCTGAATTTTTTCCTACCTGTGAGAAGAGATGGTTGCTAATACGAACTTCTATGAATTGTGAATCACATGCAGTATTCTCTTCACCATAAGAATAATAAGAAAATAAACATTTTGCCATGTATTGTTATGTGTTTGCTGCTCTCTCATTTAAATCCTGTCTGCCTAATAAACTACGAAACTAGAGTGAGACAACAGCAAACGTGGAAGAATATACATATCATGTCATGTTTATATTTGTATTATTCTTATGCCTAATAGTGATACAGTCAGAAATGAAGCACAGCAATTGACTAAATTTTTAAATCTAAGATGACTCTAATTTCTGTGCAGAATGTAATGTACTAAAGAGGTGTCTGCAAAGATTTTCAAACAGAGAAAAATTTTCGCTAAACTCTCGTTCAGAACATCTTCTATCATACGCAGTGTATTATTTGGTTCTTGTTGATCATTATCAAAGAAAGCAGCAGTGTAAGTAACAACAAATTGCAGTCTCTTGCCATTGTTTTGCTAATGAGATGATTCCTCTTTTTTTTTTTGTTTATTGTAAGTGGCGGTAGTGTGCACAAAAGCAAGCCATGCCGCGACAGGCCTTAAACACGCACTATCAGAATGCGACAAACAATGCATGACACAGTACAGTAATGCATTTTCAGCTTAGAGTGACGTAAACACCTATAACAAAGAAAACAGCGCTTATCAGATCAAAGAAAAGTAAGCAATCAATTCAAACCAGACGAAGCAAGTGAAAAAGGAAGGGTACCCGTACAGATATGGACGGAGCACCTGACGCATAGCAATGGCTACCTGGTAAAGCTTAACTGCTAAGGTTAAGACTCGAACCAAACTACTGTAGCTGTATCGTCATTCATTCGACCTAAATTGTCTCATATTACAATGGACCAACTTTGTTTCGATTTGGAGATGTGGCCTAAAACTTTTCTCTCCCCTTGAATTTAGTCTCATTTTTCAGGTGCGGCTTAGATTAGAGTGCGGCTTAGATTCGAGTAAATACGGTATACCCTAACCCTGACAGGAGAGCGGAAGTGGAAACAGTTTCTTCTTCCTCCGCCCTATCACCCCCTCCCAATTCATGTCCCCAAATCACCTTCAGCCTGTATTGCTCCCCACTGGCTCCTACAATTGTGCATCACATGCTTAGCTCTTATACCTGCCAACCTACCCTCCTACATTCCTAGTCAGCAAAGCAGCTGCCTCTCTCTGGGTCTCTAGCCACCCTCCCCACTCAACCTGATGCTACCCCATCACAACCAGGCCACCTGCCAAAATGTGAGCGTGGATGTGTTTGTGTATGCATGCATATTTTACTTTAGTTTGTAAAAAGATTACTCAGAAAGCTAGCAATTTTTATTTCTTTCTGTGTGCACCTATTGTCAACTCAATCCTTCTGTTTTTCAATGGGTGGTCTCCTTTAACCCGAAAGTATTTACATTCTACCAGAACTTTTGTACAAAATCTGTATGTTGTATGTTAGACGGAAGCTCATTTACATATATGAGAAACAATAGTTGACCGAAGATTGAACCGAAGCCCAAAGCTCATTTCTTCCCTATCAGAAGAATCTCCCCTCCTTACATTGTTTGAATTAATAATAAGTGTAACTTCCTGCGTTCATTTTGCTGGATATTTAATTATCTACTGGTTTGCTATTCCATAAATTCCATAAAACCTCAATTTATCATGATTCACCAGTCAAATGCCTTCTATAGGTCACAAAAAATATCAGCCTATGTTATTTTGTTATTTAATGCTTGTAAAACTTGTTGAGTGAATGTGTAAATGGCATTCTCAAGTAGAGCAACTTTTATGAAATCCAAACTGTGATTTGCTGAGGATAATATTGTTGCTCACGTGACATACTATTCTAGAATACATCACCACAAAAATTTTGGAAAATATCAGTAGTGAAACAGGTCAGTAGTTATCGATACCTCACCTACCACTTTCCTTATAAAAGTGTTTAAAAATGGCATATTTCTATCTCTCTGGAAAAATGCCCTCAGTTAGTGATGCATGACGTACTGAGGGTATAGAAGTCATGGGATAGTGATGTGCACATGTACAGGTGGCAGTGAGCTGTTCTTTGTACTCAGGTGATTCGTGTGAAAAGGTTTCCATCATGACAATGACCACACAACAGGAAGTAACAGACTCTGAACAGGGAATAGTAGTAAGACCTAGACACAGGGACATCTCAGAAATCACAGGGAATTCAATATTCTGAGATCAGTAGTGTCAGGAGTGTACTGGGAGTACCAAATGTCAGGCATTACCTCTTACCACAGAGTGGCTGGCAGTCTTCACTTACTGACCAAGAGCAGCAGCATTTACATAGAGCTGTCAGTGCTGACGACAGAAATCAGTGTGGGATGTATGAGGAACATATTAGTTAAAACAGCGCAACAAAATTTAGCATTAATGGGCTATTGCTGTAGATGACAGATAAGAGTGCCTTTGCTAACAGCTTGATGTCACATGCAGTGCCTCTCCTGGGCTCATGATTGTATCAGTTGCAATCTTGACAACTGGAAAACCATAGTCTGGTTAGACGAGCCCAATTTCAGTTGGTAAGAGCTGATGGTAGTGTTTGATTGTGGTGCAGACCCCATGAAGCCATGGACTCAAGTTGTCAGTCAGGCACTGTGTAAGCTGGTGGTGGCTCCATAACAGTAAGGGCTGTGTTGATGTGGAATGGACTAGGTCCTCTGGTCCAACTGAACTGATCATTGACTGGAAATGGTTATGTTCAGCTACTTGGTGACCATTGGCAGCCATTCGTGGACATTGTTTCCAAACAATGATGGAATTTTTATGGTTGACAGTGAGTCATGTTACCAGCCACAATTGTTCATGATTGCTTTGAAGAACATTCTGGACTGTTGGAGTGAATGATTGGCCAAGCAGATCACCTGACATGAATCCCATCAAACATTTATGCAACATATTTGAGAGGTCAGTTCGAGCACAAAATCCTGCCCTGGCAACACTTTCACAGTTATGGATGACTGTAGAGGCAATGTGGCTCAGTATCTCTGCAGAGGACGGACTTCCAACGATTTGTTGAGTCCATGCCATGTTGCTGCACTACGCCGGGCAAAAGGAGGTCTGACACAATATTAGGAGCTATCCCATGACTTTTCACTTCAGTGTATTTTATTATGGGAACTCCATCAAATCCAGATGAGCTTATATTTTTGAGAGGATATGTGATTTTCTTAATTTCAGAAGAAATTTGAGTATCTTCGTAATCACATTATTTTCTTTGCCTAAAACTGACATAAAAAACTTGACTCTGGCATGTACTTAGTTTCAACACACATCCTAGTTTTAATGTCAGGGATGTGTCTCTGATATCACAACAGTATTATTGTCATCTGTCACTGAACACAGCTGTTTATGAGACTGTGCATGATTTTGCAATCATTATTATAAAAATGGCGTTAATGTTTCAGATATTTGGTCCAGTCCAATGTATTATAAAATTCAAAACTCTAGAAGAAGCAATCGAGAGAGCTAACAACACAACTTATGGATTGGCAGCTGGAATAATCACAAAGGACATAAATAAAGCTCTTGTGTTTGCACATGCTGTAGAAGCTGGTTCTGTATGGTAATGTATCCTCTCATGCTATGCTTAATACACTTATGGGCTAAATTTTATTATACACCTGTCACTGACATCACAAAATAAATCATATCAGTTCACATAAACTGCTTTATCAAAGGTGGGAAGCTTCCCTACAATTATTGGGGATAATTGTTGTGGCTGGTTACATTTTGGTGTTGATGGATGTGTGTGCAGTACGATTGGTACTTCCAAAGCTAGCGAAAAGCTATTGTATGTAAGAGCCATTCATCAGTCAGCTGCAAGTGAATCACTATGTATCTTCATGTTTGTTTATTGTTTTCATCCTGCAATTTTCGTCATTGGAATATGACCTTAGGAAAATCTTTTCAAAGTGTGTGTTGCTGCTAAGTTGGACAGTTCTTGAAATAAAAGCAAGGAACGGTAGCATATTGACGATAAGTTGTTTTTCTTTATCATATGCTGGATCATATTTTACTTCTTTGTGATTAGTTGGACAAACTGTCTTCATATACTTTAGGTATTGTAGAGTTTCCAAGTTTCTCTCATAATATTTTACAAGCATTTTCTGATTTTGATTAGAACCTTTTACATTCTAGTGTCAAAATGATCTCATATCCATACCCATGTTTACGTAGGTGATTTTTTTTTTTTCATTTTTAATAATTAATCTCCATACTGAAATATTGTTAAGATTGCAGGCTCTGTTAGTTCACTCAAATTTCTGCGTCCAGAAGAATCGCTCTTCTCAAGTCCTCGTTTCTGCAAGCCCAAGTATGTTTGTGAAGAGATGCTGCATCTCATTACTAAAACAGTGGCCCCAATATGAAGTTTACTATCAGTTACAAATTAGCTTATACCGGCCTAATCCTTTATTTCTCTGATTTAGTAGCTCTTCCACAAACATGCTGCACTCTTGTGTAAATCCTATGAAACCATTGGTATGTGCCCTGACATAATAAATTCCCTGTGATGTCATAATGCTGATTGCCAGATGCCAAAATCTGGTGGAAACCAGAACAGGTTTCTAGCAAAATTCTCTTCTTTGCAAAGGCCAGCTTGGTTCACAGTGCCACGGTTTGTTTATTTAATTGCTTTTGTACCTCATGTCAGCATTTAGGGAGTGTGATCTTAAACCAGTGAGCACCTCTTCTCTTGCTCTTTGTTCCAAAATAAACTGTAGGACCAGAAGATTTACAGGCTTGATTTTGTGTTTGATCCAAGACTATTAATTTATATGGGGAGCAGTTGCTTCCCCACTGCCCTCTACCCAACCATCCACCAAATAAGTTACAATGTCCTATAGTAATTAAAGAATTATCGCAAGTTAGTTACGCAAATACTCTTGAAATACAGAATGTAGAACAAATGGACCATGCAAAGGCTTGATTTTAATCACCTGTTTTGTTTTAATTGCAGGGTAAACTGTTATGATGCTGTAACATCACAGGCACCATTTGGAGGATTCAAACAGTCAGGCTATGGCAGAGAACTGTGAGTACATTTGCAGATCAGATAAAGATGGAGTATTCAGATATCCTGTTTGCAATTAGGTGGCTTATTCTGTTTTCTCTTTTCAGGGGAGAAGATGCTCTGAAAGAATATACAGAAGTAAAAACAGTTTCTGTTAAGCTGCCAGTAAAAAACTAAGCTAACATACAACAGAGATTTAAAGCTGATTCTTGATGTGATGTGTAATGCCTAATATACCAGTGATAAGACTTAAGCAAGAGATGTTTTTGAAGATTCACCTGTTTTGATAAATAATGCCTGGATGTAATACAAAAATTATTAAAACTTGCCCTATATAGCGCAGACAATTTATTTCTTACAACTTAGTCAACTTTTGTAGAACACTTATATCCAGTCCTGAAAAGAGTTTGGGTCATTTACTGAATACAAGTTGCTGACTGGCAAAATCCAGATGTGTTTATGAAGACCTATCACTACTCACCCAATAGAAGAGCTATTAACAGTGGACAGGCATCCAAAATGTCAATAAAATTGCTTTAGATTTTGGATTGGAGCTTCAAGAGAAAGAAAAACCCTGCTCGTACATTTAAAAAGAGGTAATAACTGTTTTCTGTAAAGATACACAGTTAGTCTTTTGGTGTACATACTAAACAAGACACTCCCTTAACAAATACATTGATGAGCCAAAACATTATGACTACCTGAATGAGATTTTCTCTCTGCAGTGGAGTGTGCGCTGATATGAAACTTCCTGGCAGATTAAAAGTGTGTGCCGGACCGAGACTCGAACTAGGGACCTTTGCCTTTCACGGGCAAGTGCTCTACCAACTGAACTACCCAAGCACGACTCAAGCCCCATCCTCACAGCTTCACTTCTGCCATTAGAGCACTTGCCTGTGAAAGGCAAAGGTCCCAAGTTCGAGTCTCGGTCTGGCACACAGTTTTAATCTGCCAGGAAGTTTCATTATGACCACCTGTTTAATAGCTTGTTTGCCCATCTTTGGAATGAAATACATAACTGATTCTGTGCATCAGAGATCTGAAACTTTGCTGGTAGGTTTTTGGATGTATATGGCATTAGATGTCTACACATCGGTCATGTAATTCACGTGAATAATTTGGGTACGTGTTGATAGCGACCCAAATGGGTTCCATACGATTTAAATCAGGCATATTTGGTTGTTGAATCATCATAATGCTCCTCAAAACACTGTAGTACGGTTCTGGCTCTGAGACACGGACAATCGTACTGTTGGAAGATGACATTGCTGTTGGGGAAGACATCAAGCATGAAGGGATACAGGTGGTTTGCAGCTGCCAGTGTGTCTTTGATTACTACCACATGTACTATGCAAGTGCAGGAGAATACCTCCTATAGCATAATACTGTTTCCACCTGTCTGTGTCTGTGGCATGTTGCATGTTTCGAGCTGTCGTTCACCTCGATGATGACATTTGTGGAGATAGTGACCTAGTGTGGCAAAAATGTGAGTCACTGGAAGAGCCGACATCTTTCCATTGATAAACAGTCGAATCCTGATGGTCCTGTGCCCACTACAATCATAACTGACAATATCATTTGGTCAACATGTCAACAAGTAGGCGTGGTCTGCTGCAGAACTCCATGATCAACGACGTACAATGAACTTTTTGTGGAGCATTCTGAGAAATGCACATTAAATTTGGTTCAGTTTGACATCTTCATTTTATCAAAATGTTGACACATTTATGGTCTGGTCACATGGTGCCAAAGGTGTGGAGCAGTTCACCAACCACATCGATAGCAAGCACCTGAATGTTCACCTTGTCATTACAGAGAAAGAAGGAAAAGCTGCCATTTTTAGATGTTTTGATTGAACAAAAATCAGATGGGGTTGGGCTCGGCCACTCTTTATACTGCAAGCTGACGCCCACTGGTTTATGTCTCACTGCACAAAGGTTTCATCACCTTGTCCAGAAGAGTTGTTTTAAACTGTTTATGACAAGAGCCACCCAGATTCTGACATTACCTGAACTTCATGTTCTGGCACAAAGGCTATGGAGCTAGAGGTACAAAGTTGTTAGTGCTCTCCAAGAAACAAAAGTGTGAAAATGAACAGTCACGTGACTATTTGTCTATTGTGACTCTTCTTTACTCTTGGGGCTAAACCTAACAAACTAGGTAGGTTCATGGGAAGAAGGGGCATAAGATCTATTTTCCAATCACCCAAGAAGGAAAGGAGATGCTGCACCCCATGCAGTGCTGGTTTAAGGTTTATTGGAATTTATAGGATTCCTCGAAAGCAGAAGCAGCTAATTATTCAGTCCAGCTGTACTGTTGGCCAGTGTTGTGCAGAATGCCACAAACGCATTAAAAATGCTTGAGAAATCAGCAGTTGCTGACACACACAGTCTCACAAATACACAGAATAATGGCTGATGAAACTAAAATCTTGTCCCATACATCTACACATTGGGTTTCTTTTATTAAAGAAGCAGTAGAAATTAGGATGTCCGAGAACAATTTCAACCAGTACAGTGGCTATAATCTTAATAGAGCATGGAAATGAGTTCTTAATGCTGAGATGACAGAGAAATGCACTGAAATGTTGACAGTCCTACAAGAGCACTGGCGCCGTCAATGTAGACACAGTCTCTGGCATAATGAAGCATACCAATCATGAGGCATCTATGTGCTATAAACGATTACCACAACAGCAGCCATGACAGTTGTTCCTGACAAAGATGAAGCTCAAATTTGTATCCAGATTTTGTGTGACAAGTAACCTAAAACTGTTTTATACTAAATCCACAATATGAGGAAAAGATAGATTGCTACTCACTGTACAGATGACTAGAGTTGCAGACAGACACAACAAAATGACACTTATACATTAATATTCGGCCAAAGTCTACTTTTAGAAAGGGGGGGAACAATCTCGCACACACACACACACACACACACACACACAGCTCAGAACAGGGCATTGCAGACCTGTGAATGAGATGTGCTTGCTTATGTGAATGAATTTGTATGTGTTTCCTTGTGTGAAGAAGCATTTGGTTGAAAGCTGATATGTCTTTTTGTTGTGCATGTCTGCAACTTAACATGTCATCGTTACAGTGAGTAGATACCAAATTTAATACCTGAATGGGAAATTGAACTGTTTGTGTCCCAAACATGAACACAAATGTGCTTAATGTCAACATACATAAGTCACAGTTATTTATAAATATTTTTATAATTGTCTTATTTCAAACACTGTCACCTTAAAAACAAAAACCAGAATATACACCGTATGTTACCCTCAAGTCTGCTGTTGGACATAATGTTTTTGTACACTCCTTAATCAATGTTTGTTATTACGATAAAGAACACATCAACATATATCAAGTACAAACTTTTTCAGAAGCGCATATAATATCACTGGATAACAGATGTTATCACTATACCAAACACGCAAAAGGAAGTACAATAACATTCACTAATTGGCAGAAAATTATGATCAAACCTTTACTGTGGGAATGACCATGTTTGGGTCATTTGGCAGTCTGAATGTTGTAAAATATGTCACGTATAAAGAGAAATTATGTTGTTGACTACAGTTGCAGGAAATGATTTCGGTGACTGTAAAAAGTTTAAACTTGAGATAACATAAATACAGGTAGTTTTTCAGACAGTGTACCCTCTTCAGAAATGACTGGCCTCAGGCTACATGTTATTAGGTGTATATCCTAACAGCCGTCTCCTACAGGTTGGTTATAATTAAACTTCTGCTTCTTGAGAGGGCCTCCAGAAAACAGTGATTGGACAATGAAACTTTCTGGAGACATTTTGTAAGGACATGTGTAAGAGTACTAACGAATAAACCACTGAACGAAACACATTTTAATTCCCACATGAGGGTAATACTTGTTAACTAACTGTGTACCATTTTTACGTTCCATATTACAAACACTGCTCATACCCATACAGTACACAGTTTTCTGTCTACATTAGCTCAAGTGGCAAAACTTTAATTATAACCGACCTATGTATGCAGTTTGAAATGGGCCTCAAACCTGAACCAATGGGACGAACTTATCCTGTTATGTTTATGGTGTATTTTGCTTAAACTTCTTGGCAGATTAAAACTGGGACCTTTGCCTTTCACAGGCAAGTGCTCTTCCTACTGTGCTATCCAAGTACAACTCAAGATCTGTCCTCACAGCTTTAATTCTGCCAGTACCTCATCTCCTACCTTCCAAACTTCACAGAAGCTCTCCTGCAGACCTTGCAGAACTAGCACTCCTGGAAGAAAGAATATTGCAGAGAGATGGCTTTGCCACAGCCCAGGGGATGTTTCCAGAATGAACTTTTCACTCTGCAGCAGAGTGTGTGCCGATACGAAACTTCTCAGTGGATTACAACTGTGTGCTGGGCCAAGACTTGAACTTGGGACCTTTGCCAGGAAACATTCTCCAGGCTATGGCTCCACAATATCCTTCTTCCAGCAGTGTTAGTGCTGCAAGATTTGCAGGAGAGCTTCTGTGAAGTTTGGGAAGTAAGGTTAAAGCTGTGAGGACAAGTCGTGACTCGTGCATGGATAACTCAGTTGATACACTTGCCCGTGAAAAGCAAAGGTCCCAAGTTTGAGTCTCGTTCTGGTACACAATTTTAATCTGGCAGGAAGTTTCATATCAGTGCTCACTCTGCTGCAGAGTGAAATATCATTCTGATGTATATTACTGTTTTACTTCTGAGAGCATACATTTGTAGAAGAGTCAATCAAAATTTTGCTTCCTCCTACACATATCAAGCAAAAGGAAAATGGAGGTATAATTAGAGAGAATCAAGCTCACAAGGAGGTTTACCGACAGCAAGGCAGCTTGTGAAGTACGGAGATACATGGAAGCCAGATTAAAGTAGGTGCACGAGGGAAGAGTATGGTACATTAACACACAGTTCCAATCTGTCTTCATTGGATAAGCAGAAAATGACTGGAAGAACCACAGTGCGCTCTCGGTTTGCACAGCTGGACCAAGAGCGACAGTCACTAATAGAGAATGTGGCTGAAATGGTCAGCTTTCTTCATTTTATTTCAGTAAAGATCAAATCTGTAAAATTTATCTTAGAACTAAGTATGGATGATAGGTTATGAGCAGACTGGAAAACATGTACTACACACTTAACGCTTTCAAACCCACTGTTGGACTACGTTCAATGTTATGATTTTCCGCTACAGCTCTAATGTCAGACATGTTTCCACAAGTGTAAAATTAATAAATAAATAAATAAATAAATAAATAACAAGAGTTACGACGAATGCAGCGAGTAGAAAAATTGGATTGGAAAGAGTTAAGTGACCATTCATTCACTCACTCCCACACATCGTGTTCTGTAAATTTCGTCATGAAGATGTGTAATGAGTCTAGTCATACATGAATATACAGAAGCAGCCACTGCAGATTAGTTCAGTAGAGGTACTAACAACGAATTAAGTAGTGTTAATCTATACACACTGAAAAGTGTGATAAAGTGTCTTAAGTGTACCTGTCTGCTACTTAACATGTCTTCTTTGTGGTAAGTAGCAATCTGTCTTTTCCTACATTGCTGTTAATTATGAGAGTTACTTAGTGCCCATATACTGGCAGAGCCAGTACTACTTTAATATAAACATCAGAATTATGCAGAATTTACCCTAGGATATGACTTAAGACTTGTGCCATAGGATTAAAAATCACCGAGATACCTCCATAAAATGGCTCAGCTGTGCATCTCACAACATGTGTAGCTGATAGTTAATGAGACGCACAAATGTTTTGATCTAGATCAAGCAGTTCCTCATGAATTTAGTTGTAGCTGGCTCAAAACTCATGGTGCTTACCAACTACATGTAATGAATCAAACAAAAGGTATTAATGATAACTGTAGAAGCATTCATAAAAAAAGTCCCATTATTTGAAGCTCTCCTAAAACGTAGTGGTACTCAAATAATACATTGTGCAGGAAGTTGACTGTAACATTGTCTGAGGGAGAAAAAAGTATTACAAGAAACCCCATTTGAATCTATTTTGAATGAGACTCTGCAGGTAAAATGGTTTGGGCAAAATTAACTATCATGGGAAAGCTGAAACTTTTAATAGGGTCATTCTGATACATTTATTCAGAGAAAAAGCTACACCATATCTGCAGTGATGAGGATTCCTTGCCTAGTATGCTGAAGGTCTCAAGAGAGCCTTCACAGACAGGCGCTTCACTCCACACCTATTCCACAAATGGACTTCTCGTGCCATATCCTCACCCACACTCTAATCCTCCCACCATACCGAAAATTGGCACCGAAGGACTACCCCCTCATTACCCAATATTGTTGTTGTTGTTATGATCTTCAGTCCTGAGACTGGTTTGATGCAGCTCTCCATGCTACTCTATCCCTTGTAAGCTTCATCTCCCAGTACCTACTGCAACCTGCATCCTTCTGAATCTGCTTGGTGTATTCATCTCTTGATATCCCTCTACGATTTTTACCCTCCACTCTGCCCTCCAATACTAAATTGGTGATCCCTAGATGTCTCAGAACATGTCCTACCAACCGATCCCATCTTCTAGTCAAGTTGTGCAACAAGCTCCTCTTCTCCCGAATTCTATTCAATACCTCCTCATTAGTTATGTGATCTACCCATCTAATCTTCAGCATTCTTCTGCAGCACCACATTTCGAAAGCTTCTATTCTCTTTTTGTCTAAACTATTTATCGGCCACGTTTCACTTCCATACATGGCTACACTCCATACAAATACTTTCAGAAACGACTTCTTGACATTTAAATCTATACTCGATGTTAACAAATTTTTCTTCTTCAGAAACGCTTTCCTTGCCATTGCCAGTCTACATTTTATATCCTCTCTAGTTCGACCATGATCAGTTATTTTGCTCCCCAAATACTAAAACTCCTTTACTACTTTAAGTGTCTCATTTCCTAATCTAATTCCCTCAGCATCACGCAAGTTAACTCGACTACATTCCATTATCCTCGTTTTGCTTTTGTTGATGTTCATTTTATACCCTCCTTTCAATACACTGTCCATTCCGTTCAACTGCTCTTTCAAGTCCTTTGCTGTCTCTGACAGAATTACAATGTCATCGACGAACCTCAAAGTTTTTATTTCTTCTCCACGGATTTTAATACCTACTCCCAACTGTTCTTTTGTTTCCTTTATTTCTTGCTCAATATACAGATTGAATAACATCGGGGATAGGCTACAACTCTGTCTCACTCCCTTCCCAACTACTGCTACCCTTTCATGTCCCTCGACTCTTATAACTGCCATCTGGTTTCTGTACAAATCGTAAATAGCCTTTCGCTCCCTGTATTTTACCCCTGCCACCTTTAGAATTTGAAAGAGAGTATTCCAATCAACATTGTCAAAAGCTGTCTCTAAGTCTACAAATGCTAGAAACGTAGGTTTGCCTTTCCTTAATCTTTCTTCTAAGATAAGTCGTAGGGTCAGTATTACCTCACGTGTTCCAATATTTCTATGGAATCCAAACTGATCTTCCTCGAGGTCGGCTTCTATCAGTTTTTCCATTCGTCTGTAAAGAATTCGCGTTAGTATTTTGCAGCTGACTTATTAAACTGATAGTTCGGTAATTTTCACATCTGTCAACACCTGCTTTCTTTGGGATTGGAATTTTCTTCTTTCTCTTCTTTGCTTAGAAAAGGGTTTCCATCGGAGCTCTTGATATTCATACAAGTGGCTCTCTTCTCTCCAAAGGTGTCTCTAACTTTCCTGTAGGCGGTATCTATCTTACCCCTAGTGAGACAAGTCTCTACATCCTTACATTTGTCCTCTAGCCATCCCTACTTAGCCATTTTGCGCTTCCTGTCGATCTCATTTTTGAGACGCTTGTATTCCTTTTTGCCTGCTTCATTTACTGCATTTTTATCTTTTCTCCTTTCATCAATTAAATTCAGTATTTCTTCTGTTACCCAAGGGTTTCTACTAGCCCTCGTCTTTTTACCTATTTGATCCTCTGCTGCCTTCACTATTTCATCCCTCAGAGCTACCCATTCTTCTTCTACTGTACTTCTTTCCCCCACTGCTGTCAATTGTTCCCTTATGCTCTCCCTGAAACTCTGTACAACCTCTGGTTTAGTCAGTTTATCCAGGTCCCATCTCCTTAAATTCCCACCTTTTTGCAATTTCTTCAGTTTTAATCTACAGTTCATAACCAATACATTGTGGTCGAAGTCCACATCTGCCCCTGGAAATGTCTTACAATTTAAAACCTGGTTCCTAAATCTCTGTCTTACCATTATATAATCTATCTGATACCTTTTAGTATCTCCAGGGTTCTTCCATGTATACAACCTTCTTTCATGATTCTTGAACCAATATTAACCTAGAAGAAAACAACTCAAACTTATCCTTCACTAGGGTTGAAGTGCAGAAGAATGCGAAATCCCGAAGAGTGTCTAAAATTTACAGACACGCTAAATTTGGCACGGACTTCAATGCGGGATGCCTTTAATAGGTTCCACAACGAAACATTGTCTCGAAATTTGGTAGAAAATCCGAAGAAATTCTGGTCGTATGTAAAGTACACAAGCAGCAAGACGCAGTCAATACCTTCGCTGCGCAGTGCCGATGGTACTATTACCGACAACTGTGCCGCTTAAGTGGAGTTATTGAACGCAGTTTTCTGAAATTCCTTCACCAGGGAAGATGAATGGAATATTCCAGAATTTGAAACACGAACAGCTGCTAGCATGAGTTTCTTAGAAGTAGATACCTTAGGGGTTGCGAAGCAACTCAAATCACTTTATACGGGCAAGTCTTCAGGTCCAGATTGTATACCGATTAGGTTCCTTTCAGATTACACTGATACAATAGCTCCCTACTTAGCAATCATATACAACCGCTCGCTCACCGATAGATCTGTACCTACAGATTGGAAAATTGTGCAGGTCGCACCAGTGTTTAAGAGGGGTAGTAGGAGTAATCCATCGAACTACAGACCTATATCATTGACGTCTGTTTGCAGTAGGGTTTTGGAGCATATACTGTATTCAAACATTATGAATCACCTCGAAGGGAACGATCTATTGATACGTAATCAGCATGGTTTCAGAAAACATCGTTCTTGTGCAACACAGCTAGCTCTTTATTCGCACCAAGTAATGGCCGCTATCGACAGGGGATCTCAAGTTCATTCCGTATTTCTGGAAAGCTTTTGACACCGTTCCTCACAAGTGACTTCTAATCAAGCTGCGGGCCTATGGGGTATCATCTCAGTTGTGACACTGGATTCGTGATTTCCTGTCAGGAAGGTCGCAGTTCATAGTAATAGACGGCAAATCATCGAGTAAAACTGAAGTTTTATCAGGTGTTTCCCAGGGAAGCGTCCTGGGACCTCTGCTGTTCCTGATCTATATAAATGACCTGGGTGACAATCTGAGCAGTTCTCTTAGGTTGTTCGCAGATGATGCTGTAATTTACCATCTAGTAAGGTCATCCGAAGACCAGTATCAGTTGCAAAGCGATTTAGAAAAGATTGCTGTATGGTGTGGCAGGTGGCAGTTGACGCTAAATAAGGAAAAGTGCGAGGTGATCCACATGAGTTCCAAAAGAAATCCGTTGGAATTCGATTACTCGATAAATAGTAGAATTCTCAAGGCTGTCAATTCAACTAAGTACCTGGGTGTTAAAATTACGAACAACTTCAGTTGGAAAGACCACATCGATAATATTGTGGGGAAGGCGAGCCAAAGGTTGCGTTTCATTGGCAGGACACTTAGAAGATGCAACAAGTCCACTAAAGACACAGCTTACACTACACTCGTTCGTCCTCTGTTAGAATATTGCTGCGCGGTGTGGGATCCTTACCAGGTGGGATTGATGAAGGACATCGAAAGGGTGCAAAAAAGGGTAGCTCGTTTTGTATTATCACGTAATAGGGGAGAGAGAGTGGCAGATACGATACGCGAGTTGGGATGAAGTCATTAAAGCAAAGACGTCTTTCGTCGCGGCGAGATCTATTTATGAAATTTCAGTCACCAACTTTCTCTTCCGAATGCGAAAATATTTTGTTGAGCCCAACCTACATAGGTAGGAAAGATCATCAAAATAAAATAAGAGAAATCAGAGCTCGAACAGAAAGGTTTAGGTGTTCGGGAGTGGAATGGAAGAGAGATAGTATGATTGTGGTTCGATGAACTTCCCACCCCTCCTAAAACAGTATTCTATCACCCACCCAATCTAAGCATCATCATGGTTCCAGAATGAGATTTTCACTCTGCAGCAGAGTGTGTGTTGATAAGAAACTTCCTGGCAGATTGAAACTGTCTGCCAGACCGAGACTCGAACTCGGGACCTTTGCCTTTCGAGGGCAAGTGCTCTACCACTGAGCTACCCAAGCATGACACACACCCCGTCCTCACAGCTGGCAGAAGTAAAGCTGTGAGGACGGGGCGTGAGTCGTGCTTGGGTAGCTCAGTGGCAAAGGACCCGAGTTCGAGTCTCGGTCCGGCACACAGTCTTAATCTGCCAGGAAGTTTCATCATCATGGTTCATCCCTATGCTACTCTCACTCCCAAACCCTTGCCATACGGATCATATCCCTGTGGAAGATCCAGGTACAAGACTTGCCAAAACCACACACCAAGCACTTCCTATTCCGTTGCCATCACAAGCTCAGCCTATACTGTCAGAGGCAAGGCCACCTGTCAAAGCTGGTACCTCCATTGGGATCCTTCCCTCCATCACTAGCTTTTCTGAACTACGCAGATGGGAGTTATCCTCGCAACACATCCACTCCATTAACCCACTGTCCCCATACCCACCAATCAAGAGTTTTGCCTCCCTCGCAATTCATGTCTCCATGTCATCTTTATCATGCACATCACCCACCAACTCCAGTAACTGTCCATTACATGCTTAGCCCATGTAGCTGCCACTCCTCCCTCCCGCATTCCATAACAGCAAACCTACTTTCCTCTCAGCTGGTAGCTACCCACCTGCAACCCTTCTCTCTCTCTCTCTCTCTCTCTCTCTCTCTCTCTCTCTCTCTCTCCCCCCCCCCCCCCCTCCCTATCCCATCTGACACAACCCCCATCCCACACTAGTCCACCACCAAAATGCTATCATTGTATGCAGTTGTGTATTTATATTATAGCATCTTCTGCAAAAGATAAGGCACAGGAAATTTGTTTGCAGACTAGATATTCAGGGTTGCCACAAGTTTCCCCAAGTGAAATTAACTGATATTTCCCTGATTTCCAGACAAGCTTTAGCGTTTTCCCTGACAAATTTTGAGATATCAAGGGTAAGTTAAGACGTAATTTGACAATCTGTCTTTGCGGCTATGGTACAAAAAACTATACTGCAAATGAGAAAATATCTTTAAAAAAAAAATTGCAAGCAGATTGCGTTCCCAAATGTGAGTAAAAATCTTAAGTACAAACATCAACATCATCTTGTAGTTAACTGTTTTTAGATGGAGAAAGCAAGCCAAATGGTTATGTTTCATTTAGACCACTGATATTATTGTATTTCAATAAACAAAACACATTTGGTAACAAAAATAAACATTTCCTTGGAAGTTGCAAGACAGATTTAAAATACCTTCACTGATTTCAGAAATAACCTCAGAAGAAAAGTAGGCCTCTTGAAAGAAGTGTATAAAGCAGGGAAGAATTGTGTAAACCAAAACTGTACATGACTGTCAATAAAATGATGGTTCTATTATGTTCATTACTGTCGGTTCTTAGCAACTTGTTATATCTATTATTTTTCCAGGTATTGCGTGATTTTTCTTTCGAGAAACATATGAATACATAGGTACTGACACAATTTTCTTCTTCTCATCGTCCATACTTTCTAACATATAAACTACTTTTGAAGTGCCAAAATGTACAAGAGCAAATAAAATGTCTATACAACACCACACTGTACAAGATATCTGTGGTGAGACAGTCACAACTCCTGAAATCCAAAGCCTGTGGTCTCTGGCCTGCTGAGGAGCACCACAGTCCTGCATCCAAGGATAAACTATGAAAATCCACTGAACTACGTCACACACAAACAGACCTGGCCTCCAGGCAGATCAGTGAGACTAGATCTGATGGGCAGGGCCTGCACATTAGTGGGAACCAAATGGCTTCAGATCGGCAGGCCTGATCCATTACAGATACCCGCAAGAACAGCCTCTGGTTTCAGCCTGTCATTGAAATCCACTCATGTGGCCAGCTATTCGTGAGCCACAGACAGCAGCTGATGAAATGAAACCATGGCGATCAATCAGTGCAACAGATAACTTGTTCAAATACTCTGAGAATTAGTAATAATGAGGATAGCTAGCAAATTACCATAAAGATGATTGCTGTGCCGCACACAGGCATGTAGAAAAAACAATCACACTCTCAACTTAATTTCCAGCCATAGCTTTTGTCAGAAAATGAGAGCATACACACATCCACACAATCACTCTGAAACAACCCATGCACACATGTCTGCTATTTCTACAATCTCTGAGAATCAGATCCAAACAAACCACTCTTCGTACTTCCCTGCCTCATCAGCAGCTGCTAGACCAGCAGTGGCAAGTGGTGGCAGCACTGACTGCAAGCTTGCGGGAGTGGTAGGAAGGGGAGAAACAGTAGGAAGAGGGAGTAGGGAAGCGGCGCATGTGGCAGCTGCACCCAGCCAGTGACAATGCATGACACCGCATTAAGCAAAACATTTCATCTACTAAGACAAAAATGAGGGTCTTTTTTTTTTCAAATTTCCCTAACGTCTTTGAAAATCCCTGATTTCCAGAACCCGTGGCAACCCTGATATCGAGGGCAGTGCCTGTCTGTGAAGGCCCACAAAGGTATCTGATGCTAGTTTATGCACCAATAAGTTCACTTTCTGATGAGGCAGCAGAGGATGGCTATCAAGAGTTGCAGAAAGTGATAAACGAATGCAAACTCCATTACAAGATCATAACAAAGGATATTAATGCAAAAACAGAATAAAACTAAAGAATGACTTGTCAGTGTGAAACTTTGGAAACATTACTAGCATTTGGTGCGAACATGTTTGTCTTTAACACTTTTTCCAGAAGGAAAGAAATGGAAAATGAGTTTGACTAGAACAAAATCAAAATAAAAATCTGAGAGATTTTATTGGGAATTACAAGAAACATGACAGTACTATACAATTTTCAAATTGGAAGTTATGATGTACTCAAAAGATGCAAAGCAAAATTAAATACAAAGCTAGAAAGACACTGATTTGTCAGGCAAGAAATTTCCATAACTTACATTTCTAGGAATAAGTAACACATTCAGTATGAATGAACTGAGAGACTGGATTGAAGAGTTTCCAGCAAACGGAGCACAACATGTCATTCTCAAAGGAGAGAAGTCTTTATCCATAAAAGCGCATTCCCCAGGGGAGTGTTATAGATCCACTGCTCTTCACAATATATAAATGACATAGTAGACAACTTCAGAACTTCCATGGGGCTTTTCGCGACACCTTGTCTAGGGAGTGGCAATTGACCCTCAACATAAACAAATGAAACATTTATCAATAGCAACTGGGAGTGTCAAGTGATTAGTATATGCTGGGACATCAGCACAACAGGTTGTTTAATTGTGTGTTAATTTATTTGTGACAAGCTGATGTTCCCTATACATTTTATTTGACGCAACATCACTATGTGACTTTCAGTATTTTAACAAGCATGTACTAATAATATTACAAGATCTGACGATGATGACAGCGTGGATCTGTTGAAACTGGTCATAGTAATCACAAGAATTGCTAACAATCTTGGTTAACTTGATTCATCAAGGGTGATATTACTTTCAGATTACCCCCACACTGAAGCAATGTCAAAAACATGTAAATTAACGTGTCTTCTACATCAAAATATTTTGATCTGGGGACACCTAGCTACCACACAATTGCAACAGTAAGCCAACTGCAGTTCTGAATTGTAGATTTTACATAGTTTATTTGTACTGTTATATTCACAATGCTTGATACTCTTCAAGGCAAACTTTGCTTTGCAGCACTAGATCTGAAGGTGATCTGTTGATCAGATTGAATCAAGTAATAAATAATTTACCAATCCAAATGGCTTTTTCTTTTATTATACCAACATCAGTCATGATTTTTTTCAAGAATGATCTTCAATTATGAGTTATTTGGGAGTTTTCCACTTTCATAACTGCTGTAACTGACAGTTGTAGGACATCTTATTTGAATATCTGCTACTTCCTACTGGAATCTGTAAGTTGGAGCCACTTTTTCTCTACTCCTGAAGCCTCTGACATGTTTCTGGATTTCTGTTAATATTTACTCTTTGGAGTTAGAACATCACGCTTCACATGACTTACTGTGTTATCCTTGTTCAGAAGTATGTTGTTCCAGCTGATTTGATTTTTTTTTCTAAGTAACATGGACACTATACATGCTCAGTAATCTCATTATTTTGGAAATGACAATTACATTCTGTTAAAAAATGAATACCAATGCCGACAGGCATAATAAAAATATTCCTCTATTTAAAAAATATTCTATAATGCTTTTCTTTCTTGAGTATCAGTTGCACATATTTAATTCAGTGTTATTAAAGCTTTCACTAGTAGCTGCCCTTTTCTATTATTTTTTTAACACCTAAGTTTATGATATGATTTTAATTTAAAATTTTGAAGCCAGCAGTCACAATCAAAATAATTGAAATGGGAAACTCTTTCCATAGTTGTCCCCCTTTCGGAAAACATGGCCAATAACTACATCTTGTTTAAGTGAAATGTCTTTATTAACACAAGCATAGACAGACTTCCTAGCACATCGTGAAAATGGTATGCACCTACCAGCTACCTACATTAAGTTTGGCGTTACCCACATATATCCATGGATTCTTCCACCACCCACCATATTAGAGAAATAATTACATAAGTAGATGCTTTTCAATTCAAATATGAATATCCATTTAATTTTCTTCTCTTTTTTTATGTTAACTTACCACAGAACAAACATGCTATTTATTCGGGAGCACCTTGCCCTAACTTTGCAGTGTTCATCTAGCGGAAGTGCATTTTTCATTCTTGTAATAATTTGACAGATACGCTGAAATATACACCATATATTTTTAAAGCAAAACTGATTCCACATCATTATTTTAGTTGCATCCAAACTGTCTTTATTAAACCCACAGATAAAAATGGAAGTGTGATTCACGCTTTACTTGAAAAGTCTGAGAACGTGCATTACACATCCAAATTATGTTTGCAAGAGCTCACAGACCAGACTGAATACATTACAATTTACACTTTATATACAAATTCACAAACAGTTCTTAATCTATATAAATAGAAATAAATTCTGCAGCACTAAAGAAACAATTCTCGTTTATTCCTCTTCATCTGGTGGTATGCCTAGCTCTTCGTCTGTCCATTTTGATGGATCAGGATATGGAAATTCGCCCTGTAAACAACAAAGGAAAGTTGGTCACAAATGTTATTTTATCTATGAAGGAAAATTCAAAGGAGATACTTAAAATAAGAATAACAGCAGGGAAGCAAACATTACACATAATACAATGGTCAGTGACACATGCAAGATTCTTATGCAACATTCTCTTGAGCAGTTTAGAATGACAGGTGGAATCTGGGGAATGACTTAAGCTAAGAAGGGTATACAAGACAGTACATCAAATTAATCAAACGGAAAAACAGATCTAAAACAAAGCCGTATTAGCTTCACTTTTTATTATTTCATTCCACAGATAACAGAGGCTGCAGTTAATCTTTTGCCCTTTTTTAACATCAGCATTTTGCTACTGTCACATTGCAGATGAAGACCATTCAAAGGCAATTGAAATCATGTTCACTTTGCAAGTTATGTGACAGAATTGCTCTTCAGTATTTGTCTTTGTAGGCAAATTGTGTAGTACTGCCGATAGACATGTCTAAAAGCGAGAATGACCCAGTACCTGGCATACTAATACTCCCTTTCTTGGGAAGGAGAGAGGGATATGCTGGGAAGATTGAAAAGGAAGGGAAAGTCACTCAACACACCTAGATGAGAGGAAAAATTTACTGTTCCAAAAGCTGGGTAGTGAGTCACTTTAACATTTATAATCATCTTGTGGTGCAGTTTTCTTGTTGTCTCCGTGCTTGCTAAGAAAATGGGATGAGAAGTTCCGCCTTATGCAAGACAGCTTTTTTCTTTTGTTTCACCCATACATGTTTCAGCACTTTTGTGTTATCATCAGTGGGTTCTATTTTTATTTTTAACTGTAAATTTGTTGTTAACATATTAACATTTGCGTCATTTACAACATTATGTAAAAGTTGCATTTATAACTTAATTGGCGAAAAGTAACATACCTTACATTATGTTATTGTCCTCTTGTTTTGGTAGCTGTTATGCTACACAATATACAACATGTCATCTGCAAACAGCAAAACGTAATTTATTTTCTATTTGTTATGTATTTACGAACGGAAATAAGACTGTATCACGTTTTCTTTCTGTAACTTACAGTTTTGAAGTTGTGGTACATTTTCCTGTTTTGTTGGCGAAGTAAATAGGCTTACTTCTTTGCCTCTGTTCGCGTGGCAATGCAGTTTTTCGATTACTCAAAACATAGGCGGAGTTTTCATTGCCATTACGTGTTGTTGTGGCTGTGCGGCGTTAATTTGTTTCGTAGCGTGTTCTGCTGCGTGAGGCGCGCGAGTTTGAATTGTATTTGGTGTTAGTGGTGTGTGGTTTATGTGGGTTTGCGTGTGTGTGATGAGTACTGGGGCAGAGAGAGAGAGAGAGAGAGAGAGAGAGAGAGAGAGAGAGAGAGAGAGAGAGAGGGGATTTGTGTGTGTGTGTGTTTTACTTGTATAGTTCTTCTATTGTAGCAAAGAGAGTTTTGTTGCTCAGTGATGTGTATTCATTGAGTACTTTCTTTCCTTGGGCTATTGATTTTTGGATGTGATAGTTTTCTTCTATAGTTAATTTTTGGTATAGGCTGCTGCTAGTTTTTAGGATGTGAAGCTCAGTTTCAATGTTTGTTGGGTGGTGGTTGTGTGCTACCAGGTGGTCTGCAAATGTTTGCAGTGTGTGCTATTGCTTTTCAGTGCTCTGAGGTGTTCATTATATCTGGTTCTGAAGGTCCTGCATGTTTGGCCCACATATACAGATTGACAGCAGTTGCAAGTAAGTTGGTAGATGCCAGACTGGCTGTATTTATCAGTGTTGGTGGTAATTCTTCTGAGTCTGCTTTGTATTGTGTTGTTGGTTCTGTATGCTACGTTGAGTCCTTGTTTTTTTAGTATATTACCCACCCTGTGTGTGACTTTGTTGTTGTAAGTCATTATGTGCCATTTGTTGCTTACTGTCTGCTGATTTGTTGTGTGATGAGTTGTGTTTGTATGTGTGTGTGTTTCATGGTTATGTGCTGTCTGTTTTTGTATTTTGTGGTTTATTTTGTCTACTCTCTTTGCGTCATATCCATTCTCCTGTGCAATTTGTTTTATTGTGTTCAGTTCTTGTGTGTAGTCATGCTTATTCATGGGTATTTTGTTCAGCCTGTGAAGTAAATATCTGAAGCTGGCTTCTTTGTGGGTTATGGGGTGATTGGATTGGTTATGAATAATGGTGCTGGTGAGTGTGGGTTTTCTGTAGATTGTGAATTCATGTTTGTTGTTTCTCTTGTGTATAGTGAGATCTAAGAAATTAAGTTTTTCATCTGTTTGTGTTTCTATGGTGAATTGTATTTGTGGGTGGATGGAGTTTATGTTATCATGAAGTTCTTCTATGCGGGACAGTGGTTCATCTATTAAGCAAATTAGGTCAGCTATGCATCTGTACCAATATATTATTTTGTACTGTTTTGGTATTACTATTTTGTCAAAGATTTGTTTTTCTATCTGGTTGAGGAAAATGTCAGCTAGGAGGCCACTGATTGGGGATCCCATGGGTAGTCCATCTTGTTGAGAGTAAAATCTGTTGTTGAATGTGGAGTAGTTCTGTTCTGTGATGAGCCTGAGCATGGCTAATATTTCTTGTAGGTTTGTTGTGGGTATGTTTCCTTGCAGTTGGAGGTTTCTTTCTATTATGTTGATGGTTTCTTCTGTTGGGATGTGTGTGTACATTGAAATTATATCAAATGAAACCAATGTTGCTGTGTTTGGTATGTTTTCATTCTTTATTTTTTCTATTAAGTCACTGGAGTTCTTTAGACTTCTGTTGTCAGTGTATTTGTATACTGTCTGTAGCAGAGAGTGCGTGTGTGTTTGGCTAAGTGGTATGTTGGTGCTTTGGTGAAGTTAATTAATGGACATATGGGTATTCCGGGTTTGTGAACTTAAGGCAATGATTTTAGGGTGGGGGCCTTGGGATTTTTCTGTATCATTTTTTTAATCTGTGTTTCTGTGAAAGTTGTTTCTATGTTTCTCAGGGTTTTCTGTAACTTACTTTGGTATCGGTTTGTTGGGTCACTTGTTAATTCTGTGATGTTGTTGCTTTGGATGAATTCTAATGTTTTGTGAATGTATTCCTGTTTGTTTATGACTACTATTGAATTACCTTTGTCAGATTTTGTGATGATGGCATTTTCTTGTGTTAATTTATTCTGTAGTTTTCTGTAGGTTTTTTCTTCAGGAGTCCTAGTGTTTTCATTTATGGTGGTTTTGTTCTCTTTGATTATATTTCTTATTTCTTCAGCAACTAGTTCTCTTGTTAGGTTTGCATTAAATTCAGGTGTGTTTAGTTTTTCTGGTTGCTTTATGATGTTTTCAGTTTCTGTTGTGATATTTTCTACTGTCCTATGTGACACCATTGTGTTAATGTTATGATTGGGACCCTTTTCAAGTAGGCTGCTTTCTTGTTCAGATAATTTTATGTCTGTTAGATTAATCAATCTTTTGTGAAAGGTGTGTTTGTTGTATTGGTGGTGGGATTGGTGGGTGTTTGTGTGATATAACATTTTTGTTATAAATGCAACTTTTACATAATGTTGTAAACGACGTAAATGTTAATATGTTAACAACAAATTTACAGTTAAAAATAAAAATAGAACCCACTGATGATAGCACAAAAGTGCTGAAACATGTATGGGTGAAACAAAAGAAGAAAGGTGTCTTGCATAAGGCCGAACTTCTCATCCCATTTTAACATTTATATTTGACTATCAGCAATACAATATCTGATCAAAAGTATCCACACACCTATTAGTGGACATTAATATGGGGTTTGTCCACCCTTTGCCTTTGTGACTGCTTATACTCTGCTGGAGACGCTTTCAGTGAGGTGTCTGAATGTCTGTGGAACAATGGCAGCCCATTCTTTCTCAAGAGCTGAAACCAGAGAAAATGGTGAGTCTGACACAGGGCAGGAGTGAAGTTCAGGCTCTAAATCATCCCAGAGGTGTTTCATTGGATTCAGATTGGGACTGTAGGCAGGGCAGTCAAAATCAGAAATAATATTGTCCGTAAACCATTGCCTCAAGAACCTACTTTATGACAGGCTGTACTGTCTTGGTGATACAAACAGTAACTGTCTCCGATCTGCTCCCCTACAGTAAGCAGTGTTGTACAATGTGGTCATGCACTTCCGCATTCAGCATTTTCTTTGGGACAATATGGGGATTCAAGCCAAACCACAAAACACACCCCCATACCATACTCTACAGATACCTCCACTGTACTTCAGTTGGCACCACAGATGGAAATCCAAACCCTTCGACCCGAGTGCCACATGGCATAGAGTGTTTCATCACTGCAAGTCCATTGCTTCCACTCATTCAATGTCCAGTAGCATTGCTGTTTACACGATGATGTATTGTTTAGCACTGATTACAGAAATACACAACTTACAAGGAGCTGCCAGATGACTGTACTCAATTCTTTTGAACCCTCTACAAATGCATGAGGCCCACTTGGTCTTGGTTTACCTGTGGTTTTTCTCTTTGCATTCCCACTTCACAAGGACATCACCAATGGTTGACTTGAGCAGCTTTAGAAGCGTGGAAACATCTCTGAAGGATCTGTCACTCAGGTGATATCCAACGATCACGTCAGAAATTATTAAGCTCTCCTGACCAAACCATTCTGTTCTGACAACAAAGTACTCTCTGCCTCCTTTTACATTGGTGAGACTGCATTACATAGTGGTGTCTCGTACCTTTAATCAGACAGTGTCCTACACATTTTGCCTCCTGAAGGTAAGTACTGGTCATCAAATCTGTCTCTTAATTTATTAATTTTCTCAACTGAATTTACCTTCAACACAATTAACTGTTGATGGTGTTGGGACAGCAACCAGCCACAATTTTACTTTCAGTTCCTTTATTCAAAGGGTACTGTTACCAGTTTCAAATCATTACAATTCATTTTCAGATGGTTTCTATGCTTTCCTTACAACATGTGGAGCATAGGGAAGGCAAATGGTCGACTCCGCTTTATTGGGAGAATTTTAGGAAAGGGTGTTTCACCTGTATAGGAGACCACATATAGGACACTGGTGCATCCTACTCTTGAGTACTGTTCTAGTGTTTGGGATACGTACCAGGTCGGATTGAAGGAAGACATTGGTGTAACTCAGAGGAGGGCTGCTAGAGTTGATACTGGTAGGTTTGGACAAAACTTCCGTGTTATGGAGATGCTCTGGGAACTCAACTGAGAATCCCTGGATGACAAGCAGCATTCTTTTCAGGAAACACTGTTGAGCAAATTTAGAGAACCTGCATTTGAAGCCAACTGCTGAATGATTCTGCTCCCACTAACATACATTGCACGTATGGACCATGGCAATAAGATACGAGAAATTAGGGCTCATACAGAGTCGTGCAGACAGTCACTTTTCCTCAGCCCTCCACCATGCGCCTTACGGTGGTTTGCGGAATATCTATATATATGTAGATGTATAGGTTCACATCCATTTTACTCATTTTGTTAGTGTTGGCAACTTCTGTTTGTCTGCCTCTTGCCACTTAGTATCTATGTAAGGTCAAAATTGTGATTGTGGAAATTAAGTAACACTGGGCCCACAAGTAGGTCATACTTTTTCAAAGAACTGGAATCTGAGAGGTACAATATACATGTCATTGTAAACAGTCCAGTCAACAAACAGGCAGTGAAAGGGAGAGGAAGTGAGGCATCACAAACATTGAGAGTTGCTTCTTGTGTGCTCTGCGAATGAGTGTTTTGATATTAGCTGGTCACAGCCACAATTATTAGTTTTGTTAAAAAAGACAACTGTTGGAACTGCATGTTTCACTATCCTGTGTATTATAATTTTCATCCAAACTCTACATCCTACCAACTTGGAGGACTTTAATTGCTTTGGGACCTCATACAGGGTCTCATGCCAAGACCCCATAAATGAAGAATTTTATCCTTCTTCGAAGATCCAACAAGAATTTTATCTTACTTGTTACCACTAAGTGAAGCATTTGCACCACACATGAGATCAAATAGGCTAGTAAACATGTTTGCTAAGGATATGCAAAGTAAGTGTTTGCAAAATAAACCAATAATCATTGTAAACGTACGTGTGTGTGTGATATATATGAAAGCCACCAATGTAATTGCATGAATTTTATTACTGTACTTGGGGAAGTTACATTAACTACATTTTTAAGTTGGCCCTGCTTGACTTGGCCGTGTCTTAGCTAGACTTAATACATTGAGACATATCTGTCGTGTGATTGTCACACTGTAGTGAATGAAGATGGCCCACATCTGCCTGAAAAGCAAATAGGTGGCAAGTTGCAATTTTCAGGTAGTGTGAGAGAAAAAGTAATTAGATGTAATGCTTAATGAAAAGTTGTGGTACCAAATATGGACTTTTTCCTTTCTTTTCTTAGCATAAACTTATAGAGCAGATAGTGGAGCTTAAAATATTCGATTAACTCTTTATGCTTTACAACAAAGAACTACTAAAAATTTAGGAAAAGAATTTTTAATGTCAGATTTTCAGGTTTTTGGCAGAGTATAGGTTGCCTAAAAGGTCTCTTATCACCCATTTTCTAGAAAATGCAATGTAATTATGTGGCTAAACTGAGACATTGTACATACATTCTATTAATGCTGTTGCTATTTCTATTGTAAAAGTATTTATGTTTTGGAAAGCTGTAAGAATGGCCATTTGCAACTGCCATTACTGAAAATTTTGCTAGAAAGCACTGCTTTTGCTACAAATGATAATCCGTTAAAAAAAAAAAAGTTCTACATTGTCATCAATTCTGAAGTTTTTGCAACCAGAATGTGATCACTGCAACAATATCTTGTTAAAGAAAGCAGAATAAACTGTTTTCAAAGTTATATTCACAGTCAAATAAGTCATCATTTCAAAGAAAATCAATCTCCTGTATCAAAATACCACACAAAGCACAGCCAGAACTTTATATCGCTGCACATCCATTATTGCTTACTGAATATTCTTAATTGGATGAGTGACAACAGAATACAGTTGACAATTCACATGCAAACAAGAATATAAAATTTTATTGGTGCTCTTTGTCACCATTCGGGGTACATCATATGTTATGTATTTCATGGTAATAACATTATTTTGAAAAAAAGTAATCTCTACCAAATTTAGTGAAGCATTTATTAAATTATAAATTTATGAGTTTCACTTGGCCAAGAGGTAAGCAGAAGGTTCTTGCTAATTAATCACACTACGGCCAGGGATATACGAGGGCTATTCGGAAAATAGGAACGATAGATCGCGAAATGGAAACCACAGTGAAAATCAAAACTGTTTTAGTTGCAACAGTTAGCCACAACTTCCAGCTACTTGTCTCCATAGTTGCCGATCTGACTTAGACGTTTGTTGTAGCGTTGTACCAACTTTCCAATACCCTCGTTATAGAAGGCAGCCACCAGTGCTTTCTGCCAATTCTCTATGCTGGTCTACAGCTCACTGTCTAGGCCAAAATGTTGTCTTCATACACAGTGGTTCATGTGAGCAGAGATGAAACTCAGAGAGAGACAAATATGGGCTGTATTGTAGGTAATCAAACATTTCCCGTTGCCTTACACTGATGATGATGATGAAATGATAATGAGGACAACACAACACCCAGTCCCTGAGTGGAGAGAATCTTCGACCCAGCTGGGAATCGAAACCGGGCCCCTTGGCGCGACAGGCTGCCGCACTGAACACTCAGCTGTCTGGGCGGACAATGCTGCATAGCTTCAGGTGAAATTTATCACCAGGCCCTCATACTTGGTGGGAGACACTATTGTTCTAGGTATCTTTATATGCTCCCTGTGCGTTCAGAACTAAAAAGAATGACATAACGCGATCGACGGGCATGCTGGAGGCACTGCCCAACACACCTGTGCAAAACTTCAGATTTTCACTGTGGTTTCCATTTTGCGACCGATTGTTCCTTACTTTCCAAATAAACCTCGTACAAATGGAAAAATGTAGAGTGACAGCCTCTTTTTATCAGGGTTGCTGGGGTGTAAAGCAGAACCCAATACTTCACAAAGGACAGAGTATTCATTCTCAGGCGTGTAATTTATTATACTCTTCCCATTATTTGTCTCAAGACCCTCTCATAATGATACGGAATGGATCTCTTTAATAGAAGGAAGAATAAACGGTAACACTTTTAACTGTTAATTTGCTTGTGATAATCAGAGAGAGCCTGTCTTAACAGTAACTAGCTTCAGTAGAACTATTTATTCTTGGATGATTTCTATTTGCTATCCTACTTCCAGGCTGACGTCATTGTTTCATCAGCTACAGCTAGGTTTTAACAGGTTGGAGAAATTGTATGGTGAAACAGTTTCTATTTCCTATAACAGAAGTTTGTTTATTGACTTTAATCTTGGTTGTTCTTGCTTTAATTTATTTAAGATAAAAGAGGGGACACTGTTACATGTCTTAAAGAATCAATGAAGTTTCTTACCCTCATATTGAATCAGGAATCGACTTTCACGCCGCATCTGAAGAATATGAACTCACATGGCACTCAATAGTGCCAAGGTAAGAGAGCAGATATCAACTCTGTAAATGATACATTTCAATGTACTTAGGTTATCTTCCCCTGATATTTGAGGCAGTGTGACCATTATATTGAGAATATTAAGACGGTGCATCATTATTGTTAACACCAGCAACTCTGGCTTACAGAAGAATGCTTGGGCCACAACAGCACATTCAGTCATGGTAATAGGATTGCCAGTACCAACCAGCCTCCATCATGTAGTTGTTTTCATCAGTGACAGCTTGCGCACTTCCTTTAAATCAGGGCCGGCCAAATGCTGCACAGTGTGCAGATGTGCGGAAGTGCTGCACATGTGCGACAGCGACATCTGTTATTAGACATGTGTCCTAAATGAACTGCGGCGGTTCCTCTTCCCTGTTTATGTGGTATGAGCAAGAGCGCAACATACCCAGTCTCGTTTAGCCCTGGTGACCGTAACTTTAACAGTGAAGTACTGAGAAATGGCAGGTACTGTGAAAAAGCAAAGAACGGAAGATCTATGTTCTCAGTCGTTTCGATCAAGCATCAGTGATGAAAATCTCCCGCAACTGCTTGCGTTTGTCAATGAGCCGTGCTTTTGTGCCCGATATTAACTATATCATTTCTCATGACCAGTGATAAACGTGTTTGGATTTATTCCTTTCATAATTAAAAATTACTGTTTACTAACTGTGCATTATTCCCTCATTCTGCTCCATGTTACATTATTATCAGGAAAATTTGTCATTAAACCGATTGTTGTATACTTACATTTATGGTCTTTTTTTTTTAAATGTGTGAAGGGCTACGCTCAGCTGAAGTCGATAAAACATAACATTCATCTAATTGTCGGTTATTATGCAGATTTCAGACAGAACTGATGAAAGATATAGCAATAATGGTACAGGTCATCATCGAGAGGTCTGCGGTTGTCATTCTGTTCAGAGGTCAGTGAGACAGAAATTATATGGGTGTAACTGAGGGCACCGAGAATTAGTTATTGGAAACCTTGCATTGGTTTAATGTTATTTGAAATCATGACTAAGGTTCGTTGGAAGTCACTAAGTGCGCTCTTTCTTAAATACTAGATCAAAAACATTACGCATATTTACGTGTCGTCAGTCAAGCTGCCTTAATAAAAACCCACGATTGTTAACTGTATTACTTGTCTTACTGGGTTAAACTGTTAACATAAAAGTAGACGTCTCAATGAGTAGACTGTGACAGTATTTTAAATGTTTAATACGCAAAATACCTTCCCATGGTTAGCTTGCAAGCTGTGGAAAGAACACTAGAATTCGCCAATACAGAGTATCTCAGCAAGTGGATAAAGCGACATCTGTGCGCAGAAACATGCACTACATGAACGCTGACGGCTACGGCGTGCACGCTGTGACCCGGAAGTTCCACATGTGCAGGAGCACTGCACGCGTGCAGAATTTCTGGCCGGCCCTGCTTTAAATGCTTCATTTAATATGGTTAGTATGTTTGCAGAGGAAAATGTTCTGACAGGGAGGAAGTTTTATGGCAAAACACAAATGTATATAGAATCTGCTTGGGAAACCTAAAACTCAAAGTATACATTCAGTACCATTACTACTATTACTGTGATACTGCTGTGACTTTCTTGTATAGAAAACCAAACATTAAAAAAAGTCCTGCTTATAATTGTACTGCATAATAGTTAAAACTATTAATGCATAAAAGTGTTTTCTGTCAAGTCAAACTTGGACTTCACAAACATAATACAACACGCAACATGTATTATTTTATTTTAGTAAATCAGTGCAGATGTAAGAACCAGTGTCAAAAGCAAAAAAGGAAGGAACAGTAAAGAAATGTATAAATTTTGAGCAGAAAAAGTCTTACTGTAATATGCTCTGGTTCATGCCAAAGGTGCCACAGGATCCACCACCACATGTAGGCTCCAACTGCTTCTGCTAAGAATATTGTAATTTTTGCATGTGGTTTTGGAGCTGATCGGTATACATATCTGGCAACATATAAAGAAATGTTACTAAACACATATTTATATTGTATATCCACACAGTAGTATTACATAAGTAAAATTAAAACAAAGTTTAGGCTATATATAGTAGATTTTGATGTTTTGGTGCGCTGCACTTTATTCTGACCTCTTTTTGTACACACAGTGTCAAAATGAGAGACGGTACCAATAGGTAAATCACAGAGCACACAAAAATTTTTAAAAGTAGCCTGCATGCCAAAGAAAGTCAAAATATTTCTTATTTACAGTGTTGGGGCAACAAGAAGTAACACAGGCTGTTCTTCAAAGACCTGTTGGATAAAAGTTACAGAAAATCTTGCATTATTTTTTGATTCCACAATAACACAAACAATGCTGAAATATAAGGAGTTTTCAAATTAAACGGTATGAAATGTTGCAGCAAACACACCATTTGAAATTTGCTTATGCTGCTGTGGGATAATGTAGCGAGACATCTAGGGGAGTGAAGTATGTGTCATCACCTACCCCTAAAAACTTCAAAACTACACTCTCAGCAGGCAAGGTGGTGCTAACTGTCTTTTTTGAAGTCAGAGGTCCAATACCCATCAAATTCCTCAAGCACTGAAAAACCATTAACAGTAACACTCCACAGCTTACGCGAGTCCATTATGAGCAAACAGCCTGAACTGATCGTGCAGGGAGTGATTCTGCTCCATGATAACATGTGTCCACACATCTCTTATGTCACACAAAGTGCAATGGCCAAGTTCAGGTCGGAGCAACTTGAACATCCCCCTCAAGATCCGATACGTCGCCCTGTGACTTGCACGTGTTTGGTCCGCTAAAAAAACGCATCTCAATGGGAAACATTTCGACTCTAATGACGAACTGAAGGACACAGTGGAATACTGGCTCCTGTCCCTGCCACAGGGATTCTGAGAACAGGAAATCCTTTGGCTCAACAAACAGTGGAATAATTGTGCTCAGCCTCTGGTGATTACTTTCGAATAAAGACTGCAATTGTATCTACAGTGTTGTTTCATATCTTTTCTTTTGACTTCCATTCAAATTATATAAAAAACTTAAGTAGATTACGGAAAAAACTCTTCTGAAAAAATAAGGTAATGCAACATTGTGGCAACAGATGTTAAATTTCTGTATGTCAACTACTTAAATAAAAAGGTAACAGAAAGTTTATGTGGCGGGTAAGAGTTTACCCACTTACTCTCACTGAAATCATTACGAATGAAATAGTAGATGGGAATCTGTAATGTACTTTCTAAATTAGATAGATCCAGTTTAGGTTGAAAGGTGACAATCTGGTTGAGAATTGGCGAAGCCAATGAATGTGAACATTAAATAAAGGTTGTGGTAACAAAGTGGCCTGTAACATATATTAGATAATGGATGAGCATTTTGATGTGTATTATGTACATGTTGCTGTTGCGGTCTTCAGTCCAGAGACTGGTTTGATGCAGCTCTCCATGCTACTCTATCCTGTGCAAGCTTCTTCATCTCCCAGTACCTACTGCAACCTACATCCTTCTGAACCTGCTTAATGTATTCATCTCTCGGTCTCCCCCTACGATTTTTACCCTCCACGCTGCCCTCCAATACTAAATTGGTGATCCCTTGATGCCCCAGAACATGTCCTACCAACCGATCCCTTCTTCTGGTCAAGTTGTGCCACAAACTCCTCTTCTCCCCAATCCTATTCAATACTTCCTCATTAGTTATATGATCTACCCATCTAATCTTCAGCATTCTTCTGTAGCACCACATTTCGAAAGCTTCTATTCTCTTCTTGTCCAAACTATTTACCGTCCATGTTTCACTTCCATACATGGCTACACTCCATACAAATACTTTCAGAAATGACTTCCTGACACTTTAATCTATACTCGATGTTAACAAATTTCTCTTCTTCAGAAACGCTTTCCTTGCCATTGCCAGTCTACATTTTATATCCTCTATACTTCGACCATCATCAGTTATTTTGCTCCCCAAATAGCAAAACTCATTTACTACTTTAAGCATCTCATTTCCTAATCTAATACCCTCAGTATCACCCAACTTAATTCGACTACATTCCATTATCCTCGTTTTTCTTTTGTCGATGTTCATCTTATATCCTCTTTTCAAGACACTGTCCATTCCGTTCAACTGCTCTTCCAGGTCCTTTGCTGTCTTTGACAGAATTACAATGTCATCGGCGAACCTCAGAGTTTTTATTTCTTCTCCATGGATTTTAAATCCTACTCCAAATTTTTTGTTTCCTTTACTGCTTGCTCAATATACAGATTGAATAACATCGGGGATAGGCTACAACCTGCCTCACTCCATTCCCAACCACTGCTTCCCTTTCATGCCCCTCAACTCTTAACTGCCATCTGATTTCTGTACAAATTGTAAATAGCCTTTCGCTCCCTGTTCTACGTACATAAACTACAAAAAATACAAAGCAGTGTCCACTATGTAACTTACCGAATTCTGAACTAATTGTAAGTGTAGATTACATGGAAAAATGACAAAATAAGCTTCATCCACGAAAGTACAAATTAACATCAGATTTCATATGCTTCAGATCTGCTTACTGTGATGCTTATTCACTACTACTCCTTTCTACTTCAATAGTGTTGTTTGAGAGGCCATAGAATTCACACTAGGGACCATCTCCTCAACCAAGATTGCAGGTATAATCTTACCAAGGCTTGGGAACCAGCACTGAGTTTAATTACGAAGACTCTCAGCAAACAAAACAATCTGGTGACCTGGGCAGACAAAGCACCTACAACAGCGTTACAACAGGCACCGACACCAGCGTTTCCACGACCACTGATTCACAAGCTCATCCTGCGGAGGGAACGGCTGGCCGGGGGGGAGGATACAAGTCAGCCGCTCGTCCTCTGGAGTTCAGTTCATCAGCACATCAGACATCTCGCCATTGTCAGATATGTTAGTGAACAACACTGTCTCAGTATTTGGAAGTCTGTGACAAGATCCTGGTATGTTCATATCCCATGGCATGAATCTTTGACAAACAGTGCTCTGTAACTGCTTGCTTGTTGGGATACATCACTTGAGTGTGCCTCTCGTGTTCTCGTTAACAGTCTTCAACAGTGTGCACTGTCTGTTCAATACATGTCTTTCCACATTGACATGGAATCTGGTATACACCAGCTATCAACAAACCAAGAATATCTTTGACGCATTTTAATAATGCTCGAGTTTTACTGGGCACGCAAAACAGTTTTTACGCAGTGCTTCTTCAATATGCATCCAATTTTTCCTGACAGTGCACCAGTGTACAGTATAAAGGCAGTGGCTGCCTCATCCTCCGTGACTTCTTCAGTCTTCACAGCTTGTACTGTTGTGGTAGGGCAGAGAGCATCCCTAATCTGCCCTCTGGGTACCCATTTCTTTCAGAATACAGCCCTGACATGTTCCAGGTCTTTAGGCAGACACTCGGCATCAGAGATGGTGCACGCCCTGTGTACTAGTGTTTTTAGTACCACATTCCTCTGTGAAGGGTGGTGGTAACTGTCTGCATGCAAATAAGGTCAATGCGCGTTTTCTCCCAGTACACACACAGGCCCAGGGTGCCGTCAGCTCTTCTCTTGGCCATAACATCCAGGAATGGTAGATCTTCCTTCCACTTTGTCTCCATAGTGAATTTATGTTGGGATACGAAAAAAAAAGCACGTGGGTTTCAATTGGATGATGCAAGGGCTTCTTTGTCAAAGTACTGCATATACAAATTTGAGACCATAGGGTTGCCCTCTATGATTCCTTCCATTTGTTCATAGAGTTCTCCATTAAACAGAAAATATGTGGCGGTCAGGACATGCCTGAAAAGTTCAGTGGCCTTCTATTTCTCACCAATAAGCTAAAGTGGTTCTCATAGATAAGCCCAGGGGAAAAACAAAACACCATTGAAACGCACTGGGATAATGAATCTTTCATCATGAAGTTGTTGAGGCATTTTACAAAATTCACAGAATTGTAGATGTGATGAGTGCATTTACCAACATAAGGGCTCAGTACTTCCATCACATATTCTGCCAGAAAATATGAAGGCGTCCTAATGTTGCTGACATTGGGGCACAATGGCACCCCATCTGTGTGAACTTAAGGGAGTCCATAAAGTCTTGGCAGTACAGATCCTTGAGGTAATAGATTCTTTGTGATCTCCTCCAGTAAATCCGTGTCCTTGAGAAGTCTTATTCTCCATCATCTTTGCAGGGTCAGCATTGATCTTCCTACAGGAGTCGTCATCTAGCAACCTCTGCACCTTCTCAATGTAGTCATAGTGGGAAAGAACAACAGTGGTTTTGCCTTTGTCTGCAGATAAGACAACAATCTGAGGGCACACTCCTAGGTCCTGAATAGCCCCCCCCCCCTCTCTCTCTCTCTCTCTCTCTCTCTGCTGGTAATGTTCAACTTCATGGACTTAGTTTTCATCAGAGCATGGCTGGTTTCACGACATACTTCTTCAGCTGGTAGTCGCACCGTAAACTGTTCAACTACACCAATGATGCCTGCAACCAGTATGAACTTAGGAGTGGGAACAAAATTAAGTCCCTTCTCCACAACAAACTGCATTGTCACTCAGCTCCATGTCAGTCAGATTGATAAACACCTCACATGCGACCTTCAGTGATGGTTTGTCAGAAAGATGAGATAATTTTGATAGTTAAGGTCTTGTGGCCTTCCTATGGGCAGAATCACCTGCCACCCTAGTAACACTATAAGTCCAGTCCCAGATCCCAGAATTAAAATAATTGATCAGTTGTAAATGGAGTCTAAACAGTTCCTGGGAGTTGTACTCAGGGTTTTGATGGGTAAAGAGCACCCTCCACGTAGAAAGGCAAGGCTGACCCACCTCTTAATTCTCCTGGCTGTTGCAGAGTCGATGCAATGCGTGACTTTAGCAAAGTTTGACACATCTCTTCAGAAATGCAAGAGCACTCAGCAAATGGCATCTTTGGTGGTACAGCTGGTCAAATTTCTTCAAGCTATGATACATCTCCTCCCCATAAAGGTACATGATGTGACTCTTCAGTTTCATCCAGCATATTTGTCAGCCAAACTGTCCACATGTATACTGGCAATTTAGTGTCCAACAGTCACAATGTTTTGGTGATCGGACTAGTCTCCATCGAACTGAGCTTCCGACAGAAATGTTAAGCTCTTATCTGGGTAAATGGCCTCATCATATCTGCAATTTTGTGGATTTTGTAAAAGGCCTTGACAACTTTAGGATGAAAGCCTCATGTTCTGGTGAGTTTTGACACAATTTAATTATTCCCCAGAATGCCTCAAAGACAGTCACTAGCGCTTATTGGTCAGAAATTTGACGAGAAGGCCATGCATGACCTTTTCAGGCATGTCCTGACTTCCACGCATTTTCTGTTTAATGGAGAACACTATGCACAAACGGAAGGAGTAGCAATGAGTAGCCCACATTGCCTGTGGTCACAAATTTGTATATGGACTACCTCGAGAAGAAAGCCCTGGCATCAACCAAATGGAAACTCACATTTTTCTTTCCTTTATGTGGATGACACGTCATCGTCTGGCCCAATGGAAGGGACAAACTCCTCGACTTCCTTACACATTTGAACTCTGGACCACTGTATGTATCGGAAGAAAATGCACACTGACCTGCATTTGCGCACAGACAGCTGCCACCACCCTTCACACAGGAATGGGATGATAAAAACTCTAGTATACAGGACATGCACCATCTTGCACGCAGAGTGTCTACCCCAGGAGCTGGAACACCTCAGAACTGTGTTCGGAAAAAACGGGTATCCAGAATGGCAGATTAGATGCACTCTCCACCCCATCACAACAATACAACTAGTAAAGATGGAAGCAATCATGGAGGAAGAGGCAGCCACTGCCTTTATATCGTACACTGGCACACTACCAGGAAAAATCAGATGCATATTGAAAAAGTACTGAGTAAAAATTGTCTTCTGCCCACCCAACAAAACATGAGTACTACTGAGAAATGTTAAAGATAATCTCGGGTTGTGGAGGGCCAGTGTATACCAGTTCTATGTCAATATGGAAATACATGTATTGGACAGACACGGTGCACTGTCAGACATCATTGCCATGAACACAGGAGACACTCGATCTGACGTATCCCAACATGGTCGCAGAGCACTCAATGTTTACTTGAGACTTGTCCAATAGAGTACAAATGTATCAGGATGTTTACGCAGACTTCCAAATACTGGGACAGTGTCATTAGAGAGGCTGTAGAAATTTGCACCATGGATGATCTCATCAACCGAGATTGTGTCTATAATCTTAGCAAGGCTTTGGAACCAGTAATGGGTTTAATTACGAAGACATTCAGCAAACAAAACAATTTGACAACCAGGACAGGCAGAGCATACTCATGAATGCTACCACAGAAGCCAATGCTAGCATCTCAACATGTGCCGTCAGGCTCAGGAGCTCAGTTTGTCAGCACACCTCACAATGGTGATATGTCTGATCTCCGAAATGTTGAGCCCGTTGGACACTACAAACCAGCATTACAACAATGGGCTGTTCAATTGACAAATACACTGGGAGAAACTGAAGAAGCACAAACTTTCTGCTGATTAACACGACATCAAAATGGCATCAATATGAAAACAACCAATCAAATTATAAATTAATAATGTTACAGTCAACATTATGAATTTATAATGCGATCTATGAATTTTTGTTGCTAGATTTTATACCAAATTTACTGAAGTAAAGAAATTTAATAAATTATGTGGTAAATGGCACTGCCCTTGTAGAGTTTCAATATGTGGATTAAACAAATATTTTTATTTTTATCAGGGGCAAATAAATAGCAGATTTAAGTAAGTTGCTTTAGAAGTGATTAGTTAATTAAAATCAGAAAGCATTTAAAAATTTTTTTTAAATTCATCCACTGCCACTAAGCTTAATCCTGCCTGTCATATCAAAACCAAATAGAAGATTACATCTTGATTTTATTACTGATGCTTTAACTACCAAAAGAATAAGACAGTTTTAACAATTCTATTTTTCAGATGCCAGATTGCCTAACTGTGAAACTTCATGATATTGAAAAGCTCGGTGTACTATCTGCACCCTAACGAAACCACTGAGGTGCCCACTTGACTGCAAAGTGAAAGACTTCACAGAGTATTAAACTTCTGCCTCAAGATTAAGCACTATTCCCTCAATCTTTACTCCTAGGCTACTAGGACTGTGGGATAGTTAGACACGTGCAACAGGGGAGGTAACATGTCTGTTGAAAACCACCATTGTGAAATGGTGCACGACAAGGGGTGCTGCCGATTCGTAACAACACATATTTTCATATTGCAAATTTAGAAATGCAGGAGAGTTACACCATCTCAAGTGGGAGACACTGAAGTACCAACCCTACAGTCCTGATCTCTCCCCATATGATTATCATGCCCTCGGTCTCTTAAAACAGCCTAGGTCAACTAAGTATTCCTGTTGGATGAGGATGTGCAGCAGGCAGTTACAGACTTCTTCGTACAGCAGGATATGGTATTTTACTAAATGGGTGTCTTCAAGCTGGTGGACTGGTGGGATGACTGCCTCAAACCTCAAAGGGATTTTGCATCATTGGTATACCAATTCTGGGCTGTACAACCTTCGAATGGAAACTTTTTGATCATTCCTTATACTTCACGTACATCACATCACAGTCTGACAGTTGATATCAGGAGTCCAATAGTTTATGTGAACAGCCCACAGGTACAGGGAAGAAGTACAACAAAACAAAAACTGCAACCCAATTAGTAACAAGTTCAAAGATATTAAGCCCCAAAGGGCCAACCATTTGCTGATAATTATCTGAAGGTAAGGCCGACATTCAGACACCTTGAGAAGCCGATAAAATCAAAGTAGAAATGAACAAAACACTACACTTAGAAAGCTAGTCGCTGCATTGCGATAAGCGTATTGGTAACAAAGAATATCAGGTGTTAGTCTTCAAGAACGAATGAAGAGAAGTGAAGGTGGAAGCATTAGATCTACTAAATGGGAAAGCACATACTGCTGTCAAAGGAACAACAGCTGTTCTCAAAGAATACAGTTTACGGACGAGTGTAAAGATGACTGTCGCTGACGCTATTAATGTGAACACTGGAAGAATGAATGGTATCATAATTCAACAAAGACAGCTTGCTCAAAAGAAACTAGGAGAGCCACAATTTATCTGGACGTTCTTGGCAGTGCACTTCACATAATAACGAATGGTGAACTTTGAGGAAATAACACATTCACCAAATATCGAGCATCCATTTATCCCAGAACTTGGCGAGAATTATGAGCAACTCAAGATGAATTTTTCAGAGTATTCAAGATGAGATTACTGAAACTTTGGAATGGGGTTGTGATATGAAGAAACTGGAAGGTTTCCTAAGTAGTCCAGTCAAATTGCAGATAAACCTTGCTAAAGGTGGGGTAGAAGAGTTTATTTTTTCAACTCGTTCATATGGTTGGAAAGATTAGAAAACCGAGTTTTGCCAACAAAATTTCGCTTGGGAAAACTTTCTGCAGTCAAAAAACTTGGAAAATTTCGGCCTTTTTTCAGTTTTTTCAAAATATCTCAGTTTCATTTGCTCCTATCGCTTTAATGTCTATTTTCTTTTTTAAAGAGCACAAAATTCTCTACAAATTTGATTCTTGCCATTTTTTTCTACTCCCAATATCTAAGGCGCTACAGCGCCTAAAAAAATACAAATTTTTCAAATTTTGAGCATAGTGGCAAGATACCTTATTTTTGAACACTATTTTTTGTTTCTGTTCGTGTAGTATAAATACATTATACATCATGTTATATGTTGGAATTTACCACCTCACTTTCAGGTATTCAATTTCTCTGTATGCAACATGAGGATTGCTGGGCACCCAACTATTGTGGTTCTTACATCACTACCTCAAGTTCACTATGGGACACCTCTGCCCTGGTATTTGTAAAACTATAAATATAAAAATACATCATTAACACACACACACACACACACACACACACACACAATAATTTGTCTCAGGAAACTGAACTATTATTAGCTGCAATAGGCAACCTAATTAGGTAGGTAATTATTCTTGTGTATAAAAGCCATGCAGCTGACATTAAAAATAAGTAGCTTTATTACAATTAAAATGCATTGTAAGCTACTAAAAAATGTTGACGGTTCTGGGCGTGCAATACTTGTAATATCGCACTTTAGCACACTTGAGACAGATATGAGCATCACTTCCAACGTTTTGATTGGCCAGGTTCCTCAGTGTCACCAGAAATACCTTGAGTTACGGATTCAGGGTCTGTACATAGAGTCGATCCCAGATTGACCTCTTCTTTAAACAGCGATTCAGCCTCAGCAAGTTCGTTGATTTCGTCAGTGGTTTCCTCAACATCCTCCATAACAACTTCTTCACTGTCTTCATATAAAAATTTTGGCATGTTTTCACAGTTGACCCCAATACCTTTCTTACAAATTGAAGAACATTTGAAACCCACTTTTCTGCAGGAGCACGCTCCGCCACAGTTCAGCTTGCATGAGCATGAAACAATGTGAAGAAGTGCTTCAGGTGCTGGATCTTGGCTCATTATAATGGGTATTGGACCGTGGTCACTGTGATTCCAGCCCCATTTCTCAGGAGGTTTCCAGTTTCCCACGCAACTTTGGACTTGTTGGTAAGTCCGCAACGAATGATGTGCAGCATCTTGTGTAGGTGACAACCGTGCAACATTCAGTTTGCTTTTTGTGGCAGACTTGGCAAATAGCTGGTACAGCAAATGGTCTAGTGTGTGGGAACTGCCGACACCTCCACTATACAATGTGATAGGTAACCTTTTCTCCCGCTGTTATTATTTCTACACGGGTAGCATGTGGTTTATTGAATGTGCAAAGGGCTGAGGTTCGGTGTTAATTTTTCGCAACAATATTGCAGCACTTAATTTTTCCTTGACCAAAAAATGTGGATGTTGTATCACATCCGCTAAATGCGTAAGTAAACAGAACATATTCACTGTCAAACTTGTAAGCTGCAGTGGAAAACCACTTGTCTTCTACATTTCTTTTCAATGCCTTGCTCCAAACCGGTCATGAGCACAAGCAGGTCAACATCATCTCCTACAATGACAACACTTCCAAAATCTTTGGTTCTTGAAATGGCAGATGTTACAATCATAACGTCAGCATCTTCTTGTGCCTGGAGCAATTCAATACTACACTCCAGAAATTCCTTTTTAAGAAGTGTGATCAAACACATCTTGTTTTGTTCATTGTACAAGAACTTGTCCTGAGGGACTTGGTTCACCATCTCTGATTCAACCACAACATCAACCGAAGAATGTTTTTTGGACCTACGAATCCTCTCAGCACTCTTTGTGCTACATTTGTCTCCCTCACATGGATGCCCATCAAATACAATAGCAAATTTAGATCCAAAATGACGTTGCAGGTAAGAAACATAGCTTTGGGCTATTGACTTGAAGCAAACATTTCGAGTCCAAGTCACTTTGTGGATAAGGTACCCTCCATCAATGACAAAAAATTTACTCGGTCCACCTGACTTCACATCTTCCACTGGAACGAAGGCCAAAGAATAAATATGCTTTTGTCTGCCTAAGAACAATTCTTACATACTTTTTCTTATAACTGATCATTAACGTCAATCAACTGTAGAAAATGTACAGCACCTGCATGCAATCTTGTTACATGTTGTAACACAAATAAACTTCACGCAATCCGACGTGAATGTGTTCGTAGTTACTGAATATGATGCTGTTTGTCCTGGCCCTGCAGCAGAGTGAGATGGTACATTCCAATGAATAACATGATGAGTAATATGTTTATACCACACAAATAGAAACTGAAATAACAGTGTTCAAAAATTAGGTAATTTGCCACTTTGCTTGAAATTTGAAAAAAAAAAAATGGTATTTTTGACGTGCTGTAGTGCCTTAGATACTGGGAGTAGAAAAAAATGGTAAGAATCAAATTTGTAGAGAATTTTGTGCTCTTTAAAAAAGAAAATAGACATCAAAGTGATAGGAGCAAATGAAACTGAGATATTTTGAAAAAACTGAAAAAAGTACGAAATTTTCGAAGTTTTTTGACTGCAGAAAGTTTTCCCAAGAGAAATTTTGTTGGGAAAACTTCACTTTCTAATCTTTCCAACAACATTAACGGGTTAATAAAATAAAATCTTCTACCCCACCTTTTGCAAGGTACAGGCTTTTTTTCTGACAGTTTCACTGGACTATAAGGTTAAGCTTCAGAAAATACCAAATGTAGGTGACACAAGACAGAACTCCCGAGCAATACAGGCTCTTTCGGCATTTGTTCTTATACCAGAGAGAAGAGACTCACTATTCCAATTCATAGGATCATCTCTTACAGATGAGCAGATCACTAGTTTAATGACCGTGTGTAGAATGCACATGACTATCAGAAGCTGCGCAGCAGCTCACTGGTTCATGGAAAACCATTAAACTGCGCGAAAAAGTTTTGGAATCAAGAACCATCAAGTCTATCAGTTCTCAGTGTGCAGAACAGGCAATCTACTGTCTTCAAGATCTTAATATCTATTGTAAAATGAAGCAGAAACTTTTGTTTGCATTAATTTTGTCCAGCCAGATACAAGAGTGATTTATGATGCAACATTTATCATATTTATACTTATAAGTTAGTAGTTCTGTATTTATTTGTAATTTGTATGTCATAAATAAGAATAAAGTTTTGTAAAAATTGATTTCTTCTGGTTGGGGGTGATAATTATTCGAAACTAAAATAACTGAATATATTTTCATTATCCTTGAACAAAAGTTCATCAATTTATGTCAAGACATGGGGTTACAAAAAACTCATAACCCTATAAAGAGAAGAATATTAGTTTAAAAAAAAAAAATTTGAGGTTCATCACTATGAAACAAGAAACTACCAAAAACTACGAACAGTTCGCATGACAAGACATTACGAGAAAAGTTCAACACACATGGGAACATACCTATTCAACTGCCTTCCAAATGATATCACCCAAATAAAGAACATTAATGCCTTGCACCACACAGTCAGAGAAATATTGTAGAAAACTCGATTTTACTCCTTAAACGAATTTTCTGTTTGTTGGAAGGTAAATTTTAAATAATTATGCATGCACAATTAGAAAATAGACGTAACTGACATGAAATTTTGATAAACAACATGTATGCAAATTTAAACACAGGGAATTTGTCATAACTTTAAAGAATTCAAAACATTGTACAATGCCATCCATTTATTATGCTGCAATCTGTTTTATATAGACACTGAATTGTATAGTACACTACAATAATGTCATTGTGTAATGAGCTTTTACCAGTGATAATATCGGAAACATGTGATAAATGCTGTAAACAACATTGTGACAATGTGAGATCAGTGGCAATTTTTTCAGTCTAAGCTACAAATTAGTGTGTCACCATGACCAGGTTTATTTAGTTACACATTTGTTGGCTTTGCCAACCCACAACCTAACTGTCACCTTGCAACCTAACCTAGACTTCGGGCAAAGCTACAGATTAGCCTGTCACCACAACCAATTTTTTTGCTTTCATTTTTGTTGGCTTTTTTTCAACAAGCCTGTAAATATCCACACCAACAGGTAACAACACTTTAGCCATTAGCATTCTATCAGTGATCCAAGTGGCTGAATAAAATTACGTTTCTTTTGTTTTGGAACATCAGTTATGTACATTAAGAACTGTGGGACTACACATTTCATATTCTCTCTTTTTGAGTTTAATTTTCTTCTGCGCTACTCCTAGTAAAATACCCTCCTCATCTGTTGTTATTAACAAACAAAAATACACTTATGTTAAATGACAACGTTCCTGAAATAGCTAGCTGCAAATTTTACAACAAACCTCCATACAGCATAAATAACTGAAAAATAATGTCTATATTCAAATAAAAACTAAGATGTCACCTGGTCTCAGCCTGTCGTCACAATGTAAATGAATTCTTGGAGCCAAGTATACACGTTAAAATCTACAAATCCATTACAATATCATTTGTCTACAGATCCCATACAACATCATGTAATGATGTGCTGGCAACTCTAATTTTTGTTTGTGAGTAAATACAGAAACACTTCGTAGTAACATGCATGTGTATTTTGATGAATCCAATTCTAGAAATAGTGACCAAAGGATCAAAAATAATTTTAAAAAAATGTAATCCCCACCGTTGCAAGGGGTATTTATAATGTTGAAGTATCCTTATCATGATGTTATGACCAATGGAGTACAGTTACAGAAAATACCACTAGGATAATTCTTCTGTTTTCCACTGTCACTTGTTTTAAAGGAAACAAGAGTTGCAAGTGATGTTATATGTAACATTGTCAAATTTTTATCTACTGGTCTGATATGAACATCTTATTCTTGTAGTGTTCTTGCACACGTTAGTTTGGCTTTTGCTATACACTTAATTGTTTCACATCACAACATAATCGAATGTCTTGCAGCCAACATCTGACAACTTTTTCTAGTCACATCTAAATCATGATGGATCTGGACTTAAAACATTAAAGTTTCCGCGAACAAAATACAGTATTTGCATAAACCGTTGTTTATATCTCGATTTCATGCTAACGTATTTTGATATGCGTCTATTATTTGAAAGTAAACTTGCACCAATGTTTTCGCACAACATGAAACGTTTACTCTTGCTGGCAACCAAGTACAAAATGACTTCTTCAGAAACGGATGGTTTATTTCTCTTAGTAAGTATACATTTGCCTTGAGTTCATGAACTTCAATGGAAACAACTGTCACCAAAACTGCATGTCACAATTTCTGCTATAAAACGTAAGCCTTACAAATATACATTGCAACTGGACTAAAAGAGCATCAACAACTGAAACACTCTCCAACCTAGTTTTTCATAAACACCTGCTATAATTTTGCGATCTACAGTGACTGACGTCTGACTATTTTGATGATAAGCCCGGAACATCGACAAAATGATTGTAAAAAAAATCGTCTGCTTCATTTAGAATGCCTTATTACCTGACTATGCCTACGCAAAGTTACTTACTCGCCACCGCCATTTAGAGGTGGTTTCAGCATAAACGTACGCCTCTGTATACTCTTCGAAGTTGACGCTAATCTCCGACACAGCAACAATCCCCTAGACGAAAACATTTTCACCTCCTCCTTCTACGAGGTCATTAACAACAGACACCCAGATCTTCGGGGGACCAAAATATCAAAGTTCTTAAACGTTGGAGACCTTCCGTATATCTACAACGATTCGCAGCAGTTCGTCACCAGACTACGCGATAAATCCAACAAGAAACTGAAATGAGTACGGTACACCTGGCGTTAGGATGAAACTGACCGATTGAATATGACGTGAACGTAAACATTTAGGCTACACTGCACATTAGCCTGTTATTGCAACCTTCATTTGGCATTCGTTGATTTCGCCAACTCACAATCAAATCATCACCTTTCAGCCTAACCTACAGCTCTGACGACACCACAGATCAATCTATCACCACCACCAAATCGACCAATTACTGCCAAACACCAGTTGTACCGTACTCATTTTAGCGACTCATTTGAAACAGTTGATACACGTCCGACTGTATTTCCAAGCCATATCCATAAAAATTTCAGTACTACACAAAAAATTATCTAACGGCTAGTTTACACGACGACATTAGGTTGCGCTACTCATTTCGCGCAAATGGTAGACATAGTGACACTACTGTAATTTCAGTTTTAAGTGCCGGGATCGTGTCTGAATAAAGGTTTTGGCAGCCATACGATTTTTTTTTTCCTTTATTGAATTTCAATTCCCCCCGAAGGGGGCGGGCTGGCAGCAGCTTAGGACGCCGCTCTGCAGCCTACAGATTTTCTGACAAAAAATACAGGAGAATAAATAATAATAAAAAACAGGCGATAAAATCGGGGACTTAGTGAGTAACAAGGTGAAAAGAAAACGGGGAAATTAAAACAAGCAACAGAGGGATGATGAAGCGAATAAAAATACATACGGAGCAGACAGGGAAAAACAATAGACAATTAAAAAAAACACGGCGACAGTGTGGATTCTGTTCGCAAAGTATATAAAATTCACACCTAGCAACAGCATGGTTTCTGTTCGCAACACAACACTGAATAGTCACTAGAACACAGCACGAAAAAGTCGGCAAAGGTGACACCACAGTCGAGAGCAGGTGGGGGGAAACTGGACAGGAGATGGGAAAACAAAAAAGGGGGGAAAGGAGAGTAAAAGCGAAGGGGGGGGGGGAAGCGGGAAAGGAGCTGATGCAGGATGAGGACCCACAAGAGGGGTGGGGGGCAGACGCGACAGGGAGGGGGGGTAGGCAGAGGAGGGGAATACAAAAGGACTGGGGGGGAGAAGGGAGGTAGGGAGAGGTGTAGTGGGGAGGAAACAGGACGGAAGGGGGGGGGGAAGAGGGAGCCCAGCGAAAGGACAGAGGAAAGGAGGGGGAGGGAAAGCCATACGAGTAGTGGCGGAGTCAAAATTTGTCTGCGTAAGAAATGAAATAAGAAACGTATTGCCCAAAGAAAAGAAGTGAGCTAGGTTTCTCAACGACTTTGCTGAAAGAAGTTGTTGTGGGAGATCCAAGAAGTTATTTCACTCATCTGAGAATATCACTGGAACGGTTCACGTTTCTTTCTAACGCAATAAGGAAGAAAGATACTGTAATGCGTGAAGCACTGTCGGCAGGGCAGAAACTACAGTTCACAATGCCTTTCTTGGTGAGTGGGGATTCGTACTCGTCTCTTCAGTGCCTATACTTCGTTCCAACAGATTCCAAATTAGTTCCAGCTGTTTTTGATGTCATCTATATGGGGATTTAGAGAACAAAAAATACATATACAAACAATTGCAGTGCGGAATACCATTACAACCCAATATAATGTGGCGTCATACTACAAGGTGATGGCTTTAGACAGACAGTCCTCCTCCTTCGCTCAATACTTCTTTAGCACCATAACACATTGCCCTGAGTAGTAATATTGTTTCTTTTAGCTCTCAGCCAAGAAACGCATTCGCTTAGCATTAATTAGCGATTGGATTGCTTCCGTAACTTCAGTGTTGCATTGTTCTGGCAGCTTCCGCATTTGCGCCACAATACTCTTGTTAAAGTGGAATTTCATCATACTCCCCAGGCTGTTGTGTGATTACTCTGTCTTCGTGCCCTGTCATCTCGCTAACTGTGAGCCGCTACAGAAACACTGAACATTGTCATTGATTTTTCTTGAACTGGGCGCCCGTGGTTCACTTACTGTGTCCTCCGATGCCAGAAAATTTTCTTCATCATTTGCTTTATCATCATCCTCAATGAGAAAAAACGAGACTGTTAGAGCCTGAGTTGAAGGGCACCTGATTACATCTACATCTACATCTAAATCCATACTCCGCAAGCCACCTGACGGTGTGTGCCGGAGGGTACCTTGAGTACCTCTAGCGGTTCTCCCTTATAGTTTGGTACCATTCTAATGAACTACAATGTCTGGATATGTAATCCTAATTATTTTTGACAGGCACCTCGGCCTCAGGATGAATTGCAGGGTACAGCGGAAAAGCTTGAAATCTAATGGAACTTAGCAAGCAGTACTCTAAAACTGGCAGCAGAGCCCAGACCTCTCGGCTTGCTACAAGATACAGTTTTATTTGGCGATGACGCTTTAATGTTGAGATCATATTTAATGAGGCCTTAAGGAAGCAATCAAAGTTGGTCAGTGAGGTCTTATTCAAAGCATGCATGGTCTACTGAGTTTCAACAAAAGGTTATTCAGTTATAGATTGTCGAGAGTCTGTGGTATTGTGAAAAAAGTGTTTGGAATTCTAGTTTCCAAATTTCGCTTGTGTGAAAAATCTGAGATAAGGAAAGGATAAGTACTTTATTTCAGTTTCTGTAACAATGTGTCACATCGACAACAACTTTAATCTTGGTACAGTTAAGAGCTCCTTTAAGCCATATGGAGACAGAATCTGACTCATTTATTTTACGATGATTCCTCGTCCTGAGAACACATTCTTAAGTATCGCAGATAAGCACAGTATACTATTCTATGGAGTATATATACAGGGTTATTCGGTTCTAGGCGCTGCAGTCCGGAACCGCGGGACTGCTACGGTCGCAGGTTCGAATCCTGCCTCGGGCATGGATGTGTGTGATGTCCTTAGGTTAGTTAGGTTTAAGTAGTTCTAAGTTCTGGGGGACTGATGACCTAAGATGTTAAGTCCCATAGTGCTCAGAGCCATTTGAACCATACAGGGTTATTACAAATGATTGAAGCGATTTCACAGCTCTACAATAACTTTATTATTTGAGATATTTTCACAATGCTTTGCACACACATACAAAAACTCAAAAAGTTTTTTTAGGCATTCACAAATGTTCGATATGTGCCCCTTTAGTGATTCGGCAGACATCAAGCCGATAATCAAGTTCCTCCCACACTCGGCGCAGCATGTTCCCATCAATGAGTTCGAAAGCATCGTTGATGCGAGCTCACAGTTCTGGCACGTTTCTTGGTGGAGGAGGTTTAAACACTGAATCTTTCACATAACCCCACAGAAAGAAATTGCATGGGGTTAAGTCGGGAGAGCATGGAGGCCATGACATGAATTGCTGATCATGATCTCCACCACGACCGATCCATCGGTTTTCCAATCTCCTGTTTAAGAAATGCCTTTTCCGTAAGATTTTCCAAACCGTCGGCTGTGGTACGTTTAGCTTCCTGCTTGCTTTATTCGTCGACTTCCGCGGGCTACGCGTGAAACTTGCCCACACGCGTTCAACCGTTTCTTCGCTCACTGCAGGCCGACCCGTTGATTTCACCTTACAGAGGCATCCAGAAGCTTTAAACTACGCATACCATCGCCGAATGGAGTTAGCAGTTGGTGGATCTTTGTTGAACTTCGTCCTGAAGTGTCGTTGCACTGTTATGACTGACTGATGTGAGTGCATTTCAAGCACGACATACGCTTTCTCGGTTCCTGTCGCCATTTTGTCTCACTGCGCTCTCGAGCGCTCTGGCGGCAGAAACCTGAAGTGCGGCTTCAGCCGAACAAAACTTTATGAGTTTTTCTACGTATCTGTAGTGTGTCGTGACCATATGTCAATGAATGGAGCTACAGTGAATTCATGAAATCGCTTCAATCATTTGTAATAGCCCTGTATATACATGATACTTAAGAACGTGTTCTCAGAACGAGGAATCATCGTAAAATAAATGAGTCAGATTCTGTGTTTTCATATGGCTTAAAGGAGCTCTTAACTGTAGCAGGATTAAAGTTGTTGGTGATGTGAGACATTATGTGACAACCCTGTAAAATGGATTCATATCCTTCAACAGTTAACGTTTTCGCAAGTGTAGTAAGGACTCCAAACGCGCAAAACATCTCCCCCCCCCCCCATACCGTAACACTACTTCCTCTGTATTTCACTGTTGGCACTACACATGACCTCAGGTAATGTTCTCCAGGCATTCATCTGATCCGAACCCTTCCATTGGACCACCACAAGGTATAGAGCGATTTATCATTCCAAATCACTAGTTTCCACTTATTCACTATCCAGAGGCGTTTCTCTTTACGACTTCTCAAGGGTCACTTAGTAATGCCTACAGAAATGAGTGTATTACGAGGAGTTGCTCGACCATTTTAATCCATTCTTTTAAACATCTTAAGCACAGTCATTGTGCTAACTGGACTGCTGGCAAAATTTTGGAAGAATGGCTCTGAGCACTATGGGACTTAACATCTGAAGTCATCAGTCCCCTAGAACTTGGAACTACTTAAACCTAACCAACCTAAGGACATCACACACATCCATGCCCAAGGCAGGATTCGAACCTGCGACCGTAGCAGTCGCGCGGTTCCGGACTGAAGCGCCTGGAAGCGCTCGGCCACACCGGCTGGCTAACATTTTGGAACTCTCGCGAATTCATGCGATTTTTTTTTCACAACTACCCTCTACAATGTTCGATGATCCCTGACCATGTCAGTAAATGATGTCTACCTGATGTAGGTTTACCTGTGGTTGTTCTTTCGCATTTCTGCTTCACTTTCACATCAACAACAATCAACTTGGGTAGCTCTGGAAGGATTGACAAGTCCATGATTGATTACTCGGGTAACATCCACTGACTAGTTCATGTTCAGAATCACTGAGCTCTCTCGACCAACTTATTCTGTCGTTACTGGTTCTCTACTTATAATACACACTCTCCTCATACTACTGAAACCTCTATTCGTAACTTTTCTGATTTATTTGGGAAGTTTCAGCATTTGTTGCTCTTCTTTCCGTAATTTGCATTTTGTTAGGCATTAGTTTTTCAGATTAATTTGAGATGTTTCAGCATTTGTTGCTCTTATTTCCACAATTTGCATTTTGTCAGCCATTAGTTTCCGGCCTTTATGGTTGTCCATTTTGTTGTGGTGTTTCTTTGCTGTGAAACAGCGGCATCATCAGTGCTGTTGACGAAGCTGGTGCGGCCAATGCAGGTGTACTCACCATGCTTCTCTTCTGAAGTTACGTATCTTCGCGTTTGGCAATCTCTCGGAGTTGGAAGGCTGCAACAGCCTTAGCGTTACGACGTCCGCCGTGACGTGGAGCTCGTCGCTGGAGAAGTCGCCTGGTAGATGGACTGCCCATCTGAGTGATCTCGTCTGTAACAGCTGCAGCTGTTGCGGATTAGATGCTGCAGTATTCCTCCATATGACTTCTGCATATGCCATCACCAGTCGTACGAGGGTTTTGTGCATGATTGTGCTCAGATGTTCAGGAAATGGTCCCGGATGTAGCACTGAGTAAAGCTTCCTGATTCTACCCAGTGCCTTTATGAGAACTTCTTTGACGTGTGGCCGTCACGTAATACATTTGTCTGGTGTCGTGCCCTCGTTTTTTGTAGTGACACACCATGGGATGGGTCTTTCCCAATCTGTTACTTCTCAGAGTTTTGCTGCAACCATCTTGTGACAAGTGACGACGGCTTGCGCCTTCGGGGCATTATACACCAGTCGCCACTTAGTTGCCCAGTCTTCCAGGTCATTTGCTGCAGCCTGCAATCGCCGCTGCATCATCTGTATCTACGTGCTGCGTCTGTATATAGCCGTATCGTCCGAGATCGGGCGACTTTCGCTTGATCCGTATGGAGCAGGTCGGCAGTGTACAAACAGAAGAGCTGTGGCCCAAAGACAGAAGCTTGCGGTGCACCGATGAGTATTCGACGCCACGTGCAAATTCCACAGCCTGCCCAGACGCGAAACGAGCGACCTGCGAGACAGCTCTGCAGGATTTTCACATGTGACATGGGCACCCCCAGTATAAAGATTTATAGAGGAGGCCATCACGCCACATAGTATCAAATGATCAGAAGTGCACCCAAGTATTCGTATCGCTCCACAGCGCACAATGCTTCCTCTGCTAAGCCGTTCTCACACGGAACGTGTTTATCATCGTGAAGCATGCTAGATGTGGTGTCCCTCGAGGTTGCTGCACGCTCTGGAACGCTCTCCTTACATCTCACGGAACACAGCGTGCTCCTCATCGCGATTCGCGACGACAGCGCTTTCCAGCGGCAGTTCCCGGTTGCACCTAGGGCGCAAATCACAGTTTCTTCAGAAAAATGAACGCGCGTAAAATAGCTGTATTAACTCTTTTAACGGTCGTTGGAGAACAACAGAGAAAAACGCGAAGAAGATGGTGGACTCGTCGGTGGTTTGAGCAACGAATGGTTTGTAGAGGAACACTACATAATGATGTACACTTGTCTGAGATACATACTATGAGGGTCATTTCAAAACTACTGCACACTGAAACATACAATTGAAGAAAATACTTTATTTCACAAAATACTTTTACAAGTCTTCAATGTAATCTCCATTCTAGCTTATGACAGCTTCCCAACGTTTTGGAAACTTCTTTATTCCGGCACCTTCATTGTTGAGCTGTCTGATTACTCGAGCCACCTCATTGGAAGCTTCATCAATTGTATCAAAACATTTGCCAAGAACTATTCCTTCCATTTGCGAAACAACTCGAAGTCTGGTGAGCTCATATCACGACTATATGGTGGGTGGGGAAGTATTTCCCATTCATATGTGTCGAGCGTTTCTCTCACTGGTAGGGCAGTATGCGGTCTTCCATTATCGTGCAAAATGAGGACACCGGCTACAAGCAATCTGGTCTTCTTTGACAAATTTTCGGGCGCAAAACATTTTGCAGAAACAGCCTGTAGTATGCGCATGAAGTAAACGTTCCCTGGGGCACTCTATTTGTAGCTATGACTCCATCATATCATCGCAAAGATCATAATCAATCTCACCGGAAATTTTTTCGGGCGTGAAGAGTCGGAGCTTTCCCATTGTGACGACTCAGATTTCAGTTCTAGTTCAAAATCCCGCACCTAAGTTCCATCTAGTGCAACAACCCTTTTCAGAAGCTGTTCTCTTTCTGTTCGATAACGTTTAAGCAATTCTTCTGCGATTATTTTGTGATCCGCTTTCTGTTTTTCAGTTAGACTATGTGGAACCGATCTAGCAACAATTTGTTTCATCTTTAGCTTTCCAGTTATGATTCTGCAAACTGAAGCGTCAGACATTTCGTCACACGTTTTTCGTCGATCCTCTCTCAAAATGTCATTGTCAGTAACCTGAGCAGCTGATGGCCTTGAATTTCTTCAGATATCCTCAGTGCTTACCCGACCTTCACGGAAACGAACGAACCACCGTGGTACTGTGCCGCGATCCACTAAACTATTCCTACACACTTTCCTCAAAGCGCTGTAAATTTCCGCTGGATTCTTTCCACGTAGGCGTTGGATTTTGCTGTTGGAGAATTTTAGGAAGGAGTGGTTCACCTGTAATGGAGACCGCGAGACTGCATATAGGACGCTGTTGCGACCTATTCTTTACCAGGTCGGATTGAAGGAAGGCATCGAAGCAATTCAGAGGTGGGCTGCTAGATTTGTTACCGGCAGGTTCGAACAACACGTAAGTGCTACGGAGATGCTACAGGAACTCAAATGAGAATCCTTGGACGGAAGGTGACCTTCTTTTCAAGAAACAATACTGATAAAATTTAGAGAATCGGCATTTGAAGCTGAGTGCCGAACGATTTTACTGCCGCCATATAAACTGCGCATAAGAACGACGAAGATACGAGAAATTAGGGCTCATACGGAGGCATTTAGACAATCGTTTTTCCCTCGCTGTATTTGCAAGTGGTACAGGAAGGGAAATAATAAGTATTGGTACAGGGTACTCTCCGCCAGGCATCGCACGTCGGCATGCGGAGTATCTATGTAGATGTAAGAACGCTGGTTATTACATGTAAACCGACCGGACTCGATTTCAGCTTCCACTTTAAAACTGAATTGCTCACGACACAGCCACGTGAACCAGCAAACACACATTATGAAAGCACACCGAAAGTCTTGCTCACAACTGACATGAATTTAAACTTCATGACGCCATCGTAACGGTCGCGCATGCGCAGTGTGCAGAAATTTTGAAATGGCCCTTGTAGCAGAAGCTAATCGCTAACGCAGTTGAATCTTCGTCTCATTTTCGATTTTAAATCGAATGTAGATAAAGTATAGTATATCCATATGCTCAATGTTGATTTGCCTACCATCACACTGAAGTAACGTAATTCATCACATAGGTTCTAGTATCGGGATCCGCTTAGGAATTTAATGGAGGAGGATATCTTTTTGAATCCGCTAACTATCACCGAAAAAGATATATACCAGCAAGATACAAACATGAGACACTCCATAAAGCCAAAAGATAAGTATGTACATGATGTAATAAAATTCCCTATACAGACTTCGAGGACAGGTTTCTTACACCAAAATAAGAAAAATGTCCAGTAAATATGAGCTCTAAAATGCATTCTTCAAGAGCTACGAGCAGTTGTTTAGTAAAAGAGCTGTATTTTCACAGTATCGTAGATGATTTAGTGCATATCTTACTGGATATTGATTTTCTCTGGTGTAAGGAAACTGTCCTCGATGTCTGTAAACGGATTTTAGTTGCACCCTGTATATTTTACACAACGTTTCGTAATAGCAACAACTTCCAGTGTGTAACTTGTGTTTGATTTCTGACACAGACTAGCAGTCACATTTACATTGCTCGTGACGGGAGAAACATTCCTGTCGTTGACCTATGCAACAAGATTTGGAGCAAATACGTTGTTTATAATAAACAACATCGATTATTGCACAGACTACTTCTATTTAATAAGAAAGACCCGGAATCCATTAGAACACAAAAAATGAAAAAAACTGATAGTAGCTAGCCACAAACCTGCTACCTGTCTCTTTACAAGTTTCTGTGCCATAATTTACGCTATTGAACTATGACATATTGTAACAAAATCGACGCACTTTTGATGGATCATCATTGTGCTGTAGCACTGAAACGGTACATAGTACACAAGTTATAACATTAAAAACGTCAAATGCAGCAAGCTTTTAACACCCAATTAGTGGTTTCCTGTCATTTTATTATAACATATCGTACCCTTTTCAAGAGGTTCTCAGTGTGCTGGTGCTCTGATACACCTTTTATTCATACCATTTTTGTATAATTAAAGAAACCACCAAATACGGAATTTGACCCCCATAAAATATGGCATCTCGTAAGTTCTGAATAGTGACATAAAACCATCTCATTGGCCACAATACTCTCCACGAAGCAAGGATCTGACGAGCCAAATTCTTCATTTCACGCTTCGCATTGTAATGGAATGTGGAGTACCATGGCGTGACGTCACCATATCCTCGTCCATGTGCGTTTTCACGACCCGTGAGAGGACGACTTTGTCGCAGCAGCTGATGTATGGTGGAGTGACCCCGCTGAAACCCGAACTGCTCGTCTGGCATGAGCCTTTGTGCGACGAGATAGACGTGTGAAGCGCGAAAAGGGACTCTAGTAGGGTAAAATCTGGAGAGTACACGTCTGCTAGGGCGCATGGATCTTCAGGCGCTCAATATTTAATGCTCTATTAGCTGGAGCACCCGGCGTTGCACGGGTGTAGACTTATTCCAGTCTTCTATTGGTTCATCTCTTCCTTGTCCCTCTCCCTGTCCATCTCTACATCTACGTTTACATGGGTACTCTGCTCCTCCTTCTCTCCCTCTCTGTCCACCTTTTCCACCCCCTCTAATCTACTTCCTCCACCCCCACTCCTACCCCTCCCTTTGTTCTTCTCCTCCTTCCCCTCTCTATGTCCATCAGATCCTTGCCCCACCGTCCGTTTCCTCCTAGGAGACATACATAGAGTTCGTCTCCTACTTCTCACTCCTCCTCTCCCTCTCACTGTTCATCTCCTGCTCCCCTTCTCTCTGTCCATATCCTTCTCCTCCTCTCTTTGTCTATCTCCTCCTCCCACTCTCACCGCCCATCTCTTTCTCCCACCATTTCTGCCGATCTCCTCCTCTCCCTCTCACTGTTCACCTCCTGATCCCCCTCTCTCTGTCCATTTCCTTCTCCTGTCTTTGTCTACCTCCTCCTCCTACTCTCACTACCCATCTCTTTCTGCCGCTATTTCTGTCGATCGCCTCCTCTTTCCTATCTCTGTCCATCTCCTCCTCCTCTCCCTCTGTGTGTCCATTCCCTCCTCCCAGTTCTCACTCGATGTTATCACCCCCACCCCAGTAGAAGGGTGGTGGTCCTAGACCCAAAGCAGTAGTATATAAATGAGAGTTCTGGCTTAAAAAGCACATTGATTAAAAATTTCAGGATATAAACCAAGATTTTAATTTCACCATATCCCCCAACCAAAACTTTATCTACACCTGCAAAACGAAATTTTCATTTAACAAAAAAATAAATTATCCATTTAAAAGTTAATGTTCTAAAAACTAAATTAAAAAAAAATTAAAATTTATTCAAATTCAGTAACATGAATCGAACAATCTTTATTTTTTTTACCCCAATACATAAAATTCAGTCAATATATTTCTCTAATTTTTCATCATCTTCTGAAAGGATTTTAGTATAACGATCTGGAAGAGTAATTTCAAATTTATTATTTAAAAGTAATAAAACTTTTTCACCATATTTAGTTGAGAAAGTTTGAACTTTTGACGCATTGTAAGATTTATGATTTTTCAGTTTTGATAGTTTAATGAACACTTATGCACAACCATTACTACAACAGTTAAATTCACTTACTAGATTTTTCAGTGCTATAAATTTTGTTCATTTTGTTTTGGTTTTATTTGTGTAGAAAAAATTTTAAGCTTTCAAAAATTAAAACATTTTGAAAAATGAGGACAAACAAATATGGACAACATACGAGAAAGAAAGTAAATGAATGAATAAAATGGAAGTAAATGGGGACTGATGCAAAATGAGGCCAACAAAAAATGGACAACAGATTTTTTATTCATGTACTTTCATTTATTTGCTTTCTTTCACATACGTTGTCCATTTCTTGTTGTCCTTTCAATCTCCATTTACTTCCATCATTGCTGGCCGGTGTGGCCGAGAGGTTCTAGGCGCTACAGTTCTGCCTCGGGCATGGATGTGTGTGATGTCCTTAGGTTAGTTAGGTTTAAGAAGTTCTAAGTTCTAGGGGACTGATGATCTCAGCAGTTAAGTCCCATAGTGCTCAGAGCCATTTTTGAACTTCCATTTTTCATTCATTTACTTTCATTCACATGTGGTGTCCATTTTTTGTTGTCCTCATTTTTCATCAGTCTCCGTTTACTTCAATTTTTCATTCATTTACATTCTTTCACATATGTTGTCAATTTTTTGCTGTCCTCATTTTTCATCAATCTCCATTTACTTCCATTTTTCTTTCATTTACTTTCTTCCACATATGTTGTCCATTTTTTGTTCTTCCCATTTATCAAAACGGTTTAATTTTTAAAAACTTAAAATTTTATCTATATAAATAAAATCAAAACAAAATCAACAAAATTTATAGTGCTGAAAATCTTAACAGTTATAGTAATGGTAGTGCAGAAGTTTTCACTAAATTATCAGAACAGAAAGAACCATAAATCTTACAATGTTTCAAAAGCTGACATTTTGTCAACTAAATATGATGAAAAAGTTTTATTACTTTTAGATAATAAATTTGAAATTGCTCTTCCAGATCATTATACTAAAATCTTTTCAAGAGATGATGAAAAATTAGAGAAAATTATTTGACCGAATTTAATATATTGAGGTAAAAAAGAAAATAAAGAGTGTTCGATTCACGTAATTGAATTTGAATAAATTTTAAAATTTTTATTTATTTATTTTTTAATTTAGTTTTTAGAATAATGAATTTTAAATGAATAATTTATGTTTAGTTAAATAAAAATTTCGTTTTATGGGTGTAGATAAATTTTTGGTTGGGGATATGGTGAAATTAAAATCTTGGTTTACATCCTGGAATTTTAATCAATGTGTTCTTTGAGCCATAACTCTCATTTATATACTACTCATAGCATTTCTTTCCAGGGTATAAATAATCTGTGTACCGAACTTGTTTGAAGTATTTCCCGTGGTTTAGGATGAGCTTTTTACTGGTGGCTTTGCCTGTATACACACATGTCAAATATATTTCACACATTGTTGTTGTTGCAGTCTTCAGTACAAAGACTGGTTTGATGCAGCTCTCTGTAATACTCTATCCTGTGCAAGCCTCTTCATCTCCAAGTAGCAACTGCAACGGACATCCATCTGTATCTTCTTATCTGCTTAGTGTATTCCTCTCTTGGTCTCTCACTACTATTTTTATCCTCCACGCTTCCCTCCAGTACTAAATTCGTGATGCCTTGATGCTCAGAACGTGTCCAACCAATGGATCCCTACTTCTAGTCAAGTTGTGCCACAAATTTCTCTTCTCCAAATTCTACTCAGTATCTCCTCATTAGATACGTGATCTATCCATCTAACCTTCAGCATTCTTCTGTAACAGCACATTTCAAAAGCTTCTGTTTTCTTCTATATTTCCCATATATTTAAAATACTTCACACGTATTTGTGCACATGTTTCACCTGTATCTCTAGCGATTTTCGCTCTGCGGTTTCATTTTCACGTAGCTCATTGTTTACTGTGTGAATACTGTCAGCAAAATATATCTCGAATACAAAGAAGTAACAAATTAAAACGTCGTGGTTAATGCGGTAGTTTCACTGCATGAACAGTGAAACTGGGTAAGAGATAAACTTCTTTACTTTCATCATTTTATGAGGGCTCTCAGCGAGAAAAAGTTTCGTAAAGGTTTGAAATCGCGACCCATGCGACAGCGAGCGCCACCTTATAACATGTCTCGAAACAACACCCATAAAAACGAGATTTTTACGGGGTTCATACCTCAGGTTCTGTTGCTGGTAGAAAGGTAGGGTCAAGGATTTTGGATAGCCCTTCGGCTAGGGACCATTTCATCTTACTGTAAACATCCTACAATACATGGTCGAAATTTGAATCTTACACAGTTCCTACAGCTTAGGCAAATTGAGCTAATCGTATGTTTTTTTTGCGTCATATGTGGTCTGTGATGCGCTTTAATGGGGCTTATGGAGCCACCATTTAGTTCATGGGCCATAATGGGAAACACCCCAAAAATATGATTTTTGGGTACCAAAACTGAGCCGCGGATTCCAAGACGGCTATGCACAGCAAATGGTTGATAGTCTTATGATATATTCCTAAGATCCCAATCTCGAACAATCTGGAAAATTTGCTTGGTATCTTTATTCGATTCCGAGGTACAGAGGCTGAAAGTTACCTTACTTGTATACGTACAGTCCTTTGTGAGGGGAAAACGTAGTTTATAAAGTGACGTAGCACGGAAAAATATGCTGTAAAATGTCTTCGTTATCATCAGAAAGGTTATGGCAACCCCTTGCTGCAGTACTGAAGCACACTGCAAACTTTTTTTGCAGTTAAAATCAGGTCTGAGACGTAAAATTAGTTTTGCGTTATTTCGATTTCAGATAAGTAAACTATCAAAATTTTACTGATGTCTACAGATATTTTCATATGAGTGACATGACTTGGCGTGCAGGGAAGAGAAGCGAAGCTGACGAAAAATGCTCCTATTGGGGCACAAAAAAAGCGAATATGCTCCTGTTTATGAAAAGACTGACTGAAAAGTGGGATACCAGCTGCCTCATTCCACCTCCCTCAACACCTTCAAAAATTTTCCCAAAAATTCTGGCATGCAAACATATTCACGCTTTTTATATTGAGAGAGTGGGTAACAGACGCAAAAGTACACTACTAGCCATTAAAATTGCTACACCACGAAGATGACGTGCTACAGACGCGAAATTTAACCGACAGGAAGAAGATGCTGTGATATGCAAATGATTAGCTTTTCAGAGCATTCACACAATGTTGGCGCCGGTGGCGACACCTACAATGTGCTGCAATGAGGAAAGTTTCCAACCGATTTCTCATACACAAACTGCAGTTGTCCAGCGTTGCCTGGTGAAACGTTGTTGTGATGCCTCGTTTAAGGAGGAGAAATGCGTACCATCACGTTTCTGACTTTGATAAAGGTCGGATTGTAGCCTATCGCGATTGCGGTTTATCGTATCGCGACATTACTGCTCGCGTTGGTCGAGATCCAATGACTGTTAGAAGAATATGGAATCGATGGGTTCAGGAGGGTAATACGGAACGCCGTGCTGGATCTGAACGGCCTCGTACCACTAGCAGTCTAGATGACAGGCATCTTATCTGTATGGCTGTAACGGATCGGGCAGCCACGTCTCGATCCCTGAGTCAACAGATGGGTACGTTTGCAAGACAACAACCATCTGCACGAATAGTTCGACGACGTTTGCAGCAGCATGGACTATCAGCTCGAAGACCGTGGTTGCGGTTACCTTTGATGCTGCATCACAGACAGGAGCGCCTGCGGTGGTGTGCTCAACGACGAACATGGGTGCATGAATGGCAAAACGTAATTTTTTCGGATGAATCCAGGTTCTGTTTACAGCATCATGATGGTCTCATCCGTGTTTGGCGACATCGCGGTGAACGCAAATTGGAAGCGTGAATTCGTCATGGCCATACTGGCGTATCATCCGGCATTATGGTATGGCGTGCCATTGGTTACACGTTTCAGTCACCTCTTGTTCGCATTGACGGCACTTTGAACAGTGGACGTCACATTTCAGATGTGTTACGACCCGTGGCTCTACCCTTCATTCGATCCCTGCGAAACCCTACATTTCAGCAGGAGAATGCACGACCGCATGTTGCAGGTCCTGTACGGGCCTTTCAGGATACAAAAAATGTTCGACTGCTGCCCTGGCCAGCACATTCTCCAGATCTCTCAGCAATTGAAAACGTCTGGTCAATGGTGGCCGAGCAACTAGCTCGTCACAATACGCCAGTCACTACTCTTGATGAACTGTGGTATCGTGTTGAAGCTGCATGAGCAGCTGTACCTGTACACGTCATCCAAGCTTCGTTTGACTCAATGCCCAGGCATATCAAAGCCGTTATTACTACCAGAGGTGGTTGTTCTGGGTACTGATTTCTCAGGATCTATGCACCCAAATTGCGTGAAAATGTAATCACATGTCAGTTCTAGTATAATATATTTGTCCAATGAATACGCGTGTATCATCTGCATTTCTTCTTGGTGTAGCAATTTTATGGCCAGTAGTGTAGTAAGTACTGGAAGATAGTTGACAGTGACTGTGGTGTAGAAAGAACGAAGGAGACAATGGCAGTGTGAGAGAAAGAAAGGGAATCAATGACAGTGAAACATAGTTGACAGTGAGAGAACGCTAGGAAAAGAGTGAAGGAAACAGTGCTCTTGGGAAAGGAATAAAGACAAAGAGAATGTGGAAGTGGGTGACAGGCACTGATAATGAGAAACAGAGTCTATGACAATGACAACAAGGAAGAGAGAATAGTGACATCGAGAAGAGACAGCAGCAGTGGGAAGGAAAGAATCAGATAGCAGCAGTAAGGGAGAGAGAGAGCAAGAGGGAGGCAGCGACAGACGAGACTGTGGTGGTAGGACAGTACGAAGGAAAACGTGACCGAGAGACAGCAGACAAGGATAGGTAGAGAGAGACACAAAGAGATAGTGACACTGAGTTGGGCTAGAGTGAGAAAGGGCAGCTGGGAGTGGATGGGTATGAGAGACTTCCAGCGACAGAGTAGTGGGTGAGAGCGAGTTACAGCTAGGGGAGCTTGTGGAAGTGAGTGATGAGTAAGATGTTAAAAAGGGCGCAAATGTGTCCGCATGCCAAAATTTTTGGAAAAATTTTCAAAGCCGGTGCTAGACAGAAAACATCTTACGAAATTGCACTAAATGCTTTCTCTGAGTGAACAATTAGTTCATGAGCCCACACGAATTGTAAATGGTTGCGAAAGAACACTCGACCTCTTAGCCACAAATAATCCTGATCTAATAGAGAGCGTCATGACGGGTACAGGGATTAGTGAACACAAGGTCATTGTAGCGAGGTTCAAAACCGTATCAACCGAAACCACTAAAAATAAACGCAAAATATATCTATTTAAAACAGCAGATAAAAATTCGCTTGATGCCTTCCTAAGAGAGAGTCTTCATCGCTTCCAAGCTAATTATGTAAGTGCAGACCAGATATGGCTCAAATTCAAAGATAGAGTATCGACAGCAATAGATAGATTTATACCGCATAAGTTAATAAGAGACGGGACTGGTCGACCGTGGTACACAAAACACGTCAGAACACTGTTGCAGAAGCAACGAAAAAAGCATGCCACATTCGGAAGAACGCAAAATCCCTAAGACTGGCTAAGTTTCACGGAAGCTCGAAATTTAGTGCGGACGTCAATACGAGATGCTTTTAATAGTTTCCACAATGAAATACGGTCACAAAATATGGCAGAAAACCCAAAGAGATTCTGGTCGTATGTAAAGTACACAAGTGGCAAAAAAACAGTCAATACCGTCACTGCGTGAAAGCGATGGAAATGTTACCGATGATGGTGCATCTAAAGCGGAGTTACTAAATACAGTTTTCCGTAATTCCTTCAGTAAATATTCCAGAATTCGAAACCAGAACAGCTGTTAGCATGAGTGACATAAAAGTAGATATCTTAAGTGTTGCGAAACAAGTCAAATCACTTAAGAAAGGCAAGTCTTCCGGTCCAGATGGTATACCAATCAGGTTCCTCTCAGAGTATGCAGACACAATAGCGCCTTTCTTAGCAATCATATACAACCGCTCTGCTCCTAAAGACTGGAAAGTAGCACAGGTCACACCAATATTCAAGAAAGGAAATAGGAGTAATCCACTGAATTACAGACCCATATCACTGACCTCAATTTGCAGTAGGATTTTGGAGCATATACCGTACTCGAACATTATGAATCACCTTGAAGAAAATGACTTATTGATACATAACCAACATGGATTCAGAAAATATCATTCTTGTGCAACACAGCTAGCTCTTTGTTCCCATGAAGTAATGAGTGCTGTCGACAAGGGATCTCAGATCGATTCCATATTCCCAGATTTCCAGAAGGCTTTTGATACCGTTCCTCACAAGCGACTATTAATCAAATTGCGTGCATATGGAGTATCGTCTCAGTTGTGTGACTGGATTCGTGATTTTCTCTCAGAGAGGTCACAGTTCGTAGTGATTGACGATAAATCATCGAGTAAAACGGAAGTGATATCTGGCGTTCCGCAAGGTAGTGTCATAGGCCTTCTGCTGTTCCTGGTTTATATAAATGATCAGGTGATAATCTGAGCAGCCCCCTTAGACTGTTTGCAGATGACACTGTAATTTACCGTCTAGTAAAATCATCAGTCGATCAATTCCAATTACAAAATGATCTAGAGAAAATTTCTGCATCGTGCGAAAAGTGGCGATTAGCACTAAACAAAGAAAAGTGCGAGGTCATCCACATGGGCACTAAAAGAAATCCGTAAAATTTTGTGTATACGATAAGTCGCACAAATCTAAGGGCTGGCAGTTCGACTAAATATCTAGGAATTACAATCACGACCAACTTAAATTGGAAAGATCACATAGATAATATTGCGGGGAAGGCGCTTTGTTGGCAAGACACTTAGAAGCTGCGACAGACCCACTAAAGAGACAGCCTGCATTATACTTGTCCGTCCTCTGCTGGAATATTGCTGCGCGGTATGGGATCCTTACCGGGTAGGATTGGCGGAGGACATCGAAAAAGTGCAAGAAGGGCAGCTCGTTTCGTGTTATCGCGCAATAGGGGTGAGAGTGTCACCGATATGATACGCGAGTTAGGGTGGCAGTCACTGAAACAAAGGCGGTTTTCTTTGCGGCGATATCTATTTACGAAATTTCAACCACCAACTTTCTCTTCCGAACGCGTAAATATTTTGTTGACATCCAACTACGTAGGGAGAAATGATCATCATCATAAAATAGGAGAAATCAGAGCTCGAACGGAAAGATTTACGTGTTCCTTTTTCCCATGCGCCATTCGAGAATGGAATGGTAGAGAAACAGTATGAAAATGGTTCGATGAACCCTCTGCCACGCACTTTAGTGTGAATTGCAGAGTAATCATGTAGATGTAAATGTAGATGTACCCACTTTTCAGTCAAATCTTTTAATAAACAGGAGCATATTCTACTTTTTGTGGTTTGATAAGAGCATTTTTCCGATGATTATGTATAAATCATGAAGTGGTCTCATTTTCAAATTATGGATAAATAAACTATGAATATTTCGCTCTTCTTGAGCTACACATCTTCCCCCCCCCTTTTGATATTCGGGTGGTTCTTATCCTGATAGCGGTTCTTTCCAGACAGTAAATAGTATGCGTACCAATTTTGTTTGAAATCGGTCCAGTTAGGAGGAGATGGGGAACATACGTATATACATACATCCTTTTTTAAAATATGTGGGGATACTGAGTACTGCGCAATTGACCATCTGAGAGCGGTATTGACGGTTTGCGACACACATTGAAACAGACTGCAGAGCTTTAAAAATATAGACTCTCGCTCAGTTTATTTGTTCCGTGTAAGGGTGGTAATGTGCAAACGCGGCAGTTATTGCCGTGAATTTGTGTTTATGAACCTGTAAATAACCGATTCAGCGAAGCGATATGATTATGAATACATCAAGTAAATAAGATGAAAGGAATCAACTGTTGGAGTGTATTCTTCAGGGGAGTAGTTTGACTGGTTATTCAGTAATTAGCTGTAGAACCACTCGACAAAAGTGTTTAAGTGCAGCGAAATAGCCGGCCGGAGTGGCCGAGCGGTTAAAGGCGCTACAGTGGAACCGCACGACCACTACGGTCGCAGGTTCGAATCCTGCCTCGGGCATGGATGTGTGTGATGTCCTTAGGTTAGTTAGATTTAAGTAGTTCTAAGTTCTAGGGGACTTATGACCACAGCAGTTGAGTCCCATAGTGCTCAGAGCCATTTGAACCATTTTTTTGCAGCGAAATAACACTGCAACTTCTTATTTGTTCGTTTCAGAAGTCTGAATTATTTATTGCAGAAATACATAACAGCCCCACCTACCGATGCTCTGTAATACTGCACTCGTATCTTACTATTTTCAGTTTTATAGATCGCTTCCAGCGTAGTGGGAAGTGTAATCCGACGAGTACATGAACAGTATCTTTTTCGTGTACATAAGGTGTAACGAAGTCTCCCAATTCGTTGAAAGATTCTTCGTTCGTCCTTAAAAAATTTCAATAGTCATCTGGCTCTGCTGCAAGATCTCTTAGCACGTTAGTGTGGTCGTGTGTAGAACACCTTCCTCCAAGCCACTTTTTCGTTCATTACCACTTCTTCTTGCTTCTTAATTTTTTTCAGCACTTAGTGACTGCAATGGCAGTACATGCAAGTACGAGGTGCATTCAAGTTCTAAGGCCTCCTATTTTTTTTCTCTAGACTGGAAAGAGATAGAAACATGCGCATTGTTTTAAAATGAGGCCGCGTTCATTGTCAATGCGTACCAGAGATGGCAGCAACGTACGGCAGATGGAATTTTACCGCCAGCGGCGAGAATGAGAACTGTTTCAAATACTTAAAATGGCGACGTTTTCCTTACTTGAACAGCGTGCTATCATTCGTTTTCTGAATTTGCGTGGTGTGAAACCAATTGAAATTCATCGACAGTTGAAGGAGACATGTGGTGATGGAGTTATGGCTGTGTCGAAAGTGCGTTCATGGGTGCGACAGTTTAATGAAGGCAGAACATCGTGTGACAACAAACCGAAACAACCTCGGGCTCACACAAGCCGGTCTGACGACATGATCGAGAAAGTGGAGAGAATTGTTTTGGGGGATCGCCGAATGATTGTTGAACAGATCACCTCCAGAGTTGGCATTTCTGTGGGTTCTGTGCACACAATCCTGCATGACGACCTGAAAATGCGAAAAGTGTCATCCAGGTGGATGCCACGAATGCTGACGGACGACCACATGGCTGCCCGTGTGGCATGTTGCCAAGCAATGTTGACGCGCAATGACAGCACGAATGGGACTTTCTTTTCGTCGGTTGTGACAATGGATGAGACGTGGATGCCATTTTTCAATCCAGAAACAAAGCGCCAGTCAGCTCAATGGAAGCACACAGATTCACCGCCACCAAAAAAATTTCTGGTAACCGCCAGTGCTGAAAAAATGATGGTGTCCATGTTCTGGGACAGCGAGGGCGTAATCCTTACCCATTGCGTTCCACTACGGTAACAGGTGCGTCCTACGAAAATGTTTTGAAGAACGAATTCCTTCCTGCACTGCAACAAAAACGTCCGGGAAGGGCTGCGCGTGTGCTGTTTCACCAAGACAACGCACCTGCACATCGAGCTAACGTTACGCAACAGTTTCTTCGTGATAACAACTTTGAAGTGATTCCTCATGCTCCCTACTCACCTGACCTGGCTCCTAGTGACTTTCGGCTTTTTCCAACAATGAAAGACACTCTCCGTGGCCGCACATTCACCCGCCTTGCTGCTGTTGCCTCAGCGATTTTCCAGTGGTCAAAACAGACTCCTAAAGAAGCCTTCGCCGTTGCCATGGAATCATGACGTCAGCGTTCTGAAAAATGTGTACGTCTGCAGGGCGATTACGTCGAGAAGTAACGCCAGTTTCATCGATTTCGGGTGAGTAGTTAATTAGAAAAAAAATCGGAGGCCTTAGAACTTGAATGCACCTCGTACTACATCATCGAGCTCCGACACGTTCACTATGAAGGAAGAGTTCTAACTGACGCTTCCTGGGCACAAACCTCCTTTTATACTGGAGGGTACTCCTCACGTGACACCAGGTCGTCAATGCCTCATCCCATAGGGGTGTGCGGATACTTTTATCGAATAGTGTAGTTGGCGAAATTGTCAGCGCTACATACACGAGTCATAACTGGCGGGGAAACGCAGCTGCCTAGCAATATGTACAGCCACAGCGAATAGACCAGGAGCATGTCGATACTGGAGGTTACCACCAGGAAGGTGGAGAAGCCTAATTAATGGGGGGAGGGAGGGGGGAGGTATGCATTTTACAGCTTCCGTTTACGGGGCATTTTTTCTTGTTTTGGTCAGTACTGCCAGCTCTCAAGATATGGAAATCAGAAAGCTTGCAGTAAAGAGATTTGTTTCACAGTATCGAAGATGAAGAAGTCCTCGTAGGTCTTAAGGTATCCATTTTAGAGGCCCCGTTTTCTAGACTACTTTCTGCTTCGGATAATCATTTTTGCCGCGCGGGGTTAGCCGGGCGGTCTAAGGCGCTGCAGTCATGGACTGTGCGTAGGTTCGAGTCCTCCCTCGGGCATGGATGTGTGTGTTTGTCCTTAAGATAATTTAGGTTAAGCAGTGTGTAAGCTTAGGGACTGATGACCTTAGCAGTTAAGTCCCATAAGATTTCACACGCGACTTAAATTGGAAAGATCACATAGATAATATTGCAGGGAAGGCGCTTTGTTGGCAAGACACTTAGAAGCTGCGACAGACCCACTAAAGAGACAGCCTGCATTACACTTGTCCGTCCTCTGCTGGAATATTGCTGCGCGGTATGGGATCCTTACCAGGTAGGATTGGCGGAGGACATCGAAAAAGTGCAAGAAGGGCAGCTCGTTTCGTGTTATCGCGCAATAGGGGTGAGAGTGTCACTGATATGATACGCGAGTTGGGGTGGCAGTCACTGAAACAAAGGCGGTTTTCTTTGCGGCGAGAACTATTTACGAAATTTCAACCACCAACTTTCTCTTCCGAATGCGTAAATATTTTGTTGACATCCAGCTACGTAGGGAGAAATGATCATCATCATAAAACAGGAGAAATCAGAGCTCGAACGGAAAGATTTACGTGTTCCTTTTTCCCATGCGCCATTCGAGAGTGGAATGGTAGAGAAATAGTATGAAAATGGTTCGATGAACCCTCTGCCACGCACTTTAGTGGGAATTGCAGAGTAACCATGTAGATGTAGATGTAGATGTACCCACTTTTCAGTCAAATCTTTTAATAAACAGGAGCATATTCTACTTTTTGCGGTTTGATAAGAGCATTTTTGCGATGATTATGTATAAATCATGAAGTGGTCTCATTTTCAAATTATGGATAAATAAACTATGAATATTTCGCTCTTCGTGAGCTACACATCTTCCCCCCTTTTGATATTCGGGTGGTTCTTATCCTGATAGCGGTTCTTTCCAGACAGTAAATAGTATGTGTACCAATTTTGTTTGAAATCGGTCCAGTTAGGAGGAGATGGGGAACATACGTATATACATACATCCATTTTTAAAATATGTAGGGATACTGAGTACTGCGCAATTGACCATCTGAGAGCGGTATTGACGGTTTGCGACACACATTGAGACAGACTGCAGAGGTTTAAAAATATAGACTCTCGCTCAGTTTATTTGTTCCGTGTAAGGGTGGTAATGTGCAAACGCGGCAGTTATTGCCGTGAATTTGTGTTTTTGAACCTGTAAATAACCGATGCAGCGAAGCGATATGAATATGAATACATCAAGAAAAAAAGATGAAAGGAATCAACTGTTGAAGTGTATTCTTCAGGTGAGTAGTTTGACTGGTTATTCAGTAATTATCTGTAAAACCATTCGACAAAAGTGTTTAAGTGCAGCGAAATAACACTGCAACTGCTTATTTGTTCGTTTCAGAAGTTTGAATTATTTATTGCAGAAATACATAACAGCCCCACCTACCGATGCTCTATAATACTGCACTCGTATCTTACTATTTTCAGTTTCATAGATGGCTTCCAGCGTTGTGGGAAGTGTAATCCGATGAGTACATGAACAGTATCTTTTTCGTGTACGTAAGGTGTAACGAAGTCTCCCAATTCGTTGAAAGATTCTTCGTTCGTCCTTAAAAAATTTCAATAGTCATCTGGCTCTGCTGCAAGATCTCTTATAACGTTAGTGTGGTCGTGTGTAGAACACCTTCCTCCAAGCCACTTTTTCGTTCATTACCATTTCTTCTTCATTTTTTTCAGCACTTAGTGCCTGCAATGGCAGTACGCGCAAGTACTACATCATCGAGCTCCGACACGTTCACTATGAAGGAAGAGTCCTAACTGGCGCTTGCTGGGCACAAACCTCCTTTTATACTGGAGGGTAGTCCTCACATGACATCAGGTCGTCAATGCCTCATCCCACAGGGGTGTGCGGATACTTTTATCGAATAGTGTAGTTGGCGAAATTGTCAGTGCTACATACACGAGTCATAACTGGCGGGGAAACGCAGCTGCCTAGCAATATGTACAGCCACAGCGAATAGACCAGGAGCATGTCCATACTGGAGGTTACCACCAGGAGCGTGGAGAAGCCTAATTACTGGGGGGAGGGAGGGGGGAGGGGGGAGGTATGCATTTTACAGCTTCCGTTTACGGGGCATTTTTTCTTGTTTTGGTCAGTACTACCAGCTCTCAAGATATGTAAATCAGAAAGTTTGCAGTAAAGAGATTTGTTTCACAGTATCGAAGATGAAGAAGTCCTCGTAGGTCTTAAGGTATCCATTTTAGAGGCCCTGTTTTCTAGACTTCTTTCTGCTTCGAATGATCATTTTTGCCGCGAGGGATTAGCCGGGCGGTCTAAGGCGCTGCAGTCATGGACTGTGCGTAGGTTCGAGTCCTCCCTCGGCATGGATGTGTGTGTTTGTCCTTAGGATAATTTAGGTTAAGCAGTGTGTAAGCTTAGGGACTGATGACCTTAGCAGTTAAGTCCCATAAGATTTCACACACATTTGAACAGGTTTATTTCTGCCATATCTCCGAATATTAGCTATTCCTTCTGTGCCAAACTGTATGTATGCAATTTGTAAATTTGAAGCACTGCTGTGACGTTTTAGATAAGCGAATACTAAATAAAGAGTTCAGCCCACCAGATTTGTATAGCCTTTCCTCCGGTATTCAGTTTCCTTTAAACATAGTCTACCGATTCGAAACACGGGTTTTAGTGTTGTAGACGTGGTCTGTTCCATAGCCAGATGTTTTGCATGCCTTGATTTTTCTTGATACGTTTTCGTACGCACCCCTAAGTGAATGATCTTTGCTCTACAGCTGAACTGATGTCAATCCCCATCTGTGTTCATATCGCGTAGGACGGCCTTAAGCGCAGCAACACGTTGTTCGTTTTTGTAATCCAGCATGGATGGTGGCGCTGGAGAGAGGGGAGGGGGGGGGGGGAGAATGGCTGCCTCCTAGTGATAGTTGAGTTTTCAAATATGAAAAAGGACCTGTAACAGTAGGCCCGGATTTTTATGACTTAAAAACCTGAAAAGTCATAAGTAAAATTACATGAAAATATCAATAAAATGACGTAAAGCTATATAAAACACATGAAAAATGCGTTGTGAAGTGAACTAGAGTAGTGAAAAACTTTGTAGGATATTGGCTCTGAAATTACTAAAGGATAATTAATTTAAAGTCCCTAGGCTTTTTTTAGAAGTCTCATTCTTTGCAGATCTACGAAAATTGTCGTATAACCATCATAGAGCTGAGGTCCCACTATCCACTGGGTGCGCAAACTTGAGACAAAGCATAGCACAATTTTGTATGAGAATGCTCTGGCAAAACAAAACACACACAGAGGAACGTCCGCATTGCGGGTGGGCCGATCGTCTGTTGTTCATTGACGCGTGACACTGCAAAACCTTCAAATGTTTGGATTTTCCGAGTCAGTTGGCGCGACACAGTGATGGACTACGAGAAGATAATGAACCTGGCAAAGTACAAAGATGCCTGTGGGACCAAAAGACGCCTCACAGTGACCAATGAAAACGGTATTATGAATGTGGTTTCTCCTACTTTGCCCCAAATTCCTAATAGCGTTCTGTATTATATTTAAAGAATTATTATAGTAACAATTATTACTGGTATTGAGGGACAGCTGTAGTATGGCGAATTCTCTGCCTCTTTCCTTTAAAATAACCTAAGTAAAAATTAACTGAGTCAGGAGATGCGTCGTGGTTATGTCACAGGCTAAATATGAAGACAAATTTGCGAGTGGAACGTCATCGCCACCTAAGGACTTTAGACCACTTCTGATATAATTTGACACGTTTATGTTAAATCCCATTTGTTTTTAGACCTAAAACACGCGAGGAATTTTATAAAGGCAAAAATGACAAGTAAAATAAGGTGGTACGAAAAACGTTAAGTTTTGAATGACGAATCGGTTGCGACATACTTGTGAAAAAATCACAGCTTTGTCAATAACGTAAGAGCCAGATATCACAACGGTAGTATAATTTTTTTGCAGTTGCTAAGTGAAGAAAAGATGACGAAGTTATGTGAAAATGAAAAACATGTAATAATAATACATCTGGCAAAATGCGGGAACATCTAAACGGCGGCCTTTCTTCCTCAGTTGATCTTCCTGGAGGATACCATCAATCCAAAAAACACGCGAAGCAACAATGATAATGAAAGGCATAGTAATGCCACCGATGACGAAGATATAAGGGATAATGAGGCTGGCCCGAACAAAACCTGTCATACTGAAGAGCAGTTTACCAATAATGGAGTTAATTTAGATGATATCCAGAGACAAGGAGCACAACCTGAAACCCAAACAAAGCCTACAATGCAAGACAAAAGTTTCAAGCGGCTGTGCAGAAATAAAGAGTCAGAAGATAAATTATGATGAGAAACTACGAGAGCGTGTGAAAAGTAAGGCTCCCAATTTTTCATGTGAGTACTCTTCGAGCTTTTTAAATAAAACAAACTTTAGTAACATTATACATCTTATTCTTCATGACTACATAATTATTTCTCAACATAGTCACGCTGTCGATGAACACAGCCGGCCGCGGTGGCCGTGCGGTTCTAGGCGCTCCAGTCCCGAGCCGCGCTGCTGCTCCGGTCGCAGGTTCGAATCCTGCCTCGGGCGAGGATGTGTATGATGTCCTTAGGTTAGTTAGGTTTAAGTAGTTCTAAGTTCTAGGGGACTGATGACCACAGCAGATGAGTCCCATAGTGCTCAGAGCCATTTGAACCATTTTTATTTTGATGAACACATTTCTCCCAACGAGAGACCTGTTTGTTGATATGGTCACTGTAGAATGTTTGACTCTGTTGACTAAGCCATGACCTCACCTCTGCTAGCACCGATTCAACACTATCAAAAGTGAGGGCGTCGAAGGTATACTTTTTAAGTTTTGGAAACAGATGGAAATCGGATGGTGCCAGGTAAGGACTGTACGGAGGATGATCGATGACAATGATTATAGCAGATGTCGCGGTACTCGTATGTGGTTTGGCTGAAGAAGAGGGCGCTCCATGTGTGAAAGGTTGGAAAGTTGATTAAGGCCGCTGTTTCCCACGCACCTCGTAGTTGGTAAACACACCGCCATGTTACACACTGCAATTTGGTGTCCTCTAGGGTTGTAATTTGCGTCGGTGGTTCGGGAAATCGACCGAGTAATATGCATGTCATTTAATACCTCAACCGATATTGAGAACAGAGTAAAAAATTAGGAGGCATTACTTTTCAGCATGTTCTCATTCTTGAAACTGAAAAGAAGAAGCTTTCCTTTTTTCAAAAAAAGCGAAGATATGTTTCTGAATTTTAGATGAGTTTGTTACATCTATCTGAGCTTCCTCCACATACGAAGTTGAGCATACATGCAGAATTAGTGAGGGTCCTCATAAAGGAACAAGAGCAGTGGATCTACCTTCAATAATATTAAAGTTCGCCACCTCAAACTTTGTATTCTGGATACACCACTACAAACGACCTCAGTAATACACTGTATATTTTTGTTACAGGGAATTTAACCCTCAGTAAACGTGTCGCTTTTTACAAATTCGGTTTTACATTACTTTTGAACGACTTCTCTTGTAAACACTTTTGTTTTTACAAGCTGAACTGCAATAATCTTCGTAATGTAGGCTTACTCGTTAAGGATGAACGATGCTGTCGGATTTATCGTTTACAGATCTCTTAAACGAATGTTCGAGTAGTCGGATATTAGTTGTGTTGTACATAGGTCGTCGATTTACCTCTCTGTACTTATTAGTTGAAGATCTTTGTACCAAAATAAATCAGACAAACACTTCGGTAAAATGATTTTAGCGTTTGTTTAGTTAAACATTTCTTTTATTTTCAGCACTTCGTGCTATTGTCATAATTGGGCGCATTCTAAACGAAAAAGTCGCAGTTTAAAATTCCTCCGACGTCAGGTCACAGACGGTGCCATCGCAAGGTACAATGTTTACATAATAACACACGTATTTACCTTTGGGGAACCTTAAGGTTATTTTTCGTTATACACGTGTAAATGAGTATGAAGTTGGCAGGTTGTCACTTTCAAAGAAATAACAGGCAGCGATAGCTTCCAAAATTACAAAAAAAATTTACCATTTTAAGACATGGGCTGCTGCTATAATTCGTCTGCAAGAATGATTTACAATTTACCCAATAGCAGAGCGTGTTAGAAATCAGCTAGCGCAGCGAGCAATCATAAGTTCCATTGCATGCTTCACTACGGAGTTTACATATCTAAAATCTGACGCAAGCGTGACGGCATGACTTTAACCTCGGCGCCGGACAGCTTCAAACATTTCAGACGCGGCAAAAGTTCGCGATTTCGTTTTTTACTTTGCTGAATTCTAGCGAGCGACAAGAAAATGGTAAGTTACTTCTTAACATTGATGTCATTAACTCGGGCCAAATTTTGTGAAATAGACAATGAAGTTGAGGGGCTTGATTTTGTTAAAGTTTACACCGGAATGTTCGTAGTTTGATATTATGGTGTTAAAGACTTAACGGGAAGGACACGAATGATCATATAAACTTTTTACGATTAGTTGTGAGAATAGCTTTTGGATCAAATGAAGCACGAAGCGTTTCAGAATTGTTTTCTGTATCTGCAATTACAAATTTGGCCGGCCCCAGTGCACAAAATGAAAAATATTTACCGCGCAATTTTTGATACGTAAGTCTTAATTCCCACAAGAGCTTAACTTAAGCAGAATTAAATTTCACGTTTGTGGTCAGTCGAAATTAATTATTCCCATCCGATCTAAATTTTAAAAAAATCGAACGACATTAATGGCTGAGAGTTGATGATTTGAAATGATCCATCGTCCAACTTCGATATTTCGATGCAAGTTCCGGCTGACATTTTATCATATTTCATAGTTAAATTCACTTCTGTTGGGACAGTTAAGCGTTGTGTTCGATCGCTATTTGCTTAGCCAGAGATGTTACATTTAACAACGAACGCTCTTGTTTACTCACAAACTTCACGCGGATACACATTTCTTCAGGACAGGATTAGGAGACAATTCTAGTATTTTGAATAAGCTACAAAATCTTTAATCTTAATGTTTGACGATATGGTCATTTAATATATTTTTTTTCAGCGTGAATGTATCTCAATCCACGTTGGCCAAGCGGGAACCCAGATTGGTAACGCATGTTGGGAATTGTACTGTCTTGAGCATGGTATCCAGCCCGATGGACAGATGCCATCAGACAAAACTATAGGAGGCGGCGATGACAGCTTTAACACATTTTTCAGCGAAACAGGCGCTGGGAAGCACGTACCCCGTGCTGTATTTGTTGACTTAGAACCGACTGTTGTTGGTAAGTTAGGCAGCATACGCTGTTTCTACTCCGTGGTGTACGCCTATAAATTATTTCAGTGGTAAACTACAGTTATTATCTGAAGTTTTACGTTTTTCCTTTTGCAGATGAAGTGCGTACAGGCACCTACAGGCAGCTCTTCCATCCAGAGCAGTTGATAACAGGCAAGGAAGATGCTGCAAACAACTATGCCCGTGGTCATTACACAATTGGAAAGGAAATAGTGGATCTTGTACTGGACCGCATTCGCAAGCTTGCTGACCAATGTACTGGGCTTCAAGGATTCTTGATCTTTCACTGCTTTGGAGGTGGCACTGGTTCAGGCTTTACTTCACTCTTGATGGAACGTTTGTCTGTGGATTATGGCAAAAAGAGCAAACTGGAATTTGCAATTTACCCAGCTCCTCAGGTAAGAACGTTTTGTCAAAACTGAAGCTTGTCATTAAGAGATTTCGCGAAATATGTAGTTTTCTGTGACTAAGTCATAATTGTGTTCTTCAGGTATCAACAGCAGTTGTAGAGCCGTACAACTCCATCCTAACCACTCACACCACCTTGGAACATTCAGACTGTGCTTTCATGAGCGATAATGAAGCTATCTACGACATTTGCCGCCGTAACTTAGACATTGAACGCCCAACGTACACCAATCTGAACAGGCTAATTGGCCAGATTGTATCCTCAATCACGGCATCTCTTCGCTTTGATGGAGCTCTTAATGTGGATCTGACAGAATTCCAGACCAACCTGGTGCCCTACCCTCGTATCCATTTCCCACTTGTTACTTATGCCCCTGTCATATCAGCAGAGAAGGCTTACCATGAACAACTGTCTGTGGCAGAAATAACAAACGCTTGTTTTGAACCTGCCAACCAGATGGTGAAATGTGATCCTAGGCATGGAAAGTACATGGCATGCTGTATGCTATACAGGGGAGATGTAGTACCGAAGGATGTAAACGCTGCAATCGCAACTATTAAGACAAAGCGAACCATTCAGTTTGTGGATTGGTGTCCAACTGGTTTCAAGGTTTGTGTGACTGCTATATTGCTATTAAGTATTTAGTAATTGATCCACTATTGTAAGGCACATAATGGAGATACTGAATTCGTTTACTAAACTCCCCTTTACTTGTTACAGGTGGGGATAAACTACCAGCCTCCTACTGTGGTACCTGGTGGTGATCTCGCGAAGGTACAGCGTGCTGTTTGTATGTTGTCAAATACAACTGCAATTGCAGAGGCCTGGGCTCGCCTTGACCACAAGTTTGATTTGATGTATGCCAAGAGAGCTTTTGTTCACTGGTACGTCGGTGAAGGTATGGAGGAAGGAGAGTTCTCAGAAGCTCGTGAAGATCTGGCTGCCCTTGAAAAGGACTATGAAGAAGTCGGTATGGACTCTATTGAAGGAGAAGGTGAAGGGGGAGAAGAGTACTAAGATCCACAAAATGAAAAATATGACATATTTCAAATTTTGTTTGTGACGTCATTTAAGTTGTAAGTAGTGTTCTTATATTTTTTTAATTTTATGTAATAAAATTTGTTTTGTCTTTTAAGTTGTGTGATACTTACTTAAGAACTCCGAAAGGAATAAGCGGAATTTTAATCAACAAATTGACTAGTCATCATTAAGGAGAACCATAAAAATGTGCATTAATGGTATGCTTGATAGCAAAACATTGCTTCTTTTGCTGTGGGTTCTCCGTCAAAATATAATTTTACTGACGGGTCAGTTTGTTGAGTTTGATTACAAGTAACCATTTCTGTGACTTCATCTTAATTCCTGAAAACTCATTACCTACAGTTTACAAAACATTCGTCCTTGTTGTTGCTGTAAATGTGACATAGAGCTAGTCTTTTTATCCCTGTACTAGCGAGTATTTTTTTCTGAATTTACTTGACATGAAAATATTCATTTAGACTGGATAATAATCTTATGCTCCAGGTTGTGTAACAGTAGTTTTGGATTAAAGAGACTGATACATGAGAATTAAACTTGACTGTGTTAGCTAATTTCTATCTGAGAATAGGACATGTGGAATAGATGAGTCAACTGTCCATCTTTCGTTAAGGTCTTATTTTTAAGACAGTGACTTGGGAAATTAGGTTTTTCATGTGAGCTGTGGGCAGTTCAGTGGTCCAGTCTAAAGTCAGGTTTGAACCAAAATATTAACATGAGGTGTTGGTATTTAATAGTCTGATATTACAAAGTCAGCAGTCTTGTCAAACGTGAAATGAAAAAATACAGTGTATTTAAACCCACAGGCTTCAGATCATGCAGGACAATATTTATACTAACGCAAAATTCGCTGTTTAAAGTTGATGTACAAAATAATTTTATACTTACGTTTTCTGACAGGTGTATCACTAGGTATGGAACTGTTAAGCCACTGACATTCACATTTCTTAGGTTTGTAAGACGTCTACAACCTGGCAGCCTTTGAATGCTGGTGTCAAATAAGGAACTAAAATCACTGGCCTTCTGAGAACTTTTATCACATGAAACTGTGAAAACTGTGGAGTTGACTTCTCAATAACCAGAATACTTAATGAATGCTCTATGTCTAACAAATTTGTGTTGGGTTTGTCAAGGGATTTGATTGACTACTGTGCTACTAGAGATCAATTCCAGTAGCTCAGTGATCACCACTGATGAGTGCAGTTCAAAGTTGGTGGGTGAATTTTGCAGTTATGGCGCTGATGCTTGTAAGCTTCAAATGAACGCACATGGGACATGAACATTTTTCTCAGGGTGGAAGGGTGTTACTAGTGGCCCATACTAATTTGGGACATATACTGTTGTTGTTGATCATCACTTCAGACTGCAGTTGACCTGTAAATACAGAAGAGTGCTGATGAGAAATTTGCAACATGATAAGCAGCAAAATTTTTTGGCCTTAGTCACGTAATGGTTTGATGTGTTATTTGTTTCGTCAGGTATGTAGTTGAGGAAAATGTATTGGGCTGGCGTAGCTTTATATATACATTTTCCTAACGTTCCAAGAGAACCTGAATATCCGCATGTATTCTCAGTTACTGTGTATGGGCGCGTTTATTCGATCCCCCTGTTACACATGAATTAATTGGGCCCAGAAAACGCAAACGCCTCACATTTTACAGGGAATATTTATTTATTTAACTGGTCCAATAAATCATTTTTAGTACAGTGCTTGTACATATGATACAGCTGACAAGTCAGGAGCAACACGATAAATTTATAGTTACAGTGTTTAGTGTGATTACTTGTTCAACACTAAGCAAACAGTAAAGTGACTTGACACATAATAATAGAATTAACAACATTTTGTAAATTGTATTTATTTTTTTAGCTCGTTTGGGCCACGTGTGGACCACGGTGCTTCTGGTTTCGCTGTGATGGCGTCTGCCACTACTTGTGTTCTTGATTTGCTTATTAAGGGGCTCCGGAAAGGCTCAAAATCATGAAAAGTTCAATTTTTACTTTTTTGCGTTTTCTGAATCTGCAGACTATTACCTTTTAATAGATATATAATTTATTCAATTCCGAAGACTACACCTATTTAAAATTTTTTTTTGAAATGTGTTCTACATGGGCGTGACCCACTGTGGCGCTGTTAAACTGCTGTCAAATGGTGTTATTATTAACGTCCGTGTTCATCAGGTACATTTTAGTGATGTGAGATAAAGTATGTGTTGTGGCTAACCTGTGATGGTTCAATATATATCGCTGGTGTGATTGTCCATTGTTTCATGTTTATTTACTCTGTCGTTATCTCGAAAATATTCGTAATTAATTCTGTTTCTTGAGTCTCTGTTTTGTTGAAGTATAATAATGAGTAAAAGTAAAGTTATTAGAAATCCTCTGAAGGATGGCAACATTGTAAGGTGCAAGGTATTTAGAAATATGGGAATGAAGATAGGTTCTAACATGGTACGAGCGATGCTTGCTTTAGACAAGGAACGCCTTCGGGCTGCAGACAGGGCTGTAAAGAGTCTAGAAATACAAGCAAGAGTAAACAGGAGGAGGAACAAGAGGAAGCTGGAGGAGGAGTTTGCAGAGGATGAAGATAATCCATCCTATAGACCTGGAATGCACTAAAAAGTTAATCCAATCTTTGTCGCTCGATTCCCAAAACTTTTATTTTCTCATACTAATTACATGTTTTCTAAGGATCTTCCAAACATATTTGTTTCAAACTTTCAGTAAATGTTACACAGTACCTTCTGCATAATTTAACACAGCCTTTTTCCAAAAATCTGTATATTTTTGAATATATAAATACAAAATTGCAAAAAAATGTTGTGAATTTTCATTACAATTGAAAAAAAATCATCTTTAATGACTGAACTAAAATTTTGTAAAATCCATGTGTTAAGTTGTTGCCCATATTCCAATAAATAATCTGTAAAAAGTTCAACTTCCTACCTCAAATACTTTGTGAGGAAAGATGTAATTTATAAGCGTTATTTTAACATTGCAAGTATAGGGCGTTCCGGAGCACCTTAAGGTGCTCAGAAACGGAATAAAAGCAGTGGTCAAGCAACAACTGTTTCAACTTTAAATGCGTTTACTGCTGGAATGTGTTTTAAGTAAGAAGGCAAATGATTATACAAAATAATCCCTGTGATATTCTCGCTTGACCAAATTTCTACTTGCTGTATTTATGTGTACGTTAAGCTCCTACCTTTTTTTGATATGAGTGAAGATCATAATTGTTTGAGTATATTTCCTTCTTTTAAGGTGCTCCATTTTTTAAAGATTAGTATTTCGTAAGATTTACACAGACAAGGCAATATTTGCAAACCTTTGAATATGGTCCATGCTTTTAGCTTGCATTTTCACTCTGAGAATCCTTTCCTGTGTTTTAAATATTGTTTGAAAATCGCGTAATTCACCCTCGTGAACAAGACATGCGACTGTCGCAAGCGATCGATCACTGACGGCTCATAGTTCCCAATTAGTTCGATGAACTGGTCCTAATCTTGCAATACTGATTTCAAGTTGGGCCAGTTTGTCTAGTTGTTAAACGTAGTTTTGGAAATTCGTTTCGTTTGTTTCACTGTGGCTACATGGAGTTAAGATTTACGTTAGAATTTATAGAGTTGTTCAGGTAGCACGAAATACTCTAAAAAGTGAAGCCAAAGTAGGCCTTGTCACTTAAATTAATAAGGGATACAAATTTGAAACAATGATACTCTTATGTCTTACAGTGATCAGCATTTTGGAAATATAGGGGTAGAAATTAATGGAAAACGGATTTTGAGTTATTCATGAACAAATTGACACACTATAATTCTTTTTAACTTCCAAACACAACAGGATAATATTAGGTGGAGATTATAATTTTTTAGAATTTACTTTTTCTGGAGGTATGAAAATTGTTTGCGATTTCTTGTAATATAACTCGTCTCATACAATTTACAAGTGTTATAGGAACTAGCAACAGTGCTTTTGATAAGCCCCAAAATTGCATACACATTCTCGAAGTAGCAGCTAATTTAGATATGGACGCTTTGTTTGTGGAAAACCTGCAGTTCCCAAGAAAATTGTTCCAAAACAAATATGATGCATTTTAACTACATTTGTTTTTACGAGCTTTAATCGACTATATGGAACAAATACCACCACTGATAAGCTTAATTCTTTCTCCATAATGATGCATTTCAACTACATTTGTTTTTAGGAGTGTTTAGTCGACTTTATAGAACAAATACCACCACTGATAAACTTAACTCTTTCTCCATAACAGAACTTTACGTCACAAGATGTTAGAAACACTTGTTTTACATCAAAATCTACATAGATACTCCGCAATCCACCTTACAGCGCGTGGCGGAGGGTATCTCATACTTATCCATTTCATAACGACTGACCCTGGCTTTGCGCTCATATTCTGGTCACATCGCATGACGAACCTCGATGTATTATACTTTACTGGAATTTCTACTTTTATTTGGTGTGTGAATGTTACATTTAGTTGAAAAGGGGGCGGCATACGCTGTAATATTTAAGAGATAGCGTGCTTTTCTGAACATTTTTTGGCGAGTGTCAAATTTGAGAAGTCGTAGAAGTCGGTCCGCAATTATGAGAAAAATTTTCTTTGCACAGTTTAAGGATACAACCGTACTCAACTTCCAGACGAATTGTCGTTGCTTTCCAATTAGTCGTTTTGGCCTAGTAATGGTGGGCGTAGATTGCTGCAATTCGCCTAATGTTGACACATATCAACAAGATAAAAGTTTAAATGCAAGCTCTGTTGTTACGTTTCACAGCTGTTATGTTTTTATGAAAGTAAATCTATACAAAGCTCCTAATATCACATCTTTATTTGCTTTTGCGTTTCTATACGCTGTATGCTCGTGTGTGCTATGTTGCCGGACATCTGAACAGTATTTCCAATTCATTGTTCATTGTTGCAGTGTTTACATCGCGGCTTCCCGTCAGACTGGAAACTATCGTGCTTCCAATCGTTGTTGTGTGTCCATGTGTGACAGTGCCCGTAGCATAATTAGTTGTCTTGTACTTATGTGAAACCGTATATCATTTACGGATTTGTATGGTCATCAGTACTTTGAGGCCGAAAAAGAACAGGACGCGAGCAGTTCTGTATCACAGACAATAAAGAGAACTTCTGCATGTCTCGGCAGCCACGGGTCTTCGATATTTCCGAACTGGTGCAAAAACTTGATAGTGGCGCCACCCCCCCCCCCCCCACATCCCCCTCGAGCGTTTGAGATAGGGCGTCAAAAATTAAAAAAAAAGAATTTTCACAAATATGTCCAATTTGTAGCGCACATCTTTCTGAAGAGTTTGATATATAAAACATACATGTCTGAGGAAATTTAAGACATGTTATTCGGTCTTAAGTGTGCCAAAGCGCAATGCCACTCCTCTTCACACTACATTCTTCTGTCGTTGTATTTCGCTATCTGGAATTCAAATGTGTATGTCTTGTAATGGAAGCAATCAGACCTATATTGAGGACAGTGGAAACTAAAATGCCCTGTGGTGGGTGCCTCTCCTGCTCCCAGTTTGATAACCAACCCGCCTTGGAAAAAACTCACAATTAATACTGGGTGAGATTATTTTTGAGCGGGTGAATAAGAACGCTTCAAAAAATTTGCACTCTTTATTATCTGTTAGTTGATAACTTTCTCTTTTGTGTGACATTAAGTTAAATATAGGAAACATAAAACCAGTGCAGACAAGAGACGAGCGAGACAGTACACATTTCTTCAGTTCTTGGGTCCCAGCATTTTTTCCTCTCTAATCTTGCCACAGCTTTTTTTACACGGCGAAGTTCGTCAAACGTTTTGCTACTTGAAAAATCAAAATGTCTTTGTCTAACACTGAAAAAGCTGTTAATACCAATAGTACCCAAGACTGGTTTGGTTTCTCGATTCGATTACTCCATTTTGTCACTGTCTGCTAGATAAAATAGGCCTTTCTAATATTGCAGTAGTTGCAATACACGCCAACAAGCGAGATTGTTTTGGCACAAATGGCAATTTTCATAAGTAACACAACAGAATATAATTCACGAAGTACCAAAATGAAATGCCTATTAGGCCTACGACAAGCAAAAAGTTTTATGTTAGGAAATAGTTTCACGTTTCATTAACATGCTGCAGTTTCTCAAGCATGAGATCGAAAAGTAGCAGTAGTGGTACGAAATTTTTATATAAATTTGGAATCGTCATATTGTCCCACATCATTTGTGTGATGTCCCTGTTTCTTCTCCTTCCTCGTTATAACAAACAATCTTGTCATCAATAATTTTGGAACTGTTGGTGACATTGTCAAAACGTATTCTCCGGTCAACTTCACTAACCCTGCCGCAACCACTGGTTCAGTTATTCCGCGTTTATTCTCCGGTTAGGCGTCATTAGGTGTTCGTGCAACGCGTTCTCCGCACTATTTCGAGAATAGAATTTAAGCCGCTGCTAAATGGGAACTGTATAGCTGGTGCTTAGCAGTGTAGCGTTCTGGCAAAAATTTCCTGTCAAAATTCCATTTTCTTGGATACAATGAAAAAAATAATATGTAGTCTTTCTTACCTGTTATTATTTCTACTATGGTAGTGTGAATCTATAGATTTCGCTAATAATTATAACAACGATGATCACACACCGCGTCAAGCACGTAAACAACGATTGTCATTCACCCATTCGGGTTTATTCAGCCCAGCTCGTATAGCTCCGCCCGTTTTTGTCTGCGGGAAAGGTTTTTTATTTCTAGGTGCGATGGGAATTCTCCTGGTAGAGACATCACGTATGCTACGCCCGCATTCAAAAATCAACTTATGATTCGTTCAGAAATCAATTAAGAATGTCAATAGAACGAGGAACCAGCCCAAGTTGCAAACATTTTATTTTACATTCGATGACTAGTTTCGGGCCGAGACCCATTTCCAAATCAAACTTTTCATCACTAATTTTGGAACTATTCCTGCCGTTGTCGAAACATATTCTCCGGTTTTCACTAACTCTGCCACAATCACCAGTTTAGTTATCCCGCGTTTATTCTCTGGTCAGGCATTATTATGTGTTCGTACGACGCATTATCCGCGATTTTGTTATGTTGATTTGAAAATGTATCTCAGCTCGAAACTAGTCATCGAATGAAAAAAATATTTGCAACCTGGACTGGTTTTTCTTTCTCTTGATTGACATAAGTTGCTGATCCAAGTTACTCCAACATGTTGGAAGTTTGTAACTGTAATGTGTTCAAAAATATTCAAAAACAGGGATGCGTTTCAAAATCATATGGGTAATCGGTAGATCGACGTGCACTGCATGTTAGGCGCTTTGTGAAACACGGTTTTTTTCTTCTTCATGATAACGAATCTGGCGCCCCTTGAAATTGCCCCCCCCCCTCCCGCCCCCTACATCCAAGCCTGGTCTCGGTGTTAGTGAAAGTACAGTGAAGCGAATTTTAAAAGAATATAGAGAAACTTCATCTCCTGTACCACCAAAACAAGAGTTGTGGCAGGCGACAGAAGTTTGAACTGGGCGAGTTTACACAGGGAATCACAAGAAGAAAAATTCACGACTCTCCTGTATCACCAAAAAAGGGTTGTGGCAGGCGACAGAAGTTTGAATTGGGCGAGTTTACACAGGGAATCACAAGAAGAAAAATTCACGACTTCTGTATGGAAAAGCAGTTTCTAAAAGTGGCAGCCATGTTGGAAACGTTGAAGATCGAAGTGGAAGATTTTCCTGATATGAGTGGAACAACCCTTCGACGTGCTATTCGAAAATTTGGCTTCAGATACAAAAAGTTCAACAAAAAACATGTGCTGATGGAAAATAACTAAGTAGTAGGAAAAGTGATGGATTCTTGCGGAAAATAAGTCACTGTTTATTGCACTGTTGAGAGTTGGTGTGGTATAAATCATCCCAGAAAGTTTGGATGGCAGGAACAAAAAACGCCTTATGCCTCAGAAAATGTATACTACAGTAACAGAGGAGCTGTTAAGAGTGGAATGGACGAAAAGAGGGAATTCAAACACCGACCGTTTCTGGAAAAAGGATTATAAAGTGGCACATTGCGAACGAAGATGGGTTCGTGCAAAATGCTGGCCTGTGTTTTATTGGACAAAAAGGAGGTGCAGATTATCATTCTGAAATGAATGCCAGACACAATGAAGAGCGGTTTAGGGGCGTTCCCGAAAAATTACCAAACAGATCTGCGTTTGTTTTAGATCAAGCTCCGTATTGCACGATGATAAACCCAGTTTCACGAAATCCATCTATGATATGGAGAAAGGATTCTATTATTGAACTGATGAAAAGCAATAATGTAGAGCTTCCATCTAATGCGACATCATATGAGGAATTTACTAAAGCTGGCCCACTGGAACAAACGCGACCGCACTTCAGGGCGCAGGAATACCTTTTGGAAAGTATATTGCGTTCAGTGGAGAGGAGATCAAACTTCTGTGGTTGCCTGTAGCGCACTGCGAATTGAATGCCACTGAACTTATTTGGGCATTTGTCAACAACAAGGTAGCAAAGGTAAACAAGAATTTTAAAATAAATTATACTTGGTACAGTTGTGTCGCTCCGCTCTGGAAAGTGTTCCCCAAAGTGTCTGGAGGAATTCCGTGCGACATGTACATAAACTTGAAAACACTTGTGCACAAAGAGCCCTCTGTCTTGAAATAGGAATAGAACCGTTGCTGGCGCAATTAGACGACTGCAAAAGCAGCAGAGAAACCTCAGCCTGCAGCGAAAACGGTTGAAGTGGGTTTTATTTCAGTCGCCATTCTTTACTGCAAAATTTATTCCCTTTACTGTTCAAATGTGCTATACAAATGATCGTTTATTGTGAGCTGCTTGCATATCGAGCATTTGTTTGCAATTTCCCATAATATTTCCCTCTACTCCCAAAAAACACTGAACACGGCAGCGCTGTACTTTAAAGCGACTACGAAGTTGCCGTTCTTCGCTTATGAACAAGCCCTTATGGCTTATTACAACAGTGGCGGTGTGCTGGCGTGACAACTGTGATAGGCGGACGCTATGGCCGAGCGGTTCTATGCGCTTCAGTCTGGAACCACGCTGGTGCTACGGTCGCAGGTTCGAATCCTGCCTCGAGCATGGATGCGTGTGATGTCTTTAGGATAGTTAGGTTTAAGTAGTTCTAAGTTCTAGGGGACTGATGACCTCAGATGTTAAGTCCCATAGTGCTTAGAGCGGTTTGAACCATTTTTAAACAACTATGATGATGATGTTTGGTTTGTGGGGCGCTCAACTCCACGCTTATCAGCGCCCGTACAATCTTCTCAGTCCAGTCTCGCCACTTTCATGAAAGGCGATAAAATGATGAGGACAACACAAATACCCAGTCCTTGGGCGGAGAAAATACACAACCCGCTCGGGAATAGAACCATTTTTTGTTTGTTCAAACGTGTATAGACTTTTATTTAAAAGATAACAAAATTCGTTTTACAAAACAGTTTACATGTTTAATGCTTTTCAGTAAGACAATCTGCTCTTTTTTCCGTTATAGTCCAGGTAATTATTTCAATTTGTCTCTGTATTTTGCCAGTGTCTCTCAGGCTGAGTTCGTTAGTACTTGCTTATGTTGTTTACTATATTAATTCAAGTTTCTTTGAGGCCAGATACATTACATCTATGCATTTTAATAGAAGGGAATCAGAAATTATTGAATGCAAAATGAGCTAGGTTACAGAAAAGAGTGGAAAGATAAAAGTTGAAGTATAGTCTTTTCACTTAGTACTAGTTTGGTTATATTGATGTTTTATGTTGTGTACCTTTTGTATTTGAAGCCTGCATGAGTTGAGTTAGCAGGCAGGTAACAATCTAGGGATGTTAGAACATGAATGCGGTATATTTCCTGGTTTGTATATGTCAAGAAATATTTCAGCATTTAAAATCATGTTGTATGTTAACTGTTTACTTATTTTTGTCTAAGCTTTGGGAAGTAAAAAGGAAAAACACGTTACATTGGGCCAGGAAACAAAAATGGTTCGAATGGCTCTGAGCACTATGGGACTTAACATCTGAGGTCATCAGTCCCCTAGAACTTAGAACTACTTAAATGTAACTAACCTAAGGACATCACACACATCCATGCCCGAGGCAGGATTCGAACCTGCGACCGTAGCGGTATCGCGGTTCCAGACTGAAGCGCCTAGAACCGCTCGGCCACAACGGCCGGCGCCAGGAAACAGACCGTGGTGGATTCAGTCAGATCGAACGAGAAACAACACACTAGGAAGCAGTGGACAGATACAATGTAGAACTGATTAGATAGGGATGGTGGTCGATGAGTAAAAGGGATTGAGTAAAAGGGATTTTGGAACTATTCTTGCCGTTGTTAAAACATATTCTCCGGTTAACTTCACTAACCCTGCCACAATCACCATTTTAGTTATCCGGCGTTTATTCTCTGGTCAGGCATTATTATGTGTTCGTACGACGCGTAATCTGCGATTTTGTTATGTTGATTTGAAAATGTATCTCGGCTCGAAACTAGTCATCGAATGAAAAAATATTTGCAACCTGGACTGGTTTTTCTTTCTATTGGTTAACAGAAGTTGCTGACCCAAGAGTGATGAAGCTATTCATGGTGGAGAAAAGGGCATATTTGAGCATGTAACTTTGTTTGGTTTCACTGTTAAACTGTAATTATGTCGAGGTACTCACTGTTTGGCACTCATATTGATTGCACACGAGTAAAGATAAAATACACTCAAAACAAGGGTTACGATGGCACTGTTGGGAAAACTATACATGTGAGAAACTTTAAAGGAGGAAAGGAAAAAAAGCACTTTTTTCTGTCACCTTTTTACACTTTGGGACATACGTATCATTATTGACGCTTGTGAGGTGTGGGAGGGCGTCGGCAGCGACAAGTGCGGGAGGGGTTATGGGGTGGGCGGCGGCGGCGGTCACGTCCCTGACGGCGGTCAGCGGGATCTCCAGGAAGTTGTGTATTTGGTGTGTAGCTTTGTCTTCTTGTGTTCTTCCCACAAGTCCATGAGGAACTACACGCTCTCTGACTGTTTTTTAGCAATGACTGCGTGTGCTGTCACGGCGAATATCCACATCGTGGCCGTGCGTTTCGGTCTTGGGAACGGTTTTGCATCAGCGACGGTGAGTGTCGTGATTTGAATGTTGCGTGGGTCAGTCTACATCTACATCTCCATTTATACTCCGCAAGCCACCCAACGGTGTGTGGCGGAGGGCACTTCACGTGCCACTGTCATTACCTCTGTTCCAGTCGCGTATGGTTCGCGGGAAGAACGACTGCCGGAAACCCTCCGTGCGCGCTCGAATCTCTCTAATTTTACATTCGTAATCTCCTCGGGTGGTATAAGTAGGGGGAAGCAATATATTCAATACGTCATCCAGAAACGCACCCTCTCGAAACCTGGACAGCAAGCTACAACGCGATGCAGAGCGCCTCTCTTGCAGAGTCTGCCACTTGAGTTTGCTAAACATCTCCGTAACGCTATCACGCTTACCAAATAACCCTGTGACGAAACGCGCCGCTCTTCTTTGGATCCTCTCTATCTCCTCTGTCATCCCGACCTGGTACGGATCCCACACTGATGAGCAATACTCAAGTATAGGTCGAACGAGTGTTTTGTAAGCCACCTCCTTTGTTTATGGACTACATTTTCTAAGGACTCTCCCAATGAATCTCAACCTGGTACCCGCCTTACCAACAATTAATTTTATATGATCATTCCACTTCAAATCGTTCCGCACGCGTATTCCCAGATATTTTAGAGAAGTAACTGCTACCAGTGTTTGTTCCGCTATCATATAATCATATAAAAGGATCATATAAAAGGATCCTTCTTTCTATGTATTCGCAATACATTACATTTGTCTATGATAAGGGTCAGTTGCCACTCCCTGCAACAAGTGCCTATCCGGTGCAGATCTTCCTGCATTTCGCTACAATTTTCTAATGTTGCAACTTCTCTGTATACTACAGCATCATCCGCGTAAAGCCGCATGGAACTTCCGACACTATCTACTAGGTCATTTATATATATTGTGAAAAGCAATGGTCCCATAACACTCCCCTGTGGCACGCCAGAGGTTACTTTAACGTCTGTAGACGTCTCTCCATTGAGAACAACATGCTGTGTTCTGTTTGCTAAAAACTCTTCAATCCAGCCACACAGCTGGTCTGATATTCCGTAGCCTCTTACTTTGTTTATCAGGCGACAGTGCGGAACTGTATCGAACGCCTTCCGGAAGTCAAGGAAAATAGCATCTACCTGTGAGCCTGTATCTAATATTTTCTGGGTCTCATGAAGAAATAAAGCGAGTTGGGTCTCACACGATCGCTGTTTCCGGAATCCATGTTGATTCCTACAGAGTAGATTCTGGGTTTCCAGAAACGACATGATACGTGAGCAAAAAACATGTTCTAAAATTCTACAACAAATCGACTTCAGAGATATAGGTCTATAGTTTTGCGCATCTGCTCGACGACCCTTTCTGAAGACTGGGACTACCTGTGCTCTTTTCCAATTATTTGGAACCTTCCGTTCCTCTAGAGACTTGCGGTGCATGGCTGTTAGAAGGGGGGCAAGTTCTTTCGCGTACTCTATGTAGAATCGAATTGGTATCCCGTCAGGTCCAGTGGACTTTCCTCTGTTGAGTGATTCCAGTTGATTTTCTATTCCTTGGACACTTATTTCGATGTCAGCCATTTTTTCGTTTGTGCGAGGATTTAGAGAAGGAACTGCAGTGCGGCCTTCCTCTGTGAAACAGCTTTGGAAGAAGGTGTTTAGTATTTCAGCTTTACGCATGTCATCCTCCGTTTCAATGCCATCATCATCCCGGAGTGTCTGGATATGCTGTTTCGAGCCAGTTATTGATTTAACGTAAGACCAGAACTTCCTAGGATTTTCTGTCAAGTCGGTACATAGAATTTTACTTTAGAATTCACTGAACGCTTCACGCATAGCCCTCCGTACGCTAACTTTGACATCGTTTAGCTTCTGTTTGTCTGAGAGGTTTTGGCTATGTTTAAACTTGCAGTGAAGCTCTCTTTGCTTTCGCAGTAGTTTCCTAACTTTGTTGTTGAACCACTGTGGGCTTTTCCCGTCCCTCAGAGTTTTACTCGGCACGTACCTGTCTAAAACGTATTTTACGATTGCCTTTAACTTTTTCCATAAACACTCAACATTGTCAGTCCTGTTTATGTGGGCTATCATTCTTTTGCTTGTCGCCCACATATTGCCGTTTGCCCTGCATAGGAATCGGTGTTCTGTGGTATCCTTTTCGTTGTAAATTTCACAGTTAGGCCATTCTTTTATATGGATTAGGGCCAGCCTCTCGTTAGTCGGTACGGTGTTGTGCACTACCTTGTGCCACGTAGATCTGGCGTGCTCTGGTATTGCTTGTTCTGAGATGTTTTTCCAGACGACTGGCCAATCGTAGTCTGGAAATTTTTTCTCGATTCTTGTTTTGTACGTTTGCCCTCTTAGTGAGCCACAGATGTGTTTCGCCGGCCGTAGTTCCCCGGGACCCCGTGGCTCAGAGGCAGCAACGATAGTCACTAAACCACGAGCTGCTGACTATACAGGGTGAAAAGTATTTAAACCGACAAACTCTGGGAGGTTGTAGGGGACATCAAAACAAATATTTTCCCTAATGTCATTTTTTCCTATGAGGAATATTTAAACCGGTGGCAAATTAACTAAACCAACAAACACTTTTCCATTTTTTATGACCAAGAGGCAACACATTAACACAACCCAATTTCAATTACAGTAGATTTTCAAAAATGCCTCCATTGACACGTAAACAAATGTTAAACCGTCGGACTAGGTTCTCTCCGACACGGGCAAAAACCCCAGGAGTACCCTGAATTGTTCCTGCTGTTGCTACTAATTGGGCAACCTGATCCTCTTCTGATGCAACAGGAGTTGCATAAACAAGGTTGTGCATCTCTCCCCACACAAAAAAGTCCAGAGGGAAAATATCTGGGGATCGAGCAGACCATGGTACAGGACCACCTCAGCCAGTCCACGTTTCTGAGAACCGTCGGTACAGGAATCGACGCACACGACGACTGAAATGTGCCGGCGCCCCGTCATGTTGGAACCACATGTGTTGTCTTGTAGGGAGCGGGACGTCTTCCAGCAATTCTGCCAATGCTCTGGCGAGAAAATTGTAATAGTGCCTGCCATTTAATGGACTAGATAGCAGATACGGCCCACTTAAACAGTCCCCAACAACACCGACCCACACATTAACGAAGAACCGCACTTGATGAGCGCTAGTAACTGTGGCATGTGGGTTATCCTCACTCCAAACATGCGAATTGTGCATGTTGAAGACCCCATCACGCCCAAACGTTGCTTCATCGGTAAATAACACAGAGGATGGAAATATAGGATACATTTCACACTGTTTCAGGTACCACCGCGAAAACTCTGCTCTGGGTGGATAATCAACTGGTTCTAGGTTGTGGACACGCTGTAAGTGAAATGGACGTAAAAATTGCTCTCGAAGGACTGTTCTTACATTCGTTTGATTCGTCCCCATGTTACGTGCAATTGCACGAGTGCTGACTGAAGGATCCCGCTCCACATGCTGCAAGACAGCTTCCTCAAATTGCAGCGTTCTTACCGTGCGACATCGTCCCTATCCAGGTAATCTGCTAAATGACCCGGTCTCACGCAGATGTTGGTACACAGCAGCAAAGGTCGTATGATGCGGGATACGGCGATTAGGATATTGTTGTTGATAAACCCGCTGTGCAGCTCGTCCGTTGTGGTGCGCTACGTAGTACGCACCAACCATATCAGTGTACTCACTCCAGGTGTATCGCTCCATTAGTAAACAGAGACAATGCACTACTGCACTGGTGGACAGCAGTTGCCTACAACTGAAGAGCGTAATACGCCCTCTAACAACTGAAGATCGTAATATGGCCTCCACCGGTTTAAATAATCCTCATAGGAAAAAATGACATTAGGGAAAATATTTGTTTTGATGTCACCTACAACCTCCCAGAGTTTTTCGGTTTAAATACTTTTCACTCTTTAGTGTGACAACTATGCTCCACCACAGCCTCGCTTATATTTCAGCTACTAACACAACTGAATCGGTCGGTGGAGGAAGGAACTATGTCACTTTTTCTTACTTTTCAGGAGAGAACAAGAAAATCTTTTATTGTTAAACTATTTGAGTGACTGCATTAAAATTTTCTACATTTGTTGCACTCTAATCATGCATACTGTGAATGAAAATAATTTTCATGTATTCTACAAAGTACGTTCTGAAAAAAAATTGAATTTAGCACTTTTCGTGAGTAGATCACATTCAAAATTACACGTTTCTCGTCTAAAACTCAAATTTATTGATTAACTAATGGAAAATTATCTTCAACTGAACATGAAAACAACTATTTATAGACTTCAAAGTTCTGAGTAATTGATGATTTAACATAGTGAGTTATTACTTGCAGCCGGCCATTTCAATATCTCCTTATAAGAAATCTCAGCGTCTTCTCTACGGATGTACTTAACCAGTTTCTGAATATCTTCAATTTTCGTTCTATTGATTCTAACCTTTTTTCCATCTCGTAGCCTTTGCAACCCAATTTGAAACGAAGCAAAATTAGTTTTTGCCAGATTACAGGAGCAACTGACACAACTGTTTATGAAAGGGTTGGCAGTCACGACTCCCGGTATCATTGCTTCATAACGAAATTCTTTGAACATCGCCACAGAAAAACTTTGTTTCTCTTGACGAGGCGTCTTGAAATGTGCCACTTCCCTAGACCGTACTTTTCTTTTTTTTTTTGTAATGACGAGGCCACCAATTGTCAAAGTTCATTATGTCTTCACTTTCCACCATAGCGACTGTAACTTCAGAAATACTGTTTGCTATGATTTCCATAAACTCTTTAGGGGTGTAAACTCGGTCACATTTCCGTATTTGTCTCTCCAGTGTTCCAAACACACGGTCACAAGGGAGAAACGCTTGACCTCTTTCGGGAAATTTGTGACGATTTTTTTTTAAAAAAATTTCAGTGTCTGTCAATGCAAGGCACCTTCTGTAACATTTTTCGATACATAGTTTCCAGTTGTAACATCATAGATTAAGGGTCGACCTGCGACAGCAATCGCACAACTTGCGTACGGGCCGCTAGACGCCGCCGCGAGCGCAACCGTATATAAGTGCCGACGGAGTTCGGCCAGATCTCATTTTGTTGGCATCTCATTTTTGCCTATTCTCTTATTTATCTTAGTTGCTTAGCTCTTATTCGTTTAGCGCTCATGTTATTGTGCTCTCTTTCAGCCATTCTGTTTGTTTTGATTTACTCCCAGTTGAGAAGTGCTCATTTTGGCATTTCACTTTTGTATATTTCTCATTTTGCTAATAATATGCTCCTTAGCTTTTTACAGTTGAATTGATTAACATAGTCTCATGTACTGTTTGTTCATTTCAGCCTGTTCATATTTTGATGTTCTTTAAATACTGCAACATCTATCAGAAGCATTTCTTCCAGGTTTTGAATATAAATTATATACGAAACTGTGTTTTAAAAGGAATTTATTTTTTTCAGTTTGTACTACATCAGACAACAATCTTGTGATATGAGGGAGAAATTTGAGGGGCGAACCCATGGAAATAGCCTTAAGTGATCCCCTTTAAAAATAAAAATTTGTGTGACACTGAAAGACGTGACACTTTGGGCACTGACAATTTATACGTCACACAGTGTAGTGGTACAGGAATGAACAGACCTCACTCGCTCCCTTTTTCGCTTCATCTTCATGATACAAGTACACTCTGGAACGCCTGGGCTTTATCTACATCTACATCTACATCCATACTCCGCAAGCCACCTGACGGTGTGTGGCGGAGGGTACCTCGAGTACCTCTATCGGTTCTCCCTTCTATTCCAGTCTCGTATTGTTCGTGGAAAGAAAGATTGTCGGTATGCCTCTGTGTGGGCTCTAATCTCTCTGATTTTATCCTCATGGTCTCTTCGCGAAGTATACGAAGGAGGGAGCAATATACTGCTTGACTCCTCAGTGAAGGTATGTTCTCGAAAGCCCGTACCGAGCTACTGAGCGTCTCTCCTGCAGTCTTCCATGGAGTTTATCTATCATCTCCGCAACGCTTTCGCGATTACTAAATGATCCTGTAACGAAGCGCGATGCTCTCCGTTGGATCTTCTATATCTCTTCTATCAGCCCTATCTGGTACGGATCCCACACTGCTGAGCGGTATTCAAGCAGTGGCATGCATCACATATGTAGAAACAGTTAACCCACAGCTGACGTAAATAGAATGGTTCCTGCACTGGGATGTTTGGCAGAGACAAGATTTGCAGTCGAAAGCTAGTCCAACAATGTCATCCTTGCCCATACATTCTTGCTCAGTTATTTTAATGAATTTATAAAATGTCCTGCTGCGCCTCTTGTGAATATCCAACTCAAGTTGCGCAGCTTTTAGACTACTGTCAGAGATATGTGGACTTTTTAACTTAACCTGAAGTTCCTCACATTTGCCACATACATCAGTTTGGAGACGACCAAAAGGAAAATTGTAATTTTCAAGAAAATGTTTCCTACAGAAGCAGCATTTCGCATTTACTTCTTGTATACTTCGTAAGGATCATTTCGTGCTTAGTTTTCAGATCCAAGCGTGCATCTAGGTATTCCATTTCCTTCCCAACATAGTAAGTTTCTTTGAGTGGGAAAGATGTGATGTGGGTATCTATCAAATTTATTACGTTTTCCGAAATTTTGGTTGTGCATGAAACTGTTCCACGCATGTCCTTTGGAATTTGACCTTTAACTAGTAACTGGAAAAAACGAAAAACACGTTTCTGTGATACAGAATGAAGAGTGAGAAAACCACGTTTGCAGACACGAACTCCTCTGCCACAGACAATGGCATGCTAAACAAAGGAATGCTGTTTCTTGATGCTATGTCACTGACAACTTTTCTTGGCCATCTTTTCGTAATGTCACCTGCCACGTTTACCCCTTGTAGATAAGTATCCTGACTATTTTTTTCCATGTTTAAAAAGTTTGAAAGTATCTCGACACAATCATCCCCACTGATACGTTGGAAACATTCCATTCGACATCTGGAATTTATTAAGTAATCGCATGTAGCACATGCTATGGAATTTATATTACATTGAATTTGTTGAATTGATAAATGTCAGTACTGATACCTTACCTGCAATCAGCACCGGTCGATTTTCCAGGAACTGCTTTCCCACTGTAGTATATGGCAACCCGTGAACTCTTGCCTCCTTGATTCTGTTGCTATTGTGCTCACTTTCATTTCTCTTTCGTTTGGGAGATATTTCGAAAGATGGCATGCAATAACTTAAAACAACAATCAACAATAACCAAGACACATCACGAAGTTGGCGCCAAGTTAGTGTTTTGTTACGCTTTCTGCGCCTGCGTGCTGCAAGCCAACGCCATCTAGTTTGAAGGTGGCGTAGTACAAGCTGGCTGACAATACAGTCTGCTGGCGGGATGCGACGTGCGGCGTAGAAAGGAACTAAGTCACTGACTTGATCTCTCAGCACTCAAGTCGCTCTCGTGTTATTTTTAATACATTTATGTAAAAAATTGAAAATCGCCAAAAAGTAACTTAGTTCCTTTTTCCACCGACCTAGTCAATTGTTTAACAAACTCTGAACTAACAAACATGGGGAGTGGATGTAACCAACAAAAGTCCAAGCTTAACACCAGTGCCTTCTCCGTCGCAATAGCTATAACGGTAAGCTCAATTGCAGCGTCTTGCGTTTGACATTCTAGGGATGAAACGATTAATCAGAAAATAAAGAAAAATCGCCTATAAATAGAACAAGATAGTATCTTTAAACTGTGCAAAGGAAATTTTTCTCCTAATTACGGTCTGATTTTTATGCGTCAAACTTGACAGTCGCCAAAAAAAGTTAGAAAAACCACGCTTCCCTTAAATCTCACCGAGTATGTCGCCCCCATTTCAACTAAAATGTAATATTCATATTCTAAATAAAAGCAGACATTTCCACGATTCCGGCGAGGTATAAGATGTCGATGTGTAGTGCAACGTGACCAGAACATTAACTCAAAGTCGGGGTCAATCATTATGAAATAGATATAGAACGAAGGGAATAGACTGTATATGCCTCCATATGAGCCCTAATTTCTCGTATCTGACCTTCGTGGTCCTTGTATGTTGGTGACAGTAGAATCATTCGGCAATCAGTTTCAAATGCGGTTGTCTAAATTTTCTCAATAGTGTTCCTCGAAAAGAACGTCGCCTTCCGTCCACGGATTCACAATTGAGTTCCCGAAGCATCTCCGTAACACGTGTTGTTCGGATCTACCAGTTACAAATCTAGCAGCCCGCCTCTGAATCGCTTCGTGTCCTCCTTCAATCCGACCAGGTACGTATCCCAAACACTCGAGCAGTATTCAACAATAGGTCGCACCAGTGTCCTACATGCGATGTCCTTTACAGATGAAGGCTTTCCTACCACGGTCCTCACATACTTGTCCCATTTCATATCACTCAGCAACGTTACGGGTAGATATCAAACGATGTAACTGTGTCAAGCAGTACATAACCAATGCTGTATCCAAACGTTACAGGTTTGTTTTTCCTACTCATCTGTATTAACTTATACTTTCCCACATTTAGAGCTAGCCGCCATTCATCACATCAACTAGAAATTTTGGGTCAGTCGTCATTTATCTTCCTACAGTCAGTGAACTTCGACACCTTACCGTACACCACGGCAGCATCAGCAAACAACTTCAGACTGCTGGCCACGCTGTCCGCCAAATAATTTATGTATACAGAAAACAACAGCGGTCCTGTCACATTTCCCTGGGACACTCCTGACGATACCCTTGTCTTCACCATGGAGGAAAACATACTGGGCTCCATTACTTAAGAAGTCTTCGAGCCACTCATCTATCTGTTAACATATTCCGCTCGCTCATATCTTCATTAATAGCTTGTAGTGGGGTATCATGTGAAATGCTTTTAAGAAATTAGAAGAAATGCTTTTAAGAAATTAGAAATATGGAATCTTCCTGCTGCCCTTGACGCATATTTCGCAGTATATCACGTGAGAAAGTGCAAAATGGCTAAGCAGGGATGGCTAGAGGACAAATGTAAGGATGTAGAGGCTTATCTCACTAGGGGTAAGATAGATACTGCCTACAGGAAAATTAAAGAGACCTTTGGAGAAAAGAGAACCACTTGTATGAATATCAAGAGCTCAGATGGAAACCCAGTTCTAGCCAAAGAAGGGAAAACAGAAAGATGGAAGGAGTATATAGAGGGTCTATACAAGGGTGATGTACTTGAGGACAATATTATAGAAATGGAAGAGAATGTAGATGAAGATGAAATGGGAGATGCGATACTGCGTGAAGAGTTTGACAGAGCATTGAAAGACCTGAGCCGAAACAAGGCCCTGGGAGTAGACAACATTCCATTAGAACTACTGACGGCCTTGGGAGAGCCAGTCCTGACAAAACTACCATCTGGTGAGCAAGATGTATGAGACAGCCGAAGTACCCTCAGACTTCAAGAAGAATATAATAATTCCAATCCCAAAGAGAGCAGGTGTTGACAGATGTGAAAATTACCGAACTATCAGTTTAATAAGTCACAGCTGCAAAATACTAATGCGAATTCTTTACAGACGAATGGAAAAACTGGTAGAAGCGGACCTCGGGGAAGATCAGTTTGGATTCCCTAGAAATATTGGAACACGTGAGGCAATACTGACCTTACGACTTATCTTACAAGAAAGATTAAGAAAAGGCAAACCTACGTTTCTAGCATTTGTGGACTTAGAGAAAGGTTTTGACAACGTTGACTGGAATACTCTCTTCCAAATTCTAAAGGTGGCAGGGGTAAAATACAGGGAGCGAAAGGCTATTTACAATTTGTACAGAAACTAGATGGCAGTTATATGAGTCGAGGGACATGAAAGGGAAGCAGTGGTTGGGAAGGGAGTGAGACAGGGTTGTAGCCTCTCCCCCATGTTATTCAATCTGTATATTGAGCAAGCAGTAAAGGAAACAAAAGAAAAATTCGGAGTAGGTATTAAAATCCATGGAGAAGAAACAAAAACTTTGAGGTCCGCCGACGACTTGTAATTCTGTCAGAGACAGCAAAGGACTTGGAAGAGCAGTTGAACGGAATGGACATTGTCTTGAAAGGAGGATATAAAATGAACATCAACAAAAGCAAAACGAGGATAATGGAATGTAGTCGAATTAAGTCGGGTGATGCTGAGGGAATTAGATTAGGAAATGAGACACTTAAAGTAGTAAAGGAGTTTTGCTATTTGGGGAGCAAAATAACTGATGATGGTCGAAGTAGAGAGGATATAAAATGTAGACTGGCAATGGCAAGGAAAGCGTTTCTGAAGAAGAGAAATTTGTTAACATCGAGTATAGATGTAAGTGTCAGGAAGTCGTTTCTGAAAGTATATGTATGGAGTGTAGCCATGTATGGAAGTGAAACATGTACGATAAATAGTTTGGAGAAATGTGGTGCTTCAGAAAAATGCTGAAGATTAGATGGGTAGATCACATAACTAATGAGGATGTATTGAATTGAATTGGGGAGAAGAGGAGTTTGTGGCACAACTTGACGAGAAGAAGGGACCGGTTGGTAGGACGTGTTCTGAGGCATCAAGGGATCACAAATTTAGTATTAGAGGGCAGCGTGGAGTGTCAAAATCGTAGAGGGAGACCAAGAGATGAATACACTAAGCAGATTCAGAAGATGTAGGTTGCAGTAGGTACTGGGAGATGAAGAAGCTTGCACAGGATAGGTTAGCATGGAGAGCTGCATCAAACCAGTCTCAGGACTGAAGACCACAACAACAACAACATGTGAGAAAAGGGCAAGCTGACTGAGGTTTGCACGAACAATGATTCTAAAACGATACAGTTTCGTTGACAGAAGCATCTCACTCTCAAGGAAATTTAATATATTCTAACTGAGAATATATTCAAAGATTCTGCGGCAAACCGAGGTTAGGGGTATTGGTCTGTAATTTTGCGGGTCCGTTCTTTTACCCTTCTTATATATAGGAGTCGCCTGCGCTATTTTTCAGTCGCTTGGGACTTAGTACTGGGCGAGAGATTCGTGATATATGCAAGCTCAGTAAGGGGCTAGAGCCCCAGAGTACTCTTTGTAAAACCAAACTGCGATTCCTTTCGGACCTGGTGATTTATTTGCTTTCAGTTCTTTCTGTTGTTTCTCCATTCCATGTATACTTCTTACTATGTCGTCCATACGTGAGTCTGTCTGATGTTCAAATGACAGTATGTTTGTACTATTTTCCTGCGTGAACGATTTCTATAACGGAGAAATTTAAAGCTTCCGCTTTCGTTTTGCTGACTTCAGCTGCCACACCAGAATGGTCAACAAGGGGAGCCTTAGACACGCATAGCAATTTTACTTACGTTCAGAATTTTCTCGGCTTCTCTGCCATACTTACTAAAGTATGACGGTGGTAGTTGTATGCTCCAGGCACAGATTTTTTCACAGACGCACGAATCTCTACTAACCTTTGGTTGTCGTCATTTGTGCATTCTCTTTTGAATCGAGAGTGCAACAACAGCCTCTGCTTCTTCAGCATTTTCCGAATTTCGTCATTAAACCATGGGGATCTTCTCCATCTTTTATTCACTTACAAGGCAAGTAACTCCCCAAATCACGATTTACAGTCTACTTGAACATTGTCCATAATCCCTCTACGTCCATCTTACTGGAACTAAATGATGTCAACTCACTTCTAAATGAGATGCTAACAAATGGTTATCTACTCTATCTAGCAGAAACACTCTCCTAGTCTTCTTGACTATTTTAATAACTTTAGTAACCATACTTGCTACTTTTTTTATTTCGTATGACCTTAAATACAGAATTAGATTAAATCAGTAATACAGCATCAGATTACATCTGCTACATTTTTAGATAAAAGTTACATGCACCGTACACACTGATAATAATACAAAATACTGATAACGACAAATGTGTATAATATCAAGTCACATAAAATAAAATAATAAGTGATTTATAATTCCATGTTGTTGTTGATGTGGTCTTCAGTCCTGAGACTGGTTTGATGCAGCTCTCCATGCTACTCTATCCTGTGCAAGCTTCTTCATCTCCCAGTACCTACTGCAACCTACATCCTTCTGAATCTGCTTAGTGTATTCATCTCTCGGTCTCCCCCTACGATTTTTACCCTCCACGCTGCCCTCCAATACTAAATTGGTGATCCCTTGATACCCTAGAACATGTCCTACCAACCGATCCCTTCTTCTCGTCAAGTTGTGCCACAAACTCCTCTTCTCCCCAATCCTATTCAATACTTCCTCATTAGTTATATGATCTACCCATCTAATCTTCAGCATTCTTCTGTAGCACCACGTTTCAAAAGCTTCTATTCTCTTCTTGTCCAAACTATTTACCGTCCATGTTTCACTTCCATACATGGCTACACTCCATACAAATACTTTCAGAAATGACTTCCTGACACTTTAATCTATACTCGATGTTAACAAATTTCTCTTCTTCAGAAACGCTTTCCTTGCCATTGCCAGTCTACATTTTATATCCTCTATACTTCGACCATCATCAGTTATTTTGCTCCCCAAATAGCAAAACTCCTTTACTACTTTAAGTTTCTCATTTCCTAATCTAATACCCTCAACATCACCCGACTTAATTCGACTACATTCCATTATCCTCGTTTTGCTTTTGTTGATGTTCATCTTATATCCTCCCTTCAAGACACCATCCATTCCGTTCAACTGCTCTTCCAAGTCCTTTCCTGTCTCTGACAGAATTACAATGTCATCGATGAACCTCAAAGTTTTTATTTCTTCTCCATGGATTTTAATACCTACTCCGAATTTTTCTTTTGTTTCCTTTACTGCTTGCTCAATATACAGATGGAATAACATTGGGGAGAGGCTACAACCCTGTCTCACTCCCTTCCCAACCACTGCTTCCCTTTCATGTCCCTCGACTCTTATAACTGCCATCTGGTTCCTGTACAAATTGTAAATAGCCTTCCGCTCCCTGTATCTTACCCCTGCCACCTTTAGAATTTGGAAGAGAGTATTCCAGTCAACATTGTCAAAACCTTTCTCTAAGTCTACAAATGCTAGAAACGTAGGTTTGCCTTTCCTTAATCTTTCTTCTAAGATAAGTCGTAAGGTCAGTATTGCCTCACGTGTTCCAGTATTTCTACGGAATCCAAACTGATCTTCCCCGAGGTCAGCTTCTACTAGTTTTTCCATTCGTCTGTAAAGAATTCGCATTAGTATTTTGCAGCTGTGGCTTATTAAACTGATTGTTCGGTAATTTTCACATCTGTCAACACCTGCTTTCTTTGGGATTGGAATTATTATATTCTTCTTGAAGTCTGAGGGTATTTCGCCTGTTTCATACATCTTCCTCACCAGACGGTAGAGTTTTGTCAGGACTGGCTCTCCCAAGGCCGTCAGTAGTTCCAATGGAATGTTGTCTACTCTGGGGGCCTTGTTTCGACTCAGGTCTTTCAGTGCTCTGTCAAACTTTTCACGCAGTATCGCATCTCCCATTTCACCTTCATCTACATCCTCTTCCATTTCCATAATATTGTCCTCAAGTACATCGCCCTTGTACAGACCCTCTATATACTCCTTCCACCTTTCTGCTTTCCCTTCTTTGCTCAGAACTGGGTTTCCATCTGAGCTCTTAATGTTCATACAATAATTCCATAAGGTGACCATATTGTTGGCATTACTATAATGCTCAAGGATGGATGTCCAGTCCTTTCAGGCACGCGGTAGCTTCTCCCTTAAGCAAATGAAGGTCCTAGAAAGTGCCTTGGAATTTCCTTAAAGGGCATTCAGTGGCGATGTGCTGTAGGTCTGTTTGTTGTGTCCACAGTCTCAGTCACGTCTATCAACCACACCCCAGTTATGCCTCCAGTAGCGAGAATTTCCATGCCCTGTTCAGAACCGGTTGAGTGATGTCCAGAATCTCCTTGGTAGCTCAAATCCGACAGGGCGTTGGCGCGGATCTTTGATTAGATCATTTGAGTCTGGGTTGGAGGAAACCATTCTCGGCGCCAAGCATCATCAATGTTAAAATTGTCTCTTACTAAACCCTCTCCCACCTTCCATGATGGTGTAGAGACCTTAGTCGAGATTAGAAGATGAGGTCTTGATAGATAGGAAGTTGACGGTTGTCTAGGCATTTTTGACACTCTTTTTTTCAATGCTAGCTGTCTTCGTAAGTGTGGAGGATGGATGTTGGACAGAACAGGGAGGCACTGGGTTTGTGTTGACTTGATGGTTCCCGATATCAGCCTCATAGTATTACTGAGTTGAGTATCTACTTATCTTGTATGGGCGCTATTTAACCACGTAGGGCTGCAATATTCTGCTGCTGAATAGACAAGGGCAAGGGCCGATGTCCTGAGGGTTATCGCATTCACTCCTCAGCCATTTACTCTCAGTTTTTGGATTATGTTATTTCTAGTTTTTATTTTGCAGGCTGTCTTCTCCAGGTGGGCTCTGAAGATGAGAGCGCGGTCAAGTGTTACTCTCAGTTATTTTGGTTGAGGGTTGTATCTCCGCATATGGTTTCTGAAAGCGATTCTGAATGCATAGTGTGCCTGCTTGTTGTTTAGGTGAAAGCAGACTGTCTCTGTCTTCATGGCGTTGGGTTTAAGTCGCCATACTTGGTAATATTCAAACATCTTTTTCATATCATTTCCAAGAGTAATTTCTGATGTCTCGATTGGCTGATTAAACACACACTACTCGCCATTAAAATTGCTACACCACGAAGATGACGTGCTACAGACGCGAAATTTAACTGACAGGAAGAAGATGCCGTGATATGCAAATGATTAGCTTTTCAGAGCATTCACACAAGGTTGACGCCGGTGGCGACACATACAACGTGCTGACATGAAGAAACTTTCCAACCGATTTCTTATACACAAACAGCAGTTGACCGGCGTTGCTTGGTGTAACCTTGTTGTGATGCCTTGTGTAAGGAGGAGAAATGCGTACCATCACGTTTACGACTTTGATAAAAGGTCGGATTGTAGCCTACCGCGATTGCGGTTTATCGTATCGCGACATTGCTGCTCGCGTTGGTCGAGATCCAATGACTGTTAGCAGAATATGGAATCGGTGGGTTCAGGAGGGTAATACGGAACGCCGTATCACTAGCAGTCGAGATGACAGGCATCTTATCCGCGTGGCTATAACGGATCGTGCAGCCACGTATCGATCCCTGAGTCAACAGATGGGGACGTTTGCAAGACAACAACCATTTGCACGAACAGTTCGACGACGTTTGCAGCAGCATGGACTATCAGCTCGGAGACCATGGCTGCGGTTACCCTTGACGCTGCATCACAGACAGGAGTGCCTGCGATGGTGTACTCAACGACGAACCTGGGTGACGAATGGCAAAACGTCATTTTTTCGGATGAATTCAGGTTCTGTTTACAGCATCATGATGGTCGCATCCGTGTTTGTCGACATCGCGGTGAACGCACATTGAAAGCGTGTATTCGTCATCGCCATAATGGCGTATCGGCCGGCGTGATGGTATGGGGTGCCATTGGTTACACGTCTCGGTCACCTCTTGTTCGCTCTGACGGCGCTTTGAACAGTGGACGTTACATTTCATATGTGTTACGACCCATGGCTCAACCCTTCATTCGATCTCTGCGAAACCCTACATTTCAGCAGGATAATGCACGACCGCACGTTGCAGGTCCTGTACGGGCCTTTCTGGATACAGAAAATGTTCGACCGCTGCCCTGGCCAGCACATTCTCCAGATCTCTCACCCTACATTTCAGCAGGATAATGCACGACCGTATGTTGCAGGTCCTGTACGGGCCTTTCTGGATACAGAAAATGTTCGACTGCTGCCCTGGCCAGCACATTCTCCAGATCTCTCACCAATTGAAAACGTCTGGTCAATGGTAGCCGAGCAACTGGCTCGTCAGTATATGCCAGTCACTACTCTTGATGAACTGTGGTATCGTGTTGAAGCTGCATGTGCAGCTGTACCTGTACACGCCATCCAAGCTCTGTTTGGCTCAATGCCCAGGCGTATCAAGGCCGTTATTACGGTCAGAGGTGGTTGTTCTGGGTACTGATTTCTCAGGATCTATGCACCCAAATTGCGTGAAAATGTAATCGCATGTCAGTTATAGTATAATATATTTGTCCCACGAATACCCGTTTATCATCTTCATTTCTTCTTGGTGTAGCAATTGTAATGGCCAGTAGTGTATGTCGTCGGCGCAAATGAACTTTTTAGAGTGGCTGTTTGGTAGGTCAGATATGTATACATATTGAAGAGCAGAGGCGAAAGAACTGATACCTGGGGAAGGCCGTCATTGAGTTGGTATTTGCGGTTTTTCCTGCCTTTAAGGTGTACTTCGATGTGTCTATTTGCCAGCATGTTGTTAAGTAGTGTGGCTAGTTTTTTACAAGGTATGATGCGTAGGAATTTCAGCAGCATTCCTTGTCTCCATACTGTGCCATACGCAGACGATAGATCAATAAATACAGCTGTGGATTTTTTCTTTCCTTCAAAGCCCCTTTCGATACGTGTGGTTACTGCTAGGACCTGGTCTTCGCAGCTCCTTTAAGGTCTAAAGCCAGCCTGTTCTACTGGTATCTTCTCCTCAACAGTGGGTTTTATTCTGTTAAGAATGAGCCTCTCGAGCAATTTATAGCAGACGCTCAGGAGAGCTATGGGTCTGTTGTCTTCAGGGTGCTTTTCTTCCTTTCCCGGTTTTAGGATTGCTATGATTCTGGCTCTCTTAAAAAAAGGTTGGCAGCCTTACAGTCTGTAATATGTTGTTGAAGAATTCTGTCATCCATTGAAGAGCATTGGGGTCGCAATGCTTGAATGCAGCTTTCCTTGTTTTTGTGTCCTTAATGGCCTTGGAGTTCTCGTGTGTCCCAAAATTCTTTCAGTTGTCAGTTTCACGTGTTCTTCTTTTAATACTGTTCAGTTCTTCTCTGATTTTTCCGGTTTTCTTTTTCTCTATCTCTGTTAGTCTACTTGTAAGTTTTGAAATTCTGTTGGTAACATCATTGGGACTTATATCACTACTATTGTGTACTCTTTTCATTGAAGTCGCACCCAGTCTTGACAGTTAGTGCCATGCTTATATACTGGACTGTTCGAATCTCATTTCATTCATTAATGTGTGCCATTTTTCTCGGCGAGCTGAGTCCAAACATTGCAAAAGCTCGTCAGCGACTTCAGGGTCGGCATTCTCCAGGTATTCGTTATAGAGGTCAGTGCATTCCTGGTTACATCCTGGAATGTATGTTGTCCGATAGCCCATGGGGACATGCTTTCTGGCGATGGGTAATAGCAGGCCCACAATCCATTGAATGTTAAACTTTAGCTCAGAAGTATAGTTCTCCCGGTTAGATTTACCAAAATTCCATCTGGGTTTAGGAATCGATCAGATGACAGGAATTTGTACCCTAGGTTGAGCAGAACAGGCCTATGTTCACTGCAAGGGAAATCTGAGAGTTCTTTCTTGTTGCAACGTAAAGATGTACTCTGTACATCTTTTGTGACGAAGCACAAATCTGGGCAGTAGTCTCCACCCCATCTAGCAGAGTGGAATGTGCCCCTGTCTTTGGGGTCATATATTAGAAAAGTATTCTGTGTCTCTTGCCCATTTGGATACTTCTTCGCCGTCTTGGCTGGTGTAGGTGTATCCCCATTGAGTGCTATAACAGTTGAAGTCTCCCATGACTGCAGGGTGTTGGATATCTCGGATTGTGTTGTCATTTCAAGCTTGGGCTGGAGTCCTACAGAGGTCTATAATTTCCATATTAGAAATTTTAATGCTTGTGGCATACATGTTTCCTTCTGTAGTGGATACCACGTTATTCACTGTCTCGATGTTATTCCTTACACAGGTGGCAGTGCCATATGTCGTACGGCATGTGGCAGCAGCTAGGGCGAAACCAAGCAGTTAGCATCTGTTTCTTAGTTGTCTCATCAGCACAGTGTGTTTCCTGAAGTAAAACTACATCAACAGAGTGATCATTCAGGATCTTTAGTGGGTAATCTGCTTGTGATCTGCTTGCACCTTCTATGTTCAGTTGTAATATTTTCAAGACATCTCCTACATCCCTCGTCGGCTGGTTCTGATAATAACCGTTTGTTTTAGCATTTGCTTTCGTATTCGTTACGTTGTATCCCGTGTAAGTCCAGCGGCCGGTATTGTATACTATTTAGTTTAGTCAAGTTGACCGGTATGCACTACGTGGAGGCTAGTCTACTTTGCATAGTTACTGTAATGACGTCATGATCGCTAATCCCCTTTTCTATACTGAGGTTGTCGATAAGATCCGGCCAATTTGTACGAGGGTAATCCCAAAAGTAAGGTCTCCTATTTTTTATAAGTAAATAGACCTGTTTATTTCTCAAGACTTACGTCAGTTTACGGCTTGAAGATTTAGCTATTTTTCGGCATGATCACCATTTCTGTCGATGCATTTTTGTAGATGCTGTGGCAGTTTTTGTATGCCCATGTCATACCAGCTCGCCGCCATGCTGTTCAGAAAGTTATGAACTGGTGTGATTGTTGCTTGGTCTCAGGTGTAAAGTGGTATGCTCAGGTTTCGTCACCGGTGACAATTGAGTCCAGAAAGTTGTCCTGTTCGGCTGCAAGGCGGTGAAGAAATGCGCGGGAAGCATCAACTCTTTGCCGCATGTGGTCCTCAGTCAGCATGCGAGGCACCCATCTTGTGCCCACCTTCCGGTAGTTCAATGTTTCCGTTAAAATTCCGTGAGCGGTGCTTCGAGAAACCTCAGGAACCAACGTGCAAAGATCATCCAGGGTGATCCACCGATCTTCACGCATGCTTTGCTCAACTTTCAACACTGTCTCCTAAGAAATTAACGGTCTCCCGCTCCTTTGTTCGTCGCGTATTTCGGTCCGACCAGCTGCAAACTCTCTACACCACTTACGAACATTTTTGACATCCATGCACGACTCACCATATACTTCCATCAATTGGAGATGGATTTAAATCGGCGCAGTGCCCTTTGCGTTCAAAAACTGAATAACTGCGCGCAATTCGCACTTGGCGGTAACATCCAACGGGAGCTCCATTCTCAACGGCTGCCAAGCCAAGACTGAGCGCCTCAGAGCGCCGTGCGCATGTTTGCACACAGCGCGTGAAGGACTCTTCATAACAGTGTGACCAACTGCCACACAAACAGAGTTCTGTACTTATAAAAAAATAGGATACCTTACTTTTGGGATTACCCTCGTAGCTACAAGGTCTAAGATATTTCCGTTGCGTGTGGGCTGCCGAGCTAGCTGCTCAAGACAAATTTTAGAAAACGTGTTCAAAAGTGTTTTGCACGACTGCCTGTCTGTACCCTCCGCAATGAATCCATAGCCATCCTAGTCTATACTTGGTAGGTTAATGTCACCTCCAACTAGTATTACGTGATTGGATATTTACGCGCTACTGACCACAGACTTTCTTTGAATGACTCTAGAACTGCCACAGCGGAATCGGATGGCCCATAAAAACACCCAACAATTAACTTGGTTTCACCTACACCTGTTATACGCTACCAGATAACTTCGCTGTCGCACTCCACTTAGACCTCAATAGAGACGATATTTTTGTCAACTGCAATGAACGCTCCCCGTCCTATGGTCTCTAATCTGTCTTTCTGACTCGCTAAATATCTCGGAGTTCTCCACTTCGGCTTTCATCCAGCTCTCGGTCCCAAGAACAATTTGAGCGCGAGATTTTTCCTGTAGGGCCGTAAAAATTCGGGAACTTTGCTACGAATACTTCAACAGTTTACTGATAAAACTTTGGCAGTCGAAGTGTCTTTACTCTGAACGCGGTCAAACTTCTCTTGCTGCCAAGTGTTCATCAGAGTACCTTAAACTACCGTCTATCCTAAAAAACTATCAAGTTAACTCCATAAGTACTCTACTACCCGAGTATCTGCTACCTTCATGTGAAGCACTCCTGCCCTACCAAGGGGAGTCCTACAAATCCCCACCCAATAACGCAACTCAAGAAATCTTCAGCCAAGCTCACCACAGAGTAAAGGAAGCCTTTGGCTGAGGCCTTCCACTAATCTCCAAATCAAAGCACCCATATGGTAACAATGCTACAAATTGCGAGCTCTGTTTGCAGTCTGCACGCGAGGCCAGCAGTCTTGACAACCTCTGCCAACCATTTATATGAACTGAGGATCGCATTCCGAGCCTATGCGACAAGCGTCATTGGTGTCGACACGAACCACAACTTGCACACGACTGCACTCTGCAGGCTTGATAGCCAGACAATGCCGCCTCAACATGTCGGCTGAGGTCCCCCAGCAAACATACCGAGTGCACATTGGTTTCTTTGCAGCCCTGAACGCTATCTGTCCAAGGGGTTCCATAAGACGCCTAACCTTGGAGCTCTCGATAATTGATAACCCCTACCCTCTCTCCCCCCCCCCCCCCCCTGCTGAAGGAACGGCCACTTGTTCACTCACAGGGTGAATGGCCGAGTCCAGGCGGTCAGTCTCCACATTGGTCCTCTACCTCGAGTGACACGAATCTGTTATCACGCGCCACCCACCCCTGTGGGGAGGACGGATCCACCGTGTCGGGTACACTACCTGAAATTGCTTGGTAAATCGCTCTTGTGTGCAGAGTCGGCGAAAGCAACCGATTAGGGAAGATACTGTGATATTGTTCCTACAAGATTGACGACGATATATCTGATCTGTGAGGTACTAAATATCCCACACTCTACTCTTGATTTCCAGGGGATTTCTTGGTGTAAACTGTCTTCAAGTAAAAAAGATGGGAAAAAAGTATTACTGTTTTGAAATTATAATTTGGTCTTGATTTCCGGTAGCTGCACTGTTATAATTATGTTAAAATATCTAATAATAATAAGAATTAACATAATTTGAAGTACCATAAATTTGAAAAGTTAATAAACCACGGAATAATGTAAATATAGAGGTAAAAATTGACACACATGCTTGGAATGACATGGGGTTTTATTAGAACAAAAAAAATGTAGATGAAAAAAAAATCAAAGTTCACAAAATGTCCGACAGGTGGCGCTGGACAGTAAAAACGTCATTGACTGCGCATGACAATCGTGTATAAAAGGAGCTGTATTGAGAGAGAGAATCAGATGCGCCAGCAGTCGCGGCATGTTCACGTTACCTGAAAAGGCGCTTTTAGCGAAGCTGTATTATCAGAATGGGGAATGTGCTAGTTCAGCGTTACGATCCTATCGCCGTAGGAAGGGGATTCGAACGGGTAAAGGTCCGTTGACAAATGCAGCTATGGCGAGAATGATTTCGAAGTTCAAAGCCACGGGTTGTTTAGACGATAGACCCCGTAGTGGCCGGCCGAGAACAAGGCGTAATGCTGCTGAGACAGTTCAACAGTTCAGGAAGAAATGGAGACTGTAGCGGGTTCGTCTATGCACGGGGAAGTCAGAGCTCGTGCAGTCGCACGTCGCACCGGCATTCCATACACTACTGTTTGGTTGGCACTTAGGTGTACCTTCCGATACTATCCGTACAAAATCCATCGGCATCATGAACTGTTACCTGGCGATTTAGCGAAGCGGAGGGCATTTGCGGTGTAGACGTTCCAAAAGATGGCGGAAGATGACGACTGGTTGAGTAACGTGTTGTGGACCGACGAAGCTCATTTCACGCTCCGAGGGTCTGTCAACGCCCACAACTGCAGAATTTTGGCTACCGAAAATCCTAGTACTGTCGTGGAAACTTCATTGCACGACGAGAAAGTCACGGTATGGGTTGGGTTTACCACATCTACCGTTATCGGGCTTTTTTTGTTCGAGAAAATGCGTGTTCTGGTTTTGTAACTGCTACCGTAATGGGTGAGAGGTACGCCGATATGTTACAGAATCACATCATCCCCAGCCTGGCTGATAAACACCTGCTGGAACGTACGATGTTTATGCAGGATGGCGCTCCACCCCACATTGCTAGACGCGTGAAAGATCTCTTGCACACGTCGTTTGGTGATGATCGTGTGCTCAGCTGCCATCTTCGTCATGCTTGGCCTCCCAGGTCCCCAGACCTCAGTCCGTGCGAGTATTGGCTTTGGGGTTACCTGAAGTCGCAAGTGTATCGTGATCGACCGACATCTCTAGGGATGCTGAAAGACAACATCCGACGCCAATGCCTCACCATAACTCCGGACATACTTTACGGTGCTGTTCACAACATTATTTCTCGACTACAGCTATTGTTGAAGAATGATGGCGGACATATTGAGCCGTTCCTGTATAGAACATCATCTTTGCTTTGTCTTACTTTGTTATGCTAATTATTGCTATTCTGATCAGATGAAGCGCCATTTGTCGGACATTTTTTGAACTTTTGTATTTTTTTGGTTCTAATAAAACTCCATGTCATTCCAAGCATGTGTGTCAATTTGTACCTCTCTATCTACATTATTCCGTGATTTATTCAGTTTTTCAAACTTATACTGACTTTTTGATCACCCGATATATAATAATAAGAAATAACTATTAATACGTATTTTAATGTAAGTGCCACAATTCTCTACTGGATGATATTGTCACTATATATAAATGTTTTAAAGTGGAGATATAGTATTTCTTAACTTGCAATTTTACTGTATAGGAAACAACTACTAAAGTATTGTATTATCTCTGCCCTGGATGTAAGCACTGCTAGCTCAAACTCTGCGTGACAGAGCAGCCTCAGGGACCATTTCACACAATTAGTGATGTGTTGGCAGAAGAGCCAACACCGTGTTGCTAGAGGAGGCCGAAATGCACGCGTTTAAGCTCACGCTGGCGCGAGGTCTGGAAAATGACAAGGAATTATAGTAGCCGAAAATAGTACATAGCTTCTGGAATACTTAACTTTAATTCATAATTGGTGAACATCGGTCTGACGGTACAGGCATCCATAGATAAATAACAAATGTGAATGGCGCCTTGCTAGGTCGTACCAAATGACGTAGCTGAAGGCTATGCTAACTATCGTCTCGGCAAATGAGAGCGTATTTGTCAGGCTAGCTTCGCTAGCAAAGTCGGCTGTACCACTGGGGCGAGTGCTAGGACGTCTCCCTAGACCTGCCGTGTGGCGGCGCTCGGTCTGCAATCACTGACAGTGGCGACACGCGGGTCCGACGTATACTAGCGGACCGCGGCCGATTTAAAGGCTACCACCTAGCAAGTGTGGTGTCTGGCGGCGACACCACAATTAGTGTTTCACTTTATTAGATATTCGACGACGATTGCCAGACCTGATTCAAATGTTTCCTTCTTTAAAGAAAGTGTCGTTGATTTGAAGGTAGTTTTGTTCTCGTGGTCGTCTAGCAAAAGTAAGTTTTGAATGAGTTTAGTTCAGTTCATTGAACACTGAAGAACTTGTTGGCAGAATTCTACTATTTTTTTACTTGCCGATTAATGAGAACTGAGAGCACTTATTGCCGGTAATGTTCATAAAATTCGCCAAGCAAACGTGCGAATGTCATTACCGGATCAGACTGACCTTAGTGAATTTATGAATAATTTTAATTACTGTAAAAGTTGCAAAAGTGGCTTAGCAACGCTACATTCGTGATCATTTGGGAGCAATATTTGTACGGAACTGATCTAATACTGAAGCATCTTACGACAGACTGTCACACAGGAGACGTTTTCCATGCAGCATAAGATCGCATTTAATTTCACTTACGACGAGTAGGGTTTGCTTATTTCGCAATTATTTATAAGTACTGCATATGATGTTACTCATGTATTTTGTTGGCTGTCTGTGGTTTCCATGAAAGAGAAATGCGGTTGTCACAGTCACCGCATCGTGACAAACACAATACTGTCACTTACACTACTGGCCGTTAAAATTGCTACACCAAGAAGAAGTGAAGATGATAAACGGATATTCATTGGACAAATATATTATACTAGAACTGACATGTGATTACATTTTCACGCAGTTTGGGTGCACAGATCCTGAGAAATCAGTACCCAGAACAACCACCTCTGTCCGTAATAACGGCCTGGATACGCCTGGGCATACAGCTGCCCATGCAGCTTCAAAACGATACCACAGTTCATCAAGAGTAGTGACTGGTGTATTGTGACGAGCCAGTTGCTCGGTCACCATTGAGCAGACGTTTTCAGTTGGTGAGAGATCTGGAGAATGTGCTGGCCAAGGCAGCATTCGCACATTTTCTGTATCCCGAAAAGCCCGTACAGGACATGCAACATGCGGTCGTGCATTATCCTGCTGAAATGTAGGGTTTCGCAGGGATCGAATGAAGGGTACAGCCACGGGTCGTAACACATTTGAAATGTATATCCAATGTTCAAAGTGCCGTCAATGCGAACAAGAGGTGACCGAGACTTGTAGCCAATGGCACCCCATACCGTCACGCCGGGTGATACGTCAGTATGGCGATGACGAATACACACATCCAATGTGCGTTCACCGCGATGTCGCCAAACACTGAAGCGACCATCATGATGCTGTACACAGAACCTGGATTCATCCGAAAAATGACGTTTTGTCATTCGTGCACCCAGGTTCGTCGTTGAGTCACCAGCGCAGACGCTCCTGCCTGTGATGCACCGTCAAGGGTAACCGCAGCCATGGTCTCCGAGCTGATAATCCATGCTGCTGCAAACGTCGTCGAACTGTTCGTGCAGATGGTTGTTGTCTTGCAAACGTCCCCATCTGTTGACTCAGGGATCGAGACGTGGCTGCACGATCTGTTACAGCCATGCGGATAAGATGCCTGTCATCTCGACTGCTAGTGATACGAGGTCGTTGGGATCCAGCACGATATTCCGTATTATCCTCCTGGACCCACCGATTCCATATTCTGCTAACAGTCATTGGATCTCGACCAACGCGAGCAGCAATGAAATCATCTTCCAAAACCTTCATGTACCATTGGGTACTTACCGTGCCATCAAGGAATATCGCACTGATTATTCTGTGACTGGAAATTCCACACCACACAGTCACCCATTGGGGATGAAGAGACTTCTCGATCGCGGAATGCGGATTCTGTTGTAACCTGTTGCGACGCGACCGTTCCAGTCGCGGGGTGGCCGAGAAAGCGCGACGGGACCAAACGGAGAGCGGCCAGTGAACAAAGAAACGAACGAAAAGGACGGACACAAAACAATGACGGACGATGGAGAGAGACCTTACGACGACAACACGCAAGAAGCAACGGAGTGACAGAGACAACCAAACGAATCCAAGACGCCCACTAGTAATGAAAACAAAGAACGACAAACAAGCTGTCTGTGTCGAGGCGATGTGTCGAAACTCACGCAACGATTAGATTCGCTGGCTGAGCGAGAGCCAGGCGCTTAAATACTCTATCGAGGGCGCCGCTATTGGCCGCTGGAAACAGGTGTTCCACTGTGGCGTGCTTACACTAAATGCGGAACAGGATACGCGCCGCCACAGCTTACGGCGCGATGGTGCAGAGACCTCTAGGGGTCTTCGACGTCCATGACGTCTGGCGGGGATTCAAATTCCGCGGCGCGCAGTACCAGAGATTCTCAGTCCCCCAAATGCTCCAGTTCTGCTTATTGACGAACCCATCCAAATGAAATGGGCACCGTTGCTAAGCCAAACCGAGCATCACCTACTAATTCCCATCATGCCCCGCTACCAATCGTGCAGTTTGCACGTCCTAGCGCAAACCGTCCAGAAGCTATGACGATTTTATTTCATGCAGTTCAGTAATTGTCACCCTGCATAAACATGTGATTGCTTAAACTGACACACAATATTTTTTTAGCGCAACGCTACGCGCTGTTCACATCCAGCTGCCTAACACTACAATGGCGAGTATTACAACAATGCAAAGCAGCCACAGACTGCACACAGCACAGCCAGTGATTTTCATATAGAACGCTACGTAACGTTGCCAATAAGAAAACATAAACAGCCTACTTACATAGCCCCCATGCTCCCCACAAAAAATTTTACAAATAGTTTTGGGCAGTGGCCAATAATGACTTGATAAAATTTTTCATAATTACAATAACAAAGAAATCAAATGCACACACTTATTGATACAATGTTGGTCAAAAGCTAAAATTTTCTCACAGTCCATAAAGATAATCCTGATCATTTATCATAATAGTAATTACAGTTTTTTCCTTTTTTTTTTTTTTACAAAGTCTCATTAGTAAAAGAAATTGCACACAGAAGTAGTGGATTTCCATGTAGTCTTGATGAAGTAGTGTTTTCCTTCCAACAGAAAGACAGTGCTGACTCTTGACATGCTGACAGGTAATGGGCCACAACAGAGCAAACCCACAGCAGAGCCAGTGATTTTCATAAAGAGCGCTACGTAACGTTGCCAATAAGAAAACATAAACAGCCTAGTTGCCAATAAGAAAACATAAACAGCCTACTTACACAGTGTATTGCCAGTTCTTCATAGTGCCCAACGGGCTCAATGTTTCGGAGAGCAGACATGTCTCCATCGCACGCGTGCTGACGAACTGAGCTCCCGAGCACCCGATTCCTCCCACAGGAAGGCCACAGAACGCTAAATATCAAAATTATCAAATCTCTCTGACAAACCATCACTGGAGGCCCCGTAAGAGATGGTCATCAATCTGACTAACATGGAGTTGAGTGTTGATGCGGTTTCAGTTGTGGAGAAGGGACTTAACTTTGCTCCCACTCCTAAGTTCGCACTGACTGCGGGCCCCGTTGGCGCAGTTCAACAGGTTGCGCTGCGACAATCGCCTGAAGTAGCTGAAGAAGTGCGTCGTGATACCTGCTGTGGTCTGGCGAGACTAAGCCTCTGAAGTCGAACATTACCAGCAGAGACAGAAGGCGGCTATTTGGGACCTGACAGAGTGCCCTGAGATTGTTGCCTGCTGACAAAGACAGTGCTGCTGTTGTACTTTCCCCCAAGGACTACACTGAGAAGCTTCAGAGCCTGCTAGATGACAACTACTACAGGAAGATCGAGGCTGACACTGCAAAGATGGTGGAGAACAAGACTAGCGGTCTTCTCAAGGATGCAGGTTTACCAGAGGGGGTCGCCAAAAATCTGTTACCTCCAGGAACTGTACCGCCGAGTCTTTATGGACTCCGTAAAGTTCACAGAGATGGGGTGCCATTGCGCCTCATTGTCAGCAACATTAGGGCTCCTACATTTTTACAGGCACAATACCTGATGGAAATGCTGAGCCCTTGTGTTGGTAAATGCCTTCATCACATCCATAATTCTGTGAATTTTGTAAAACGCCTCAACAGCTCCATGATGAAAGACCCAGATATCCTGGTGAATATTGATGTTCTTTTGTTATTCACCTTGACGTCTGTAGGAGAACAACTGGAGCTTATTGGAAGAAATTTGATGAGAAGACCACTGAACTTCTCCACATATTTTCTGTTTAGAAGTGGTTCAAATGGCTCTGAGCACTATGGGACTTAACTTCTAAGGTCATCAGTCCCCTAGAACTTAGAACTACTTAAACCTAACTAACCTAAGGACATCACACACATCCATGCCCGAGGCAGGATTCGAACCCGCGGCCATAGCGGTCGCACGGTTCCAGACTGTAGCGCCTAGAACCGCTCGGCCACGTCGGCAGGCTCTGATTTTCTGTTTAATGGAGAACACTGTGAACAAACGAAAGGAATCACAGTAGGCAGACCACTCTCGCCTCTGGTCGCAAATTTCTATGTGTAGTTCTCCAAGGAGGACCCATGTCATCATCCACATGAAAACTCATGTGTTTTTTTCCGTTATGTGGATGACACGTTCGTCATGTGGCCCCATGGAAGGGACACACTCCTTGACTTTCTTCCACACTTGAACTCCATATGTCCCGACATCAAATTCACTATGGTAACCGAAACAGAAGGAAGAATCACCATTCCTGGATGTCGTGATCAAGAGGAGAGCTGATAGCATCCTATGCCACAGTGTGTATCGGAAGAAAAGACACACTGACCTGTATTTGCATGCAGACAGCACCCACCAGCCCTTGCAGAGTAATAGATACTAAAAACACTAGTACACCGGATGCACACCATGTCAAATGCAGAGAGACTGCCCCAGGATCTGGAACACCTCACAACTGCATTCCGAAGAAACGGATACCCTGAATAGCGGATCAAGGGCACTGTCCACCCCCCACAATAGTACAGGCTATGGAGATGGGAGAAGTCACGGAGGAACAGGCAGCCACTGCCATTTTGGGAAGAATTGGACGCGTATTGTGGCGTGTACCAGGTTCAGTGTGTAATACGACTTAGTGAGGAGACACTTTATGAACCGTTCCATGCCGCCTAAGATACCTATTCGGTGAACCACCAGATCCACATCAAACAAAACACAGTATGTAATGAAACGTCGTTTGGTTCATAATTTATGATCAAATGCTAATGTATAGATTATGTACACGATGTAGTTTAGCTAAGTAGCTTACCAGCCTGCAAGGTAAAAGTACAGCCAGGCTCTGTTATTACCAGTCATGCATTATTTCGGAATTAGCAATTTGATACCGGTTATGAGAAAACTAATTAAGTTACTTTTGAAAACAATAAGTGAAGATGTCATGATAATGTTAGCATCAAATTCCAGCTTTTAACTATTTAGCAAATTAATCACTAACATTCGCTTATTTCATGCAAAACCAAATTAACAATTCGAAATAATTCGAAATGTTTCGCAGCATCAGCTGCAATTAAACTCACATAGGATGTTAGGGAATCATGTTATTAAAGATGCCAAACTCAGAATGCTTGTCATTAAATTTGTAATTACACTTTCTAGAAATGTCCAATATAAAAAAATGACTTTTCTAAGATTTTGACAAAACAAAGTTTTTGTATAAAATGTGAAGCCTGTAATCTTTTTCCGCTGTCTGTAAAGCTCTCCAGTTCATGTTAGCACGAAAAGTTATTCAGTAATTAATAAGAAATCTGTAATTTGGTGTCAGGTATTGTTAACCACATTCATCACTTTATTTTCTCTCAAAACCTAAAAACCAACACTTGAAACAATATTCGTTATAAACGATTTTTTGTTTACTTCAAAATTGTATTGACTGAAAATTTTGTAATGAAATTTTCCAATTGTAATTGGACAAATCTAATTTGTAAACAATAAGACCAAAAGAGCGTGTATTAACATGAAAGTATATAAGCAATGCTACATTTTAAAGAAGAAGAACACGTTCAGGTTTTGTTAGTGTTCTGTGACAGAAGGCCTGTGTAACTATGTTGTCTGAGAAAACATACAACTGCGAAAACGAAGATTTTCAGAACTTGACTTTTATTTAAAGCATCAGATCTTCACATGTTGACTTCTCAGGACTATCTGGAAGTAGATTAAATATCTCAGTTTCTGCTATGTGGTAGAGATTTCCGTTATAAAAGGTAAGTAGTCAGCTGTCTAAGATTTATGAAATTGACAGTAACTTTTATTAAGTTAGTCAATTTCCTTAGGTTTTGTGAACTTTAATCAATTAATCAGAAAGTGGCTATGTAGGATTTGTCGATGTTGGTAGACATTTATTGGACAAACAGTGTGCACTGTCGAAGATCGTTGCCTTGAACACCAGGGGCACATTTGACTGACGTATCCCATCAAGTGAGCAGTCGCAGAGTACCGTTTGTCGGAGAATCACGCGAAGGAGTACTAACGTACCAGGATCTTCGCACAGAATCGGGTAAGATCTGATCAACCGAGATTGCGGCTATAATGTCGGACACGCCTGGGAACCAGCACTGATTTTAATTAAGAAGACGCTCAGCAAACAGAACGATCTGGCGACCTGGGCGTATAGAGCACCTGCATCAGTGCTATCACAGACGCCGACGCTAGCGTTTCCCAGGACCGCCGACGCGCAGCCACTGGCGCGGACCACAGGTGGCTCGAAGGGCGAGGGGGGGGGGGGACGCGACCTCAGAAGCTCAGCAGATTCTGACCTGAGTTGCAATACTGAGAGGACCACTGTGAAGGTGCGGAGCTGGTGGCAGATCCCTGTCCGGCATAGCTCACTCTGTCGGTGTCTCCATGAGGTTCCCCAACGACAACAAACCAGTAGATATCTATGGATAGATGGTTCAAATGGCTCTGAGCACTATGGGACTTAACTTCTGAGGTCATCAGTCCCCTAGAACTTAGAACTACTTGAACCTAACTAACCTGAGGACAACACATGCCCGAGGCAGGATTCGAACCTGCGACTGTAGCGGTCTCGCGGTTCCAGACTGTAGCGCCTAGAACCACACGGCCACTCCGACTGGCTATCTACGGACAACAAGACGAACAGCGATAAGGGTCAGTGTAGTCGTTATACGACCTCAACCCTGCCTGAGGCAGCTAGTGGCCTAGCCGATAGCTGTTCAGTGGGGCTTGCCCTGTTGGCTGCGTCATCTCGCCAGCCACCCAAGACTGACCAGTCCAAGAACACGAGCGCTACGCAGAAGAGCAGGCGCGCACTTTCAGTGGACAGGGGCATGCCCTGCACGCTGTATCCCAAGTACACTTCCTGCCCACTGTTCTCCTGATTGTGAGCCTCCGCCACGCGCAGCGCGGGCTTAGCTTCTGCTTCTGCTTCGGCCGATCGACAGCTGCGAGACGAAACGGAACCGCCGGCTGCCGCATCTGACGACACCACTACGCAGGGCGCGCCACTTGCAACAGACGCGGCACAGATGCCAGAAGCAGAATGGCAGCCCGCCCTCCTGATGCACTTCATCTCAGGGGCGAAACCGGCGGCCGAAACGATGCAGGTGGAGAAAAACTCGCGCAAGCACCAAGTTGACGCGATTGCACAACCAACTCCAAGAGGTCCGGGTATATTTAGACCAGCAGCACACCAACACTATGCACACAGCAGAAGGCGTCGTGGAAGACATCCAGGATCCTTTCATAGACCATCGGTAATGAGGGATTATACAGCCCAATCGCAAGCATGCAGCCAGGACTGTAGTACTTGCACAACAAGTGGCTATAAATACAAGCAACCGGTCCTCCAACCTCAATGACCATGCAGGTGAGGCCATTGAGAACCATCAGCAGAAGAGGTTCGCCCCTACCACATCCTGTGGTCATCAAGTGGGTAGGCGGTTTCAGGAAATTCAGAGAGAAGATGAGAGCTGTGGTCAAGCGAACATTCAACTTGTAGAGCAGGGCGCGACTTCCATCATGTTGTCACGAAGACCGCAGGAGATAACCACAGGGACAACTCAGACATGCCACTATTCGTGGCTGTTCCCGATGACACCATCGAGAACCGCGAGGTCTTCCAGTTGATCCACATGGCGGACGTCAGTCACCGTGGAGAAACTTTGCAAGAGAAGAAGGCTGGCACAATGGTACACCTGCCAGGACTGGACCATGCGGTGAAGTTTTGCAAGATTCCTTATCGCTGCGTAAAATGCGGCGGAGACTATCACAGTTCGGACAACTGGATCCAAGAGATGGACACACCAAAATGCTGCATATGCGCCGACAAGCATGTGGCATCTTACCGATCCTACGTCACCTTCCAGCATGTGGCCACAAAGCTAAGAGTACAGCCAACCCATTCTGTGTTGGCCCGACCTGGAAAGAGCTTCGCTTCCACTGCTGCCAAATGAGCCGAGCAGCGCCTTGTCGCGCGAGCGGAACGCCAACGGAGCGCTCAACACCAGCCACGGCAGGCCACTGGCGCCGATGGAGGAGGGAACGCCCTGCTCTCGACCCTGCCGCCACACAGCCCGCCGTTCGAGACCAGGAGGTGACACCATCCCTCGGCACTGACCAGATTTCTACAGCGACTGTAATGGAAGAAGTCAGAGCCATGACGGAGGAGTTCAAGCTGCTCATACACTAGCTTCCGCAGATGATCACGTCTGCAGTGCAGTCGGCTGTCCAGGCCATCGCCGCACCAGCTCCTTCCAAACCTAGACATAGGTAGACACGTCCAAGGCAGTGCCGGCACAAGCCCAAGTGCCGCCCCCTGCGACCTGCTAAATTGCCTCCCCCCCCCCTTTTTTTACAAAACGTTTGTGGAATTTTATTTAAACAAATCTGTAGGAAATGTCAGCAATCAATCGCAATTTTTCTTACGAAACGCAATGAAAGTGCTTCTGACCAATCATGACTCCCTCGGCCAACTACCGAAACGAATTCTGTAGTTTTCGTTTTAGAGAACGCAACAATACCTATTGCCTGGAAAGGTGAAGTGGTAACGCGGCAGTGCCAGGAACTAGGTCACATGACGAGGTACAGCGAGGTTAAGCTAGCGCACAAGAAGAAGAAGCAAGAAGCTCACAATAAGTATGTGACCGATGATATGGATAAATGTATTATCAGGCAGCAATTTCTATGGCATTACGAACAATAGAAAGAAATACGAACTTTCGAAAACTGCACAACTTTTGTCAAACAAAAATGAGGTTCAAAGCTAGCAAGGAAACCCTTAGAAGCAATGTTCTGTCTATGGATTTTCGTTTTAGAAGGTGTCAAAGCTAACATTTTGTTTTGTGCGGACGAGAGGACATTGTTGCTAAAAGACCACACTTTCTCCAGGTTTTCATCAGATTCAAAACGACCAGTAATTTACTAAGATGAAACGTTGATTCGCACGCATCATACAGTAAATAAATGTTGGCAAAGTGATACTGTGCGAGTAGTTTTGTCAAATCAAAGTGCCGGTCAGAGTTTAATTGTTGTACATGCAGGCGGAGACAGGTGTTTCATGGCTCAAAAACGAAAATGTCCGAATATCACTCAGAAACGGAGAGCAAAAATTTTCAAAAATAAGTCGAAACTCAACTTATGCCAGGTTTATTAGCAATGTCTTTGGCCCTTGTAATTACTCGCAGCGTATTTACCCATTCGGAATACTTCTAGCCGTTGTAGGTGTTGGACATGTTTGACTGTAGTAATGTTCAACCATTTTTTTTTTCATAATGCGGGAAGAATAAAACACTCGGAAACTGCCTTTGAAGGGCTTAGCAAAATTGCTTCAGCCTTAATATGTAACCGCAGTATCGAATACTGCATTTGAATTTCCAAATTATATTTCGTCTTCTGCAAAATTAGTTGTGAATAAACTCACGGCGCGTAACAGGCTGGCAGCGCTTCATTCATAAGAATACGCCAGACTGCTTCCCCCTCTCCCCTCTCTGTTCCTCCGGCGTAAACACGGCAGTGCTGCCACAGTGGCGAGGAAGAAATTAGTTCTCCTCCCTCCCCTTGTTCAAGATGGCCGGTCGGCAGGTAGTCTAGGCGCCATGCCACAGTTCCCGAAGCCGCTCCCTCCGAGATTTGGTTTCGAATCCCCTCTTGGGCATGAATGTCGAGTTTGTCCTTAAAAAAAAAATTTAAAAAGGGGGTGGGGGGAGCGGCAGATTTGCCGCCCCTCGGAAAGTGCGCCGGCCCTGGTCCAAGGTCTAACAACTTGTGTGTGGAACGCAAACAGCATCAGAATGCAAGCAGGATAATTCAAACAGTGTCTGCATGATGAGCATGTGGATGGCTACCTGATGACTGAAACATGGCTGAAACCTGGTGTGGATATGTGGGCGGCAAACTTCCATTGCTTCCGCACCAATCGGACGACTCACGGAGAAGGAACAGCAGTTTACGTGATAATGTCATTGTGCCATTACCCAATGCAGCTCCCCGAGACAGCAACTCTGGAAACCACTAGTATCGTGGTCAGCACCTCAGCTGGACAAATGACGTTCGAGGCGGCCTACCGACAGCCGACGGGTTCCTGCAACCCACAGACTTTGAGGCACTGCTGTCAGTGTGTGAGAATCTGTTCATTGGCGGTGATCTCAGTGCCAAACACCCAGAACGGAACTCCTGGGTCACCGCCACAATGGGAGGAGGATGCTCCTGGTGGTTAACGACCATGGTGCCATAAGACTGTGTCCCTTGGACTCCATGCACTACCCGGAGCACGGCTGACCCGATGTTCTGGGCATCGCGATCGTCAAAGGGGCAGCACACAACGCGATAGCGATCACCTGCTGTGCCCTGTCATCTGATCACCTTCCAGTGATCTTCGACCTGGACACAAATGGGCGCCACCGACACATCGCAGATCTCGTCACAATACAACTTGACAGCACTTCCAGCAACACCTGGCAGAGACTGTCGCCACCACGCTCGACCCAGAGGCGGAGGGGGTGGGTGCTGCACTAGCTGCAGTTACCCATTATACACTTGCAGTGGCAGATACAGCAGCGCCACAGCAGCTGAACAAGCTGAAGGACAATCCCCCGGACATCCTGGAGGCCATCCACGAAAAGAACCGGATTTTCCGTCGGTGGCAGATCATGTGAAACCCTGCCACCAAGAGGCTGATCAACCGACTGTCCCGCAAGATATCACCGACTGTCGGCCACCACTGGAATCGAGACTGGGCTGGAAGGTAGCCAAACTCAGTATCAATGACAGGAGCGCCTGGGCGATGACCAATAGCTTCCTGAGTAGATGCCAGCACATTCTACGACTGGTCGTTTCGTCACTGCAGAGCCAGACATCAAGGCTAGCGTCCTTGTGGACGCCTTCGTGGCAAGCTGGTGGACGACATCGTCGATGTAGACACGATCCAGGAGGTGGCAAAGCGTCTCCAGATGTATATGAATAACCAGAACGAGACCGACTTCATCGAAGCCATCATTGAGGAGGAACTCCAACGCCACCTCACATTCCTGCAGCACAGGAAGGCAGAGGGATGTGACAAGATGGAAAACGTACTGCTGGAGAAGCTTCCACTCGAAGTAGTGCACATCGTCACCACGATATTCAACACCATCGTTTGCATTGACGTCTGACCCACTACATGCAAACATGCAAAGTTAGTTGCCAACCTCCAAGGCTGGAAAGGACCCCAAGCTAGCGTAAAACTATAGCCTAATAAGCCTTCCCTCTCTAAAATCTTAAGGAGCATATATCTCGAATGACTGCAGCGTCACATCAGAGAAGAGGGTCCGCTTCGTGATTAGTAGTTTGGCTTCCGACACAGTCACTCGACCCAACACCAAGTTCAGCGACTGGTGGAACAGGCGCTGGGGGCTCTGTAACGTCACGAGTACCTTGGGGCAGTCCTACTTGACGTCTCAAAAGTCTTCGACAGCGTGTGGCATGACAGCTTCATGTACAAGCTGCTGGTTCTGGGGGTAACCATGTCGCACATCCGCCAGCACCTAAGTCGGCAGACATTCCATGTGCGAGCTTTGGAGGCATGTCAACAGCGCGCTGCATCCAAGTGGGAGTACCACAGTGGCCTGTGTTTGGTCTCCTACTGTATTCTCTCTACACCTCCAATGTTTTATTGGCAGGACACTTAGAAAACGTAACAGACCAACTAAGGGGACTGCCTACACTACGCTTGTCCGTCCTCTTTTAGAATACTGCTGCGCAGTGTGGGATCCTTACCAGATAGGACTGACGGAGTACATCGAAGAAGTTCAAAGAAAGGGAGCATGTTTTGTATTATCGCGAAATATGGGAGAGAGTGCCACAGAAATGATACAGTATTTGGGCTGGAAAACGTTAAAAGAAAGGTGTTTTTCGTTGCGACGGAATCTTATCACGAAATTCCTATAACCAACTTTTTCCTCCGAATGCGAAAATATTTTGTTGACATCGACATACATAGGGAGGAACGATCACCACGATAAAATAAGGGAAATCAGAGCTCGTACGGAAAGATATAGGTGTTCATTCTTTCCGCGCGCTATACGAGATTGGAATAATAGAAAATTGTGAAGGTGGTTCGATGAACCCTCTGCCAGGCACTTAAATGTGATTTACAGAGTATCCATGTAGATGTAGAAGACGATTCCGTGAATTGGACTTGCGCTCTACGCCGACGATACTGAGCTTTATACACGCATTATGAGGGCGCAGCTGGTGCGCAGCCGCATGCAGCTCACCTGCAATGAACCACCAAATGGCGACTTAAGTTCAATGCAGCAAAAAGCTAAGCAGTGGTGTTTACACTCAGGTGGATTCCAGATGCGCCACGGCAAGTGTGGATTATGGAAGACCCCATTCCGTGGTCCGATGCTGGCAGACACCTTGGTGTCGCCTTCGACTGTCTCCTGATTTAGAGACCACCCATCTGGGAGGTGAGGGGCCGAGCGCTAGGAAGGATGAGCTTGTTCTACCCTCTGCTCAACCCCGCAACAACTCTGCCCACACACTAACATTTCGCTGTACCTGGCACTCATCAGGGCGGTGCTGGACTACGCGGCAGTGGTGTGGGGAAGCGCAGCAGAAAAACACCCAAAGACACTGCAAACAGCGCAGAAAAATTCCGCCCTGCCCCGACATTTCAGCACGAGGCAGCTACACGATTTGAGGGCATCCCGAAGCTGAAGCGACGCTTCGCGTGTTCGCCACGAGATTTTACGCGTCGGCGTGGGCATCAGTGAAAACGATGGTCAATGGACTGGGCAACCAACTTCACTGGTGCCTGGCTACAAGATGGCCAGACTTGTTCTGGAGTTACTAACCCGCCAGCAAGAGAAGATTAAACTTATTAGAAGTGACAACCGAGAAGACAAAACCAACACCTTCAGCATGAATCTCTGAAGCAGGAACAGCAGGTTCTACTGAACCTGCAACAACCGTGCTTGAATGAATGCGAGTCACATCTGTCTGTCCGACTGTCTGTCTGTCTGTGTGGAGCTCAGTTCGTCGCGCACCTGACGATGGCGCCATGTCGGATCGACGAAATATGGCATTGTGCCAGTTGGATGCTATGGTCTGGCAGTACACCCATGGCCTATCTATTGCACAGGGTGTTTATAAATGAATATCGGGGCTTTAACATTTTATAATATTTAAACTTACAGTTATAAATGATATGTCAAATGAAAGAGCAACTCAAACAGTTTTACCAAGAACCTTATAAATGTTCAATGTGAGCACCATTTGTCACACGGCACACATCAAGTCTATAGCCGAGTTCTTCCCAAATGTTGATAAGTGTGTCTTCAATGATTGTAGCAACAGCTGACTCAATCTGTTTCTTAACTGAGGGAGGTCTGTTCAGTGATTGTAGCAACAGCTGACTCAATCTGTTTCTTAACTGAGGGAGGTCTGCTGGTAGCGGAGGCATGTACACACGATCCTTAATGAAGCCCCAAAGGAAAAAATCACATGGCGTTAGGTCGGATGAACATGGAGGCCATGCAAAGCAAGCTCTGTCATTGGGGCCCTTGGTGGCCTATCTGGCGCTTGGGTACAGTGAAGTTCAATCAGTCGCGTACTTTGCTATGCCAGTGAGATGGCGAACCATCTTGCTGGAAAATGAAGTTTACTGGCTCATCTTCTTCCAACTGAGGGAAGAGCCATTGCTCTAGTCTATCAAGGTAAGAAGTGCCAGTTACAGTAGGTTCACCGAAAAAGAGAGGCCAATAAACTTTCCGCCTGGTTTATGGCACGAAAAACAGTCACTTTAGGGGAATCTCGTTGCATTTGTACCAGCTCGTGAGGATTTTCTGAGCCCCAGATGAGAGCACATTGTGAGTGTTAACATGTCAACTAAGATGAAAGGTCGTTTCATCTCTGAAGACAACATGATACAGAAAATCTTCGTCATGAAACAACTTTTCGTTTGCGTAGTTGGCACGTAATCCATGGTCTGCCGGCTTTAGAGCCTGTAATAACTGTAAACGGTAAGGACGTAGTTGTACGCGTTTTCTTAAAACTTACCATTCAGTCAACAAGGGAACTTGTATTCACGACTAGCCTTCCGGACTGATTTCTTTGGGCTACGAGTGAACGACTCTCTCACTCGCTGAACAGCCTCTTCACTAACTCTTGGTCGTCCTGTGCTCTTCCCCTTTCAAAGGCAGCCGGTATCTTCAAATTTATGATACCATCTACGAATGTTATTATCACTTGGAGGATCACAACCGAACTTCAGCCGGAACAACTATAGAATCGGTCTTTGCAAACTGCAAAACACAAAACGCTTTCTGTTCACTAGTAGCCATCTTCGCTACTACCGCTGCCTAGCGGATTTCGGCGGAAACATTGCGCGCTGGTTCGAATCCTGCCTCGGGCATGGATGTATGTGATGTCCTTAGGTTAGTTAGGTTTAAGTAGTTCTACGTTCTATGGGACTGATGACCTCAGATGTGAAGTCCCATAGTGCTCAGAGCCATTTGAACCATTGCGCGCTGTGCATGAACACTGTTGCCAAACGTAACTGTTTGAGTTGCTCTTTCATTTAACATATCATTTATAACTGTAAGTTTAATGTAATAAATATTATAAAGCGTTAAAACCCCGATATTCATTTGTATACATCCTGTATAAATACAATATTAAGTTTGCATGGAACCCTCGGTGCGCGAGTCCTATTCTCACTTATCCGGATTTTTTTACCTATCAAGTGTGTAGTTTTCGTTGATGTCCCATTAAGTATTTTGTTGTCTTGTTAAAGAGCGAGTATTTCTCCTTCTTGAATCCGAAAGAGAAACATACCATCACAAACATGATGTATGAAGGTAAAACAGGCATTTTGCAGAGTTCAGGAAGAGCTACGATTACTACAAAAAATTTTCTCAAATGTGTTAAGTGTGTGACACCACAGTTAAAGATGCAAATAATTTACAAACATTTGTGCACTTCTTGAACAGACAGGTCTCACAAACGAAACGCACACACATCAGGCAATGGCGGTAGTATGAAAATAAAATGTCCACTATGGATGTAACACGGAAAATGCCGATAAATACCTTCTGCACCATTCAAAATTTTTCGCCGTTTAATATAACTTGTACTGTACTTCTAATTCTGAATCGGTAGGCTTTAATATAGAAACTATATTTAATGTGTAATGTATGTAATAGTGTATTTATTTCTTAGTATATATAATTTATTGCAATTACAATGTAAATTGTTGGGGAACTTTATTGTAATGTATCGATAGCAACGACGAAATGGCAGTAGCTGTCCCGTTATTCATCTTTGCATATGGAGAGTCTCTGTTGCGCTGCGAGCAGAGAGGAAGTCGAGTAGCCCGAGTCATGAAAAAGTGCGGAAGTGTTTGTTGGTCGCTCCTGCAGACGCAGTGTGCAGCTATGATCGCGCCAGTGTAGACGCGCTAGTGGACAGGCGGAGGAAGCTACAATTCCAACTACTGCCTGTCCCATAATTATCCGTGGTTCTGGGAGACGACTCGGGGTTCTCATCGAACAGCAGCAACAACGGCAGCTCAGCACTGTCGTCGGCTACATTCTTCATCGTCTGCACAGTTACAACATCGTAAGACTGTTAACTAATATTGTACAGGCATTACAAAGCGACATTTCTTTCACAAAGGTCAATAATTTACTTCAATAATAACCTGCAATAGTTAAAACTTGTAGGGCACCTGTGTTATCACTGTCCTCAGAACCAAGCAGGGTTCCTTTCCTTTCCGTATAATCTTCGAGTGTCGTTGAAATGTGAGAATTGATGATTTACTGCCAGATTTGTTTGTTTGGTAATGATAAAAAAAAAAATGGTTCAAATGGCTCTGAGCACTATGGGACTCAACATCTTAGGTCATAAGTCCCCTAGAACTTAGAACTACTTAAACCTAACTAACCTAAGGACATCACCCACACCCATGCCCGAAGCAGGATTCGAACCTGCGACCGTAGCAGTCCCGCGGTTCCGGACTGCAGCGCCAGAACCGCACGGCCACCGCGGCCGGCGGTAATGACCAGTTTCTGTCTAAATTTTCTGCCTCAGTAACTATTAATTCTTGTATTGCATAACAGAGGCTTAAATAATTTGCAATTTTAAGTACTAACTTCATTTCTTTAAAGTGACGTAAACTTTCACTGGCAAAACTAATAACTAAAGATAAAACACAAATTAAGGGTGCGCAGTTTCATTTATTCTGTGTTTAGCTTAGCGAGTGACTTCTGCTGACTTGGTATGTACCTTATTGTTATGATAAAAGTAAATCAGTTGCTCATTTGCTTAACGTAGATTCAATTCAGTCTTTCAATAATTAAAAGTAAATTGCTTGCCTTTTTCCAAATTTTTTCATTACTTTATCCTGAGGTTACTGAGAGTAGTTTTTTACGAAACAAACTTTCAGTTGCTATCAGTCATTTATTTAATCAGCAACTTCATTGAACTTTACTTTCAAAATTTAGTATTTCAGAGCAAGTAATTGCAAACTCAGTGCTTTCTGATTCATTAATTTTATTTTCTCATAAAATGTTGTGTTGTGGAAAAGGGTGACGATTTCTGTTGCCACGCCAGTGATTATTTGCTTAATTTTCTTTGTCGTTACCTTTCTTATGATTGAGGATATTCATTGCCTAGTGGACTGGCGACTGTTTAAATATCCCTTTTTTGCTAATCAATATTTTTTGTATTATCAGTATTTTTTGTATTAAAATATTACGTGGTACCCTTTTCTCCCCTGTGTGCTTCGTGAGCGATTACAGTAAATTCCAACCATTTCAAAATTATTATCAGTATTTAGGATAGTTTCTTCCTTCAGAAGGGTCTGTTGTACACTTTCGTACTACTAACCGGTATTATTTTCCTTCGTTAACGATATCTTTACTCACTGTAAAATTTTATCAGGCATAGCGATCACGGTCATTTATATTGCAGTCCAGTAGGACGATTAGGAGGGGGGAGGTTACACTCGGAATCCTTTAGTCGTTTCTAAGAAATCCTGTTTTGATACTTTGGCATTGCTGCATGATGTGTTGATTGCATCAGAAGAGACTGTATTTGGACTTTTCCAGAAATACAGGACTGGAAGCAGCAGACTGAAAGAAAAATGTTGTCACTTAACGTAGAGAAAGTGTAGGCCTACACTAACACTGCTTCCATATAATGTCACGTGACATTTCTTTGTACATCATCTTTCAGGACGTTATGTATTTGAAAGTAAGGCCGTACGCCACATGAAAAGGCCAAGGAGCAACAAAATACAAGGTATATGTCATGCAGCACTGAAGTGACCATGATGCTAACTCCAAAATCAAGGTTGTGAGTAGTCATGTGGCTCATCAGAATGTTGTAAGTCAGTTAGGGTTTGTTAAAAGTATAAAGAAACATGGTACCTATTGGCATAGCTAACTAAATTCAGTTCCATGCAATACACGACAAAAAGACGCTTCATCAGCTATCAAGTTAGAGCGAATCAATATGACAACAAAAAAGATTTATATAGCATTGAATTCTAGAATAATTTACGTTTATATGTCACGAAATAAAAAGAGTGATATGAGAGAAAGAGCACAGATTAACGAGATCAACACTAGCGATAATCTCTGTGTGTTGTTCTATGAGCCACAATATGTAAGCAGGCTGACATTCACTCCTGAGAATCTTCGTTTTCACTGTTGTGAATAGTGCTTAAGGCGAAATTCTAAACAAAGTATCGCAGAGACTGTATTTACATCGATGGAACCCAATGGTTTTGGTTTTGAATTAATTATTATTCTCGTGCTTGACGTGAGGCAAGATTTTGCTTGTGCTTCCCCTGTTTCATACAGATCCATCAAGTGGTGGCTACTTTATTTTATTTTTATGAAATAAGGACTGAAGTAAGTAAAATGCGGCGCTAGATTCAGATGAATCATTTTACAATGCTTGGCTTTCACCCACGGATGAATCAGTGGGAAAACTGTTGTGTTTGTGGCACAGTGATAAGGTGTAGAGTAAAAAAAAGTATGTACAAAAGCGAAGTCGCAGGAAAGAGAAGCTGAAGAGTGTAAGACAGTGAGAAGTTCGACTCAAGAGGAAGAAATTTTTTCTTTTGAGGAACTTGAATTTATGATTTGTTCTGCGTAGCACAGTAGTTTGTTTTTCTTTTTGTTCTTTAAAAGTTGTTTTTCTGCTACTCTCGTAATTAAAACAGTAAAAGAATGATCTTAAGTTGCTTGAATGCCATTGATACGCCAGAAGAAAGACTTTGTGGAGAACGATTTTGGAATCAGCTACTGTCACCAGCAAAGAACGTTATAGTAAAAGATGTTCCTTTTGGAAATGCTATCAGTTCCAACGTGTTTATACACTCCTGGAAATGGAAAAAAAGAACACATTGACACCGGTGTGTCAGACCCACCATACTTGCTCCGGACACTGCGAGAGGGCTGTACAAGCAATGATCACACGCACGGCACAGCGGACACACCAGGAACTGCGGTGTTGGCCGTCGAATGGCGCTAGCTGCGCAGCATTTGTGCACCGCCGCCGTCAGTGTCAGCCAGTTTGCCGTGGCATACGGAGCTCCATCGCAGTCTTTAACACTGGTAGCATGCCGCGACAGCGTGGACGTGAACCGTATGTGCAGATGACGGACTTTGAGCGAGGGCGTATAGTGGGCATGCGGGAGGCCGGGTGGACGTACCGCCGAATTGCTCAACACGTGGGGCGTGAGGTCTCCACAGTACATCGATGTTGTCGCCAGTGGTCGGCGGAAGGTGCACGTGCCCGTCGACCTGGGACCGGACCGCAGCGACGCACGGATGCACGCCAAGACCGTAGGATCCTACGCAGTGCCGTAGGGGACCGCACCGCCACTTCCCAGTAAATTAGGGACACTGTTGCTCCTGGGGTATCGGCGAGGACCATTCGCAACCGTCTCCATGAAGCTGGGCTACGGTCCCGCACACCGTTAGGCCGTCTTCCGCTCACGCCCCAACATCGTGCAGCCCGCCTCCAGTGGTGTCGCGACAGGCGTGAATGGAGGGACGAATGGAGACGTGTCGTCTTCAGCGATGAGAGTCGCTTCTGCCTTGATGCCAATGATGGTCGTATGCGTGTTTGGCGCCGTGCAGGTGAGCGCCACAATCAGGACTGCATACGACCGAGGCACACAGGGCCAACACCCGGCATCATGGTGTGGGGAGCGATCTCCTACACTGGCCGTACACCACTGGTGATCGTCGAGGGGACACTGAATAGTGCACGGTACATCCAAACCGTCATCGAACCCATCGTTCTACCATTCCTAGACCGGCAAGGGAACTTGCTGTTCCAACAGGACAATGCACGTCCGCATGTATCCCGTGCCACCCAACGTGCTCTAGAAGGTGTAAGTCAACTACCCTGGCCAGCAAGATCTCCGGATCTGTCCCCCATTGAGCATGTTTGGGACTGGATGAAGCGTCGTCTCACGCGGTCTGCACGTCCAGCACGAACGCTGGTCCAACTGAGGCGCCAGGTGGAAATGGCATGGCAAGCCGTTCCACAGGACTACATCCAGCATCTCTACGATCGTCTCCATGGGCGAATAGCAGCCTGCATTGCTGCGAAAGGTGGATATACACTGTACTAGTGCCGACATTGTGCATGCTCTGTTACCTGTGTCTATGTGCCTGTGGTTCTGTCAGTGTGATCATGTGATGTATCTGTTCCCAGGAATGTGTCAATTAAGTTTCCCCTTCCTGGGACAATGAATTCACGGTGTTCTTATTTCAATTTCCAGGAGTGTATGTTCCTTCAACGATAAAGCAGTATACCTGTAAGCTACACAGATTCTACTGAATTCATGTTGCATACCACGAAGAAATCGCAGAAATTCATATTTTCCACCTATGGTTGACTCTCTTCTTGTAGCTGCACATCAAGGCTAGACCCGAGTGATTTATCACCCGATAACCAACTGACTAACTGATCTACCAACTGATGCGATGTGGCGGTAGTCTCTCAACCAACAGCACACAGCTTCATATTGCTAGCTTCTTATTGTTTATATTAGGATTGTTGAGATTATGCTGCTAGAGATTATAAAGGCACATTTGCATGCCGAGCGTGAGGTTCCTCGGAAACGCGAAATATTAATTAAATAAATAATCAGTGACAAATAAATAAAGCCTATGGCACACAACTGCAGCGCTGTGTCGCTGATAAAACAAAAGCACAATTACGTTACTATTATGTTTGATTAAGAAAAGAGAGAGCTCTGGTAGAAGTGGTGCGGGAAGCACGTATTTTATTCTATTGTCTGGCACACCGCCATATTTCATGTTATAGAAGAATACTGCGAGTTGCAACCAGACTAGGCACTCGATTCTGTAAGGAATTTATATTTATAAAAGTAAGTAGGATTATGAACTGTAGGCTTATTCATTGAATATATCTGATTTAACTAACTGTGTAACTTTTTATGTTTAGTAGACAATCACCTCTGTACGACGTATTGGCATGGCTGGCAAATTATTGAAAAATTGAGATTTAGATTATGAGTCCGCACCTACCGCAGCAGTCTTTGGAAACGATTTATTTACGAAGTCCGATTATTTCAGTTTTATTTCACGGTCAACTACGAGTAACATTGCCTTTACGAGAAAGCCATTGTCAAGCGTCTAATACCGAATAATTAAACGTCCACGTTCCAGATAAGCAAATATTAATTACAATTACAATCACAATCACCATCATACAGATAGAATAAAATTAATATTTAAATAATATTTTTTATTTTATTTATTTTATATTGGCGACTGCGTGTCGGACTTGTTATTTTGTCATTTGTTACATTGTTCTCTTTGTTTCATGTGAAAAATCAACTTTCTGGACCTGGACGTGAATGTATGAGAGATAACAAAAAAAATCTGAAGATATTTTCCAATTCTAAAATTTTGCGGGAAGACGCAATGAAACTTCCAGCAAAATAAGGTAAGACGCAGCATCTTTGCATTAGCAGGCTTGACCAGACGTATAATTCAGTGTATTAGCTTTTCAGTAGATTCTGTAGTGTTTCTTTCGTGCATAACAGTTTTCAGTGATAAATTTCATTCTCAGTACTTTTCCTTAAACAATAACGTATGCAACAATACCAATACACGAGTGTACAATATGGCCGACTTCTGTACGATACGTAGTAACATGGACAGCAGCCATTACCAATAATCTCAAATTCAGTTTATATTTTTAAATTAACAGACAGCCATTGTTGCTACGAGCGATTCATGCTCAACTGCATTTTATTTTAAAATCAGTGTCAAATATTTTCTTGAAACATATATCACGTGTGGCATGGTAATAACTAGAAATCAATACGCAAAAATGGAACAGCAAAGACGTACTATTCAGACGCAATCCGACTCGGACGAGAGACAAATGTTAGAAAATGACTTTACGACAGCAACCGGTAGTGACGATTTATCAAACATTGACGCAAGTGTTGACGGAAATTTTGGCAATAGGCCGTCCACTACAAAAATTTCAAAGTCTCAGTCTGAGCCCATGTTGATGCATGACGTCACGTCTAATGACGCGACGGGGGCACAGACCTTGCAAACAGTAAACATTGCCGACATGTTACAAATGCTAATGAAACAAAACGCCGAAAACATGGCAACCTTACAGACACAAAATGACGCAATTAAATCTGACCTCATAGCACTCAAGACAGGTAATGACACTTTATGTAAACGTGTGGAACTTATAGACGCCACACTGACCAAACAGATGACTGAACTCAGTACTAAATTTTCCCAGCTTAATACGAGACAAGAAAAGACTACAACTGACGTAGCACTTTTACAGACACAAGTAAAAAACCTTAATGTCACGTGTGAAGTTCTTACTGAACAAATTCAAACATATCCTTCAGTACATGACAACCTTGAAAAACGAATTACTGACGTACAGAATAAATTTGACAATGTTGAACAACACCTGACTGACATCTTACAATCTGATGCCACAGCTCATTTTCAAAATATTAATAAAGAATTTCATGATTGGGTAGTGAACAAAGACAAACATTTTGATAGATGCTTACGTGAAAATTTACCAACAATTGTGCACGACTCCGTAGCGGAATACATTACTAATAACAAACAGCTGATCAGTGACGCAGTACAATCCGTCACTGCACCCATGAGACAATTAAACGATCGACCACAGTCTGAATGTAACGAAAATATCAGTCAAAATGCACAGTTCAGGAACCAATATACATTCGAGTATGACACACACATACCGCACACGACAAACACACAAGAACAAAACACGCCACGACTACAACACATACCACGATGTGCAAACACAAACACAAGCTATTATCATGGTAAACCACAGCAACATTATCGTAATTACTCGCCAGCTGAACATACCAGTAATTACAGTGGAATAAATCCATATCACAATACGAAGGAAGAAGAAAGCTTAATGAAACACAGGCAATTTCAGATTTTTATCCCAGAAAAACGAACCATTCATCCGGTGATTTTTCTTAAATCTTTTAGTAACGCATTTCCACGCACTTGGAGTGACCAGAAAAAGATTTCATATATTGTCGGTTACATCCAAGGCGATGCAGCTGTCTGGGCATACAGTCAAGCTGACGTATGTACCACGTACAGTGAGTTTGAGCGTGCTTTTCTGAACAAATTCTGGTCGCAATCCGTCCAGGAGCGACTCAGAAGACAAATTTTAGAACCTGATACTTTTAACAGTAAAAATGGCAACTTACGCAGATATTTTGAAAAATACTTGAACATGGGACACTTTTTAGACGGACCAGTCGCAACGCGTGATATACTCCGTGCGTTGAAGGCCAAATTGCCTTTCAACATTAAAGAAAAACTCCTACATATCCCGGATGACGATTCAGATTATTTTTTAACAGCCTTAGATTCGGTTGACATGTTACTTGAAGATCAGCGCTTCGCGCGGCAAAACAGCAGCCACAATGTTTACACTAGTGGTATGCAAAACATGCAGGCTTGCCAACTCAATTCTGGCGCGCCCACAGTTGGATACGCGGTACAGCAAAAACAGCAAACTCACATGCCGTTTCAATACGAAAATCAAAATCAACACGCGTATTCCAATACAAACAATAGTTACAACAGTAATAACACTTCATGCGGCAATCCATACAAAAGGCACCGCGGTAATAACTACAACGGTAACAACGGATACAAAGGCAACAACAAAAACACAAACAGAAATAGAAATAACAATAACTACGAGCCAAGACAGCATCAAGGTTGGACTCGTAACGATCAGTACTTCCATTCAAACTCTGCTTTACCACAGCATCCACCAGGACAAAATTGGAGCATACCTTACGACCGACAGGTAAGTTATAATGCGCAACAGCAACAACAACCGCAAAAGTTTGGAGATCATAATAGGCAATATCCGAATGTGAATATAATAGAAATGACACCTGATGCACAACCTCAATCTGTGTCAGTACCTAGTACAAATGCTAATCCGACAAACTAGAAACAGTCACTTCTATGCCCCAGGTCGTGGCTGAAGAATTCTTGCGGGGCGACTGCAATGTTAATCAGTTATTTGACACCACACTTGAACAACAGAATAATGATATGCCGAATAATTCTAAAGAAAAATTACCTGTTTTATTTATAAGATACAACCACAATGAGAATATATCAGATGAACTTTTACAAGACAGTACACAATGTCGTTCAAACACAAATGAAATTGTTTTAGCATCTACTACTGGTGTAGTAGGTGGGATTCCAACTACTATTATCCTAGATACAGGTGCAGCTGTGAGCGTTTTGTCTTTTAATTTCTATAAAAAGATGTGTGAATTGGAACCTGTGCCTGAGTTTCCTGCCCAAAACTGTAAAATAACTACTGCACTAGGTAATAAGTCATGTAGGGTTATGAAGCAAGTTTTTGTAAACATTAAAATAGGTAATGGAACCGTACAATGGCCATTCCTGGTTGTACAAAACCTTGTGACAAATTGCATATTAGGAATAGATATTATGAGCGAGAAGGACTCTATTATAGACTTCTCCAAAGGTAAATGTATTTTAAATGATAAAGGCAGTGTAATTATTATTGATTTGGACAGGAGAACTCTAAAGCATGACAAACACTGTACAGGGTACAAGGTTCAGTTAGTACTTGACAATGACATTCAAGATATGCAAACACACTCATCTGACACAGAGCTAATGGACTTGAAAACATTGCTTGATCATAAGATAAGTGAAGCTACAGCTCTCAGTGTACATGAACGTATAAAACTACAGGAAGTGTTATCCAAATATTTACAAGTTTTTACCAAACGATCAGGTGTTATCAACACGTATGTGTACAAGATTGAAGTTAAGCCTCACAAAATCTTCTACCACAAGACATATAACGTACCGTTATCTCAACGACCTGCTGTGTGGCAAGAATTAAAACAAATGTTAGACTGGAAGGTCATTGAACCATCCACCTCACCTTATTGTAGTCCTCTACTTGTTGTCAAAAAATTAAATGGAAGCATTAGGTTAGTGTTAGATGCACGAGCAATTAATGAAATAATTTTACCGGTTCACACAAAACCCGAAAATTTAGAAGAGCAATTACAGAAATTTCTAGATGCAAAATATTTTTCCACAATAGATCTCGCTAATTCGTTTTGGCAGGTGGGTATCACTCCTGATTCACGGAAATATACTGCATTTATGTTCGGGGGGCGAACCTATCAGTTTTGTGTTCTACCTTTCGGACTGAATGTCAGCTCTGGGGTATTCATTACAGCCCTGGATACCGTGCTTGGCGACGATTTAGTTGAGACAGTCACACACTATGTAGATGATATACTGATAGCTACACAGTCTTGGAAGGAACACGTTGACACACTTCAAAGAATTTTAGTAAAATACGCACACCGAGATCTTAGAGCATTTCATGCTGAATAATGTCAAAGTCATACCCATCAAAAAATTGCTAAGCAACTCGAAAAACACTGTTGTTACAACACAGATAATAAGTAGTGTAGAAATTTTCATTTCAGCGGTTCCAGAGTCGCAGTTGAAGGCAGAAGAACTCTTCTTTCAGCGCGCGCCACCACCTGGAAGACGGAATATCAAAATAAAATTTATGATTACGTAGCAGTGAATGATATATTAATTTTTCACGGAACATTTGTTATTGTAGGTACTACTGACTTGGTATGACACTTGACGAACTGACAGACGTCATCTGTGAAGCGATCTTTTACTTTGAGAAATAGATTAGACGCACATCTCTCAACACGAAAAGCATCTATCAGTAGTCAAGGCCACACAGACACTCTACACACACGCACAAAACGCGAGGAATCGAACATTTTCTCTCTCTTACTATTTTGAATATTTATTGAGTAGTGAAAACGCCTGGTCTTGCCTACTGATGAAATGAATGTTGTGTCTAACCTATCTTAATTTCAGATGACATCATGTGACACAATGTAATAACCTATAGCTATGTAATGATGATGCAAACATGTTTATGTGCAACTGTATTATGTTTATGCTAAGAAAATATGTGACGTGTGTATGTATAATTACTTATGTTTTTAACTGATGTATCATGTAACTGTTACTATGTAAAAAAAAAATTTGAACAAAACGAGTGCCAAAAAGACATTGCATAGTGAACCTCTGTTCACGGACATTAACGAACATTACTAACTCTGCGACTACGCAGAAACCTATGTAAAAAAAACGGTTAATGCCATTCATTATGCAGCGTATCTATGTAAACGCGATGAATGATTTCTTTGATTAATAACTACGAACATTTAGGTGAGCTATATTCAGCAAAAAAAAAACTGAAAATGTGAAGTGCATAATTCCTGCATCGTCTAGTGACATTACTACAGTACCTAACTTCAAGATGTTAACTGGATTAAATGGACACAAAGTGCCTGTCCAGAAAACAACACGACGGGTGGAAGAATTTTGGTTGGAACTTCAGGGAATGAAATGTTCTCGAAATGTGACGCACACTCTTACCTGGACTGTCCAAGGATCGACGCCAGCTATGTGCCGTCCGAGGTTCTGCAACCAAGCTTCCACGGAATATAAAAAAAAAAAAAACGAACTGCACGTGGACCAATTACTCGACGGGTCACGTCTGATCTGTAATGAGCAATGCCTTTAGTCACAACGAACTGCATCACAACGACTATAATGGAAATGGGAAATGGACACGCTTATGTATTAATCACATTGTTATACAACGATGTTACTGTGATCAAAAAAACTTTACCACGACGATACTAACCTGTAAAAAAATTATTGTGCAGCAGATGAATATGAACTGTAATAACGACACGATGTGTATAGGTCAACGCACCTGAAACATACGGACATTTTTCTTTGAAGTATTTCAAAACAATACTATGTAACTAAGAACATTCAACAATCTAAGTTGTATTGTGTGATAACAAATATTGTAAATTTAAAACTAAGTTACCTGTCATAGAATGTAGTCTTCATATGTAATCTTGGTTGAATATTTTCTTTGTGCAACGACTGAGAAACGCGCGCACACGAACAATATGAACTGCAATACTGTGCCGCGTGATTTAACTGTACGATATAACGGCAGTGCCGGAGTCACACAGACGCTTCTGCGCATGCGCGCACTCTATCTGCCAACATAAGAACTTTTACGGCGCACCCGCGTCATTCAAATTTTGTATATAATGTGTATAATGTAAGTCATGTAAATAGTTGTAGATAACTTAGATTTTCTTGTGCCTTTAGGTGAATTGCTCGCCTGCAGGTGTGTCCTTTCGCCTCGCAATTCAGGGGGCAATATAAAGGCACATTTGCATGCCGAGCGTGAGTTTCCTCGGAAACACGAAATATTAATTAAATAAATAATCAGTGACAAATAAATAAAGCCTATGGCACACAACTGCAGCGCTGTGTCGCTGATAAAACAAAAGCACAATTACGTTACTCTTATGTTTGATTAAGAAAAGAGAGAGCTCTGTTAGAAATGGTGCGAGAAGCACGTATTTTATTCTATTGTCTGGCACACCGCCATATTTCATGTTATAGAAGAATACTGCGAGTTGCAACCAGACTAGGCACTCGATTCTGTAAGGAATTTATATTTATAAAAGTAAGTAGGATTATGAACTGTAGGCTTATTCATTGAATATATCTGATTTAACTAACTGTGTAACTTTTTATGTTTAGTAGACAATCACCTCTGTATGACGTATTGGCATGGCTGGCAAATTATTGAAATATTGAGATTTAGATTATGAGTCCGCACCTACCGCAGCAGTCTTTGGAAACGATTTATTTACGAAGTCCGATTATTTCAGTTTTGTTTCACGGTCAACTACGAGTAACATTGCCTTTACGAGAAAGCCATTGTCAAGCGTCTGATACCGAATAATTAAACGTCCACGTTCCAGATAAGCAAATATTAATTACAATTACAATCACAATCACCATCATACAGATAGAATAAAATTAATATTTAAATAATATTTTTTATTTTATTTATTTTATAAGATGCCACTTAATATAGCAAAGATGCAAATAGTTGGTTTTGCCTTGATCAATATGGAACTGACAAGGATTGGAAAGATGAGAGAAAGCTATAGGAAAAGAAATGCCTTCCTCAAAGAAAGTCACTCACGTCTCATTTCTGAAGGAACTAGTATACAATGATTTCCGAAATTAAAAATGTGTGGTATTGTCCAGAGATTGGGGTGCATCCAGCAGTGGCCTCGCACGGAGGTAAATATACAGCCAAGCGTGGAAGTGCTCTGTCCCAGTTCGTGACCTCAGCTGAAACAGTCAACATCATCAAGGTGGACTAGAGAGTTATTCAAGTCTCAGATGGACATGTATTGTTGTAAATACTGAACATTGTATTTCGAGAGAGTTTTCGATTGTGCATATCGAGGGATGCTTTAATATTCAATGACAGTTGTAAATATTCTATGCACTCCTGTGACAAAGAATTGTATCGAGTTAAGTAAAATTTTTATTATTCATGTAACAGAGTGAACTAATGTTTCATATGTTGTTCAGGTGAGCCACATCCCAGACTGATCGAAGGACCCACAGTTATAGTCTAACATCGATCAGTTGTAGAATTTTGGAACACATATTATGTTCGAGTATAATGAATTTTCTGGAGACTAGAAATCTACTCTGTAGGAGTCAGCATGGGTTTCGAGAAAGACGACCGTGTGAAACCCAGCTCGCGCTATTCGTCCACGAGACTCAGAGGGCCATAGACATGGATTCCCAGGTAGATGCTTTGTTTCTTGACTTCCACAAGGCGTCTGATACAGTTCCCCACAGTCGTTTAATGAAAAAAATAAGAGCATGTGGACTATCAGACCAAACTGTGTGATTGGACTGAAGCATTCCTAGATAACAGAACGCAGCATGCCATTCTCAATGGAGAGAAGTCTTCGAAGTAAGAGTGATTTCAGGTGTGCCGCAGGGGAGTGTCGTAGGACCGTTGTTATTCACAATATATATAAATGACCTTGTGGATAACATCGGAAGTTCACTGAGACTTTTTGCGGATGATGCTGTAGTTTATTGAGAGGTTATAACAATGGAAAATTGTAGTGAAATGCAGGAGAATCTACAGCGAATTGACGCATGGTGCAGGGAATGGCAATTGAATCTCACTGTAGACAAGTGTAATGTGCTGCGAATACATAGAAAGAAAGATCCTTTATCATTTAGCTACAATATGGCAGGCAGCAACTGGAAGCATTTAATTCCATAAATTATCTGGGAGTAGGCATTAGGACTGCTTTAAAATGGAATGACCATATAAAATTAATCGTCGGTAAAGTAGATGCCAGACTGCGACTCATCGAAAGAATCCTAAGGAAAACAAAGGAAGTAGGTTACAGTACACTTGTTCGCCCACTGCTTGAATACTGCTCACCAGTGTGGGATCCGTACCAGATAGGGTTGATAGAAGACATAGAGAAGATCCAACAGAGAGCATCGCACTTCGTTACAAGATCATTTAATAATCGCGAAAGCGTTACGTAGATAATAGATAAACTCTAGTGGAAGACTCTGCAAAAGAGACGCGCAATAGCTCGGTAAGGGCGTTTGTTGAAGTTTCGAAAACATACCTTCACCGAGGAGTCAAGCAGTATATTGCTCCCCCCTACGTATATCTTGCGAAGAGACCATGAGGATAAAATCAGAGAGATTAGAGCCCACACAGAGGCATACCGACAATCCTTCTTTCCACGAAAAATACGAGACTGGAATAGAAGGGAGAACCAATAGAGGCACTCAGGGTACCCTCCGCCACACGCCGTCAGGTGGCTTGCGGAGTATGGATGTAGATGGAGACAATTGTAGCTCCGTCTGGTCGTAACAAAAGGCGGCGAGAATTGGGGCTTAACCACCTCATCTTTCACGCTAGCTGCCTGCCCTGTGTGCTAGTTGCACACATTTTATTTTGGCTGTTGCCTTATTTTTGTTCTGTTGTATTAGTGTCCGTCCTGCTATATTCCACCTTGTCTGACCCGTCACAGGAAACGTCTCTGACCGATTTTGGACAGTTTCAGGCACAGCAAATTGAACGACAGCTGCTCACTGTCATCCAACTGACGTCATTATTACAAAAACAAGCAGTACCGCCACCGGTAGCTGCTCCAAAATTTCGACCATACGACAGGCAAGGTGAAGCATGGTCGCACTGAAGGAAGCAATTAGAGGCACACTTTGCCGCCTACAAAATAACTGTGACGGAGTGCAGTGCTTACCTTTTGTCTACCGTTGTTCCTGGCGTGTATCGCCTCTGTTTAAAAATATATGCTGAAACTATTCCCAAGAAAGTCACATACGACAATATTCTGAAATTGATTGATGAACAAAGAGCTTCCAGTAGATGTGATGTGTCTCAGCACTGAAGATGAACAAGTGCTCATAGTTCTTTTTTTGTGCATACTACCACTTCTTTAAAATGTTTACAACAGTACTGGTTATGTATTCTACTGCCAGGGGTATCAGAATGATTTTCGCTTATAGTTTTCTACTCAGTCGTTTCCAGATCCGGGGCCCTTACTTCAAATTGATACATTTACGCTTCTCCATCATTTCTGAAGGTTTCTAGCATCATCATCACGGAATTACCCTGTATCAATACTACTGTCGTAAGGAATTCCTCCAAGTCTTTTCTTAGCAAAAGGACTGCAATACAAATTCTCCTTAGTCCATCTCCCACATTTCGTCTCGCCATATGCCCAGTCCATGTCCCTTTCCGTTCCGTAACAAAGACCATCACATTCCCAACTCCTTTTTTTCCTGCAATTCACTGTTTGTGTTTTGTTGCGCTGCTCCTTCATGCTGAGCCAAACACGCATCTTTCAATTTCTGGAGGAGAAACTCTCAACTTGTGATCAATTTGAACCTGTAATGTCTATCTTTCACATCCCAGGGTAATAGACATTCCATTGAAGCTGCAATGGGAATGTACACTACTGGCCATTAAAATTGCTACACCAAGAAGAAATGCAGATGATAAACGGGTATTCATTGGACAAATATATTATACTAGAACTGACATATGATTACTTTTTCACGCAGTTTGGGTGCATAGATCTTGAGAAATCAGTATCCACAACAACCAGTTCTGGCCGTAAGAACGGCATTGATACGCGTGGGCATTGAGTCAAACAGACCTTGGATGACGTGTACAGGTACAACTGCCCATGCATCTTCAACACGATACCACAGTTCATCAAGAGCAGTGACTGGCGTATTGTGACGAGCCAGTTGCGGGGCCACCATTGACCAGACGTTTTCAATTGGTGAGAGATCTGGAGAATGTTCTGGCCAGGGCAGCAGTCGAACATTTTCTGTATACAGAAAGGCCCGTACAGGATCTGCAACATGCGGTCGTGCATTATCCTACTGAAATGTAGGGTTTCGCAGGGATCGATTGAAGGCTAGAGCAACGGGTCGTAACTCATCTGAAATGTAACGTCCACTGTTCAAAGTGCCGTCAATGCAAACAAGAGGTGACCGAGACGTGTAACCAATGACACTCCATACCATCACGCCGGGTGATACGCCAGTATGGCGATGACGAATACAGGCTTCCAATGTGAGTTCACCGCGATGTCGCCAAACACGGATGCGACCATCATGATGCTGTAAACAGAACCTGGATTCATCCGAAAAAATGACGTTTTGCCATTCGTGCACCCAGGTTCGTCGTTGAGTACACCATCGCATGCGCTCCTGCCTGTAATGCAGCGTCGAGGGTAACCGCAGCCATGGTCTCCGAGCTGATAGTCCATGCTGCTGCAAACGTCATCGAACTGTTCGTGCAGATGGTTGTTGTCTTGCAAACGTCCCCATCTGTTGACTAAGGGATCGAGACGTGACTGCTTGATCCGTTACAGCCATGCGGATAAGATGCCTGTCATCTCGACTGCTAGTCCAACGAATCCGTTGGGATCCATCACGGCGTTCCGTGTTACCCTCCTGAACGCACCGATTCCATATTCTGCTAACAGTTATTGGATCTCGACCAACGCGAGCATCAATGTCGCGATACGATAAACCGCCCTCGCGATAAGCAACGACCTTTATAAGCAACGACCTTTATCTAAGTCGGAAACGTGATGGTACGCATTTCTCCTCCTTACACGAGGCATCACAACAACGTTTCACCAGGCAACGCCGGTCAACTGCTGTTTGTGTATGAGAAATCGGTTGGAAACTTTCCTCATTTCAGTACGTTGTAGGTATCGCCACCAGCACCAACCTTGTGTGAATGCCCTGAAAAGCTAATCATTTGCATATCACAGCATCTTCTTCCTGTCGGTTAAATTTCGCTTCTGTAGCATGTCATCTTCGTGGTGTAGCAATTTTAATGGCCAGTAGTGTACTTGTTTGTTTCCCAAGTGAACTCTGAATCAGCTTATGGTCCTTCCTGTTTACTTCTTCAGTTGGTTGTTGTTTAAAGCCGCCATAAATGTAAAAAATTGTCGTCTGTACCATTTTCCTGTCGGCGTACTCACCATGCATATCCATGTCTCACTGCAGTTAATCTTCGGGCCTGATGTCATACTTGCTGTCTTCAGTCCTGCTACCATTTGATGAAGTTCTTCTGGTTCCGAGGCAAACTAAAGAATGTCGTCAGCGAATCGAATGTGGTTCAAGAGAGATCATTTTAAGTGTATTCCTATTTCATCCCAGTTTAGTGATCTGATGACCTTTTACAAAGCTGTCCGAAAATTCTCTCTGTGGAACGAAGTCACCTTGCCTAACTCCTTAATTTTACCCCTCTTATGAGCCACAAAGATTACTGTTCTAGTTCCAGTTAGTTAACTAATTGTGTAATATGTCACAGGTTAAGTTCGACAAGTTGCTGAAACCGAGACATACAATTCAGTACATCAAATTCGGTACATAAAATTCCCGAATTCCAGCAATTTGCATGCACCTTTATTAGTGCTTGGTGTAAATAAGTACACTGAATCTGTGTATGAGAGTAGTTCATGTGGAGCGCCTCGCACAAGGAAAGGAAGCACAACGGGGAGTACTGTGTGCAGGTGAGGCGTCGTTCCCTCCGTTGCAAACTTCTGCAGGAGTCCTTAGCAGCAGGGGCAGATGCGTCCGCAGATGGCTCTTATAGGCCGGCACAGGCAACAGAACACCACACAAGCACCAATCACTGCAACACGAGATCACACAGTATTTGTCTTAAGGGAAGACAGTTGCAGAAATCATGATAAAAACTCACAAACTATTTTTATTTGCTTGTTTGAAAAGTAAATATAATTGAGAGTATTATTCCAAATTTTTTCTTTGTAATTCAAACAACAAACTGTATAAAAAATTAAAACCATAAGCAGTATACTGCACTATGCCTACTTTTCAAGGAACGCAGCAGAGGAAAAATTTTTTTGCTCAATTTGGCTGTGGACCTGGAAAATACAGCTCTAGAAGGCTATGATTTTTGTATAGAACACAGTAGTGTTGTATAGAAGACTGTGGAGCCATTTTGTGGTCCAAGAAAAGTGGTATAGAATGCTATGTAGCTTTGTAAACACGTTTTGTGCTGTTTAGTGGAATTGCGAGTGAAGTTGGATTGATTGTGCCAGTCTTTCTCCAAGGTTGGATATATTGATCGTTTTTTACAATGCTTACTAGTAAAGTATTTAAAAAATATAGTAAGTCCCATATTTCCAATATAAAGAGAGAAACTGATGCTGAGGTTAGGGTCGGGCCTGCAGATGCAAACATTAGCTTGTCTCCAAGTACATCCCAACTTGGAAAAGGTATTGTATCAGAAGTAACAAATCATGTTGGAAATACAGATTTCTGGGTTGTGGATCTGGAACTGGTGGCAGAGGCACTTAGAAAATCCTATAAGTGCTCTTTTCGTGGAGGAAATATGAATTTGGTGAATGAGGAAAGATAGCATGTTTGGTTTGTAGGGTGCACATTTTATGTCAAAACTGTGATGCTGACACACTACTCAAGACATTGGAGCCCAGTGATAGAATTTATGAAGCCAATGCGAGATTTCCTTACGGACTAAGATGCATAGGGATTGGAAGAGATGGTGGAAACCTTTTATGTGGTATTATGAACATGCCTAGTTCTCCCCTAAAATTTATTGCAATGAGAATTACTCTTCTCAATGAAGTTGCAGAAGTAAGTGAAAAGAGAATGAAAATAGCTGTCCAGGGAGCAATTCAAGAAAATTGTGATGCAACTAATATCAAAGATATAGCAGTTTCCTGTTACTGTTCCTGGATCAAGAGTGAGCATACTTCACTGCTTGGAGTATCAACAGTCATTAGTGTTGACACTGGCAAAGTGGTAAACTTACAGGTGATGTCCAAATATTGTCCTGCATGTTTCTTGCAGAATAAATATAATGATGCAGGTAAAAAAACAGAATGACAAAAAGCTCACAAAGCTGTTTGTAGCAGGAATTATGTAGGCTACAGTGGTGGGATGAAAGCTGCTGGTATGAAACACATTTACCATAGGTCTCTGCAAAAGTACAGAGTAAGATACACACAGTATTTAGGAGATGGGGACTCTAGTGCTTTCAAGAATTTAGTTGAAAGTCAGCCCTATGGAAAAGACTACACTTTTGAAAAACTGGAGTGCTTAGGCCATATTCAGGATATGATAGGTGGATGACTCATAAGACTTGCTACAGACAAACAATGGTTCAAGTGGCACTGAGCACCACTACGGTCGCAGGTTCGAGTCCTGCTTCGGACATGGATGTGTGTGATGTCCTTAGGTTAGTTAGGTTCAAGTAGTTCTAAAAGTTCAGGGGACTGATGACCTCAGAAGTTAAGTCCCATAATGCTCAGAGCAATCTTTTTTTTAGGGGGGGAATGTGGCAATACTCCACATACTCAGCAAGCAGGGCTTTACACCTGTAATCTTCACTGAGCAGAGGGCTGGGCAGGGTAGACGCACGGACTAGGGTGCCTTGCCACAGTTCACGCAACTATCCCCATCAGAGGTTTGAGCCTGCCCTCAGGAATGGGTGTGTGGTTCGTCGTTAGTGTAACTTAGTTTAAGGTAGATTAAGTAGTTTGTAAGCCTAGGGACCGATAACTTCAGCAGTGTGGTCCTATAGGAACTTACTACTAGTTTCACTGAGCAGATACTGTGGATCATCGATGAGCAACGAATCACGAAGGCGGAGATTTCAATACAAAATACAGAAAAAATTGCTAGGCAAAGGAGCAGAGGAGCTAAAAGAGCTGCAGAGGATCATGATGAAGAACTAGAATATGGATATAGGCAGTTTTAGCTAAGGTATGATTAAAAAAATTTTAAAACGTATCATCCAAACTTTAAATCGATTTTTCTGCAACTTAACGTTTTCCCCTTTCAGGAACACATGTCTGAAACTATTGGAAGAATTTCAATGAAATTTGGCCCACCTATTCTTTCCATGGAAGCAATACTTAAGTGGAACAAAATCTTAATCTAGACATAGAAACACTTTTATGGTTGATAATATATAGAAAATTTGTCTGTAAAAAATGTTCAAATACAAAATTTCACAGAAAATAATAGAAATAGTTTACCAAAAAGTTACTGCACTTAATTGTACATTTATTAGTGTTGATTATTTTACCATAGGAAAAATTAGCCTGGAAATAATGAGAAAGTGTACCTTAAAATAAAAAATTCAAAATTCTTTCACAGTATTAACACTGTATTAAAAATCCTTTAAAATTGTTTGAAGTATGTAGGGTCCCTATACATAAATGTGAAAAATTTCAGTGAGATTGGACAAAAAATGACAGAGATGTGAATTAACAAAGATATCAGTGCAAGACTGCCACCATCTCCTTTTAGGAGCACCGAAGGCAACGTTACAGCACATAACCACCTTTAAAATGACTAAAATAATTTAAATAAAAATCTGAGAATTTATACACGATTGTAAAAAAACAACAGCTCGTCTACACTGAAAGTTAACGGGAGAGTTCTTCTACACAATCGTCAACAAAACATTTATGACGTGCAACCATTAACAGAAATTACCATATCACCTGTGTTAATGTTTACAAACTTAAATGTGTAATGAAATTTAAAACTAAAAGTGCATTTCGATTGATATTGACAATGTTTGGACAAAAATATGGAAGCATCGCGAGAAATGTGTGCTTGATCATAAATGCAGATGCTAGCCAAGCATGCAGATGGCGCTGATGTGTTTGACGATAAACGGCACCCTGCAATGTGCTAAGTACGTTGCAAATGCCAGTAGTGGAAATAACAGTATTTTGTGTAGTTTTGAGTTTATTACATTACTGGCCATTAAAATTTCTACACCAAGAAGAAACGCAGATGATAAACGGGTATTCATTGGACAAATGTATTATACTAGAACTGACATGTGATTACATTTTCATGCAATTTGGGCGCATAGATCCTGAGAAATCAGTAGCCAGAACAACCACCTCTGGCCGTAATAACGGCCTTCATACGCCTGGACATTGAGCCAAACAGAGCTTGGATGGCGTGTACAGGTACAGCTGCCCATGCAGCTTCAGCACGATACCACAGTTCATCAAGAGTAGTAACTGGCGTATTGTGACGAGCCAGTTGCTCGGCCACCATTGACCAGACGTTTTCAATTGGTGAGAGATCTGGAGAATGTTCTGGCCAGAGCAGCAGTCGAACATTTTCTGTATCCAGAAAAGCCTGCAACATGCGGTTGTGCATTATCCTGCTGAAATGTAGGGTTTCCAGGAATCGAATGAAGGGTAGAGCCATGGGTCGTAACACATCTGAAATGCAACGTCCACTGTTCAAAGTGTCGTCAATGCGAACAAGAGGTGACCGAGACGTGTAACCAATGACACCCCATACCATCACGCCGGGTGATACGCCAGTATGGCGATGGCGAATACAGGCTTCCAATGTGAGTTCACCGCGATGTCGCCAAACACGGATGCGACCACCATGATGCTGTAAACAGAACCTGGATTCATCCGAAAAAATGACGTTTTGCCATTCGTACACCCAGGTTCGTCGTTGAGTATACCTTCGCAGGCGCTCCTGTCTGTGATGCAGCGTGAAGGGTAACCGCAGCCATGGTCTCCGGGCTGATAGTCCATGCTGCTGCAAACGTCGTCGAACTGTTCGTGAAGATGATTGTTGTCTTGCCAACGTCCCCATCTGTTGACTATGGGACCGAGACGTGGCTGCACGATCCGTTACAGCTATGCGGATAAGATGCCTGTCATCTCGACTGCTAGTAATGCACGGCGTTCCGTATTACCCTCCTGAACCCACTGATTCCATATTCTGCTAACAGTCATTGGATCTCGACTAACGCGAGCTGCAATGTCGCGATACGATAAACCGCAATCGCGACAGGCTATAATCCGATCTTTATCAAAGTCGGAGACGTGATGGTACGCATTCCTCCTCCTTACACGAGGCATCACAACAACTTTTCACCAGGCAACGCCGGTCAACTGCTGTTTGTGTATAAGAAATCGGTTGGAAACGCTTCGCATATCAGCATGTTGTAGGTATCGCCTCCGGCGCCAAGCTTGTGTGAATGCTCCGAAATGCTAATCATTTGCATATCACAGCATCTTCTTCCTGACGGTTAAATTTCGCGTCTGTAGCACGTCATCTTCGTGGTGTAGCAATTTTAATAGCCAGTAGTGTGTATATCGAACCAAGTGACTTTGAACGTGGACGAACTGTTGGTGGTTGTATGGTGCGTGCTTTGCTAACCAAGGTAGCCTGTGTTTTTGGTGTTTGAAGAGGCAGCGTACCGAAGATTTATACCACATACAGCAAAAGCTGAAGAAACATCATCCTCTAAGTCAGAACGAGGACGCAACTCTACTTAGTGATCGTGACAAACTGTCGTTGAGAGGATCGTGAGGAAAAATAAGACGATTATATCTGGAAAAGTCAGTGGAGAACTGAATGTCGCACTAGTGAACCATGTCAGCCACAAAACTCCAAAAACGGACCTCCATAAGCTGGAGCGTGCAGGTCGAGGTGGGATTCCAAAATCACTCATCAGTGTTGCAAATTCCCATAACAGGAAAAAGTTGTGCCGAAGCCAGAAGACGTGGATTGTGATGCAATGCAAGAAAGTCATCTGGTCTGATAAGTCTTGTTTCTCGTTGTTTCCAACCTCTGGCAGTTTGAGTGAAACATGGCAGGGGTTCGGTGATGATCTGGGAAGCTGTATTGTGGTATACCATGGGCTCCATGGTTACTCTGCAAGATCACATTGCTGCCTAGGCTGAAGTGGCTATTTTGGCCGATCCAATGGTTCAAAACGGTTCAAATGGCTCTGAGCACTATGGGACTTAACATCTGAGGTCATCAGTCCCCTAGGACTACTACTTAAACCTAACTAACCTAAGGACATCACACACATTCATGCCCAAGGCAGGATTCGAACCTGCGACCGTAGCGTTCGCGCGGTTCCAGACTGAAGCGTCTAGAACCGCTCGGCCACACCGGCTGGCGCCGATCCAATGGGGCAATGTTTGTTACCCAATGGTGATGCTGTGATCGAAGGCGACAAGGCTCCCCTTCGCATAGCTCACATTGTCTAGGACTGGTTTTGTGAGCATGGGGTGAATTGTCGCATCACCCATGGCCACTACCGTCACCAGATCTCGATATTTTTGAGCCTTTGTCGTCTACTTTGGAGAGATGGATGCATTATTTTGCAGGAAGAATTGTATAAGATTCCTTTGAAAACCACAGAGGACCTTGACTTATCCTTTCGGATAAGACAGCTGAGGCCGTTTTGAGCGCCAGCAGTTTTCCAAAATCTGTTAGGCATGACAATGTGCTGTGTTTCTGGTCGTTCCATTTTTTTGTCCACCCTTGTATATAACAGTCGCGGCCAGATACAAAACTAAAAACTCATATTGATATTTTAAGTTTACTTCCTTAAGAAAGGAATTATATAATTAAGTTAGCCTATTAATGAGTAGTTAAAGAAAGACTTGTTACTAATATTATTTCTAGTGCTAAAAAAACTGAAATTTTTATTGAGCACTGTTGAGGATGGATACAAATAACCATTTCACCATACACAAAATGTTATGTTCTGCATATAATACAGAGCAGGTGAGATGACCTCAGAAGGTATTTGATAACTGCGCAACGTACCTGGAAAGACCTTATGTTGAAACTGCAGCAGATGAAAAAGATAGTAAGGAAGTCCTGTTATAAATACTTCATTTCATAAGATTGTTTTCGAAATCGTCTATCACACACTTGTTTTTCTCTAGTACGGTAGCACATCTGCAATCCTTCTGTCACCAGTGGGCTTGTAATGGTTGTGGAATCTTTTGAACCCTTCATGACACACACACACACACTTTATTTCAAAATCCTAGAAGCATATTTTGATATCTCTTTCAGACAGCGATATGGAGCTGTTAGTGTAAGTCTTTAGATGCCAGCTTCATTGGATGACGTCGGCAAGCACTCTTTATGCGGCCAGCAAACAAAGGGGCCAGATCTGCAGCTTACAGCCAGTGCTGGGTTTACCACAAATAGCATACATATTACGCGGACACTTCCATGTGGCAGCATTGACGGGGTATTTGTTGGACTATGGTAGCGTAAGATAATGTTAAAGGTCAGGCCTGAACTAACTCGTTTGAGACACTGCCAAATTCAGCTTGCAATTGCGTGGTAGCCGTTACAAAATTTTTTATGTACAGTTCCCTGTTTTGTTTTGTGCAATGTTAGTTGTTTCCTTTCCCCAGTTTGAAATGAGTAAAAAGACTAATCCTGAGCTATCAGGTGAACCTTGAGTATCAACTCTCACAGAACCAGAAGGGATCGACGATCCCGGTGACTATGTGTCTCAGTTTTGCTTTTGAAGAAGCGCAGAACACGGGTGTAAACTGGCGACCTTGAGAACTGCAGACCGGGCTTGTCTCCAAGTTCTCATTTGTTAACGCTCACAGCCGACTACCACGTTATACTGTCTTTAATGTAACCTCTCGCTAGCTGGTTTATCGGACCTTCGTTATGAACTTGTTTCCTCTTCTGTGCTCCTCAGCTGTTAACTTGTGATGCTGTTAATGGAACTTGTGTTTGGAATGGTCTGGCTTGGAATATTGGCGTGCCAGACTTCTTGTAAGCCATAAAGATGATGCTACTGTAGGGTGATTATACGAGGGCGGTTCAAAAAGTAATGTAAAAAGTCCCCTGTGAGAAAATGCATTATCCTGGAATTCAAAGAGGTACACAATGTTTTAAAGTACAGGGCCATGCTGAGGTCATCCTGCCCCCCTGGTAGAACAGCTAAAACTGTGCCCCCCCCCAACATCATAAAACTACCTGTCTTGAATCTTTTCTTTATGGATTTACCAATTTTATAATTTTGTACCATACACTATGTGATCAAAAGTATCCGGACACCTGGCTGAAAATGTTCCAGAACATCCCAAAGATGTTCTATAAGATTCAGGTCAGGGCTTTGTGTAGACCAGTCCTTTAAAGGGATGTTATTGTCGTGTAACCACTCCCCACAGGCAGTGCATTGTGAACAGGTGCTATATCGTGTTGAAAGATGCAATCGTCCTCCCCGAATTGCTCTTAAACTGTGGGAAGCGAGAAGGTGCTTACAATATCAGTGTAGGCCTGTGCTGTGATAGTGCCACGCTAAATAACAAGGGGTGCAAGCCCCCTCCATGAAAAACACGACCACATCATAACACCATCGCCTCCGAATTTTACTGTTAGCACTACAAACGCTGGCGGATGACGTTCACTGGGAATTCGCCATACCCACACCCTGCCATCAGATCGCCATGCCGGCCGGTGTGGCCGTGCGGTTCTAGGCGCTTCAGTCTGGAACCGCGTGACTGCTACGGTCGCAGGTTCGAATCCTGCCTCGGGCATGGATGTGTGTGATGTCCTTACGTTAGTTAGGTTTAAGTTGTTCTAAGTTCTAGGGGACTGATGACCACAGATGTTAAGTCCCATAGTGCTCAGAGCCATTTGAACTATTTTTTTCAGATCGCCATATTGTGTACTGTGATTCGTCACCTCACACAACTTTTTTCCACTGTTCAATCGTCCAATGTTTACGCTCCTTACACCAAGCGAGTCATCGTTTGGCATTTACCGACGTGATATGTGGCTTATGAGCAGCCTCTCGACCATAAAATTCAAGTTTTCTCACCTCCCGCCTAATTGTCATAGTACTTGCAGTGGATCCTGATGCAGTTTGGACTTCCTATGTGATGATCTGGATAGATGTCAGTCTATTACACATTACCACCCTCTTCAACTGTCGCTGGTCTCTGTCAGTCAAAAGACGTGGTCGGCCTGTACGCTTTTGTGCTGTTCGTGTCCCTTCACTTTTCCACTTCACTATCACATCGGAAACTGTGGACCTAGGGATGTTTAGCAGTGTGGAAATCTCGCATACAGACGTATGACACAAGTGACAGCCAATAACCTGACCATGTGGGAAGTCCGTGAGTTCCGCTGAGTGCCCCATTCTGTTCTCTCACGATGGCTAATGACTAGTGAGGTCGCTGAAATGGAGTACCTGACAGTAGGTGGCAGCACAGTGCACCTAATATGAAAAACGTATGTTTTTGGGGCTGTCTGGATACTTTTGATCAGATAGTGTATGCAAGTTTAATAAAATTGAAGCATTACTGAACAACTAATACTTATGTGGTATCTTACTCAAGGACAAGATCCGGGTGAGAGATAAAGCGTCCCAATATGAGATAATGCTCTCTTTATTACACGAATAACTGCGATAAAAGACAATGTCTGTACAAGAGACAGTCATAGAACCAATTATAGCACACTCACGGTTCCAAATATCGTCTGTGTAAGACCACAGTCGATAGTCAGCGAGGTTAAAATGTCCTGGCGTCCTAACAAACCCCCCCCCCCCCCCCCCCGCCGACGGTAATGCGGAGCACAGAGGAGGTGACTGCCATGCCACGATTTGAGGATGCTGAAATAATATGACACACTTGTAGGAGGAGAGGCTTGGTGAGGCCTGAGTCACTGCAGACGTCTGTCGAAGCAGTGTTCGTGCCACCAGATGGAATGTCCATAAGTGGGAGCAGTTCTCATGTCATCATGTAGAAGTGATAGTCCTCAAAATGTCCTGGAGGGCCGGCCGGTGTGGCCGAGCGGTTCTAGGTGCTTCAGTGTGGAACCGAGCGACCGCTACGGTCGCAGGTTCAAATCCTGCCTCAAACATGGATGTGTGTGATGTCCGTAGGTTAGTTAGGTTTAAGTAGTTCTAAGTTCTAGGAGACTGATGACTTCAGATGTTAAGTCCCATAGTGCTCAGAGCTATTTGAACCATTTTTATGCTGGAGGTCGCCATGGCCTGCCATAGCGGGACTGGTCGTAGGTGTCACTTGTCATGGAGGAACCTGTAGGGTCAGCCTGTGTGATGGAAGCATCAGAATCCCCAGAAGAGGTGTTGAGTGGATGTGATGTTCTGGGTGCAGGTGCCGGTCAGTTGATAGCCATGATGTAATAACAGCTGAGGCCACATCATTCACAAGATTATAGGTATGTGTGAGGTGATGGACAATGAAGCCATCTTCGATGTGCCATTCCGGGTGTTGTCGATTGATGGCCAGAAAGTTGTCAACTAATTTGATGCTAAGGTCACCTGGTCATCAGCCAGGAAACTTTGGAAATTGAGGTCTACCTCGCAATTGTTAGGAGTATCGGTGCATGCTGTCTGGCCATCTAGCTGAATGGCAGCAGGTGGAGCTGGTTGGTACGAGGGAAGCAGAGTGTGGTTGGCGGGCAAGTCATCATGCAGGGTCCAAATGGGCTTGAGGTGGTTTAATGTCACTGTTGTCGGCTTGCTGTTCAGCTATATCTCGAAAGTTTGTACCCCTCATTTGAGCACTTTGTGCAGGGACCGTGTACAGCAACTGCAATGACAACTGAGTCGCGTGATCTCAGAGCATAATGAAATCACTATCAGCCAGTGCCAAGTGAACAAAGTTTTTTAGCGCATTTTAAGACCGTGGAGGAGGGATGCGGAGGTGTGGTGTATGGATTTTGACATGTGTGATGAGGAGAGGAAGGTCCATGGCTACGGCCAGTGCTTGTTTAAACACGAAATAAGTTGGTAAGAAGAGTATTTTGCATACAGCATCTCTGCCAAAGGGGTCCCTAAGCCATGTTTGTATGCCAAGGGCACACCTAACAGCATCCAGGGCAGGGCTTTGGTGAATCGGCCTCTATGATTCATGAGTGCTGTAGTGCTGTTTGCAAGGTACGGTGGCAATGTTTGATGAGCTTATTGTTCAGATGTCCAGTATCGATAATTGCTACAAAGATTGCATAGTTCACTGAGTAGGGTCGATTTGAATTACCAATCTTGATCAGTTGTTATAGGCGCGAGTCATCCGAACCTAGAAATCCACATATCAGCGAAAGCACTGGCTGTTGAATCTGCCTTGATGCCTCTGAGAGACATGGCCTCTATCCGCACTGCTATGCGGTCTATGACTGAAAGAATATATTAATACACACTGAACTCAGGGCAGGCTCTACCAGATCAGGATGGACATGCTGGAAACATCCTGTTGAATTTCCAGTTGGCCAAGAGGTAATTGTGTCATGACATCATTACATTGGAGAAACTGAGCCAATAGGACGACGTTCTTTTGAATTTATCGTTATTTATTAGTCAGACACTGTAATGCGAAAGTGTCAAACATAATTCTGGATCATAAATTAAGATAATATTTACCGCCATTTTTATGTAGAATAACTCTCCAGCTGATCTCTCTCAGACAATCCTTCCACTATAGCGTACAGACCTCGAATGACAATCTTCAGACACTTGGAGTAGAGAGAAACGAAGAAGCAAGGGGGGAACATTTTCCCACAATTTTTAAGTCATCCTTCAAGCCTCGATCAGGGGGGGGGGGGATGGGCAGGGATAGTGACCATCATTTTCCCACCATTTTTAGTCACACAGTTGACCTTCAGGTGTGGGTGACAGAAGGGGGTCTTATGTTAACCTGTGACTTGTATTGGGTTACATACTGACCTAGAATATAACACACAAAATTACCTGAGTGGTGTTGGCAGGATATCTGGTTATACTGTGACCCTGAAATCAGATCATTAGCTGTGCTAGAACTGGAACACCCACATTACTGTCCTACATTCCTAGCAGAGTTTCCTAAGCTGCTCAGTCTCCTGATGAACCCAATAAAACTATTATTTTTTGTGTAGGCTGAGAAAATTCTATAACATTGGAAGAAGGTTTAATAACAATGAAGGATTATTGACAAAACAGATGAACTATCTTGATGAAAAATATTGCACACAACAAATTAAACGTATCTATACAGAAAATGAATTACAAATAGTATAAAATTCCCAAAAAGATGGAACATAAAATAAAACTGATATCTTTTTTTGGTGACAGCTCCTATAGATTGGATTTAGTATGATTTATAACAAATGACAAAATCGTTTTGCACCTATAAATTATTAACAGTGACTAAAATATTAATTAGAAATAAAAGAGTTGAGAAAATATCCCTCTACAAGAAATTAAGTTTTTATTATGAGTCTACTTCGCATTTATTTGCTTTGAGTGAAGAAAACTCGGTGATTATGACACTGACGTGAAGTTGTGCAGCTGTGCTATGTTCTGTCTCCCTTGCTTGACCTTAATAGCTTTTTATCATAGCGAATTTGCTGAATCTGCGTTCATAAGATTCTGTAGTCATTGATATTCTCATAAATATCTTCACAGCTATTTCGATGTGTGGATAATCATCTCTTAAAACACAATTTGAAAACATAAAACATTCACTATACCAACATGAGAAGCCATGTCAATGCCCTTCATCACCTCTTTCGCATTGAACTTGAAAGCGGCTGCTTTGTTAAATATCTGTGCTGTGTCAATATCTGTGCAGTACTCGTATTTGGTCCCAAAATCAAGTTATTATTAGTCTAATAGATGCTTTGGAGAACTATAACCACAACAATTTCTCAATATAAATCTAACATGTCTAGCATTTAACCATCTCAACAGCCACTCTCCTCACCTTCCTCAACATCTAGCAACAAGATTGCTTTGGATGAGTAAAGAATCATAAACATCTTTGGTTTTGGTTGTTATTTCTTCACTTTTTCTGATATGTTTTAAATATTTTTCCCAAACTACTGTATATACTGTAGCAAACATGATGTTACATCAAAGCTCTTTCCTGCAATTACAAGCGAAAAATAAAACCACCCTTTGGCTACTACAGAAAGATAGATTATACGTAAAAAATTCTTTTTAATGGTGCTGCACAAACAGAATTTCTATGTACCGGAGAAATTTACAGGGAAGGTTAGTTTCACTTTCTCTATTTTTCTCAATGAAAGAACTATGTATCTCTGCTGTAATACGTTTACTACCTGCAAGTACGAGGACAACATATCCAGCGATTATCCATGCTAGACGACGATCGTTTTCCTCTTCTGGAGATAGAGTAGTTTCTCGAACATGCACTGCCGTCGACTCATTGTCCAGAGCTTCTCTCTTGTGTACTCCAGCATATGTTACAAGCTCTATGCTCTGCGATATAACAGTCCCACGATTCTCATCAAGATCAGTAACTGTGCTCTCTGGTGGAGAACCATCAAGGCGAATAACTGATGACTCTTTGATGGTGTCGATTGCTACTGCATGCTCATTCAAGGCCAGTGCATTATTCTTTGGCAGTATGTCTTGTAAAGCATGTATTACAGGTGTTGCCTGATGTGGATATTCGTGTCTACACGAGGCGAGACCTAATAACCAAATCACTGCAAAAGAAGAAGTGACATAATAGTTGCGCTTAAAGATATCTCGTAGATAAAATTGAAATGAGTGTAAATAAAGACAGGATATAGTTATTATTTACTTATTTGTTGCTAATTTACTAAATACACTGATTTTATTTATCTAGGAAGAGCTACAATCTAAGCTATGTCTTTGAAAAATATATAAATAGATGTTGTACAGTACAAGCAACGTGCTGTCATTGAATTTCTCACTGTAGAGAAAGAAACTGTGGGGAATATTCACAAACGCTTGTGCAAAGTCTATGGAATATCAGCTATCGACAGAAGCACAGTTAGTCACCGGGCATGGAGGGTAAGGTCATAAGAAAGCGGTTCAGTGGAGCTCCACGATTTGCAGCGGTCGGAGAGACCATCCACGGCTGTCACACTTGACACATCTGACCTAGCACTCTCGGACTTTCACTTGTTTGGACCATTAAAGGATGCCATTCGTGGAAGACATTCTGTGGACGATAAGGAGGTGATTCACACAGTGAAGCACTGGTTCCGCCACCAGGACAAGGATTGGTACCGACAGGGCATACACGCCTTTGTTTCACGCTGGAGGAAGGCCAGACGGGTTGGAGGTTGCATGGAAAAATAGGATTTGTAGATAATACACCATTGTTTCGTGCGTGTAATTCTTGTTATGTTCAAAAAAGTATTGTTGAAGAAAAAAATGCGGTTCATTACTTTCTGGGCACCCCTCGTATACTGTTGGTACAATGTTGTCTGCTGCCACCGATATATTCCACAAAATCAGTGGTATCCTCGAATCGTCTCTAAAGCAAACCTCGCTTATATACACTAGTATTTTCAAAGTAAACGAAATCGTTATAAACTTAAAAAACAGTCAGGGGCAGTCAAATGTAAACCGAACACCCGCCACAATAGGATCGTGGAATGGTTCCATTCAAAAGTAATCACCACATGCGTTAAGGCATTTATCCCCTGGGAGACGACACGCTCAGTTCCTGTTTCGTATAACGCTCTCGGCTGCTGACGAATCTACAAACGCATCGATTCTTGCACTTCCTCATCTGACTGAAACTGACGTCCACACGTCTTATGGCAACTAGTGACAAAAACTTCGGATTTCTTTGGCAGGCGGACGTGGGATGTTTTCACTATTTGCTTTGCTGTCGGCCCTCAGGTTCGAATAGTGGCACCATTTATGTTAATGATTATCCGCTTCTTCCCCTGTAGAGGTCCTCTGCTCAAAGAGTTCCTCAAGTGTGGAACCACAATCAGTGCACAGTTCTATGAGGACACTGGCAGAAACTGTCACGTGGAAAAAGGTCAAAATGCCCAGGAACACTGTTGGATGGAATCATACTGTTGCACGATAACGCCAACGCTGTTTAGCAGCGACATCCTCCGTACAGTCCGGAGCTTCACCGTGCGATTTTTTACATCTTTGGCGACCTGAAGAAAACATGTGTGGTGACTATTTTTTATTGGAATCATTCCGAGGCCCCCTTATACTACATTATATATACTACTGCTTAGGTAAAATTTCTGCAGCCGTTCGCTATATTGCATGTGGCTGTTCACATCGACAGTGGCGCTGGAGATGGACTGGATTATGTAACTGCGCAGGACTGAATACAAGGGAATCAAAGCGTAAGGTATGGTAAAAATGAATTTTGATTGTAATTAAACGTCATTCATGTGATTATTTATAAAAGCTGCACTAGTCATTATTTCTACCATGACTCACTGAACATATCTCGGGTTTTCGTCTCAGTTAGTTAATCAAAAAGTGCTACCTTTCGTTTTGTACAGTCTTTCGGTATAATTCACTCTCGTCATATTTTGGAAATGATAGTAATGTTGTCGAATTGACGTACGATCTCGTCGAACTCGGTCGACAGTAAACAGGGCGGATACGTAAAACTGTATTTTTCTGTTAAAGTCAGGGGAATTATATGACTTTAATACAATTCAAGGGTATCCAAAAAGATGGACTTGATTTAATGGATTAATATTTCGTGAAACATAAATTGGAAATGAATAATGTAAAAATCGTTGGAAAATGGAGGATTTAAATTTTCTTTACCGCCTGAGGGCTGATAGTTACTCGAACGACCACTAGAAGGTGTCAACAGTTGTCAACCAGCGAGTCACTTCCTGTGCCACTCGGTAAGAGAGGCAGTTTATATTCCGCTTTAGCAACAATTATGACGGACCTGCCAAACTGTTTTACAGCTGCAGTGAACTCACTAATACAAGAGATGATTATTTGTGTGTGGGACTGGGTCAGCCACTAATTAGATGTTTTTCATACACCAGGGTGAGACATATGATAATAAACATTTATAACCTGTGTTTGTAAATAGTAAAACTTTCTGTTTTCATCTGTTTATGAATTACTGATGTTGATTTTATATAAAATCAAATGAAGACTAATTAAAGTAGGTCCAAATTTTTGAATAATCTTGTAGTTCACGATGATAATGATCGTCATCAGCTAATTGCCATCCACTGACCAATATATCTTTCCATGCATTATTGTCTTCAGCTTTACAAGCCTCTATACATCATCTAATACAGCTACCAATTTCCTACTACACAATCTTCTCGTCCTTTATCTCTCCATCTGCATTTTATTTTCATTAGATTCATAATTACATCTTCCACTTCAGTCCATCGCTGACCAATTTGTTTGTAATATTGTCCCCTAATAATTTTACTTAATTTTTGCAGACTATGAGATAGCGTCAGCAGCACCATTAGATTATCTGCTGCCGATGCCGTTCTCTACATGAAAGTATCATTGTTTGACAATCTTAAGCAAATGTAGAAAGACTTGCATCAAATTTCCATTAACCTGTGTACAGAGTGGCAAGACACTTTAATCATAATTCCAACACTCGCTTCTAGGACCATAACAGGTAGGTACAGCCCACATGAAAGTATTACAGAGATGTACACAGGGCCTATCTTTGGAAGAAAGACAAAAAAGTTCTCACTTAACTCTGTTGGATACCTAATCTAATCTAATCTAATCTTTACATGGTGACTATACTGTCCCTGTAAGTCTCGCACCTTTACAGCAATATAAAATTATCTTTCCGCCGCTCAAAACGCGAATGACGTAGCTCATAAAACCACCAATATTGGCACAAGTTATTGTCCCCCAATCACTGTACAGGTTCTTGCGTTGTACATACTAGGCGTACACATAATGACTTGTACTTCTTCATTGCTAGCTGAGCCACCTCGTTTCTGAACGCTTTTCGCATTAAAAATTGAAGTCTTACTCCTATGAACAAATCACACTGACCATAGTTTCAGAAATATTTGAAGCACAAGTTTTGAAATATATCAAAACCATTAAAGGTCAATCTTAAGTCGTTATCTTGAACTGCCTCAAACAGGAAGACTTATCAGCTATAACCAAAACTTTATTTTTAGTTTATATCTTTCTTTTAGATGCATTGAGTATACATTCTTTTAATTTTACTGTATTTGAATTGCATGATTACTTTGAAACTTGTTCTCTAAAGCTCTTCCATTATCTAGTAAAGTTAAAAGATTTTACAATAGACCCTCGTTTACCCAAGTTTCAAGAGACCAAAAAATAGGCAGTTCTGCTTCACAAAGTTTGAAGTAACGATTTTTTTGGTGAAAATATACAGTTGTTGAGTTCACTTTTCTTTTGTTATGGGTAATAACGAATGAGGGTGTTCTGTTTTCAAGACCTCTAAGGAAAAGTAATTATTTACTCCTTATATGTACAACAGTATTTCTAACATTTGTTTAACTGAGAAATTATATGTACATATTGTCAAACACTCGATAAATTTTTTCAAGCAGTAACATTATATGTATACTGTGGGACAACATTGCACCTGCAGGAACGACAATGCAATTGATGTTGGATGCCAAAGAGTCACAGCTCTGGTGTGTGATGTCTTTTGGACACAGAGTCAAAGACAGTTCATTTCATAGCTCTATATTGTGTAGACATGCTATAATTTCTCTCTCGCAGTAATGTATTGTTAACTTGTAACTGTTGATGAAGTTACTAGTACTCCTCCTCATATCTCTAGAGGAGATCTATTCCATTGGTGACCCCGAAGTGATATGAAAATGCAATTTTCTGATGTTAGATAATGTACAACGCCAAAGCCCCTGGAATTTTATGAGACAGCCATTCAGCCATTCACCGCCTTGTGTCACAGTGGGACAAGTGTCTCAACAACCAGGGTCAATACTTCTGACATACAGGTACTGGTTTCTGTAACTATGCCTCCGGCTCATTTCTTTTTGAATGCTCCTTATATATCCACATCATGGTTGCCCCAAGACACTTCCTTAATAGTTCTGCTTTACCCATTTCACAGACAAACACAATGTGCCTCTCCCGGGTGTCTGACTGATGGTACAGTTGATGATGGACGATTCATGTGGCCTAATAAGAAACGGGACTGTCGTACTTGTACAGATACTTGCTTGCCATGCCAACACAGCAAGGTTGAGTATTATGCATATCTAGTACTCAGTTGATTCAAGATACCATACGCATGATTCCAGCACGTGCATTTGGACCCTTCTGACAGACTTCATCCTACAGTAATTACACATGGTCCAACTGAACTCCCAGCTCTAGTGCATTGACTGAAACAACACATTCACAATTAACAAATTTCGCTCCACACACTACACCAAAAACATTTGTTCACAAAATGCTGTGAGAGCACGAATATGTGATACTTTGTGATGACACCATTTTTCCATCATTATAGCCTTCATATTTGAGACCATTCTGGGTTATCCAAGGAGGATTACAGACTTTTGGTATCATTCTCAAAGGCGAAGTGACTACAGTTTCTCTTCACAAACTTAAGTCAGCATGGGTTCCTCCAACACAGATGAGGAAAATGCAAGCACACCCCCACTCAACAATAATGACCAATATCATAGTGATACACAACTTCAAGCCCACTACATGCATCAGGAGTCATCACTATTGACGTTCACATCCTCCAGCCTGAGGATCTCAGCATTAAAACGATCGAAGAAGTACTCACTACTGATGCACGGCGAACAAGTTAGTGGCAATATTACATAACAATATTAATATACATGTAAATTTAGACCTCTTAAAAATAATACTACGCTATTTAGGACAATAAAATCAAAATTAACATGAGCTGGAATGCACTCAACAGTCTTTGAGGGACTGTCAAATGTAATCAAAGCAGGTGGAAAAGAGTGAGTAAACTGTTCATTCTTTCAAATGTAATCGCCATAAGCATTAACAAATTTACCCCATTGTCCAATAAGACAGCTGGTGCCTTCATGCAAATACGCCTCTGGTTTCCTATGGAACCATGACTGATCCTATGTGTGCATCTCTTCATCCAAAGCAAACCTCAGACACAAATGTCTTTCTTCAGAGCTTCATAAACTTTGGTAATCACGTGAGGAGAGACAGGAACTGTATGAAGGTTGTGTGAGGGCTTCTAAGAGAAACTGCGGCTTACTCGAAACAATCTTGGCAACATGTGTGTGAAACTTCTGTAGTGTACAAAAAACAGCTGTGGCGACATGAGGACAAGCCCACGTGTTTCCAAAGTTATTTCTACTATGCTTTCCTGAACAGCATTTTTCATACTATCATTTGCTACTTCTTCTAAAGTCTGTGCAGTAATTTTATTGTACCTGTCAAACCTTGTAGGGAGAGGTACGTCCATAAGAGTACAGAAAATCTGTGCACTTCTGTACACTTTGCCTATACACCGCATACTGTAAACAAGGTCAATATTGGTGTTTAGTTATGCCACAAGTATAACTGCATTTACTGAAGTCACAAAAATTACATACAATTCTTAATTTTGATGCAAAACCTCATCTAGCACTTATCTCCTCTACTATCTTCACACCACTATTGAAACATTCCTTACTCTGCAAAGCTTTATTTATTAGTTCAGATAGAGCAGAGAGTTCAATAATAAGACAACCTGTATCAGTAGTTGGCATCTCAATGTAATCGGCATTAATACTGTCAAGCTCATTGTCCAAATACACTCCTGGAAATTGAAATAAGAACACCGTGAATTCATTGTCCCAGGAAGGGGAAACTTTATTGACACATTCCTGGGATCAGATACATCACATGATCACACTGACAGAACCACAGGCACATAGACACAGGCAACAGAGCATGCACAATGTCGGCACTAGTACAGTGTATATCCACCTTTCGCAGCAATGCAGGCTGCTATTCTCCCATGGAGACGATCGTAGAGATGCTGGATGTAGTCCTGTGGAACGGCTTGCCATGCCATTTCCACCTGGCGCCTCAGTTGGACCAGCGTTCGTGCTGGACGTGCAGACCGCGTGAGACGACGCTTCATCCAGTCCCAAACATGCTCAATGGGGGACAGATCCGGAGATCTTGCTGGCCAGGGTAGTTGACTTACACCTTCTAGAGCACGTTGGGTGGCACGGGATACATGCGGACGTGCATTGTCCTGTTGGAACAGCAAGTTCCCTTGCCGGTCTAGGAATGGTAGAACGATGGGTTCGATGACGGTTTGGATGTACCGTGCACTATTCAGTGTCCCCTCGACGATCACCAGTGGTGTACGGCCAGTGTAGGAGATCGCTCCCCACACCATGATGCCGGGTGTTGGCCCTGTGTGCCTCGGTCGTATGCAGTCCTGATTGTGGCGCTCACCTGCACGGCGCCAAACACGCATACGACCATCATTGGCACCAAGGCAGAAGCGACTCTCATCGCTGAAGACGACACGTCTCCATTCGTCCCTCCATTCACGCCTGTCGTGACACCACTGGAGGCGGGCTGCACGATGTTGGGGCGTGAGCGGAAGCCGGCCTAACGGTGTGCGGGACCGTAGCCCAGCTTCATGGAGACGGTTGCGAATGGTCCTCGCCGATACCCCAGGAGCAACAGTGTCCCTAATTTGCTGGGAAGTGGCGGTGCGGTCCCCTACGGCACTGCGTAGGATCCTACGGTCTTGGCGTGCATCCGTGCGTCGCTGTGGTCCGGTCCCAGGTCGACGGGCACGTGCACCTTCCGCCGACCACTGGCGACAACATCGATGTACTGTGGAGACCTCACGCCCCACGTGTTGAGCAATTCGGCGGTACGTCCACCCGGCCTCCCGCATGCCCACTATACGCCCTCGCTCAAAGTCCGTCAACTGCACATACGGTTCACGTCCACGCTGTCGCGGCATGCTACCAGTGTTAAAGACTGCGATGGAGCTCCGTATGCCACGGCAAACTGGCTGACACTGACGGCGGCGGTGCACAAATGCTGCGCAGCTAGCGCCATTCGACGGCCAACACCGCGGTTCCTGGTGTGTCCGCTGTGCCGTGCGTGTGATCATTGCTTGTACAGCCCTCTCGCAGTGTCCGGAGCAAGTATGGTGGGTCTGACACACCGGTGTCAATGTGTTCTTTTTTCCATTTCCAGGAGTGTATTTCAGTTTTAACTTCAAAGCACTTGGAGAAGTTGAAGCTGATTCAAGTGTTGTATCACATTGTGTTTTAGTATTAGCAGAATTAATCCATTTGGTGAACCTGATTTCCATAAAATTTACTTTGTGAACACCGAACTTCTTAATTCTTGCCATTGCTTTCAAGTGGAATAAGAAACTCACACACAGAATAAAAACTCACACACACAAGTACTTCGCTGTAAACAATATATTTGCACAAAAACATCAGAAAACAATGAGTAAACTCTCTTTATAAACAAAAGATAAGCAACTGTAAAGCTATCACAGGTTAGCCTATTTATGGACTAAAAAGTCATAAAAACGAAAGAAATGAGAGCTCATTGTATGCCTTGGGGACATCATGGTGCTTGCAGGCACTTTTAAATTCCTCTAATATTTGTACTTTCTGTGGTCCAATTTCCTGACAGTAAATTTTTTCTCATTCAGAAAACTACAGAGACTTTTTTTATGAAAAATATTAAAAAAGCAATTTTTTCACTGCTAATCACTGCTTGTCCCCTTAAATTCATGGAATTTCAAATCACTACCAACAAATTCAAATACATATGTTGTAAATTTATATTATTTTGTCTGAAAGTATTTGAATAATTTAAATTATTTCTTAATAAATTTATTGGTACTTTTAAATATGTTTAAGCTAAATAAAAACAATCAACTCTTCCTGTAAAATATTCTTTAGCTATACCTTCATTTACAAGACAAAAACCGTCAGTTCTAGCAACTGACAAATATTTATGTTTATCTAATGGTATAATTTCATCATTATCTAAATAAAAGTGGCGACGTTTCATTATTTTTATTTTCAATTTTTTACATATTTTTATGATTTACGAACATTTTGGTTGATTTATACTTTTAGAATAAATAAATAAATGATACATTTTACCCACACTTAAACTTGCTGCAGCCGAAATATATTTGTCAATCACTAACATCAAATAGAATTTAATAAATGTATAATAATTTTAATTTTTAATTCTTTTATCATGAATTCTTATTTCTGGGTCCCAATCTATTTTTAGACTTATTTGATAATAACAAACGAATCACCCAATTCAATTAAGCTAAAATTCTTCAATTCCCAAAAAAGGCTAAGTGTATCTGTAGAAGATAATTATAAAAAAGTCACTTTGATTGGTTTTATGCAATTATTCTACTTCAAATGTTACATTATAATAATGAATACATTATGATTAAAAACAATAAAAACTGCTGTAGGTCAATTTAATTTAAACAATTGATAAAACTTTATTAATATTAAGAAACATAATATACATATTAATGAAGAAAAAATTATAAATAAAATTGTTATTGAAAGTGATGTCAAATTATATATGGTTAAAAAAGAAAATATTGAAACAATTTTAACTTTTAAAAAACAAATTATTTAAGGTAATCGAAAAATATGTCACTAATAGTATGTAAAAAATAATTCCTTTCGACTTATTTAATATTAATTTTAATTTAGTTGATAAAATATATATAAAATTCAACACTTATTCTCATGGTGTTCTCCATCACTTGTCCCTATTCAAAATAGATCTCAAGATTTCGAAATAACTATAATTGATGATAATCAGAATTTCATTGATTCAATGGCACTATGGTAATTTTTTGAATAATATGATTTCATACATCTTTGTAATCATTTTTAATAAAACTGTTTTATAAATTTTAAAAAATTTCATTTTACAAAAGTTTTGAATTGCAAGGTTGGTAAAGATTTCCCCTGATTCGATATTACACGAATTCACAAATATTCATATTACTGTTGATAATGTAATTGAACTACAAGGTTCCAATTAAGGAAATCCACATACTAATTTTCGTTTATATAAAAGTATTATTTCATAATTTATTATACTTTGATGGTATGTGGCAAAACTAAATTAAGGCAATTAAAATAAAAAATAACAATGAATTAAGTAATTTTGATAATTTTTAAGTGAAACACAAAAGAAAAACAACGAGAAAAGCTGACAGAAATTTTTTAACATTATGCATTCAAACTGGGAACAAAATAATTGACTTCTTGTAAGAAAAAACAGGTTCTGGGGTAACAAAACATGAAGGAGACTTGTTACCAGTAGTTTTACCTGCATTAACAGTACAGCTATGTTTGGTACAATAGCTGGTGGACTACCTAGTTTAGCAAAGGGAATAACAGATAAAAGTGAAACAGATGATGAACTAGAAGAACGAGAAAGGCGTAATTTAGCAATGGAAAAGAATGGAACTGGAGTAAACAACTAAGTAGATAATAAGAAAGTAATAAACCTTTATCAAATTCTCATTTAGAAACTTTTAGTAAAGAATTGAAAATTAAACATTTTAGATGGATTTTCAATTTTTGATGTTTTACTTACTAAACCAAAAAATTGTGTGGTAGAGTTAATTTATATCTTTCTGACAATGTTGAATTTTCATGATATGGTGGAAATATACCAAAAGAATTAATTAATGATTAGGGAAGTGAAAATTTTTCATGATTTTATATGTGGTCCCTCTTATACGTTTATGTTAAAACTGTTATCAGATAATGCTGAATTTTAGGTTTTTAAATTTAAGAAATGAAAATTTCTGGCAATTAGATAAAAACAATATATGAAGAATCAGAAAAAGTCTTATAATTAGAAACTAATACAAAATTTAGGATAATTAGAATAAAGATAAAAAACATGAAACAGAAAAATATAGAAAACGAAATAGAAAATATTCTTTTAAAATGAATTAGAAATTAAATAAAAAATTAATACAAAAATTAATGGAGATGAGTTAGAAAAACTAAAAAATGAAACAGATCTAATAATAGAACATTTATTATATATTTTCACAATGATTTGATTTAGACTTTACATCATACTAAGCCCAATGTTACTTTAAAAAGCAGAAGATTAGTAGATGTAAGTGATTCATTTAGTGGTTACAGTGCCATTACCAAATAATATTAAGATATTAGACCTTATCACAAATGCTGATTATACAAAAATTTCAACACATTTCAATAATTATGTCACTAAACAAGGATTATGTAAATATAATACATAATAGAAATAGAAAAAGCATAATCAGATAATTTATCAGAAACTGATATAACACCCCACATAAACCAATTGACGACTATTAACGAAGAAAAATTGTAAATTTGATGAGTATAATTTTATCCTTATGAAAGTAGTTGTAAATGAAAATTTTACTTTTAATGATTGAACTTTTTCTCAGTTTGATATTTTTTGATAGTTTTGTCAAAGTAACTGCTGCAAATCAATCAAAAAAATTGAGCATAATTTATGTATTCTATCTATAAGACTAAAAGATAAAATTAAAACAGATCCAGTAATTGGAAAATTAATTTCAATTGGGTAATTGTTGTTAGAATCAAATGAAGAAGCTAGATTAGACTTAATTTTTTATCATCTCTTAAATAAGTCAGCAGTAATAGCAGTTTCAATATGTATTAAAAAAATAAAAAACAATTAACTTTTTATATAATAGTACTATCCATGAATATTTAAATACTAGATTTCATTTAATACTGTTTTGTTCGCAATAATAAATATACATTTTTTCTCAACAAATAAAATAAAACAATAGGTTTTTAATTCTTTTGAAAAAGATATAATTGTATTTCATTTTTTAAAAAAACATATTGAACTGTTAGCTTTGCTAATTAATTAAAAGATCATGATGTATAATCAGAATAAAAAATTAAGTATCTATGTTCTAATCTAACTCCTTCATTTGATTCTAATCTATTTTACTTTTAATGATGAAACTTTTTCTCAGTTTGATATTTTGCGAAGTGTTTTTGATAATTGTAACTGCTGCATATCAAACAATAAAATTTTAGCATATACAAGAGTGAAAAAATATAAAAATATAGAGTTTCACAAAACTGAATTCATAAATTTAAATATTTCCTTTTTTAAACATATTTTTTATTTTTTAGAAATTTATATAATTCAAACTTTATTGCTAAGAATAATTATTTAATGATTTCCTTATGAATAAGTATGCAAAAAAATCTAAGGAATTATTGAGCTGGTATAAAATTTTTGATATAATGTTACAAACAGTGAATGTGTAAATATTTAATATAGTAAATATGTTGTTTAGAGATTTATAATGAATTTAAAATTATTTTGCCAGTAAAATATAGTTAACAAATAGAAAAATATGTATTTCTAATTTCTGAAATGGTAAATTCGAAACCAAAACAAAAAGTAATGAGTTCCACAATCTAGATATTGCTAATATTTTCGATGTGGTTAAAGCTCTTGAATTTTAGTGTAAATGTACTTCATGGTTATTGTAAATTAGAAAACTGAAAAAGATACTTTACATTAAATAGAGATAAATTAATTCTATCAATAATTAAACACCTATTAATAAGGAAAAAAGAGAATGAAAGGAAAAATTTGATTGGTTACCTGATTCTCAAGCAGAAAATGATGTCGAAGTTTTCAGAAGTAATATGATTCATCAACAAATTAGATAAATCAATGAAATTTTACCCTTTCATAAATGGATATTTAGAAAACAAAGACAAAAAAATAAGTTAAACATTATAAGCTAAAAAGCATTTAAAAAAGGTTACTAATTCTAACTTTCGAAATCAGTAAATGCTTATCGATCGCAATCATCTCTTAAATGTGGCAAAGCCAAAAATTATGAATATAGTTAAGGAAACATTAAAATTATTAATTGTTAAAAATTTTTTAATTCTTTCTGTGTATACATAATGCAGACAAATAATATTGTATTCGAATATGGATATGAATCCCAAATTTATAGCATTACTATTGATAAAGCCAAATCTAAATATTATGAGAAAGGGAAAATAGATATTTTAACAAAAAAGTCTAACTTTCTTGGCTGTGTTCTGATTCAACAATAAATAAATCATTGGAATACAGTTCAGAACCTTTTTAGAAGTCAATTGTATATTGAACTAATGGAAAAAACAAGCTTACATTAATAATAATTAGGCAGAAAGTTATGTGTTGTCTATGGCTTCCAAACTAAGTCCACTAAAAGAGACACATACGTTAATTTTCAGATAGGACAATCATTTGTAAGGTTTGTGTCCAAAATCATGAAGAAAATTACCTAATTTTACGTTGAAATTGATGATATTCGAAAAGTAGACTAAATTAATGTATATCAAAAATTTATTAGTGATATATGTTATTACATCTTCATACTAAATAAAAATTACACAACCACCAGAATTATTGTTTAATTAAGAGAGAGAACCAGTATAACTACTGGAAACAGTTCAATAAGCAAACTCTAAAAATTTTAAATGTACCCTAGATGTTCCTTTTGTTATTTACACTGATTTTGAAAATTTATTTTTAAAAATCGATTATTGTTAACCTGATCCAGAAAATTGTTTTAGTATAAAATATCAGGAACATGAACAACATGGTTTTTGTTATTACATTAAATATCTAAGTGGCATTACAAAAAGTCATGTTTTATAGAGGAGTAATTTGTTGTAAAAATTTTCAGATGTTACAAAAAAAGAAATTGAAGAAACTGGGGAAATTAATTCTGTAACTCTAGGACCGAATCCATTAACTTCTAAAGAACAATCAATACATAACAAATCTAAAACTTGTGTAGAAGTGATATATACAAAAGAAAACAAAGTAGTTTGTCATCACAATCATTTGACTGGACATGACCAGTATTAAGACTTACAGTTTACAGTTAAAACATTCTAATTATGTACCAATTTATTTACATACTTTAACAGGATATGATTCTCATTTCTTTTTGGATGAACTTGCTTATGATGGAAAAGAAAATATTTTAATACCAAATAATGAAAATAGGTATATATATAAATTTTAGCTACAGATTAACGAGAGGAAATTATGCCTGTAACAGTTATAAACATTATCTATTCGACATATGAAAAAATAGTGAAAACGATGATAAATATTAATTATTTATATAATATTGTATGATGTAATTGGACATATCGATGTGCATCATACAAAGACAATGATAATTGTAAATTCCTTTTATGATCTGCATTTGTCTTCCTTTGTTTTTACCCTTTTGTTGGTTGGTTTTTGTAGGATGCAGACACATATCAAACTGAAGTCTGATAAGAAATTATAATTATTTGTTAATTATTTCTTGAAAGTAGAGTTCATTATTATTATAAATATGAATGAATAATTATTTGTAACTTTAATTCCTCTCTCAGTAAGCTTTATCTGTGTTAATTATTTCTTTCCGCTGCAAGGTGTGCAGCCATTGATGACAGCAATTTGTATCGCGTTTTTGTCTGTGTTTTCCTTAGAAACAAATCAAATGTTTGTTTGATGAAGTCTAAATAGTGCACAATACGAAAGTAGAGTTTATAGAGTTTAATAAGCATTTCAAATACTTACTTATTTGGTCTAACAATGAAAGTATCTATCAACTGTCTACCGCCATCTTAACAATTATCTCAGTGGCAAATTCAAATTATGCAACTCTGCAGACATAAATGCCTAACGTAACACAAATGTGTAAAAATAAATGTGCACCGGTGGTCCCGAACTCATTTTAATGAAAATGATTTGAATCAGATTGGTTCTTTAAAAGTAGTGCTCATAGCACAATCGTTATAACAAACTTTTCTAGCTAATGTATGGAGCCGAAATTAATTATGCACGAGTTGTGAAGAATATTGTTTCAGGTAACATACGTCAGTGTTGCGCGCGGCTGATATTCGGTGGTTTTAATGATCATTTTGCTGACGACAACTGTTTCCATCATAATCAATAGTTGTATAGAATCTTTTGAATGAACTGTGATTTAGTGACACTAACACAACTTACAGACAAGACTTTAACACAACATTAACTTGGAGTTCCTTAGCAACTTCACCAAATTCTTAGCTGGAAGAAAAATTATTTAGTAATTACTCAATGTAATAAAATAAGAATATTATTTTCATTTACAAATTAGTTAAATAGCAAACCACTGAATAAAACAGCGAACGCCACAATGGGATGAAGCAACCAATTTCGATTCCTAAAACATAACCGAAATTTCAGACATTTCTAGAATTGGATATAGTTTTGAACAAGTTAGAATATTAAAAATTTTTTATTATTTACATACAGCTTTATATTCTGCCTATCAAAAATATTTTCCAGAGACTAATTAAAAAATTATTAAGTTCTTCAGATAATAGAAAGACATCTGTTGCTCATTATAGATATTTTAAATATTTTTTTAAATTTAGGAATGTAAAGAACAAAAATACGTAATCTTTTTAGATTTAAGCAATGTGATTGGTTAACGATGTATAAAGATTTAAATACACAACGAGGACTAAAGCAAAAACTTGTTTTTGAAGAAGGTTTCTACCATTGGATAAATAATTCAGTAATAGAATAACAATGGGTAATATAAGAGTGTATAAAATTATTTTCATATTGGATAACTGTGATAAATTAGTATCTGAACTAAATTTTATAAACAGAACAATATTGCTGAAAATTTGGTTGCTATTTATATGTATCGTCTTCAATAATGGTTGAAAACGAATAACAAGTCTTACATCCAGTGTTGTAAAATATATGTTAAAGCAAATAATAATTAAACAAAAACTTCAAATAAAATTTATATTGAACTTTTTAATATATTACATGCAAATAATTTATGTGGTTATATTATGACCCCAATATGAAGTTTATATAATTGATAGTAAGTGGGAAAACTAAAAGGAGTACCAGAGTGTGGTATTAAAAATAATATAATTTTACAAGATTATAAAGACTGTTTACTTACACTAAAGAACAGTATGTATTTCAGTGGAATAAACTGATAAAATTCGGTTCTAGAAAAGTACCCCAAACAATTACATGATTCACATAAAGATTTACCTATTGTCCCTCAAATAAATTTTTCGAGGAACTTCTGAAAATTATTAACTACTTTAGTTAATAAAGATACATATGTTGTTCACTATAGAAATCTCAGATTATAATTATCAAATGAATGAAGACAACAAGAGCATATGAGTGCTAAAATTTAACCAATGTATATAGAGTGAAGTACAGAAACGAGGATTAAAGCAAAAAATGATTATGAAAAAAATTTCTCCAAATTCAGTACTTGGAAAAGAAAGGAAGAGTCAATATCAAATTAGTGTCAGATCCAGGTAAATCTGATAAATTAATAGCCAAGCCAAGGAAGAAAAACAGATCGCTATTTAATGAAAATGTAATTGCTATCCACATCAACTAATCGAAAATATCCTTTAATAAAGATCTACATCTACATCTACATCTACATTTATACTCCGCAAGCCACCCAACGGTGTGTGGCGGAGGGCACTTTACGTGCCACTGTCATTATCTCCCTTTCCTGTTCCAGTCGCGTATGGTTCGCGGGAAGAACGACTGTCTGAAAGCCTCTGTGCGCGCTCTAATCTCTCTAATTTTACATTCGTGATCTCCTCGGGAGGTATAAGTAGGGGGAAGCAATATATTCGATACCTCATCCAGAAACGCACCCTCTCGAAACCTGGCGAGCAAGCTACACCGCGATGCAGAGCGCCTCTCTTGCAGGGTCTGCCACTTGAGTTTGTTAAACATCTCCGTAACGCTATCACGGTTACCAAATAACCCTGTGACGAAACGCGCCGCTCTTCTTTGGATCTTCTCTATCTCCTCCGTCAACCCGATCTGGTACGGATCCCACACTGATGAGTAATACTCAAGTATAGGTCGAACGAGTGTTTTGCAAGCCACCTCCTTTGTTGATGGACTACATTTTCTAAGGACTCTCCCAATGAATCTCAACCTGGTACCCGCCTTACCAACAATTAATTTTATATGATCATTCCACTTCAAATCGTTCCGCACGCATACTCCCAGATATTTTACAGAAGTAACTGCTACCAGTGTTTGTTCCGCTATCATATAATCATACAATAAAGGATCCTTCTTTCTATGTATTCGCAATACATTACATTTGTCTATGTTAAGGGTCAGTTGCCACTCCCTGCACCAAGTGCCTATCCGCTGCAGATCTTCCTGCATTTCGCTACAATTTTCTAATGCTGCAACTTCTCTGTATACTACAGCATCATCCGCGTAAAGCCGCATGGAACTTCCGACACTATCTACTAGGTCATTTATATATATTGTGAAAAGCAATGGTCCCATAACACTCCCCTGTGGCACGCCAGAGGTTACTTTAACGTCTGTAGATGTCTCTCCATTGAGAACAACATGCTGTGTTCTGTTTGCTAAAAACTCTTCAATCCAGCCACACAGTTGGTCTGATATTCCGTAGGCTCTTACTTTATTTATCAGGCGACAGTGCGGAACTGTATCGAACGCCTTCCGGAAGTCAAGGAAAATGGCATCTACCTGGGAGCCTGTATCTAATATTTTCTGGGTCTCATGAACAAATAAAGCGAGTTGGGTTTCACACGATCGCTGTTTCCGGAATCCATGTTGATTCCTACATAGTAGATTCTGAGTTTCCAAAAACGACATGATACTCGAGCAAAAGACATGTTCTAAAATTCTACAACAGATCGACGTCAGAGAGATAGGTCTATAGTTTTGCGCATCTGCTCGACGACTCTTCTTGAAGACTGGGACTACCTGTGCTCTTTTCCAATCATTTGGAACCTTCTGTTCCTCTAGAGACTTGCGGTACACGGCTGTTAGAAGGGGGGCAAGTTCTTTCGCGTACTCTGTGTAGAATCGAATTGGTATCCCGTCAGGTCCAGTGGACTTTCCTCTGTTGAGTGATTCCAGTTGCTTTTCTATTCCTTGGACACTTATTTCAATGTCAGCCATTTTTTCGTTGGTGCGAGGATTTAGAGAAGGAACTGCAGTGCGGTCTTCCTCTGTGAAACAGCTTTGGAAAAAGGTGTTTAGTATTTCAGTTTTACGTTTGTCATCCTCTGTTTCAATGCCATCATCATCCCGGAGTGTCTGGACATGATGTTTCGAGCCACTTACTGATTTAACGTAAGACCAGAACTTCCTAGGATTTTCTGTCAAGTCGGTACCTAGTATTTTACTTTCGAATTCACTGAACGCTTCACGCATAGCCCTCCTTACGCTAACTTTGACATCGTTTAGCTTCTGTTTGTCTGAGAGGTTTTGGCTGCGTTTAAACTTGGAGTGAAGCTCTCTTTGCTTTCGCAGTAGTTTCCTAACTTTGTTGTTGTACCACGGTGGGTTTTTCCCGTCCCTCACAGTTTTGCTCGGCACGTACCTGTCTAAAACGCATTTTACGATTGCCTTGAACTTTTTCCATAAACACTCAACATTGTCAGTGTCGGAACAGAAATTTTCGTTTTGATCTGTTAGGTAGTCTGAAATCTGCCTTCTATTACTCTTGCTAAACAGATAAACCTTCCTCCCTTTTTTTATATTCCTATTAACTTCCATATTCAGGGATGCTGCAACGGCCTTATGATCACTGATTCCCTGTTCTGCACTTACAGAGTCGAAAAGTTCGGGTCTGTTTGTTATCAGTAGGTCCAAGATGTTATCTCCACGAGTCGGTTCTCTGTTTAATTGCTCGAGGTAATTTTCGGATAGTGCACTCAGTATAATGTCACTCGATGCTCTGTCCCTACCACCCGTCCTAAACATCTGAGTGTCCCAGTCTATATCTGGTAAATTGAAATCTCCACCTAAGACCATAACATGCTGAGAAAATCTATGTGAAATGTATTCCAAATTTTCTCTCAGTTGTTCTTCCACTAATGCTGCTGAGTCGGGGGGTCGGTAAAAGGAGCCAATTATTAACCTAGCTCGGTTGTTGAGTGTAACCTCCACCCATAATAATTCACAGGAACTATCCACTTCTACTTCACTACAGGATAAACTACTACTAACAGCGACGAACACTCCACCACTGGTTGCATGCAATCTATCCTTTCTAAACACCGTCTGTGCCTTTGTAAAAATTTCGGCAGAATTTATCTCTGGCTTCAGCCAGCTTTCTGTACCTATAACGATTTCAGCTTCGGTGCTTTCTATCAGCGCTTGAAGTTCCGGTACTTTACCAACGCAGCTTCGACAGTTTACAATTACAATACCGATTGCTGCTTGGTCCCCGCATGTCCTGACTTTGCCCCGCACCCGTTGAGGCTGTTGCCCTTTCTGCACTTGCCCGAGGCCATCTAACCTAAAAAACCGCCCAGCCCACGCCACACAACCCCTGCTACCCGTGTAGCCGCTTGTTGCGTGTAGTGGACTCCTGACCTATCCAGCGGAACCCGAAACCCCACCACCCTATGGCGCAAGTCGAGGAATCTGCAGCCCACATGGTCGCAGAACCGTCTCAACCTCTGATTCAGACCCTCCACTCGGCTCTGTACCAAAGGTCCGCAGTCAGTCCTGTCGACGATGCTGCAGATGGTGAGCTCTGCTTTCATCCCGCTAGCGAGACTGGCAGTCTTCACCAAATCAGATAGCCGCCGGAAGCCAGAGAGGATTTCCTCCGATCCATAGCGACACACATCATTGGTGCCGACATGAGCGACCACCTGCAGATGGGTGCACCCTGTACCCTTCATGGCATCCGGAAGGACCCTTTCCACATCTGGAATGACTCCCCCCGGTATGCACACGGAGTGCACTTTGGTTTTCTTCCCCTCCCTTGCTGCCATATCCCTAAGGGGCCCCATTACGCGCCTGACGTTGGAGCTCCCAACTACCAGTAAGCCCACCCTCTGCGACTGCCCGGATCTTGCAGACTGAGGGGCAACCTCTGGAACAGGACAAGCAGCCATGTCAGGCTGAAGATCAGTATCAGCCTGAGACAGAGCCCGAAACCGGTTCGTCAGACAAACTGGAGAGGCCTTCCGCAGCCCTCCGGAATGTCTTTCGCCCCCTGCCACACCTTGAGACGACCTCCCACTCTACCACAGGTGAGGGAGCAGCCTCAATGCGGGCAGTATCCCGGGCAACCACAGTCGTAGTCCGATCGGGGGATGCGTGGGACGAGCTGGCCGTCCCTGACAAACCCCCATCCGGACCCCCACAGTGATGCCCATTGGCAACAGCCTCAAGCTGTGTGACCGAAGCCAACACTGCCTGAAGCTGGGAGCGAAGGGATGCCAACTCAGCCTGCATCCGAACACAGCAGTTGCAGTCCCTATCCATGCTAAAAACTTGTGCAAAGAACGTCTGAACTAATCTACAGAGAGCGCAAACAAAACGACACAAAATTGAAGCGGTTATTAAAATACAAGATTGCCTAGTAAATGCAGTAATGCTGCCACTTGTGCACTGCTGACACACTGCTCGGCGGCGGAAGGAGACTACGCGATTTAACACTATTCGAGTACTAAAACGTGATGCTACAACTCTCAAATACTATAATACGCCCGAAATTTATGAATTAAACAATGCAAGTACCAAAAACACGCAAAGAAATTAAGAATTAAACTATGTAACAAATGAGTGAGCTAGGAGTATACGACTTGCTGCTGTAGCTGCTTATCCAACGGCGGCAGGGAGCACACTGACTGTGACCAACCGACACTGGCCGTTCAAAACAAAAACAGATGACAGACGACTACGCGAATTTACTCTATTCAGGTACTAAAACGCGATGCTACAACTCTCAAATACTATAATACTCTGAGACAGCTATATATGGTCTAACAGAAAAAATATAAGTTTATATAATTGATAATAAGTAAGTGGGAAAACTAAAAGGAGTACCAGAGTGTGGTATTAAAAATAATATAATTTTACAAGATTATAAAGATTGTTTATTTACACTAAAGAACAGTATAGAATTATGAATTCTATACCAAGTTAGAAAAAATATATTCATTTGAAGTCAACAAAAAGGTATTGGGTCCATATAATAATGAGAGGTATGTTTTAGAAAATGAAAGACGTACCTAACAGTATGACTATTATTTAGTTAAAATTTATAAAATCATTTTATACTAAAAATGAAAAAATTATTTTATTTAGAAACCTATAAATAATTTTACCATATACAAATTAATAATATTAATCATCTTTCAGACAATCATATTTGGCTTCTACAATGTAAAGATTTCCTCATACACATTATCCAAATAGAATAACAACAGAAAATAGAAAACAAAGAATTTAACATTTTTATTCACTATGTGAATATAAAGAAAGGAAATTTATTTCAAAATATGTGTGTGCTGGAACACAGTCTAATAATAATAATCGAGAGAAAATAAGTGGTGAATTACATAAACTGATTAGAAAAAAATTTGATATTAGGAAATGTTATTCCTTTTGGTATAAATGTTTTATGCCAAACTAATCTTGCAGAAATGGATCTTGGAATTTAAGGAGTGAATAACTGCCAAAAAATCGATTTTTTAATTTTTGTCTTAAAAAATACTCTCTAGTTTTATTAACAAGTAAAAGTATAGCAGACCACAGAAAGCACGAAAATTAGAGGAATTTAAAAGTGGCTGCACATACCATGACATCACTATGGCACACAATCAACTCTGTTGAAATAAGGTTTTGCTCTCATTTTTTTCGTTTTTATGACTTTTTAGTCCATAAATTGGCTAACCTGCAAAATCCTAACAGATGCTTATCTTTTGTTTATACAGAGAGTTTACTCATTGTTTTCTGATGTTTTTGTGCGAATATTTTGTTTACAATGAAGTAATTGTGTGTGTGAGTTTTTTATTGTGTGTTAGTTTCTTATTCCACTTGAAAGTAATGGCAAGAATTAAGAAGTTCGGTGTTCACAAAGTAAATTTTATGGAAATCAGGTTCACCAAATGGATTAACTCTGCTAATACTAAAACACAATGTGATACAACACTTGAATCAGCTCCAACTACTCCAAGTGGTTTGAAATTAAAACTTAAATATTTGGACAATGTGCTTGACAGTATTAATGCTGATAACATTGAGATGCCAACTACTGATACAGGTTGTCTTATTATTGAACTCTCTGCTCTATCTGAACTAATAAATAAAGCTTTGCAGAGTAAAGAATGTTTCAATATTGGTGTGAAGGTAGTAGAGGAGATAAGTGCTAGAAGAGGTTTTCCATCAAAATTAAGATTTGTATGTAATTTTTGTGACTTCAGAAAATGCAGTTATACTTGTGGCATAACTAAACAAAGAGTGTATAACACCAATATTGACCTTGCTTACAGTATGAGGTGTATAGGCAAAGTGTACAGAAGTGCACAGATTTTCTGTGCTCTTATGGACGTACCTCCCCCTACAAGGTTTCACAGGTACAATAAAATTACTCTACAGTATTTAGAAGAAGTAGCAAAAGATAGTATGAAAAATACAGTTCAGAAAAGGGTAGACATATGTGATAGCAATACATTTACGCCTGTAGCCCTGGATGCATCCTGGCAACGAAGAGGCCATAGTGCCATAAATGGTGTAGTAACAGCTACATCCATGGACAATGGTAAAATCATTGATATGGGATCTATCATGGCTGTATTAGTGGAACTGAATATCATAAACGTTTGATTAATTTTAGTGGTTATACTGGAAGGATAAAATCTGAAGGTGTTGTGAAGATATTTCATAGGTCAGTGGAGAAATATGGTGTGATGTATACATCTTATCTTTGAGATGAAGACTCAAAAGGATAGCAAGATTTTTATGAATCCATACCTTATACAAAAATTGAGAAAATGGAATGTGTTGGACATGTCCAAAAAAGGTTAGGCACAAGATCGAGAAACTTGAAAACGAATTTGAAGGGAAGGAAATTAGTTGATGGTAAGTGCATTAGTGGATGTGGTCGGCATACAATGAAGAAATAAACAGGTTGCACTATTATTATGGACAAGCCATAAGACAAAATAAAAATTAACTTGAGGGAATGAAAAAGGCATGCACTCTGCACACCTGTTAGTGATTCATGGTGTGGCTACCAGGGGGCTGTTACTCAAGGTGAGACCTACAACCATAAACATCCTGTGCCCTTTGCTATAATGGAAGTTATGAAACCTCTGTGCAGGGATCTTAGTGACACAAGATTATTAGAGAAATGTTTATATAGTAGGACTCAAAATCCAAATGAAAGTTTCAGGAATTGTATATGGGAATGGATGCCAAAAACTGGTCTAGTAGGACTAAACACTTTTAAAGTGGGTGTGCTAGATACTGTTCTATGTTTCAATGACGGTGCAGTGTCAAGGCTTAATGCTATAAAACTTATAGGAGTGCCTGGTGGATTAAATATGCATAAAGCTGTAATAGCCATTAACTGAAGGGATTCTTTGAAGCAGAAAAATCAGTGTTGGAAGCCACCAAAGAAGGATGAATAGGCAGAAGAAATATAAAAAACAAGAAGGGAGGAAGAACAACACAGGAAACAAGATGAATATGGACCTGGTATGCATTAGTGCCATGCAAATTTAATACAAAAATCAAGTTTTAACTTTAACTTGTATTTCCCAAAAGTTAAATTACTTAATGTTGTGTTACACTTTGGCTATAAACTATTAAAGATAGAGAGCTGAAATTTTTTATACTGTCTAAACATGCTTAACTGAAAAGTAGACCACTGTTGTGACTTAATTTTGAAAATAAAATGCTTTTTCTAAGAAAAACCCTGAATTCATTTCGCAGATTTTTGATAGTCATAATTAAAATTTTTTTGTACCACAACTTATGACAGCGCCATCTTTTCAATAGTCTGCTTGAAAGATAATAGTATAAGGAACTTACATGACTAAAACAACCCTTCTACTTTGTTTGTATTTTGAGTAATGTGTACCTATGACATACATAAATAATTAGCATGGTTTATTTCACTTGCAACAAAAAATGCAATTAAAAGAAGTGTGAGAGCTGAAACTTTGGTTTATGGACAAAAATGTTCCCAGAAGATGGTAAATATTATATGGGCTTACAAATATTAATCTTTGACTTACACTATTAGGAAACTGACAATTTTTCTAAGTTTCCTTTGGTTTTCGCAGACCAGTTCCATTAAAAGGAATTTCAAAAATGTATATAGGACATTAATATTTACTAAATATAATTGATGTTTTTTTCAAAGTTTTCTTTGGATATTCCAGTTAAAGACGAAACGAGTAAAAATATTTTAGAAACTGTTCCAAAAAATTTTAAAGTGAAAATATCAAGGAAACTTACACACAGATAATGAAAGTAATTTTATAATAAATATTTTCAAGAACTTATTAAAAATTATAAAATTAATCCTTTTTCAGCTTATACAGAAATAAAAACAATTCTTGCTGAATGATGTAACAGAACATTAAAAGACAAAGTGTTCAAAAAATTTGCTTTATGATGTAATTATAAAAGGACTGATTTTCTTTCCAAATTTATTAATGAATATAAAAACACAAAAAATTCAACAACAGAAATGAAACCACATGATGTAAATAAAGAAGATGACAACATTTTATTGCAAACCGTATATGCAACAAATTGTGAAGATACTAAACCCAAGTATAAAATAGGTGATAAAGCATGCATACGAGGTCTGACAAAAAATTCTCGAAATTTGTCCACAAAATTTTTCTTCTCTTATCTTTTAGTTGTTGTGCATGGCCTCCTTTGCAATACTCTACTCCAAAATTGATACACTTCTCCCAATGTCATTTCTACTTGCAGAAGCAGTCTTGATAGGCCTCTCACTGGATGACCCAATGTGCTGTCTGTTAATTTTTTTACCTTGTCTATCATTGCAAATCATTGTCCTTTCGATAGGAGTATCAACCATGGAAACAAAAAAAGTCTCCAAGGGCAGATCTGGAGAGTATGGAGGATGAGGTAGTACAGGCATTTCGTGTTTTGTGCAATAGTCATGTACCAGCAGGAATGAATGGGTGGATGTGTTATCATGATGCAAGAGCAATGTATTGTCTCGTCACATCTCAGGCCACTTCGCTCTCACATTTTCTAGCAAGTGATGCAACACTTCCAGATAGTACAATTGATTAACAGTTTGCCCTGTGGCATGAATACATAATGAACTAATCCTTCAACTTCAAAGAAAGCTATCAGCATAGCTTTGACATTTGATCTGACGTGAGAGCTGTTTTCGATCTTGGAGAACCTTTCCTGTGAAGACTGAACGTTGGTCAGAATATGATAACTGTAGACACACGTCTGATCACCAGTTATCATTCTCATAAGGAACATCTAAATTTTCATTTTCGCCATCCAAAACTCTTTACTTATTGTGAAGCCTTCTGGTCATAAATAATGAGTAGTGGGGTGACGCTGGGTCCAACACGATGCATTCAAAGATGCTGTGTCAGGATTTCATGATATGAGCCTACTGAAATGTTACATTCTTCTGCAATCTCTCAGTCAGTCTTTGATTGGCACACAAAATTTCGTTAACATTCCTGATATGAGTGTCGTGGGTAGATGTCGAAGGGCATCTTGAGAAAGGGACATCTATAACTTCCGTCTGACCATTTTTATACTGTGTAAACTATTTGTAACACCGAGTATGGATTAAGCACTCATTATCATAGGCTTCCTTCATTATTTGGTGTGTCTCTGTAAAGGTTTTCTTTACTTTCACGCAAAATTTAATGCAGACACATTGTTCCTCTAACTCTGCCATTTCGGAATCCCCAAACTGTGTGACACAGCATTCTAATCAGAACAGCACTGAACAATACTAACAAACAGAGAACAGTGAAACTTTCGGCTGTTACACGTTAAACACAGGTTTGTGCAGTAACACCAACTGCATTTCAGTCCAACACAGCATTGGCGCAAATTATGAATGTTTCGGTATTTTTTGAACAGACATCATAGGTAAATTAAAAGAATTTTTGAAAAAGGTTATACAGCTAATTGGTCAATAGAATTTTTTGAAATTGAAGAGGTTATTCATTCCAATCCAATCACATATAAAGTAAAGGCCTTGGATGGAGAAAAAATAGAAGGAAATATTTATGAATCTGTACTACAGAAGACAAAATATCTTGATGTATATCTTATTGAAAAAGTTTTGAGAAAGACAGGAAATCGAGTATATATTAAATGATTGTGATATCAATTCACATTACAGCAGGGTACCAAAAAAGATGTAATATAAAATAAAGAAAAATATTTTTTCATCAATACTTACTAGAAATTTTTATTTTTTCCTGATAATTTTCTTTCTGTATAAATGGAAGTCATTAAGCAACAACTAAAGCAGTTAACGGACTATGTCCAGTAAAAGATTTGTTAAAACTGTGAGGTCAAATCAATCGATAATCTCACTTCACAAAAATATACAAAAGTTCGTTATAGAACAATCTGTAGACTGCGTGTAAATGAATTTTATAAAAATATGTAATAAAAATCAAATTCTATGTATGAGTTGAAAGTATTTTTGTAAATATTATTATAAAACATTTATAACGAATTCCGAATGACAAACATGTGAATGTCTTGTGATCACTTAAAATAGATGAAAATATAAAAATCGATGAAAGATACATAAATTCAAAAAAATGTATAAACTGTCAAGAAACTGAAGATTTAAATTATTTTTATAAAAATCCTTAAGCTAAATACAACTATTCACCTAAATGTAAAAATGTATTCTAGACTGTATCAAAAATAAAAACATCATTCTATATAAATTCGTGTTTTTAAGGAAGAGTTAGAAAATTTTAACATACAAAATATTTTAAAAGGTATTTCAAGAGTTATCTGATGCACAAAAATGCTAATTATCATTTACACATTATATATTTAAAAATTTGATAACAATGTTTTTCAATTTTATGAGTTTAAAACAAGATTACGATGTAAGGCAATAAAGCTTTGCAATCAAAGAACATATGATATTCTTTTAAAGGAAAACATAAATATATTAAATGTGTATTTTTTAAAGTGCAAAACATATAGAAAATATATTAATTTTTAAAAATGATAAAATTTATTAGATTTTTAATAATGAAAAAATTTACAATTTGTTAAGAAATGAAAAATCAAAATTTCTTAGATTTAAGAAAATGAAAAAATTAAAAAATAATTATTTCATTTAAGGGATTTTTAATTCGTCAATCATTTTCATGTTCGGTTGGAATTTATAAGTTTCCTGATTATTTATTTCATGACATTTAGTTAGATTTTAAATAATTATTTGAGTTGAATGGCCCAATTTTTTGACCCAAAAGGTTTTCATAGTAATATATGGAAACTGCTGACTGCCCTAAAATTTGGGGCTGTGTTGGCAATTTCTGTCTACTGTAGGAATTAAAGTTCTGGGAGAAGACGTAAAAACTTTGAGATTTTGTGATGATATTGTAATTCTGTCAGAAACAGCAAAGGACTTGAAAGAGCAGTTGAAGAGAATGGACAGCACCTTGAGAGGAGGATATAACATTTATATCAACAATAGCAAAATGAAGATAATGGAATGTGGTCGATTTAAATCTGGTGACGCTACTACTAAAAGTAGTATAATAGGTCTGCTATTTGGGGAGCAAGACAACTGATGGTGGCCAAAGTAGAGCAGATACAAAATGTAGACTGACAATGGCAAAAAAAGTGTTTCTGGAGAAGAGAAATTTGTTAACATCGAATATAGACTTAAGTGTTGGGAAGTCTTGTCTGTTGGTATTTGTCTGTAGTTTAGCCGTGTTTGGAAGTGAAATATGGATGATACACACTTCAGACAAGAAGAGAATAAATGTTATTGAAATGTGGTGTTGCAGAAGAATTCTGAAGGTTAGGTGAATAAATCGTGTAACTGAAAATGAAATGAAATGATCATATGGCATTGTTGGCTGGAAGGCCCCACGCGAGGAAGTTCGGCCGCCATATTGCAAGTCCTTTTTAGTTGACGCCACTTCGGCGACTTGCGAGTCAATGATGATGGAATGATGATGAAAATCACACAACACCCAGTCATCACGAGACAGAGAAAATTCCTGACCCCGCCAGGAATCGAACCCGAGACCCCATGCGCTGGAAGCGAGAATGCTACTGCAAGACCACGAACTGGAGTGACAAGAAATATGTGGCACAATTCGACCAAAAGAAAGGATCGGTTGATAGAACAGATTCTGAGACATCAAATTATCTCCAGTTTAGTAATGGAGGTTAGTGAGGGGTAGAGGGAGGGGGGGGGGAGAAATCGTAGAGGGAATGGTTCGAGAACGCTGTATGTGGAAGTAGTTATTCAGGGATGAAGAGGATTTCATAGGATAGGTCAGCATGTAGAGCTGCATGAAACCAGTCTCCGGGCTGAAGACCATAATAACAACAACAACAATTGTGAAACAGTACTCATTTCCTTATGCATGTGTATTAGCACAGTTACAAGGCACTCATTATCACATATGTGTAATAATCAGAAATGATAACATGTAATATGAAGTTCTTTGGTAATGAGCAGCGACAGTGCAGTGATACAGTCACAATCAACACGACGAAATGGATACCGCAGTTCATGGTTCTCGACCCCAACAGCAGGCTTCCTGTACGTTGGCTTCCAGGGGCGAAAAAATTTTATTTTGCATATTTGATACAATTACTGACCTAATTTAAGGATTTAAAATGCTGTCATTACCTAATCTTTAAGAGATATAATCTAGTTTTAACACTGTAAGGTAGGTATTGAAGTCAGAATCTATGTACATGTCCTGAGGCAGTGTAGCTCATAGCACGCAAGTTACCCAGACTATATTCATCCAGCATTGAGAATGAAACCACTTATGTGACATCCAACAGGCACACCACACAATTTAGACCTTCACGAAATTTTTTTCCCGCTGACTTTCCCTACAAATAAATGAAAGGGAAAAAAGTTTGTGTCTTATTACACTTCACCAATTACAAGATTAACAAAAACGTTAATTTATGTGTGTGGTTGTTACGTTACAACTTAACAGATTACGTGGGGTCCTTCATAACAGAACAATGACCGCTCACCCATCAGCTGCAGGCGAATTTTACCCACACGTGCCATGGTTTCCTTTAGATAATTTTACTTCTGCCCTAAGTAGCACAACCACTATTCATATATCTTTCTGGCCCTCTTTTTCTTGATATAATAGCTCCATATACAACCACTCGCTCGAAGAAAGATCCCTACCTAAGGAATGGAAAGTTGCAGAGGTCACACCAATACACAAGAAAGGAAATAGGAGTAATCCTCTGAATTACAGATACATATCAGAGACGCAGTTTGCGGTAGGACTTACTGACGCATTTACGATTTATTGGCGCATTGCACGGATTCAGAAAATGTCTTTGTTATGAAATACAACTGGCTGTTTATTCAGACGAAGTAATGATTGCTATCGTCAAAGGGTTTACAAGTGATTTGAAATTTCTACATTCCCAGAAGGCTTTTGACAATGTTTCACACAAGAAGCTTTTAATCAAATTGCTTGCCTATGGAGTATCGTCTCACTTGTGCGACTGAATTTCTGATTTCCTTTCAGAAAGATCACAGTTTATAGTAGCTGAAGGAAAGTCATTGAGTAAACCAAAAGTGATATCTGGCATTCCCCAAGGAAGCGTGATGGGTTCCTTGCTGTTTCTAAGCTACAAAACCGATTTAAGAGACAATATGTTCAAATGTGTGTGAAATCTTATGGGACTTAACTGCTAAGGTCATCAGTCCCTAAGCTTACAAAGTGACAATTATCTCCAAACAATAAAAAGTGTGAGGTCAACCACATGAGTGCTACAAGAAATCTGTTATATTTTGGTTACACGAGAAATCATAAAGATATAAATGCTATCAATTCAACTAAAAAGCTAGGGAGTATGTTACAAAAACTTAACCTGGAACGGTCACTTCGGAAATGTTGTGGGGAAAGTGAATGAAAGACAGCGCTTTTTTGATAAAACAGTTAGCAAATGCAACATATCTACTAAAGAGGCTGCCTACATTACGCTTGTCCGTTCTCATCTGGATTATTACACCGCGCTGTGGGATCGTTACCAGATGGGATTGAAGGAGTACATCGAAAAATTTGAAAGGAGACCGGTTCGTTCTGTATTATCGCAAGAAAGGGAAGAGAGCGTCACAAACATGATACAAGAAATGCAGTGAGAATAGTTGAAACAAGGACATTTCTAGTTACAGTGAGATCTTTTCATGAAATTTTGTCATCAACTTTCTCCTCCGAATGTGAATATATTTTGCTGACTCCCAGCGCATGTGAAGAAATTACCATCGTAATAAGATAAAAGATATCAGACAACGCACTGAAACATTTATTGTTCGCTTTTCCGACGTGGTATTCGAGAATGGAATGCTAGAGAAATGGTCTGAAGGAGGTTCAATGAATTCTCCACCAAGCATTTAAGTGTGAATTGCAGAGTTATCACGTAGATGTGTGTTAATTATTGAACCTCAACTGGTATAGGATGAAACTGATTCTGCGTGTTGGCAACATTATTAAAAATATTCGTGTGTTAACAACTATCTAGAAACGAAATATGTGACTTTGCTGCTCTCGATTGGCGAGCAACTAGTAGTTACGGGCATTTAGGTTAATCTATATTATAGTTTGGTCACTGTCAGATCTTGAAAGTACCAGTAATCACAGTAGTAGTAGTTTCCTCACTTCACGTGCCATGAGCCTGAAGAAACGTATTATGCAGTTGGGATATCAATGTTATTATTGTTTCTCCATGCGCTAAAACAATATTACGTTCTTTATGACGGCAATATATATATATATATATATATATATATATATATATATATATATATATATATATATATATATATATATATATAGTACGAGTATTGTACAAATCTTGAAGGTGTATGTGGCACGTCTTGTACGAAAATATGTACATTTTCTGCGGAAGACGTGATTTTGGCCAACATTTTAGAACCAAGAGGTGAAAGATGGAATTTTAATTCACTGAGAGAGTTAAAATAGTACAAAAATGTATGTAGCGGAAATGTAGACGTGTTTGTATCATTACCCACACCTCCTTTTTTATTTATATTCCAATGAATTATTTATTTTCCAATGAATACTCTTGGCGAATCCTAGTAGTATATTACTAAAAGCTGTTAAACAAAAATCTCAAATGTCAAACAGACTCTACAGTGTGACAACATAAAACTAAACCACAGTTATGAAAAGATAAGACTAACAGCATGCGTTTGGAAATTATGTGCTTTTGTACTTTCAGTGACGGTTTGACGAGGAGGAACAACAGAGTTAGACAAGTGAGAAACATAATACAAATATTTCTGCTCGGGAAATAAAGCAGTAAAGAGTTGGACTTACGTATGAAATAAATCCGCGACAGAGGAGCCGAACTCATTTCACTGACTTTTATCAGGTGTTCATTATGTGTTGTCGTGAAATTACGCGCTGAAGTTTATTGACCCTCACAATCGAATTGATAATATGTAATAATGAACCATGCAATCCTGACACTGATTCAAAAACTGACACTCGATTATTTTAAGGAAAGATTCTATTCTGAGCAGGTGGTAACAGAGATGATACCGCATTGAGGAGAGATTTCGTCTGTAGATTTTACGATTGCTTACTCTTTGACGTTGGTAATAATTAAAACTACTCGTATTGGACTTAAACTGAAGCTTCACTCTTGCATTACAAAGGAATATATCGGAGCTAAATCACTTATACGGTGGTGTGGAACTATTAGCTGAATAGTTTCAATATTATCCGATGATAGCATTGTCTAAAAATAAATACATTCACGACACTGTTTGATGCAAAAGCTGTTATAATTTGTCAGTTAGAACGACAGTAGCGCTCCAAGCGATGAGAAAGCGGATAGTCATATAATTCGTGAGAATAATGTTTTTTTTTTTTTTAAATTATTTTCTACTTCACTAACGGGATAGTTTTTATATTTTTGCGTTCCATGTGTTAGTAAGTTACCAAGAGACGTGAATGTTCGTGAAATAGACGCAAAAACAGCTGAATCACACTGATTCGATGACATAAGTTACAATTCATTCATGAAAAAATGCTTTCGAATATATCTATATTTACAGTTTATTCCGTTGAAAGCTTCACACATGTGAAGCATATTTTTCTGTTTTCTGTTGTCATACGCCCTTTGCTTGATGGTTAAAAAATTTATTATGGAGTCCAGTGATTCGCCCTTTATTACATTTCACTCGACTTTCTAACACACGATTATGTTTGTAAATGTAATTACTTTTGCTTCAAAAGCGAATATGTTGAAGATTCTTGCAGTTTGTGGCACAGACTTATCAACAGTTGTGGGAGTGGTTCCTCAAGTGTTCAGAAAACGTTTTATTGCTTTTGACGAATTACGATCACGTCTGTGTGGTTTCCCCTTAAGCTACAGTCGCGGTGGCTTATTTGATATGTTAAATTGTGTAGGTATTACGTTCCATATAGGTTTCCTAAGTTCCACATTCACTGATTTGGCTGAAAGTGTAATGAATAAAACTCTGCTTTGCTGAATAGTTGCAAGACGTCTTTCCATAAAGGTCAGATCTTCTGTTGTTTACTAGCAATTTTTTGTTATTAAGGGAAAACGACGTTACTCTGTAAACATCTGTACGTTACTAGAGAATGGTAAATAAATTGTCCTGTAACGCACCGTTTCGCATCTCTCAGTGTTCTTAGAACACTACATAATCACTAATGTTGTGTAATTCTTTAGTTATTGTCGATCTTTATGCGCTACATATAATACCTAATACAATAATTATGTTACAAATGAATACAAACGTTAATATTCGCACTCATCCGATATCGTATCCAGAAGTGTCGCTTGCTGGCCGCTTGGGGCGCTGCTATCACTGTTAGACTATGATGGTAGTTAAGAACGATCCGTATTGCTTCGAGGTGCCAATTTGAGACACATCAACTCTGCCATATAAAAATCAGGAAAGAGAGAGACTTATTTGAGTATCTTAGGAAACAGTGTCGCACTACCCACTTCAGATTCAGTTCCATACCGTAGAAACAGTTATACCATTAACCAGATTTTCCTCAGGCAAACATTATTTTATAAATTAATGACTGATCTGACTCTATTAAAGTGTCAATCCATGTGAAAGTGAATGTAAAGAAACTCCACTGATTACCATAGCTAATATAACACATTTCGATACATCTCTTTGTTCTTGTGCTTAATAAGCGCATTGCATTCAACCATTGTTATAATTTATGTTTAGTGTACAAAACTTGGGTGTAAAGTCTGATTCAGAGAGGGCAATAAATACACACATCAAAAAAAGTTTTGCATCACCTCGGTTCCGCGAGTTCCGGAACGTGTACAGAAAATTGGAATAGAGATCAACATAAACATCATTTCCGCCCTTTTTATTGCTCATGAAAACCATACACTGCACGTTGTGCAAACATACAGAGAGACATCAGAGGTGGTGGTCCAGATTGCTGTACACACCAGTACCTCAAATGCCCAGTAGCACGTCCTCTTGCGTTGATGCGTGCCTGTATTCGTCATGGCATACTATCTACAAGTTCAACAAGGCACTGTTGGTCCAGATTGTCCCACTCGTCAACGACGATTCGACGTGTATCCCTCAGAGTGTTTGGTGGGTCACGTCGTCCATAAACAGCCCTTTGCAATCTGTGCAAGGCATGTTCGAGAGGGTTCATGTCTGGAGAATATGCTGGCCACTCTAGTCGAGCGATGTCGTTATCCTGCAGGAAGTCACTCACAAGATGCGCACGATGGTGGTGCGAACTGTCGTCAATGAAGACGAATGCCTCGCCAATATGCTGTCGATATGGTTGCACTAACGGTCGGAGGTTGGAATTCACTTATCGTACAGCCGTTACGGCGCCTTCCATGACCACCAGTGGCGTATATCGGCCCCACATTATGCCACCCCAAAACAGCAGGGAACCTCCACCTTGCTGCACTCGCTGGACAGTGTGTCTATGGCATTCGGTCTGACCGGGTTGCCTCCAAACACATCTCCGACGATTGTCTGGTTGTAGGCATAGCCACACTCATCGGTGAAGAAAACGTGATTCCAATCCTGAGCGGTCCATTCGGCATGTTGTTGGGCACATCTGTATCGCGCTGCATGGTGTCGTGGTTTCAAAGATGGACCTCGCCATGGATGTTGGGAGTGAAGTTGCGCATCATGGAGCCTATTGCGCACAGTTTGAGTCGTAAGACGACGTCCTGCGGCTGCACGAAAAGCATTATTCAACATGGTGGCGTTGCTTTCAGGGTTCCTCCGAGCCGTAATCTGTAGGTAGCGGTCATCCACTGCAGTAGTGACCTTTGGGCAGCCTGAGCGAGGCATGTCATCGACAGTTCCTTTCTCTCTGTCTCTCCTCCATGTCCGAACAACATCGATTTGGTTCACTCCGAGACGCCTGGACACTACCCTTGTTGAGAGCCCTTCCTGGCACAAAGTTATAATGCGGACGCGATCGAACCACAGTATTGACCGTCTAGGCACGGTTGAACTACAGACAACACGAGCCGTGTATCCACAGTCAACCTCTATCTTCAGGAGTTCTGGGAACCAGGGTGATGCAAAACTTTTTTTGGTGTGTGTAGTTAAATATAAATTATCTATGATCTATGTGTGCACTAGGCCTAACAGGCAGTAACTGTAACACGTTATGTGGACTGCTACCGATGGAATATTCTAGCCGACCATTGATGTGTCCCTGATACTCCTCCTATATGACAACACAATTCAAAGTAGTGGCATGTACACTGAAGAGCAAAATAAATTGGTACATCTGCCCAATATCGTGTAGGGCCCCCACGAGCACGCAGAAGTGCCTCAACACAATGTGGCATGGACTCGACTAATGTCAGAAGTAGTACAGGAAGGAACTGACACCATGAATTCTGCAGAGCTGTCCATGAATCTGTAAGATTACGAGGGTGTGGATATCTCTTCTGAAGAGCACGTTGCAAGGCATCCCAGATATGTTCAATAATGTTCATGTCTGGAGAGTTTGGTGGCCAGCGAAGTGTTTAAACTCAGAAGACTGTACCTGGAGTCACTCTGTAGCAATTCTGGACGTATGCAGTGTTGCATTGTCCTGTTGGAATTGCCCGAGTCCGTCGGAATGCACAATGGACATGAATGTCTGCAGGTGATCAGACAGGATGCTTACATATGTGTCACCTGTCAGAATCGTATCAGACATGCAGGGCCAATGGTTTCATGAAGTTGTCTTCATACCCGTACACGTCCATCCGCTCAATACAATTTGAAACGAAACTCGTCCAACCAGACAACATGTTTCCAGTCATCAAGAGTCCAATGTCGATGTTGACGGGCCCAGGCGAGACGTGAAGCTTTGTGTCAGGCAGTCATCAAGGGTACACGAGTGGTCCTTCAGCTCCGAAAGCCCATATCGGTGATGTTTCGTTGTATGGATCGCACGCTGACACTTGTTGATGACCCAGCACTGAAATCTGCAGCAATTTCCGGAAGGGTTGCACTTCTGTCACGTTGAACGATTCTTTCCAGTTGTCGTTGGTCCCGTTCTTGCAGGATCTTTTTCCAGCCGCTGCGGTGTCGGAGATTCGATGTTTTACGGGATACCTGATATTCACGGTACACTCGAGAAATAGTCGTACGGGAAAATCCCCACTTCACCGCTACCTCGCAGATGCTGTGTCCCATCGCTCGTACGCCGACTATAACACCATGTTGAAACTCACTTGAATCTTGATAACGTGCCATTGTAGCAGCAGTAACAGATCCAACAACTGCGCCATATACTTGTTGTCTTATTATATACCGGCGTTGCCGACCGCAGCGCCGTATTCTGTCTGTATTTGAAATCACATGCCTATACCAGTTCCTTTGGCGCTTCAGTGTATAACGCAAATAGGGGCTAAATATTCGTCGTAACGGTGAAACTAATTATACGCTGTCTAACATAAGCGTGTAAAATTATAGTTTTATCTGAGCATTCATATATTGTACAACATCTGAGCACACAGCGGAGAAAGAGAAATCAGAAAGAGGTGTTAGGCAAGTCATGGAATGTCGCCAATGCTAACTATTATTTATACTAATCAGTTTTTTCGGAAGTTGCAAACAACACACGACAGGAAATAAAAGAGACGACGAGCGGCGCGGGCGCAAGTATTTTGTGGCAGAGGCGCTAGCAGTGTTCTGAAAGAGGGATGCAGGCATTTCCACCGTCCGCTTCTAAGTCTGCGTAATGTGCTCAGCACGCCTCCGTACAGCACTTGGCGGCGAAGGATAAATTATACAAATACTAAGCACTGTCTATTCTATTATGTAAGGTATGGAAAAAAGGAAACATGAATGTCTATACGAATCCTAATCTGCCTCAAGCGGGCCATACATTAGCAAGAAATATTGATAAGGAAATGTGAGGAGGATTGCGCGAGCTGCTGGAAACTTGAAAGGTCTTCAAAAGGCGGCTTAAGACTTGTCACGACTCGTCATTACAGATACCCTCTCTAGTCAGTTTTCCTCGAATCGCCCATTCAATTGCAGTGTGCAGCTACAGCGCCCGACAACCATTGTTTCCACATCAGCTGACCACTCATTTGTTTCCACATCTACATTTATGCGTGGGCTGTCTACCTCTTCTTGGTTTGGGCCCCACATCACAAATATTTAACATAAAAAATTGTTTTTGTTTTAATATTGTGGTGTGGGGCGAACTGTAAAAGACGTAGATGTAATCATTTTGAACGGAATTATTCGGCTCAATTTTTCGGCAATTAGCTGTGACAACGAGGGATCATAGAAAAGTATGATGACCTTTTAAGCAATCAAGGCGATTGGTTGTCATATCTGTGGGCTGCCGTTGGACAGAGAAGTGGAAACTCCTCGCAGAGATGACTTTCATCTAACGGCGGAAGATCCGTGACACAGCTCACAGAGACAGAGCACGCAACTTGAAACAAACTGCCACGACAAATACCCATCTTCTTTCACCATTTGAGCGGTTATGATGCTCATTTCCTTTGTGAGCATGTAGGCGTTTTCGAGTTGAAAGATGGTAAGGCTAGTGTCATTCCTGATACTAGTGAAAAGTACATTTCATTTTCTAAGTTAATCACGCCAAAAATAACGCTCTTTTCCTGGATTTGCTACTCTTCATGCATATGTCTCTTTAGAAACTTGCTGAGATGGAGCACCAGTAGAATTTGCAATGCCAACAGAGTTGCATATCCTGATGATGCGAAGTTTCAGCTTGTGGTGAAGAAGGGGGGGGGGGGGGGACTTTCCATATGAATACCTGGATTCGATGGAGGGACTCCACGAAGGCAGTTAGACATAAGCACATCATCCACTAAATTAACATGCACTGCTGAAACGGGTGTGGAGTATGAACACGCGGTCAGTGTTTGACAGGACTTTGGCGTCTCCGATTTAGGCGAATGCACTAAATTATACATTAACGCTGATGTATACATGCTTTTCTTGGGAAATCCTGGAGTGTTTGATTGTGCACATACTCTCCAAATCCTGCGTTCTATTACACCATTCCAGGACTTTCGTGGAATGCAGTGTTTAAAAGGAGCACGTGCCAGCATCGAACTGTTGACCAATGTTGACACGCCGGTTGGTTGGTTGGTTGGTTGGTTGGTTTGGGGGAAGAGACCAAACAGCGAGGTCATCGGTCTCATCGGGTTAGGGAAGGACGGAGAAGGAAGTCGGCCGTGCCCTTTCAAAGGAACCATCCCGGCATTTGCCTGGAGTGATTTAGGGAAATCACGGAAAACCTAAATCAGGATGGCCGGACGCGGGATTGAACCGTCGTCCTCCCGAATGCGAGTCCAGTGTGCTAGCCACTGCGCCACCTCGCTCGGGGTGACATGTCGGTCTTCTTCGAATGCAGGATTCGCAGTGGACTTTGTCAGTGAGTGACAGATATGCCAAAGCGAATAAACCACGAACGAGAGAGGAGGAATACAGGCCAACTGACGACTTAAGTTACTATAAATTATTTTTAATAATACACTGACGGAAAAAAGTCGCAACAAAAGGTAATTAATACAGAGTAATGAAATGTCGGGAATACATTTGTCTAGGTAACATATTTAAGTGATTAACATAGCAAGATCACAGTTTAATGTAAGTGCAACCCAAGCATTTGCAAATGTGAAATGCTAGTACATCAATAACCGGCGAAACCGCCAGAATGTTGAATGCAAGCCTTGCAAACGCGCCTGAATTGTGTTGCACAAGCGCCGGATGTCTGTTTGTGGGATGGAGTTCAATGCCAGTTGCACTTCCGTCATTTAATACAGGGACAGGTATTGCTGGCTATGGATGACGCTGGAGCTGTCATCCGATGATGTCCGATATGCGCTCGGTTGGAGACAGATCTGTTGATCCAGCAGGCCATGGCAACATTGCTCTGTAAAGTATGTTGGGTTACAACAGCTGTATGTAAGCGAGCATTATCCTGATGGAGAACACCTACTTGAATGATCGCGAATGGCAGCACAGTAAGTCGAATCACCAGACTGACGTACAAATTTCCAGTCAGGGTTCGTGGGGTAACCACGAGAATGCCCCTGCTGTGAGATGAAATCGCACCCCGGACTTTAACTCCATCTGCTGAACACGACTGTGTTCCCTCCCTGTAGTGACAAGTGGCCGTCTGGAGTCCAGTCTTTCTCTTGACTACCGCTGGCAGCAGTCGTGTACAGTGACTACAGTCCTGCCAATTCTTTCTGCAGTATCGCAGAAGGAACATCGGGCCTCTCGTAGCCCTGTTACACGCCTTGTTCAAACTCAGTGAAATATTGATAATGACATCTTTGTCGCCTTAAGGGCATTCTCGACTAACATCAACTCATCACGTCCATCCTAAAAGGTAAATACAGCATGTATTTAAATGGTTCAAATGGCTCTAAGCACTATGGGACTTAGCATCTGAGGTCATCAGTCCCCTAGACTTAGAACTACTTAAACCTAACTAATCTAAGGACATCACATACATCCATGCCCGAGGCAGAGTTCGAACCTGCGACAGTAGCAGCAGCTCGGTTCCGGACTGAAGCGCCTAGAACCACTCGGCCACAACGGCCGGCATATATTTAAAGCAGAGCTAATTTGCATCCCCATAGTGGCACTACTGGCGCCATTTTTATCCGACTGGCGTGAAATTTGAATAGACATCGTCTTTCAGATATAAAAACGCGCCTGCCAACTATCGTTTATGTCGGACAACTCCTTCTTGATGGTGCCATTTTTTTCCGTCAGTGTGATTTGTTTATAAGAAACCTCGAATGATGATACTGTAACGCCGGAAATGCATATCCTCCTATTACCATCTATTGTACTATAATTTTTTTTCCTTGCTTTGTTACCTCAAGATATGACATTTCTGTCTCTTTATATATTGTAATTGTTTTACTGTTTGTATATATATATTTATGCATTTATGTTTGTTTGTTTTGTGAATATTATTTGTATTTATACGCAGGGTCTGGCCTAGGGAAAACTATGCTATCGAACGGATACATCGATAGGTCGTGTGGAGAACCAAAGTGTTGAGGATCTTTGGCAGTGTTAACTCTGTCACGTGGAGCGCGGGCAGAGGGAGAGTCTGGCTGGGGTGGTGCAGTGGAGCAGGGGTGTTGTGTGAAGCTCCCGCGAGTTGCCGCGCTTTCGGGGTTTGGCAGCATGTAATTGCGCTCGACTTGCGATGATGGTGTCGCGGACGGGAAGCATTAGCTGGCGCACATCAAGAGCCCGTTTCGTCTGGTGACCGTGTCGAGAAGAAGGCGCGCCAACATCCAGCTTCTACAACAGCGACGGCGGACAATGAGTGACTGTCGCCACCTCCTCGATCGACGGCTTCAAACCTTCAATCAACCAACAAGGAAGACTGGAAGCACGTAAAGTTTTAGAACTGTATGGCAGACCTCAGCTTTTCAAACTTTTAAAATTGTTGCATCACAAAATTACAGCAACTTAGCATGAACGTTTGTTGCTCATTGTCCCAATTGCATTACCAAGCAGGGTCCCTTCCTTTTCCGGAATGAACCCGAGTGTCGTTGAAATTAAAACGCCAGCATCATTCTATTTCACTGCCTTAATTTCAAAGTTCAGTTAAGGTATTCATAGCTGGCTACAATATTTAGATTACACAAGCACAAACTAAGAGTGCGTGTTTGGTTACCGTATTTTAGCTTACCTGTGACTGCAGCTCAGCTTGGTACGTACTAAATTTTACTATTGTTAATTGTTCAGAATCATTTAATTCAAGTTCAAAGTTAAATCTCTTATTTTTAAATTGCGTAGATTCAAGTAGCTTTTGAAATGATTGTTGAGGTAGTCCAAGACTAACCTATTTTACTGAATTTCGATGTGCTTCAGAAAGAAAGCTCACTATTAACTTCAACCACTAAATTAACTTTCGATTATCCGGTTCTATTTATTCTTTTGCTAAATTAAGTCAAGAGTGAAGCGAAATTTATTACTTCTGACAAACTTTCAGTTTTCACACTACACGTGTCAACCTTCAGTTGCCACGCTTCCAGTGCTAATTATATGTGTAATAACCTTTCTTTTTCAGTTACTATAGTAATTGTCCTTAGGACTGGCGACCGTAATTTTCCCCAAATCTCAAATATCTAACTACCGCTAGTTAATTGTTAACGTAACGGCCGCACATTTACTTTCTTTATTAACTTTACCCCTTTTTAAAATTAATTTCCACCAGTTTCATTTGCATTTTTCCTTTCATTTAGATGTAACCCTTTCCTCCCTCTTTACCGACAGATTAACTTCGGTGACGATTGCTTTTCCCAAATTTCCATTAGGTACACGTGGTTTAATTTTTTCACTGTCATTAAGGTCGATAAGTGAGGGGGAGGTTACAATACCTATGTAGCTGAACTGGTTATAAATCGTCATAATGGACAAGGGAAGCTCGAGTCATTGACCCACACAGAAGGGAAGAGGTTTCCCCATTTTAATATGCTCCCATTAGTCGAGGGTTTCCGCTGCCAATTTTGAGACCATGTGATCGGTATTTAGTTGTTCAAGATCAAGGATATACCTCTTCCCACTGCTTAAGGTTCGTGGGGAGGACACGTGAACCTCTGCGTGACCCTGAACAGTTGCCTTGGGGAGAGGGTAGTGGGGATGACTTCGAATATAACTAGTACAAATGAGTCATTTGACACTGGAAGTCTTTATCATTTACCTTGATTTAACGTCCATTCTGTCTAGAATAGGCACGTTGATAACTACTTACGATGAATTATAATGATTTTAGCAAAGCATACCACAATTCTGTGATGTCCAATAGACTGAAGCGTGCTGTAGAGATACGAAAACTCCCTTCACAGGCCCTGGCGGGCCCATCGGTACCGACCGACCGACATGTCGTCCTCTACCAACACCGTCATCGGATGCTGTATGGAGGTGTGTGGGGTCACCACACTACCCTCCCGGTCAGTGTCCGTTTTCTTGACCTTGGCACCATTCATAATCATCCAAGTAACTCCTCAGTTGGTCTCGTGGGGCTGAGTGCACCCTGTTCAGAGAAAACCCATAGCAGTAACTGGAAATGAAAACTAGACATCCACATAGCTGTGAAACATGCTGACCACTGAGCTACAGAAGTGAACGTGAAATTAAACGTTATTTCAAAGTAAGACAGCCTGCACTGGACAATAACTTCCCTCCAGAAATTCATAATTTTGGTTAGTGTCAGTTGTGTACATCAGAAGCAAGCATACATTCAGGGGCAAACATGGTGTTATGCTAATTGATTTATGACCCCCTGGAGTTGATTTTTGACCCCCTGTAGTTGATTTAGGGCCACCTGAGGATAATCCATCCTTCTGAGAAAATGCCCCAACCCTCCCTCCTTCCTCCTTCTCCCCAACCTTCTGGGAAATTGCCAACCCCTCTCCCCTTCCCCAATACAATCATGCTCTTCATATCAAACTAATTGACTAATTCAATGGTTCAACTAATTATGCCCCACTGAGAAATCCCCCAGGCCTCACCTCCCCTCCCCCACATCCCCCCTCCCCACCTGGAAACTGGCGGGAAAATCGCTAAGTCTGTGCTGAGCTATTGGTGTGAAAGGACGTAATCTTTCTTTTTGGCAATTATTGGTGTTATCCTGTTGGAAAATTTTCCCGAAATTGGCGGGAAGAAACTCTGTGTGTGCTTGCCCTGATATGCAGAGACCAACTGTACTAGTGCACAATGCACCACCAGAGGTCGTCTCTCCCCCCACCCTTCGTCCCCTCACCTTCTCCCTCTCAACCCTTCCTAGAAAAAAATTGGCAGGAAAAGACGCTGAGCAGATGGAGTGGAAGGATCCCACAACTGGAAATTAAGTTACATTGAAGAGGGCATAATAAGAAATGATAACGATATATTGTTTATTTATAATATGCAATTTTCAGGGTTGGATCTCTCTTTTATTTGGTAGGAAAAGTTCATCATTATCTTCTGTTTATTTAATTTTGGGAGATGCTGGTCTTGTAAAATACACTCCTGGAAATGGAAAAAAGAACACATTGACACCGGTGTGTCAGACCCACCATACTTGCTCCGGACACTGCGAGAGGGCTGTACAAGCAATGATCACACGCACGCACAGCGGACACACCAGGAACCGCGGTGTTGGCCGTCGAATGGCGCTAGCTGCGCAGCATTTGTGCACCGCCGCCGTCAGTGTCAGCCAGTTTGCCGTGGCATACGGAGCTCCATCGCAGTCTTTAACACTGGTAGCATGCCGCGACAGCGTGGACGTGAACCGTATGTGCAGTTGACGGACTTTGAGCGAGGGCGTATAGTGGGCATGCGGGAGGCCGGGTGGACGTACCGCCGAATTGCTCAACACGTGGGGCGTGAGGTCTCCACAGTACATCGATGTTGTCGCCAGTGGTCGGCGGAAGGTGCACGTGCCCGTCGACCTGGGACCGGACCGCAGCGACGCACGGATGCACGCCAAGACCGTAGGATCCTACGCAGTGCCGTAGGGGACCGCACCGCCACTTCCCAGCAAATTAGGGACACTGTTGCTCCTGGGGTATCGGCGAGGACCATTTGCAACCGTCTCCATGAAGCTGGGCTACGGTCCCGCACACCGTTAGGCCGTCTTCCGCTCACGCCCCAGCATCGTGCAGCCCGCCTCCAGTGGTGTCGCGACAGGCGTGAATGGAGGGACGAATGGAGACGTGTCGTCTTCAGCGATGAGAGTCGCTTCTGCCTTGGTGCCAATGATGGTCGTATGCGTGTTTGGCGCCGTGCAGGTGAGCGCCACAATCAGGACTGCATACGACCGAGGCACACAGGGCCAACACCCGGCATCATGGTGTGGGGAGCGATCTCCTACACTGGCCGTACACCACTAGTGATCGTCGAGGGGACACTGAATAGTGCACGGTACATCCAAACCGTCATCGAACCCATCGTTCTACCATTCCTAGACCGGCAAGGGAACTTGCTGTTCCAACAGGACAATGCACGTCCGCATGTATCCCGTGCCACCCAACGTGCTCTAGAAGGTGTAAGTCAACTACCCTGGCCAGCAAGATCTCCGGATCTGTCCCCCATTGAGCATGTTTGGGACTGGACGAAGCGTCGTCTCACGCGGTCTGCACGTCCAGCACGAACGCTGGTCCAACTGAGGCGCCAGGTGGAAATGGCATGGCAAACCGTTCCACAGGACTACATCCAGCATCTCTACGATCGTCTCCATGGGAGAATAGCAGCCTGCATTGCTGCGAAAGGTGGATATACACTGTACTAGTGCCGACATTGTGCATGCTCTGTTGCCTGTGTCTATGTGCCTGTGGTTCTGTCAGTGTGATCATGTGATGTATCTGACCCCAGGAATGTGTCAATAAAGTTTCCCCTTCCTGGGACAATGAATTCACGGTGTTCTTATTTCAATTTCCAGGAGTGTACATACATAAAGCACTCGCCGCCCATATTTACACTGATACAGATCGTGTTAAACATATCTGCCGAAAAAACAACTTCTAAATTGCATACACTTGCTTCTTCATGCATGTCATCCAGAGACTCACTTCTTGTTTTACTCGCAAACACTCACCTTCCATACCAGTGGAAACTGCAACTCTTATGTGCTCGCCCTACTGTGCAGATACTGACTGAGGTAGTTCACATACGACCGGCAGGAGACGTGGGTACAAGCAAACTCCACACCCTTCCTCCCTTCCGTATTCTCGCTTCCTCCCCATAAGCCCTCCATTTACTTCCTGATCGACACAGCATCAGGTGTCAGCAACTCTTTGATATTGATACCTAAGAAATTCTTGTCAAAACACATGCTCTCTCTAACTCTCTCTCTCTCTCTCAAGTGGCAACTTGCTGCCCAGAGAGTGTCTGCTGTGTACCGAATAAACGCCTCTTTTGTCCTGAACAAAGTAGTGGATACCTGGTAAATCCCCAGCTGTGGATGTCTTGCAAATAGCCCATCGCGGGTGGGATAGTTTCTCCTTGCTTCCTATGGTTAATACTAGAGCTGGTATATATCGCAGCAAATTCCGGGATTCGATCCCACAAGAGCTCAGTTTCCGAAAGCCTAATGGATTTTCCTTGCGTACTGTTGATGTAGACTGGTACAGGTAGCTCTTTTATCAGGAAATCTATTACACCGGAGGCAGCTGAAAATTTCAAATTTAAGCTCAATTGGATGCCTTGTCCTTAAAGAATTTGCAGAAGACAGGACATGGGGATGGACTAGCGTGTGTGGTCACAATACCACTATTAGAAACATTAAATTTATAAGTCGCGAAGTTGAAGTTAGGATTGGTTTTTTAAAGCCCTATATAATCCCTAAGTTGGTTCTGTCAGCTACACCAGGACTAAGAACGAGGAGAAGGAGGAGGAAGGGTTAGCCACGTGATAGGATAGTAACAACAACCACTCCCACCTTTCTGCTGCAATACAGTGTTTACTGGGCTGTACTGAGAAGCAGTAAAAATCGCACACTTGAACCATGTTCCATTCCATTATAGTAGTAGTCACAGTTAGATGTCACAGATTGGTGCATCCCGTGCACTCATGCCTCATCGTCCACGCGTGCAGTGTTAGTGGCCATCGTGATCGCGAGTTTCACCAATCGCGCCAGGTTGGCAGCCACACTCAGCGCACCGGAGAGGACCTCACCCCCCCCCCCCCCCCCAGTTGTGGAGGGTGTCCAGCATGGCCAAAGTGGTACGAATTCGGATGTTATCAATGGGTGCAGTGCCAACACTTGTCAGTGATCTACAGGGTTATTACAAGTGATTGAAGCGATTTCGCAGCTCTACAATAACTTTATTATTTGAGATATTTTCACAATGCTTTGCACACACATACAAAAACTCAAAAAGTTTTTTTAGGCATTCACAAATGTTCGATATGTGCCCCTTTAGTGATTCGGCAGACATCAAGCCGATAATCAAGTTCCTCCCACACTCGGCGCAGCATGTCCCCATCAATGAGTTCGAAAGCATCGTTGATGCGAGCTCGCAGTTCTGGCACGTTTCTTGGTAGAGGAGGTTTAAACACTGAATCTTTCACATAACCCCACAGAAAGAAATCGCATGGGGTTAAGTCGGGAGAGCGTGGAGGCCATGACATGAATTGCTGATCGTGATCTCCACCACGACCGATCCATCGGTTTTCCAATCTCCTGTTTAAGAAATGCCGAACATCATGATGGAAGTGCGGTGGAGCACCATCCTGTTGAAAGATGAAGTCGGCGCTGTCGGTCTCCAGTTGTGGCATGAGCCAATTTTCCAGCATGTCCAGATAAACGTGTCCTGTAACGTTTTTTTCGCAGAAGAAAAAGGGGGCGTAAACTTTAAACCGTGAGATTGCACAAAACACGTCAACTTTTGGTGAATTGCGAATTTACTGCACGAATGCGTGAGGATTCTCTACCGCCCAGATTCGCATATTGTGTCTCTTCACTTCACCATTAAGAAAAAATGTTGCTTCATCACTGAAAACAAGTTTCGCACTGAACGCATCCTCTTCCATGAGCTGTTGCAACCGCGCCGAAAATTCAAAGCGTTTGACTTTGTCATCGGGTGTCAGGGCTTGTAGCAATTGTAAACGGTAAGGCGTCTGCTTTAGCCTTTTCCGTAAGATTTTCCAAACCGTCGGCTGTGGTACGTTTAGCTCCCTGCTTGCTTTATTCGTCGACTTCCGCGGGCTACGCGTGAAACTTGCCCGCACGCGTTCAACTGTTTCTTCGCTCACTGCAGGCCGACCCGTTGATTTCCCCTTATAGAGGCATGCAGAAGCTTTAAACTGCGCATACCATCGCCGAATGGAGTTAGCAGTTGGTGGATCTTTGTTGAACTTCGTCCTGAAGTGTCGTTGCACTGTTATGACTGACTGATGTGAGTGCATTTCAAGTACGACATACACTTTGTCGGCTCCTGTCGCCAATTTGTCTCACTGCGCTCTCGAGCGCTCTGGCGGCAGAAACCTGAAGTGCGGCTTCAGCCGAACAAAACCTTATGAGTTTTTCTACGTATCTGTAGTGTGTCGTGACCATATGTCAATGAATGGAGCTACAGTGAATTTATGAAATCGCTTCAATCATTTGTAATAGCCCTGTATATTGAGTCTTCTCAAATATCCAAATATCGATGTAAAAATCGGAGAATACTCACAGTACACACAATCATGGACGCTGCCCAGCACATATTGAGTCTTAGTTTGGTATTCGCGTGCCCAGAGGACTACACGGTGAGGTTAACTACATTCCTACAATCTGCATAACCAGTGCAGGAGACTCAGCATTGGCTCGCACCTCGAACCGGAAATGTCCATTCGTTAAGGCTACCGGCTATCTCCACCATGCACACGCACATCGTGTAGAGCCATCCTGGCAAGCCAGCCACATACTTATCAGTAAAATTATAATTAAATATTACGATAATGGGACCAATTTGCCGGCATTCGATAATGAGTGAAGCGTCGGAAATACCTCCTCCAGAAGAATGTGGCTCTGAAAATATCAATTTCAACGTAAATCTACAACCTTCTTATTTTCCACGTAAAATCTTTCACCCCCCCCCCTTCCCCCCGCCCCCTCTTATGGCTATCGATGCTTCGAAATCGCACTTTTCCTTGCCAAATCTATACCTCCCTTTTTCTTTGCACATGCCAGAACACTGATCACAGTAACGTTACGTTCCAACAGCATAACATTCCTGACAAATAGCGTGATTATCATTTATAGGTGAACAGCGTCCAAAAAATTATGATATGTCCACACTCACACCAGATGGGTGCAGTTTCACCTGCCAACCATAGCTTCCCAGTAGCAAAACATTCGTGACACATCGTCCTTATCATATATTTGTCGAAGAATAAAAGGTGTAATTACAATTAAAAAGCTGTCGTGTATTTTATTTGTGTTATGTATGTTCCTGCGTGATCGCCGAAATTTGCTATAGCAGGAAGAAATGATACCCCCAGCCAGGTCACAGCTCCTTGCTAATTCTCTCAAAACCCCATCACGTTCTGACAACACTGTTCTATAGTTACAAGGCTGTCTAGTCCTCCCTCTGTCACTGCCTGGGTAGAGAGCTATCACAACGACAAAAATAACACACTAGCGTACAGGAGGAAATTCACAACCATGCAGAGTATAAGTGGACTGCACAAAGAAATTCAGCAGATAACACCTGCAATTCATTGATATCAAATTACGGTCTATAAATATTACCCTCTACATGTCCTCATTTCTTTTATCATATTCATATGATTACTATGCTATAAATACAACAGTGTAATAGCGAGTCTTCGTTGACAGCACAGTCTCTCTCTCCCTCCCTTGTTCTCTCTCTCCTCATTTTTATAACGTATAAGAGAGTAAAACTACGCTAACGTCACCTGGAACAGAACTCAATAAGATATTGCAGCGTCTCTCTCTTCTGATATATCGAAAACAAATACCGTTCGCATATTGACATCGAGCATATGTGGTGATTCTACTAAATATACACGTGTGGTCCATTGAAGTAGGTGATCGAAGTTGCATCCAAAAACCTATGTAAAGTTTTGTCGCCTGTACTTTAGGGGGACCATACCCCACAAACTATCATTCACAAAGAGGGTTCCTTTGTTGTTCTTTCATAACCAGTTTGATACATTGTGTCTTGCTGTAAAACACCGAAGCAGTTTATGATTAGATTAGATTAGATTAATACTTGTTCCATAGATCATGAATACGACACTTCGTAATGATGTGGAACGTGTCAGGTTAATAAAAGATGTCTGTACAAGATTTACATTACACAAAATATTGCATGACACTAATGTTTAAGTTGGTTTTTCCCCCCTCCCTTAATTTATATCTAAAAATCCAGCCAATGAGTAGAAGGAGTTGTCATCTAGAAATTCTTTTAATTTATTTTTAAATGTTGGTTGGCTATCTGTCAGGCTTTTGATGCTGTTTGGTAGGTGACCAAAGACTTTTGTGGCAGCATAATTTACCCCTCTCTGTGCCAAAGTCAGATTTAACCCTGCATAGTGAAGATCATCCTTTCTCCTGGTGTTATAGCTATGCACACTGCTATTACTTTTGAACTGGGTTGGTTTATTAACAACAAATATCATAAGTGAATATATATACTGTGAGGTTACTGTGAGGATCCCTAGATCCTTAAATAGATGACTACAGCTGTGTACACATCTATTCAGTTTGTTTTTCTACAATGACTTTGGCATCTGTGTCAGCTATTAAAACAACATTAACACGTTTCTGTCCATTGACGCTCAGAAAATCTGCACATTGCATAGTGGAAGTTATGCTGCTCCTACAAGACATAGGATGGTTCAAATAAAAAGGAGAGCCGATGTTTCTTATTGACAAAAATGTGGAAGACATCTCTATATATGGAAACTCGAAGAGTGTGTGGCATTATGGAGCATTTCCAAAAGGCTATGCCAAGGTGATGACCTCTGAATTTATCTTGTCTTTGCCAGTCATGGAGTAGCAGATGCCTAGGTGTTCTGTTTCCAAAGAGACCCAGAGCACTGATTTCTCATATTGGTGGTGCATATTGCACCCAGATAAATGATTGCTGTTTCGCTGTCCTACGTGGTAGTCATCCTGAACCCAAATCTTTGAACCATGCATCTTTCATTTTTATGCCTTACAACGCATAACCACGTGTGGAATATGGGGGCATTCTGCAGAACTTAAACCCATAGAGAATGGACAGTATGCACCATCAGTTGTCAATACCACTGGTAGAGCAAAAGAATGATTTTCATGAACCTAGGTGAGAATGTAAGTACTCCTACCCCTCTACATTTTTTGTCATTTTTCATAAATTTTACGTATTTTCCATCAGTTTTCGTAATTTGACCATATTTTCCGTAATTTCAACTCATTTTGCTCAATTACTCGAGATCAAAGCCACAACTCTCAACGAATTGTCACGTCAACAAAATCTCTCATGCATTGATCTCATGATGCTATCAGCCAATGACATTGCAGCATGGTTCTCAATTTCTGTATCATTGCTAAAGCACTGCCCACATTACTTTGTGGGGATCATATACATGGGGACATATTGCAAACTTTGTTACACTGCGCTACATCACATGACACAAATACTGTTTCTTAGTGTAGCAAATAGCCATCAGCAGAGAGGAGATGCAAAAATTATGTTCCATAGCCAGAACTTTTTATAAATTGGGTAACATTTTGTTACAACTTACAACCTTCTCCTATGTGAATAGGAGCAACAAAGTATTGTCACATTCATAGCATAAAATCGGAGATTCATAGATCTAGCGCTCTGGCATCTATTTCGAAACGAGCTACCCTTTCATTGAACCTATCGGGTAAGGACCCAGAGCAAACCTCTAGATCACCTCTTTCTATGCATCTCGTAACTCTTCCTCTGTCTTTAGGCAACCCTCCCTGCAGCATCGTCTCCGATTTAATTTGGTGCTGACCAGAAGTAGGAGCGTACTATCCCCGCTACATTCAACGTCTTGTGAAGGAGCAGAACGAACTGAGTTCCACATAATCAATACACTTCCATATTTTGCTTTAGCAAAGAGTATAACATGTTTTCCAAACTTGTACTGAGCGACGCTAGTGATATAGACTGGTATTATCGTCCCAGTATTGTAACTGAATTCTGTGAAGACTGTTCTGCACCAGTTTCACTCACGTCACATGTCTAGTTACACGTGATCTCTTCATATGCTTGATTAGATTTACTTTCATTCCAATTGATCCGTAGTGAGGAGGTCCTCCAGGATGTGGAACATGTCAGAAAAACAACAATACATGACAAATATTTACAACTAAAACAAATAAGCTAATGTACCATTCCACAGGTCCCAAGTGGAATGATCGTCATTTTTTAATGAACACTAAGAGTCATTTTACAAATACTAATGCACTGAATTTAAAATAAAAAAGTTTTTATTTATTTATAAGGTAATAAACATGTAATACAACTACTGTAATACTTATTTACAATGAACACATTACTGCACTGAAATGGTGCAGAAGTTAGATTATACTTACACACTTACACACACACACACACACACACACACACACACACACACATTTTCAGTGAACACATTACTGCACTGAAATTGTGCAGAAGTTATGTTGTACTTATATACAAATCAGTTGGTTTTACTAAGAAATTCATCAATGGAGTAGAAGGAGTTGGCCACCAATAAATCCTTTAGGCTTCTCTTAAACTGAATTTCATTGGTTGTTAAGCTTTTTATGGCTGCTGGCAAATTATTGAAAATGTGTGTTCCTGAATAATGCACACCTTTTTGTACAAGACTAAGTGACTTTAAATCCTTGTGAAGATTATTCTTATTTCTAGTATTTATTCCATGAATTGAGCTGTTGGTTTGAAAAAGTGATATATTTTTAATGACAAATTTCATTAAGGAATAAATATATTGGGAAGCAGTAGTTAGTATCCCTAATTCCCTAAACAGGCTTCTGCAGGATGTTCTTGAGTTCACACCACATATAATTCTTACTGCACGTTTTTGTGCCCGGAAAACTTTAGCTTGGCTTGATGAATTACCCCAAAAAATAATCCCATATGACATTATGGAATGAAAGTAAGCATAGTATGCCAGCTTTTTCATTTTTATATCCCCTATGTCTGACAAAATTCGCATTGCAAACAGAGATTTGTTAAGACGCTTCAGCAGTTCTGTGGTGTGCTCCTCCCAGTTGAATTTATTGTCAAGCTGTAATCCCAAGAATCTCTCAAACCCATGTTGCTAACTTAGCATCACGGTAGTTATGAAAGTGAAGACTCAATTTGTGTCCAAGATGTGGCAGGGGAGTGGGTTACTTTGCATACATCTTCGTTCTTCTAGAGGAGGGTGCCGAAATAGGTCTTCCATCAGCTTGGGAGACATGATGCATCACACATGTGTTGGAAGTCCTCTGCTGACTGCGTTACGGAGAGGATTGCTGTTAATGATCGCAGATAGATAGCGCTCTGTCACACACAGAAAATGCAGTTGTGTACGAGTCGAACACAGGTTATTCCATACAAATTATACGCTTTGAGAGAACAACGAAAAAAAATGCGAGATAAATGGCCTGCCACAACATCTCCCTCTGTCTAGAATGCATCATCAGTCTACTATTAAATAATACCTCGTTAGAATCTCTCTCAACCAATTACTCTGTCTACTTTCTGCTAGCCTTTAATGCAGATTCATGTCAATTTAGAGGCAGATGGTCCTCTTTTCCAGGAAAGCATCAATGACAGCAGTCAGCTTGTATGTATCCCTGTTACCTCAACAGACATACAGCAAAATGTTGTTAAAAACCAAGCAGCAACTGTTTTGTAAAGTATTTGTTAGCTGACACTTCACGGTTTTGATTGGTAGACAGTACAGGGAAGCACATTGTAAATAATGATTCTTAGAGTTTAAAACACATAAACAGTTTTGCACAAGGTTAAACATGCGATCCATTCTGTAGTTGAATATTGCAGCTGCCAAGCTCTTTAGCTAAGGACCCTTTGTAAGAAACTATAAGGTGTTTACCAATAACCTTGGGGTCACACCTGGGTTTGTGATCCAACATTTATAAATTTATTAATCAACATTTCATGGTCATCAACGTTAAACTATCTATTCCAGCCATGTTATTACTGCCCACAGTTCCCGCTGTTTCCATATCAGCTTTTTCTCATATTCCTTTGCTGTCACATACTCGTCCGCATGTGCAAGAATTTTCCTGCACCAAGCAGACATGTAAGTACTCGCTCGTTCTCGCTCAGTTTCTCCCTCAATTTATACATATTTTCTGTAATTTTCGTGATTTTACCGATTTTATGTCACTTCTTCTCATGTGATCATGACATCACATCAGGGATAAGAGTAGAGAGTGGATCCACCAAGCGTTACGTTTGGGATGGGGTTCGAAGGTGGATCTACCATGCATTATGACCAGGGACAGGGTTTAGAGGTGGATCCACCACGCATTAGGGCAGGATCAGTGTTCGAAAGTGAATCGTCTCCCTATATGTCTGGGACAGTCTCTGAAGATGAATTCACCAGTGGTAGGTTCAAAGTATACTATGTGGGCCGCTCAGCAAGGGTCTGTGACTTGGCTGGGGGTATCAGTTCTTCCTACAATGCTGACTGTTGTGTAAGAAAGTACATAACATAAACAGAAGACGGGAAGGACTTTTAATTGTAATTATGCCCTTTATTCCTCAACAAATATGTGATGACAACGATGTGGTGGGAAGTTTCTGCTACTGGGAAGCTATGGTAGGCTGTGTGAAACGACACCCAGCTGGTGTGAGTGTGGACATACCATAATTTGTTGGACACCTATAAATGATAACCACGCTACCTCCAGCACAATGGATTTCCTGCTGACGACCTAGCTGTGCCAGTGTCCTCCAAAAGGATGCAAGAAAAGTCCAGAAGGGGGAAAGAATAAGATTTGGAAACCATACAGTTGCAGGATCGAATCCCAGAATATCCTGCCACATATACCAGTCCTAGTATCCACCAATGGGAAGCAAGGAAAAACTATCCCATACAGAGAGTATTTATTTAATTAATTAGTCAGTCAATTTGATAGAGTGAGTGGGGGTAGCGCGAATGGACTATTTTCAAGACATCCACAGCTGGAGATTTGCCAGGTACCCAGTACTTTGTTCAGGACAAAAGAGGGGTTAATGTGATACACAACAGATACTTGCAGGACACGAAGCAGCCACATGAAAGAGAGAGAGAGAGAGAGAGAGAGAGAGAGAGAGAGAGAGAGAGAGAGATGGAGGGTGAAGGAGAGAGTATATATGTTTCAACAGGAATTTCTCAGGTATCAATATCAAAGAGTTGCTGCCAGCTGAAGCTTTGTTTGACAAGAAGTAACCAGAGGACGAGGGGGATGGGGGGAAAGGATTCGAGGGAGGAGGTGACGTTGCTTCTCTCAGTGTCCTCTGCTGGTGGTATTGTGGACTAGTGCAGTCAGTATCCACACAGTAGGGCGAGCATATAGAGCTGCTGCTTCCACTGACCTGATACGGAAGGTGTGTGTTTGGGAACAAAACAAGACATGAGTCTGGTATCAAAGGGGCACTGGCACCTGATACTTTGCTCAGTTTTTAAGTAGCAAAGCAACCAGGGACTGCTACCGGTGGTGGTCTGGCACTCCTGCAGTCACTGCCTGCTGTTAACATGCATGCAGTCGCGACCCCATCATTGCCCGGCAGTCTGCGGACAGCAAGCATGAAGAAGCAAGTGTATGCAATTTGAATGTTGTTTTTTCGACAGATATGTTTAGTGAGATCTGTAATAGTGTAATTACATGTGGTGAGTATTGTGTGTTGATAGTATTCCTTGTGCAATTGGAAAAAAGCGATCTATTTACCTATTTAATTCTTTTTTCTCGATATATTTTACGAGACCTACATCTTCTAAAATTAAATAAATGGCAGAGAATGACGATGTTTTCCCGCCAAATAAAAGAGAGACCCAAACCCAGCAAACTGAATTTTATGAATAAACCATGTAACAATGTATTTTTATTATTTGTTAGTATTCCTCTTCAATACATTTTAATTTCCTGTTGTGGGATCCTCCCATTCCACCAGCTCAGCGATTTTTCCCCCTTTTTTCTGGAAAGGATTGGGAGGGAGGGGGAGGGGACAAGATGGGGGAGTGACATTCTCTGGTGGTGACATTGTGCACTAGCTCAGTCAGTCCCTGCATATCAAGGCGAACACACAAAGAGCTTTCCCCATCAATTTCCACAAAGTGTTTCAACAGGATAGCATCCATAATTTCCAAAAGTAAATGTTATGTCCCTCTACACCAACAGCTCAGCACAGATCGAGGGATTTTATCGCCAGTTTCCAGATGGGGAGGGGGGAGTGGAGGAAGGGAGGTGAGGGCTGGGGGATTTCTCAGAGGGGGTTATTAACTGATAGATTTAATAAGTCAGTTAATTGGATATGAAGAGTATGTTTATATCAGCAAAGGATAAAGGGGTTGGGGATTTGCCAGAGGGGTGGGGAGGAGGAAGTAGAGAGGAGGGACGGAAGGTTTTCTCAGAAGGACCGATTGTCTCCAGGGGATCACAAATAAATCCCACGGGCTAATAAGTCAATTAGCATAACAATAGGTTGCCCATGAATTTATGCTTGCCTATAATGTATGCAACCCGCACTAACAAAATGTGGCAGAATGACTTTACCCTACTACTCCCATACATGTAAAAGACTATGGACCACTAATTTGCTGCTGCTGATGATGATGAATGTCAGCAAATAACAAACAAAAAAATAATTATATTCACAAATGATGAAAGGATCAGTTTCATGAGGCAGGTTACAAACTACATCTGCATCCACACTCCATAGGCTACCTTTTAATGTTTGGTGGAGGGTGCTTGGGCATTAACTAACATCACTGATTATTTGAGCTCTAATTTCTCTATCTTTCTCGTTATGCTCATGTCGGTAGTTACATGCAGGAGGAAGAAGTAAGACGTGTGTGAGAGAAGTAAGGAGACTGGCCACGCTGCGAGTGATCTGGCAACACTGTGTTGTTCTACTTATTTAGACCGGTGTGTTCATCCCTTCCAGTTGTTCAGTCCGAGTTTTAGCTCTGTACAGCCATCACTTGATTTTTGAGAGCGCTATCAGTGAAGAGGTGTTTTTATTGTGTGTTACGAATGTGAAACAGTGGAATTTAGAGCTATGTTACACCATCAAGTTTTGTGTTAGACCTGGGGAATGCATGACTGTGACCTCTTAAAAGCTGAAACTGGCCTATGGGAACATTCCATACCCAGAGCAAAAGTTTTTTCTGGCACATGTCATTTTTGGAAGCTCGAGAACACGTTGAAGATGAACCTCACTCAGGGAGATCTTTAACTTTAAAAACCGACGAAAACGTCGAACGTGTGCATGCTCTTGTGAGATCAACGCAACGTTTAGCAATAAAGATGATGGATCACTTCTGAAACACTTTCACCTGACATCAAAGTTTGACTGATGTTCTGCACATGTGAAAGGTTTGTGCTGACATGGTGCTGAAAAACCTCATAACTTAGCCGCAGAACAATCAATGAAACATCTATCGAGGATTGCCAATGATGACGAATGGTTCCATTTGTTTGATCACAGGTGATGAATCCTGAGTTTTTGAGTACAATGCTGAGACGAAATGGCGAAGTGGCACACTAAGTCATCTCCTCGGCAGAAAAAATCTCTAATGAACAAATTGAAGATGAAAACAATGTTCATTCATTTTTTTTACAGCAGCGGTGTCGTGCATAAAGAATTTGTTCCTCCAGGACAAAATTTCAACCAAGTGTTTTTTTACGAAGATGTCCTTGAAAAGCTAAGGAAAAGGGTGAATTGAATGAGACGGGACATTGCAGACAAGTGGATGCTCCATCATGTCAACACGCCACGTCACGTGGCCACTTGCATCACGGAATTTTTTAGCTCAAACAGCATTCTGTTGTTCCACAGCCCCACTATTGACGTGATCTGAGTCCTTCTGACCTTATTCTTTTCCCGAATTGAAAAAAGCCCCAAAGGACCCCATTTTGGGATTCTGGAGAACATTCAAAAGAACGTGACTGACATGTTAAAGGTCCTACCAGTACAAGCCTTTCAGCGCTGCCACTCAGACTGGGAACGACTACAGCAATGTATTTCTGCTGAAGGGAACTACCCTGAAGGGGACGATATTGTTGTTTGAAAAAAAAAAAAAAAAAACTTTGGTAGATAAAAAATCGGTCTCATTACTTTTCTCACACACCTCGTACGTTGCTTGTTTCTTCTTGGAACATACGGTCTTGGAATTCAAGTGTTAATGCCCTCGGTGACTCTCGAGGCCCCTGTCTTGCTGCGTCTGACAGAGAAGATTAATGAGTATCGCTGCAGCGCGATAGCTCTCACTAAACAAAGCATTGACGAAGACTGCCGCTATCGCAACAGTGACACACCAAATACTCGAATGCTTCACAGGAAATATTTTAACCGTATATCATTCAAGAACAAATCTGATGCATTTTCAGGCAACACAGAACAAACTGAAAGTCCTTTAAGTGGACGTTAATGGGCAGAAAATCAGTGAAACATTCCTATGCATCTGAATGGAATATCATTTAAGATGGAATGGGCATATTGATCATCCAATCAAGAAACGTAGCGCAGCATATTTTGCACTATGAAGTGTTTCCCAGCAGGTTGTTGGGTCATGGTACAGCTGTCACTCATAGCACATCTCTACTCTCTTCTCTCCAACAGTATAATATTCTGAGGGAATTCTGGAATAGTCGAAAATGTTCTTAAGTTACACTGGTCAACAATGAAAAATTTTCAAAAATGGAAAAGGAGGCTTCATTTGTATTTTGACCACCCCCCCCCCCCCCCCCAAGCACGAATATGTTATTTGTTATTTCGTAGCACCCGCAGTCTTAAAATACTTCATTACATACGAATAGTTACAAAAAGCAAATAGGTAGATTTCTTTAAACATGCAATCTATTTAAGACCGCTCTCATCACTAAACTCCGATTAATCCTGTACAATATGGCAACAATGAGCGCGACTCGTTGTCTGTAGCTCCTGAACACCAGTCGTGATGAAATGGCTACCTTTGTTTGCCAATGCATTCACGAGTGTGAGTAGTGCGATCTAAATGTAGCTTGTGCTGAGTGCTTCGTTTTGTTTTAGTGGACCATTTGTGTTAGTGTTTGTACTATGTCATGGAGTGTACGTTTGCACCTCCCAAATAACTTATGCAAACCTGTGGGGAGTACACTAATAAATCAGGCAGACGATATGCGACACACGTAGTGAAGAAATTGTATGTTCTTTATTTCGGGTGCAAGTTAGGTGATCAGGATCGAAAATGGGCACCATTTGTTGTTTGTGTGAACTGCTCGTCTCATCTTAATGGTCGGGTGAAGAGAAACGGTAAAGTTGCAATGCCTTTTGCTATTCCAGTGACATGGAGGGAACCGACTAATCACGTAGATGATTGCTATTTCTGCATGGTTAAAATAGCAGGGATGAAGGGCAACGACAGAAAGACGATCAAGTATCCCTCCATCAAATCAGCTATTCGACCCGTACTGCACAGTTATTCCGTATCTGTCCCCATTCCTCCAGACATTTGGTCATTGGAGGTTGAAACCTAAGTCGAATCTAGAACAGTCGCGGAGAATGCAAGCTCTGATTTCGATTGCGAACTTAAATGAAACGAAGAAATGTCACTAAGTCTCCTGACACAAAGTGATTTGAATGACCTTGTTAGGGTCCTGAATCTTTCTACGGCACAAGCTGAACTTTTGGGTCCGCGTCTCAAAAAGTGCAATTTACTAGACAACAATTCTATGGTTTCATCCTCCGTATATCGTCAGGCTGCCCCCGTACCAGTTTTTGACATGGAAGACTCACTCCGTTGCAGCAGTGACGTGAATCTTCTGTTTAATGCTATGGGTATGAAACATCATCATCATCAGTTATCTGCTATATTAGCAGGTCCTTTGCCTCTCCATTTTCTGCGATCCATTGCTTCCTTCTTAAGGCTGCTGTATGTTGTACCGTCCATCATGTCATCCAGTATCTGGAATCTCTTCCTTCCTCGCTTCCTTTTCCCTTCTACATAACCTTCTAAAACTGCTACATAACCTTCTAAAACTGTTTTTATCAGTCCGTCATTCTTTCTTAATATATGCCCAATCCAATTTCTTTTTCTTCTCTTTATTACATCTAGTAACTGTCTTTTCTCTCCCACTCTTCTCAGTACCTCTTCATTTTTTACTCTGTCCATCCAGCTTATTCTTTCCATCTTCTGCCATGTCCAGATCTCACAAGCCTCCAGCCTTTCTCTGTCTTTTTTCCTCATATTCCATGTTTCAGCGCCATATAGAAGAACACTCCATACAAGACATTTTATGAGTCTCTTTCTGAGTTCTCTGTCCAGACCGCTGCAGAAGATTCTCCTTTTCTTATAAAACGCCTCTTTTGCCATTGCTATCCTTGTTTTAATTTCTGTGGTGCACTTCCAGTCGGTGTCTATCCTGCTTCCAAGATACTTAAAATTTTGCACCTGATCTAGTGTTTCTCCATTCAGCACAATTTTTATTTCCTTATTTCCTCCTACTGCCAATACTTTTGTTTTATTTGTGTTAATTTTCATTCCATATTTTTTCCGTTAGTTGCAATGGTGTCCACCAAATCCTGTAATTCTTTTTCCCCTGTGGCTAGAACGACCATGTCATCAGCACATCTCAAGCACCCTACTCTTCTTCCTCCAATTTCTACTCCTTTGTCATCTAATGAGCATTGGTCAATCATATTTTCCAAGTACAGGTTGAAAAGAGTAGGTGATAAACAGCATCCTTGTCTTACTCCTTTCCCTAGTCTGATCCAGTTTGTACTTGCTCCTCTCACTTTAACTGAAACTTTTTGATTAAGGTATAATGAGTTCATAAGTCTTTTGGTTTTCCAGTCCGCTCTCTTTTCCCTCATAATAGTCGCCAGCTTGTCCCAAACCACATTGTCAAATGCCTTTTCTAAATCGATGAAGCACATATGAAACATACAGGGTGACAATTATTGAACTAAAAATGTAAATCAGTTGCAAACTGCAGTGTGCACACACATTATTCAACATGTAAATGTCACTACAGATATTCGGATTTAGGTTATGACATGTTCGATATGCCTGCCGTCAAATGGCGATGATGTGTCACAGACGAATGGCGAAATTCTCTACGACCCACTGAAGTGCCAGAACACCAATGCTGTCGATGACCTCTTGAATGGCTGTTTTCAGTTCAACAATGGTTTTGGGGTTATTGCTATACACCTCGTCTTTAATATAGCCCCGCAAAAAGGGGCATGTGTTCAGATCCGGAGAATATGGTGGCCAATCGAGGCCCATGCAGTGGCCTCTGGGTACCCCAGAGCCAGAATGCGGTCTCCAAAGTGTTCCTCCAGGACATCAAACTCTCTCCTGCTTCGATGGGGTTGAGATTCGTCTTGAATGAACCACTTATTGTCGAAATCAGGATCACTTCGGATAATAGGGATGAAACCGCTTCCCAAAACCTTCACGTACCGTTCGGAATATCGCACCGATTATTCCGTGACTGGACATTGCACATCACACAGTCACCTGTCGAGGGTGAAGAGACTTCTCGATGGCGAAATACGGATTCTCAGTCCCCCAAATGCGCCAGTTTTGGTTATTGACGAGCCCATTCAAATGAAAGTGGGCTTCGTCGCTAAAACAAATCATCATGGGCATACTAATTCCCATCATGTCCCGCGGTCAACCGTGCAGTTTGAACGTTTGAACAGATGCAGAATCAACTCCAGTACCAGCCACCTCACACTACAGCACACCATATTGCCTCCCATCACGACTCACACTGCACCCCTGTACATGATATCCAGGCAGCGGCCAAGGATGAGGACCGACACCCTCGCTCCTCTACGATGTCGACCTCACACCACGCCCTCCAGAGCTCCGCACGCTGGGAATGGGGTGGACTTGAAGCAGCCACACGGGGGAGTATAATACTTGTGCTTCAGACTGGCAGTTTATGCTGAGTTATGAGATGCAATGGACGATTTTGTATTGCGCAGTCTTTCATACATGTTTGCAGCCAAAATGTCTATCTTTGCGTATTACTAGTTACAGTACACTCACTTCCACTACACAAAATAAACTACCTACATGTCTAACCACTGTGTCTGATTTGTGATGTATGATATTCGATTATTAACATGTTCGAATTCCTTAACTGAGCCACTTATTGATGTATGAATGTCGAATCAGGTTCCAAATCAAGATGTAGACTGCAGCCTCCATTCATTATTGTCCTGTCTCCTATTTTCTCTGATCCCATTCCTTGCCATCTTACACTACTGGCCATTAACCCTTTCACTGCTCCAGACGTAAATATACTATTTGCTATAAAAAATGCTTGCAGCGGTTCCCTGCTACAGTCGTATAGTTACATATAACGCCGACAATCTGGCCAGCGAGTCGGAGGTAATTGTTGCGCAAGTATGCAGTTTAATTGTTGTAACACTAGGAAATTCCTGAATGACTATTGAATGCTGAATTCTCTTCCTGCTGAGTTCATTCGTGTCGCTATATTACCTAGTTTGTGTGTGGCCGTTTCCGCGTTAACGAATAAAATGACGCGACGTTACCGTCCGTTTACAGACGATGAGCTGCTGAGTATTCTATACCAAAGTGACGACGAGGACATCATCATGCCCAAACCAGCTGATTATGGGTGGGCAGATAATGACGACGACGAGCGTTTTGATAAATGTGTCCCAACAAATATAAAAAAACATTTGTGAACCAGTAAATGCAGATCCAGATTTTGATGTTATCGTCGATTCTTTCTCCGATTCCGAAGAAGAGTCTGAGCGTATGCCTGAAAATTCTCCTAAGAGACACAAAACAGTTGATTTTAGATGGAAAGGGTCTGATTTGGACTCTGAAGTGTATAATTTCAATAACAGTGGTTCCGGTTGCAAAATCATCAATTTAGATGATTTATGTACTGTATAGACTGCTACCAAGTTTTTTTAGCCAAGAAATTGTGAGCTACATTGCTGAGCAATGCAATTTATATTATGAACACATTTGCAATGATGCCAGTGAAAAATCAAGACTGCGACGTTGGAAAAGCACAAACAGTGACGAAGTTTACTGTTTCCTTGCTGTAAATTTTCTGGTGGCTCGAGTGAGAAAAAATGACCAATGATCAGTTAATGTCTACTCCAGTGTTTGCGCAAATCATGCCGAGATATACACTCCTGGAAATGGAAAAAAGAACACATTGACACCGGTGTGTCAGACCCACCATACTTGCTCCGGACACTGCGAGAGGGCTGTACAAGCAATGATCACACGCACGGCACAGCGGACACACCAGGAACCGCGGTGTTGGCCGTCGAATGGTGCTAGCTGCGCAGCATTTGTGCACCGCCGCCGTCAGTGTCAGCCAGTTTGCCGTGGCATACGGAGCTCCATCGCAGTCTTTAACACTGGTAGCATGCCGCGACAGCGTGGACGTGAACCGTATGTGCAGTTGACGGACTTTGAGCGAGGGCGTATAGTGGGCATGCGGGAGGCCGGGTGGACGTACCGCCGAATTGCTCAACACGTGGGGCGTGAGGTCTCTACAGTACATCGATGTTGTCGCCAGTGGTCGGCGGAAGGAGCACGTGCCCGTCGACCTGGGACCGGACCGCAGCGACGCACGGATGCACGCCAAGACCGTAGGATCCTACGCAGTGCCGTAGGGGACCGCACCGCCACTTCCCAGCAAATTAGGGACACTGTTGCTCCTGGGGTATCGGCGAGGACCATTCGCAACCGTCTCCATGAAGCTGGGCTACGGTCCCGCACACCGTTAGGCCGTCTTCCGCTCACGCCCCAACATCGTGCAGCCCGCCTCCAGTGGTGTCGCGACAGGCGTGAATGGAGGGACGAATGGAGACGTGTCGTCTTCAGCGATGAGAGTCGCTTCTGCCTTGGTGCCAATGATGGTCGTATGCGTGTTTGGCGCCGTGCAGGTGAGCGCCACAATCAGGACTGCATACGACCGAGGCACACAGGGCCAACACCCGGCATCATGGTGTGGGGAGCGATCTCCTACACTGGCCGTACACCACTGGTGATCGTCGAGGGGACACTGAATAGTGCACGGTACATCCAAACCGTCATCGAACCCATCGTTCTACCATTCCTAGACCGGCAAGGGAATTTGCTGTTCCAACAGGACAATGCACGTCCGCATGTATCCCGTGCCACCCAACGTGCTCTAGAAGGTGTAAGTCAACTACCCTGGCCAGCAAGATCTCCGGATCTGTCCCCCATTGAGCATGTTTGGGACTGGATGAAGCGTCGTCTCACGCGGTCTGCACGTCCAGCACGAACGCTGGTCCAACTGAGGCACCAGGTGGAAATGGCATGGCAAGCCGTTCCACAGGACTACATCCAGCATCTCTACGATCGTCTCCATGGGAGAATAGCAGCCTGCATTGCTGCGAAAGGTGGATATACACTGTACTAGTGCCGACATTGTACATGCTCTGTTGCCTGTGTCTATGTGCCTGTGGTTCTGTCAGTGTGATCATGTGATGTATCTGACCCCAGGAATGTGTCAATAAAGTTTCCCCTTCCTGGGACAATGAATTCACGGTGTTCTTATTTCAATTTCCAGGAGTGTAGATATCTTCTGTTACTTAGAATGTTACATTTTGCTGATAACAGTAAGGACCCTGGAGATAACAAAATCTGGAAATTACGTCGAATTGTGGATCACTTAAGAAAAGTATTTCCAGGTGCTTTCTATCCTTGTAAAAGCTTTTGCATTGACGAAAGTTTACTTCTCTTCAAAGGTCGTGTCTTCTTCAGGCAGTACATTCCTTCCAAACGCCGAAGATTTGGTGTAAAATTTTTTGTGTTATGTGAATGTGAAACTGGTTATATTCTTGACGTAAAAAAAGAAACTGCCTTTAGTGTAAATGTTGGAATACCTGGAAGCATTGTTCTCACTTTATTTGAACGTTACCTTGGTAAAGGTCACACATTATATGTTGACAATTGGCACACTAGCCCAACATTATTTTCTTATTTGCATGACAGAGTGACTAATGCCTGTGGAACTGTGAGAACAAACAGCAAAGGCATGCCTGCTTTATCAAAAAAACTTAGAAAAGGCGAGATAGAGTTTATGTCAACAGATAAACTTATTGCTCTGAAGTGGCAGGACAAGCGGGAAGTGAGGATGCTTTCAACTTTTCATACAAACGAAATTACAGCGACTGACAAAATTGACAGAACCACGAATGAACCAAAAACAAAACCAGCTTGCATCGTAAGCTACAATGAAAATATGGGGGCCGTCGACAGGAGCGACATGATGCTTAAGTTCAGTAGAATGTGTACGAAAAACTGTAAAATGAAATAAAAAAGTTTTTTTTCGTTTGGTGGATATGTCTCTGCTCAATGCGAAGTGCATTATATAAAACTCAGTATCTGATTTTCAACAGAAACATATCAAGGAGATCCTAGAGATTCACCACCAACCGCAAACAAGAGGGACGTCGTGGAAGGAGATCGGCTGATGGTGACAATCCCTTACGCCTAACCGAGCGCCAATTTATCTCGCCAAGCCAAGGAGCTTCAAAGAAGAAGGCCGCCCGGAGAAGGTGTATTGTGTATGCAAAACATGATAAACGAATTGACACAAGATACATTTGTGTAAAATGTAATGTGCCTTTATGTTTGAATTTTTGTTTCGAGAGATAGCACACTTTGAAGTATTACAAATGTAATATGTTTTGTACATTTTTCTCCTAATAACAAAATAAGACTTTCTAAACAAAGATTTAAAACAAGGAAACGATTTACACCGACAATACTGGCTTTCGTGTCTCATTTTTATCTCAGTAATAACGGTAGACTGCTACAGTCGTAAATATACGCACCGGGTGAAAATAACGCGCACAGGGCGAGAGCCGCTGAGAGTAAAAGCGAAGTGAAAGGGTTAAAATTGCTGCACCATGAAGATAACGTGCTAGAGACGCGAAATTTAACCGACAGGAAGAAGATGCTGTGATATGCAAATGATTAGCTTTACAGAGCATTCACATAAGGTTGGCGCCGGTAGCAACACCTTCAACGTCCTGACATAAGGAAAGTGTCCAACCGATTTCACATATACAAACAGCAGTTGACCGGCGTTGCCTGGTGAAACGTTGTTGTGATGCCTCGTGTAAGGAGGAGAAATGCGTACCATCACGTTCCCGACTTTGATAAAGGTCGTATTGCAGCCTATCGCGAATGCAATTTATCGTATCGCGACATTGCTGCTCGCGTTGGTCGAGATCCAATGACTCTTAGCAGAATACGGAATCGGTGGGTTCAGGAGATTAATACAGAACGCCGTGCTGGATCCCAACGGCCTCGTATCACTAGCAGTCGAGATGACAGACATCTTATCCTCATGGCTGTAACGGATCGTGCAGCCACGTCTCGATCCCTGAGTCAACAGATGGGGACGTTTGCAAGACAACAAGCATCTGTACGAACAGTTCGACGACGTTTGCAGCAGCATGGATTATCAGCTCGGAGACCATGGCTGCGGTTACCCTTGACGCTGCATCGCAGACAGGAGCGCCTGCGATGGTGTACTCGACGACGAACCTGGGTGCACGAATGGCAAAACGTCATTTTTTCGGATGAATCCAGGTTCTGTTTACAGCATCATGATGGTCGCATCCGTGTTTGGCGACATCGCGGTGAACGCACATTGGAAGCGTGTATTCGTCATCGCCATACTGGCGTATCACCCGGCGTGATGGTATGGGGTGCCACTGGTTACACGTCTCGGTCACCTCTTGTTCGCATTGATGGCACTTTGAACAGTGTACGTTACATTGGTTGTTCTGGTTACTGATTTCTCAGGATGTATGCACCCAAATTGCGTGAAAACGTAATCACATGTCAGTTGTAGTATAATATATTTGTCCAATGAATACCCATTTATGATCTGCATTTCTTCTTGGTGTAGCAATTTTAATGGCCAGTAGTGTATTTTTTGGATACTTACCAGTTGTACCCTGTATTTTCTTAATTCCTTTTCTAGTATTTGCGTATTTCCAGGATGGAATAGGCTTCTGATATTCCAAGCACTAAAAGAGAAATCCTTGTAGCTTTTCCAACTTTTGTTCCAGTAAATTCTGTCTTGTTTCTGAAGCAAGTGTCGAGTATCCCAATCAGTCAGCATTTACGTAACTGGATTGGTAGCCTTCTGCACAACTCCCAATCTGGAAGGGCAGGAGTATCGATTTTGGTATTCTCTAACCCTAAAGAAATAAGCTCTATTGCTGGTAACGCAGCTTGTGGAAAAACAGACAAGAACTGCTTGGCGACAATAACGTGGGGCAATGTCAACGCTAAAACAGCATTACTGGTCAGTATTATTGACCAGAGAAAAATCAATGCATTGAAAATTTAGTGCATGAAATATTCGCACATTATCACCTAACTTACAGGAGTAAGACTGAACGACCAGTCGACAACAACGTCATTTCGACGACGTACAACTTCGGATTGGAGATCGTCGGGGAAGGCAGCAGGCCTTGTTCTTTTTGAAAGGAACCACTGCATTTCCCTTAAGAAATTTAGGGAAACTACAGAAAATGTAAATCTGTAATAATACGCGAACTCGAGTCCTCTCTTGAAAAATTGCGTCACACCAGTCAGTACACCTGCAGTATTCCAGTTTCTAGTCCCAGTACAGCACAGAGTTTTAATATACTAGTAAGTTTCAGAGCAGTGTGTACACCGCAACAGACTGAGAGCTTCATTCTGGAAAGTTTCACATTTATTGTCTTCCTATGAAGACGAGTAGGAAGCTTGCCCAAACGTTGCTTCAGGGCTACGATTTTTACTCGGCTCGAAAAATGAGAGGATTTCATCAGTGAGCAAGACTACATTGTCATCTGACAGGAGGCGGGAAGTAGAGAGTACTATCTGTGGCTTCGAGAGGATTAGGCGAGTCACTCATCAGTTAATTACGGACAACGGGGGGGGGGGGGGGGGAGGGGGGGGGGTGGCACCAGAATGTCGATGAGTCTCAAAGCGTTGCGTTACTATCGGAAAGATTATCAGTTGAGCACTCGCTGTCCGATAAAGGTAGTGTGATGTCATCTTCAGCAGAATAGACATTTCAATAAGCATGATTCGCCAGTTGTCCCACAAACAGTGCAGACTGTCAGCTCGATGCAAATTAAACTCGGCGTTTTTCCCATAATTTTGATACTCATAAAAATTTTCTCACAAGCTTAGTTAATAATAATAAAAAAAAGTTGTAGGAGAAGATGACGTAAAGTGCCCAGGATTAGTGGGTTGCAGGGGAGAGGGCGGTAGTGGCCATTGCACATCTTTTTTTTCCTGAACAGTGCTGCTGCCTGCCGAGAAGTTGTCAAACTACACTCCTGGAAATGGAAAAAAGAACACATTGACACCGGTGTGTCAGACCCACCATACTTGCTCCGGACACTGCGAGAGGGCTGTACAAGCAATGATCACAGGCACGGCACAGCGGACACACCAGGAACCGCGGTGTTGGCCGTCGAATAGCGCTAGCTGCGCAGCATTTGTGCACCGCCGCCGTCAGTGTCAGCCAGTTTGCCGTGGCATACGGAGCTCCATCGCAGTCTTTAACACTGGTAGCATGCCGCGACAGCGTGGACGTGAACCGTATGTGCAGTTGACGGACTTTGAGCGAGGGCGTATAGTGGGCATGCGGGGGGCCGGGTGGACGTACCGCCGAATTGCTCAACACGTGGGGCGTGAGGTCTCCACAGTACATCGATGTTGTCGCCAGTGGTCGGCGGAAGGTGCACGTGCCCGTCGACCTGGGACCGGACCGCAGCGACGCACGGATGCACGCCAAGACCGTAGGATCCTACGCAGTGCCGTAGGGGACCGCACCGCCACTTCCCAGCAAATTAGGAACACTGTTGCTCCTGGGGTATCGGCGAGGACCATTCGAAACCGTCTCCATGAAGCTGGGCTACGGTCCCGCACACCGTTAGGCCGTCTTCCGCTCACGCCCCAACATCGTGCAGCCCGCCTCCAGTGGTGTCGCGACAGGCGTGAATGGAGGGACGAATGGAGACGTGTCGTCTTCAGCGATGAGAGTCGCTTCTGCTTTGGTGCCAATGATGGTCGTATGCGTGTTTGGCGCCGTGCATACGACCGAGGCACACAGGGCCAACACCCGGCATCATGGTGTGGGGAGCGATCTCCTACACTGGCCGTGATCGTCGAGGGGACACTGAATAGTGCACGGTACATCCAAACCGTCATCGAACCCATCGTTCTACCATTCCTAGACCGGCAAGGGAACTTGCTGTTCCAACAGGACAATGCACGTCCGCATGTATCCCGTGCCACCCAACGTGCTCTAGAAGGTGTAAGTCAACTACCCTGGCCAGCAAGATCTCCGGATCTGTCCCCCATTGAGCATGTTTGGGACTGGATGAAGCGTCGTCTCACGCGGTCTGCACGTCCAGCACGAACGCTGGTCCAACTGAGGCGCCAGGTGGAAATGGCATGGCAAGCCGTTCCACAGGACTACATCCAGCATCTCTACGATCGTCTCCATGGGAGAATAGCAGCCTGCATTGCTGCGAAAGGTGGATATACACTGTACTAGTGCCGACATTGTGCATGCTCTGTTGCCTGTGTCTATGTGCCTGTGGTTCTGTCAGTGTGATCATGTGATGTATCTGACCCCAGGAATGTGTCAATAAAGTTTCCCCTTCCTGGGACAATGAATTCACGGTGTTCTTATTTCAATTTCCAGGAGTGTATATCCAACATACACCATCATTGGTGTCAGTGGGTTTGACAGAGGAAGCTTGTTTCGTTATTTTTTAGCAAAAAGTTTCCTTATTTTCAGTTGTCCTGCGTAAGATAAATAATTTGTAGTATTCTTGTTACCTCACTTAGGCGAACAGTTGCATTTTGTTGCAATATGAACGTTTAAACAAAGTCTTTTGGCCTAGAAATGTAATTCTTTTTTGTTTCTTTCCGTTTGCTGGTTTCATCTGCAAACCACTAATGCTGACACGGAGTCCAATCTGGAAAGGTGACCACACTATAGTCAGTAAAAATGACCATGATGTTTACCCCCAACTATAGTTTTTGGCTCAAATGGTTCAAATGGCTCTGAGCACTATGGGACTTAACATCTATGGTCATTAGTCCCCTAGAACTTAGAACTACTTAAACCTAACTAACCTAAGGACAGCACACAACACCCAGCCATCACGAGGCAGAGAAAATCCCTGACCCCGCCGGGAATCGAACCCGGGAACCCGGGCGTGGGAAGCGAGAACGCTACCGCACGACCACGAGATGCGGGCTATAGTTTTTGCTTTCATATATCACGCATAATATTACCAATTGACTTCTGAAGTCATTTATATACAAAGCTGTCATCCGTCATCCCACCACTTTGTGGCGATTTTAAATTAATTAATTAATTTTATGTAGAACCAAATGTCTTGTTATATTTGGTCAAATAATAATAATGTCGTGTGACTAGGGCCTCCCGTCGGGTCGACCGTTCGCCGGGTGCAAGTCTTTCAATTTGACGCCAGTTCGGCGACTTGCGCGTCCATGATGATGATTGGGACAACACAACACCCAGTCCCTGAGCGGAGAAAATCTCCGACCCAGCCCGGAATCGAACCCGTGCCCTTAGGATTGACATTCTGTCGCGCTCACCACTTTTTTTTTTTTTTGTTGATCTCATTTTGTTCTAGATTGTCCGTTGAATTTGTTCGTGGCGGACGTCCGATGACGCCTGCTCAGGTTGATCGTTGATTGGTTCACTCAGTTTTTTTGTTACAGAGGGTAGCTAAACCTTCTGACCGAACACGCTGATCACTCAGCTACCGGAGGCGGACATTTGATCTAATACAAAAGTATGATGAGAACTGTCTGCTGCAGCAGCTTGTTGTTGTTTTAGATACTAGGGCATCAATGTCTAGAAAATACGTCCAGATATCAGAACAACTAACATGGAACCCTATTGCGATGGCACGGCCACTTTTTACCCCCTTAGGTAGGAAAAGGTGGTCACTATGCAAGCCTTAACAAAAATTGATATAGTTCCTGTAGTTTTTCCCTTTTCCACTTGTGATATCTTATAATATGTAGATAAAAAATGTGTAAACAGCGAACTTCTATGGCGGCAGCAGTGGAAATATATTCACTCATGGATCACCTCTAATGGCGGTGAACTTGTCCTGTTACTACAGTTTAAAAACGTAAAAAGCATAATTCATATATACAGACATTTTCGTACTTACAGGTCTAGTCTGATAAGAGTGAGAGGGGCACTCGGAACCATTCTAGCATTTACCTGAAATAATTTAGGGAAATCACAAGACTAACGTCCAATATCCTCACCATCCATTTGTTGTAGATTCTTAGAACATATTCTGAGCTCAAATTACATTCTGCAAGCCGAAGATCGAGGCGTCAAGTAGATACAGTATTTCTTGATTTCCGAAAAACACTTGCCCAACGCTTATTATCAAAAGTTCCATCGTATGCCGTATCAAGTGAAATTTCTCATTGGATTGAGGATTCTTTTGGTAGGGAGGACGCAGCATATTATCTTGGGTGGAGAATCTTCGACAGATGTAGGAATAACTTAAGTTCTGCCCCAGGGCAGCATTTAGGTTCAAAAATGGCTCTGAGCACTATGGGACTCAACTTCTGAGGTCATTAGTCCCCTAGAACTTAGAACTACTTAAACCTAACTAACCTAAGGACATAACAAACATCCATGCCCGAGGCAGGATTCGAACCTGCGACCGTAGCGGTCTTGCGGTTCCAGACTGCAGCGCCTTTAACCGCAAGGCCACTTCGGCCGGCCATCATTTAAGGGGCCCTTGCTGTTCATTGTGTGTATTAATAGTTTTGCAGACAATTTTTTCTTTTTATTATTGAGTTGTGCCTGTGTGGACTCCGTGGTAACAACCGATTTCATTGTAGTGTCTACGCCTTGTTCTTGTTCCAGCTTTGACTTCCTGCCAGTATCTTCTGAGCCCACCAAGAAGTACGTGTTTATGGTCTTATGCTCTTCGGACAAAGGTCTCTCCGTCTTTTGGACGTTGATGCCATTTTAAAACCTTGGTAGTTGTTCACCAATCTTCTAAATTTGTTCCTGTCAGGAATTTCTCTCTCTAAGATGCCAATCTGCCTAAGATCTTTTTCACATTCTTCGAACAATCTCGGCCTTGTTTTCTTAGATTGGATGAAAGTCCATCTGTTTTTGTTGGTCGGTCACCGCCCATCCTCATGAGATGACCGTAAAATAACAATCGTCTCTTCTTAATGGATACTGTGATAGGTTCTGTCTGGCTGTACAAGTCCTCATTTGCTCTCATTTGCCATTGTCCATCAACCCATCTATTACCTAGGATTTTCCTTAATATCCTACGCTCTCGCTTTTCCAGCCACTCCGCTTGACCTTGTCTATTCATGGTCAAAGTTTCGGACGCATATAAGCCCTCGGATTTTGCAACTGTGTTATAACGTCGGAACTTGGCCCCTATACTCATAGACTTTTTGTTGTAGGTATTCTTTGCCAGTTGGTATGCCTGGTCTAACTTCCTCATCCTGACATTAATTGCTTCTTCTTCTAATCCATTCTCCTCGATGACTTCACCGATACACCTGAAATTCTTAGCTCGTCTGATTTTTCCCAGATTGGTGATCATCCATTCAGGTCCGGCACAGATATTCGTCATATACACTCCTGGAAATTGAAATAAGAACACCGTGAATTCATTGTCCCAGGAAGGGGAAACTTTATTGACACATTCCTGGGGTCAGATACATCACATGATCACACTGACAGAACCACAGGCACATAGACACAGGCAATAGAGCATGCACAATGTCGGCACTAGTACAGTGTATATCCACCTTTCGCAGCAATGCAGGCTGCTATTCTCCCATGGAGACGGTCGTAGAGATGCTGGATGTAGTCCTGTGGAACGGCTTGCCATGCCATTTCCACCTGGCGCCTCAGTTGGACCAGCGTTCGTGCTGGACGTGCAGACCGCGTGAGACGACGCTTCATCCAGTCCCAAACATGCTCAATGGGGGACAGATCCGGAGATCTTGCTGGTCAGGGTAGTTGACTTACACCTTCTAGAGCACGTTGGGTGGCACGGGATACATGCGGACGTGCATTGTCCTGTTGGAACAGCAAGTTCCCTTGCCGGTCTAGGAATGGTAGAACGAAGGGTTCGATGACGGTTTGGATGTACCGTGCACTATTCAGTGTCCCCTCGACGATCACCAGTGGTGTACGGCCAGTGTAGGAGATCGCTCCCCACACCATGATGCCGGGTGTTGGCCCTGTGTGCCTCGGTCGTATGCAGTCCTGATTGTGGCGCTCACCTGCACGGCGCCAAACACGCATACGACCATCATTGGCACCAAGGCAGAAGTGACTCTCATCGCTGAAGACGACACGTCTCCATTCGTCCCTCCATTCACGCCTGTCGCGACACCACTGGAGGCGGGCTGCACGATGTTGGGGCGTGAGCGGAAGACGGCCTAACGGTGTACGGGACCGTAGCCCAGCTTCATGGAGACGGTTGCGAATGGTCCTCGCCGATACCCCAGGAGCAACAGTGTCCCTAATTTGCTGGGAAGTGGCGGTGCGGTCCACTACGGCACTGCGTAGGATCCTACGGTCTTGGCGTGCATCCGTGCGTCGCTGCGGTCCGGTCCCAGGTCGACGGGCACGTGCACCTTCCGCCGACCACTGTCGACAACATCGATGTACTGTGGAGACCTCACGCCCCACGTGTTGAGCAATTCGGCGGTACGTCCACCCGGCCTCCTGCATGCCCACTATACGCCCTCGCTCAAAGTCCGTCAACTGCACATACGGTTCACGTCCACGCTGTCGCGGCATGCTACCAGTGTTAAAGACTGCGATGGAGCTCCGTATGCCACGGCAAACTGGCTGACACTGACGGTAGCGGTGCACAAATGCTGCGCAGCTAGCGCCATTCGACGGCCAACACCGCGGTTCCTGGTGTGTCCGCTGTGCCGTGCGTGTGATCATTGCTTGTACAGTCCTCTCGCAGTGTCCGGAGCAAGTATGGTGGGTCTGACACACCGGTGTCAATGTGTTCTTTTTTCCATTTCTAGGAGTGTATTTTGTCTTTTGAATAGAGATCTGGAGTCCAACTTTTTCAGAAATTTCTGACAGCCTATTGATCTTGTTGACTGGTGACTCTATGTTGTTAGCAAAAATGACTAGGTCATCCGCAAAGGCGAAGCAGTCAATGTACACCCCTTTGTTCTTAGGACCAAGTCTGAACCGCTCTTCATTTGTTTCTTCTTGGGCTAACAACTTTCTACTCTCTCGAATGACCTTTTCCAAGACGCAGTTGAAAAGAAGTGGGGATAGTCCATCTCCTTGTCTTACGCCCGTTCTGCAGACAATATTAATAGTAACCTCAGACTTTCGTTGGTGATGCGGTTATGTATAACGAACCAATGAAATCTGTATGTAATGGAACGATGAAATAGGCTTAGCTGTAGGTAAAGCAGGTAGCAGACATAGGTTTATTGGTAGAATACTACGGAAATGGCTTACGAAAAACTCGGGCCAACCTAGAATTTTGCTTAAATGTATGAAATCTGTTGGCAGGAGATACGGAACGTATACAGAAAAGGGCAGCACGAGTGGTCGGTTTTCAATTGTATCATTTTTTCCAATGACAGTTTAACCTGACTGTTAATACCGCTGAAAATGATTGGTTTCTGAAATAACCGCTTTTGGTTTTTTATTTCTATTATTTCCTGTGATAAACGTAGAACTGAACAAAGATAGAAAAATTTTTACTCTCCCAGTTTCAAGATACATAGGCTCCAAATATTAAATTAAATAGACAAATAAAAGAAACGTTACTCTGTCCACCGTTGCTTGGTTTTCCCGATAGGTCTCTTTTACAGGTGAACCACACCTACCCAAAATTCTCCCAAAAGCTGAAGTCGAGCCTTCCCTATTACCAACCTGACGTGCTCGTCCCATTTCATATCGCTTGCCAACGTTACGCCCAAATATTTAAACAACGTGAGTGTGTCAAGCAGGACACTACTATCGCTATATTCAAGCACTATGCGTTTGTTTTTCTTACTGATCAGTATTAAGGGGCTCCGGAACGCCCTATACTTGCAATGTTAAAATAACGCTTATAAATTACATCTTTCCTCACAAAGTATTTGAGATAGGAAGTTGAACTTTTTACAGATTATTTATTGGAATATGGGCTACAACTTAACACAGGGATTTTACAAAATTTTAGTTCAGTTATTAAAGATGATTTTTTTCAATTGTAATGAAAATTCACAACATTTTTTTGCAATTTTTTATTTACATATTCAAAAATATACAGTTTTTTGGAAGAAGGCTGTGTTAAATTATGCAGAAGGTGCTGTGTAACATTTACTGAAAGTTTGAAACAAATATGTTTGGAAGATCCTTAGAAAACATGTAATTAGTATGAGAAAATTAAAGTTTTGGGAATCAAGTGACAAAGATTGGATTAACTTTTTAGTGCATTCCAGGTCCATAGGATGGATTATCTTCATCCTCTGCAAACTCCTCCTCCAGCTTCCTCTTGTTCCTCCTCCTGTTTACTCTTGCTTGTATTTCTAGACTCTTTACAGCCCTGTCTGCAGCCCGAAGGCGTTCCTTGTCTAAAGCAAGCATCGCTCGTACCATGTTATAACCTATCTTCATTCCCATATTTCTACATACTTTGCACCTTACAATGTTGCCATCATTGAAAGTCGCAACAGCATCATACACACCAAAGTGAAGTGTTTCTATTCCAACAAATACAGTCTTGGGGATTCTCGACCGTATAACACTATTTACACTTTCATTGGGGTTTTGAGTTTTTCCGTGAATACACTTTTTCAACAGTTCAGGTGCTGCTAAGTCTCTGAAAATAGGTTTAGCCACAACACATACTTTATCTCACATCACTAAAATGTACCTGATGAACACGGACGTTAATAATAACACCATTTGACAGCAGTTTAACAGCGCCACAGTGGGTCACGCCCATGTAGAACACATTTCAAAAAAAATTTAAAAATAGTTGTAGTCTTCGGAATTGAATAAATTATATATCTATTAATGGAAAACAGATTCAGAAAACGCAAAAAAGTAAAAATTGAACTTTTCATGATTTTGAGCCTTTCCGGAGCCCCTTAAATTACATTTTTCTACATTTATCGCACCTACTAGAATATTTGTCTATTTGTAACTCATCCTGTATCCTCCTACAGTCACTCAACGACGACACTTTCCACTACGCCACAACATCGTCAGCAAATATCCTTAGATTGCTGCTCGCCCTGTGCGTTAGATCATTTACACAGATACAGCAGATGGTTTACACATTTGACATTACAGCAGATAGTTTACGCATTTGCCATTATGGCCGTTTTAGCTGAATTTGGTCACGAATTGAACCTGAAACACCAAATGGACTTTTTACTTTCACTACAAGCAATCTACAAATGAAATAAAATACACATAGTTTTAATGAACTAAATAAGATGTAGGGCCTACTTATTATTTTGACGCAATGAACTGTCCCTCGCTTGCACAGCATAAAAACAGTTATGTACTTTATTTCGGAAATTAGAGTTAACCAAGCATTTTAAAAGCTACAGTAGTTGTTTTGAACTCATTTACAATTTTATTGCCGATCTGAATAATTTCTGCACACTACTATGTTCCTGGCTGGGTGAGATTAAGATATGTGAACACAAAATAAGCAGTCTTGCATATGCGGATGACTTAGTTGTGATGGCAGATTCGATTGAAAGTTTGCAAAGTAATATTTCAGAGCTAGATCAGAAATGTAAGGACTAAGGTATGAAGATTAGCATCTCCAAAACGAAAGTAATGTCAGTGGGAAAGAAATATAAACGGATTGAGTGCCAAATAGGAGGAACAAAGTTAGAACAGGTGGACGGTTTCAAGTACTTAGGATGCATATTCTCACAGGATGGCAACTTAGTGAAAGAACTGGAAGCGAGGTGTAGCAAAGCTAATGCAGTGAGCGCTCAGCTACGATCTACTCTCTTCTGCAAGAAGGAAGTCAGTACCAAGACTAAGTTATCTGTGCACCGTTCAATCTTTCGACCAACTTTGTTGTATGGGAGCGAAAGCTGGGTGGATTCAGGTTACCTTATCAACAAGGTTGAGGTTACGGATATGAAAGTAGCTAGGATGATTGCAGGTACTAGTAGATGGGAACAATGGCAAGAGGGTGTGCACAATGAGGAAATCAAAGAAAAACTGGGAATGAACTCTATAGATGTAGCAGTCAGGGCGAACAGGCTTAGATGGTGGGGTCATGTTACACACATGGGAGAAGCAAGGTTACCCAAGAGATTCATGGATTCAGCAGTAGAGGGTAGGAGGAGTCGGGGCAGACCGAGGAGAAGGTACCTGGATTCGGTTAAGAATGATTTTGAAGTAATAGGTTTAACATCAGAAGAGGCACCAATGTTAGCACTGAATAGGGGATCATGGAGGAACTGTATAAGGGGGGCTATGCTCCAGACTGAACGCTGAAAGGCATAATCAGTCTTAAATGATGATGATGGTGATGATACTATGTTCCTGTGTAAGCAACAAAGCAAATAGAGAGTTTGAGTAACTGTCCAAGAAAGGCTTATTAATTAAGGCAAGGCCAAACTTGCTCTAGGAAATTGTATCCCAGAATTACATCAACTATGTTCGTCGCTAGAAGTTTCTGTATAATAAAACTGTTTTCACTCAGTATCACAGTATTTTGAAAACTGAATTTGTAAATATACTGCACTTCTGTTACCAAGAAGCTCTCTCCGGGAAAATATGTATATACAAGTATTAGACAAAATGAGAATGAAAAAGTGCCAAATTGCTATAAGTGTACTGTATTGCATTGTGTTATATGTTATAAACATATCCCACTTAGCAAGAAAATACATAAAATGCCCATGTAAAGAATTTTTCTGTTATAAAATAGTACAAACATCATAAAAATTACCCAAGTAAATAATATTCGCTGTAACAATGTTTGAATTAAGGGAATTTTGTCCAACATCTTGGGTATAATATATGTACCTCAAAGATTTTAGAACAAATATCAATAATAAATATATAATCCTCGGAGGTAGTGAGTGCCTTAGCTATTCTGGAGATTTGTGGTGCAGTAGGGGCCTACCTCTGCAGGGGGAGCTCCGTATTTCATCGGATCAAAATTTTTTGGCATGAGGAATTCTTCCATTAGCTGACCTGTGAATATAAAATTTCCAGCCATCTGAGCCACCAACCCATTGCTACAGTATACGTATCATAGACACAATAAACCTGTAATGAACATTCCAAGTGTTGGATGGTCAGACAGGAAGATATCTCGTTGAATAAGAACTGATTTTTGTTGCTGTTTCATTGCTCTATCAGTCCGAGATTTGTTATTCTACTTCATATCTTATCTTAAGTGTTTCGTGTGAGCTTTACAGATGTATATCTCAGTTATAAGATACGAGAGCAAGTTGACAAGTACCACTGTTTGTAATCAGCTACAGTGTTGCTGACCTCAAGATCACTAAACATGGCTGAAAACCGCGTTACGCCGAAGTACACCCAGGTAGACTGAAACATTTTTGTATGTATTTCTATTCTGAAGCCAAATTACGGTACAGTTTCATCCCTTCCCATTTCATCCATCGGTATTACGCATGGAGGAAAATGGTCCATATCCCTCTGAATGAGTGCGAATTTCTGTAATTTTAGTGACATGTTCACTCGCTCGTCCTGAAAAGTTGGTTCTCGCAATTTTATGTGTATGGCTCTCCGAGATGCAAATCGACTATTTTTTTTAAAGAAATTTCCGCCAACTGACTGTACATTACTGTTCATTCATTTCACACAATCATGACTTCGGCTTTATACCCATTCTCAAGTGCACGCTGAAATGTTGCAATATGTCTGACCTGTCTACATGACACGTCGTCATAGAAAAAACGTATTTCTGGACTTGTAAACCAGTGGTCGTATTACAGGATATTGTATTGTGTTTGTATATCTTAATTCATCCAGCAAATCGTGATTATGTACATAGTTTGTACAAACAATAAAGAATAACTCAGGTTTGATATAGTACATACAAGTTTATACATACTATGATTTAGAAAACAACAGTCGATACATGCCGAACACTGGTAACTTAATTATAAAAACAACAAGGTGATTGAAAGAATAGTATGGAGAAGAATAACGATGTAATCAATTGCACTATATTTTCTTGGCGCCCCAAATCTCAGAAGCAGAATAGAAGCAGTGGTCAAGCAAGTACTCTTTTAGTTTCAATTTAAATTTAGGTAAATTTTGTATCTGTCTTCAGAAACGATGGCAGGCTGTTATATAACATAATGCCACAATGATACACTCATATCCTACATATGTTTTTACTCACTGAATTGAGATGCAGATGATGCTTCTGCCTAGTATCATGAGAGTGGAAATCACAATTATGTCTGAAGATTATTTTCTTCTTTTAATATGCTTACTTTGATGATGATTAGTACTTTGTAGATATATAAATAAGGGAGGGGCAGTATAATGAGACTTTTAAATATTGGTCTACATGAGTCTGTGTATTTAGCATGATTTATTAGTCTCATAATATTTTTTGTAGCCTAAGTGTATCTCTGCTACATATGGAGTTCCCCCAAATGATAATTCCATACATCAGTGGTGAATGGGTACTGCTGTAGTACATTTTGAACACTGATGCACAACTTGTATTTTGTGAGAGGATTCTTAGAACTGTAATTGTATTTAACTTTTTATTTACATTTCAGGTGTATCTCACATGTCAGGTTATCTTGGATATATATACCTAAAAAATTTGTAACATTCACAGATCAGACAGTTTATCCATCAATGTTCAAAATTGATGTTGCTGGATGGAGTTTCTGTGAAATGTGGAAATTGACTGACACATTTTTTCAGAATTTATTATTAGCTTATTTGTTCTGAACCATTGTGTTATGTCTTGTATTATGTCTGCAGTTGTTTTTTGGAGGCTGTCTTCATCATATGACTTAAGTAGGGTATTTATGTCATCTGCAAAAAGTACTGTTGTCTCTTTGGTTAATAGTTCAGATAGATCACTAACATAAAAAATAAAAAGATTGGTGGCAAGGACTAATCCATGAGGCTCTCTATAACTGATTTTTTGTGGATTACTATAAAAATTAGAAATTTTGTGCATTTTTATATCTTAATATTTTGTTTGAATGATCTATTGGCAATCACACAAGTAAGAGTGGATACACCTGTTCGGTATGCCTTGTCTTCCATAATTTCTTAGTTTATGCAACAGGATGTCATGATCAATTACACTGAAAGCTTTACTAAGGTCAAAGAATATGCCAGAAACGTGTTGCTTATATACTGCAGTTAGAATTTCATCTAGGAAGGCAAATATAGCTGACTATGTTGAACTGCCAGTTCTGAATCCATGTTGTGAATCATTGGTTATCATTTCTGTACTTAGGAAGGGTACCAGTCTCCCATGAAACAATTATTTAAAAATTTTACCAAAGCCTGATAATACTGATACAGGCCTAAAGTCGGCAACCTCACATTTGTCTCTTATCTCGTACTTTTGTCAGTTTCAGATTTTGCAGTAATATACCACTCATGAAGGATGAGTTGAAAATATCTTTTAATGGTTCTATGATAAATATGGCACTTGCTTTGGTGATAATATCTGGTATTTCATAAACACCTGCTGATGTATATTGAGTAATCTTTTTATAATCACAAATAATTCCTCTGATATTATAGGAGACATTAATAGACTTCTTGTATAAATATCTGAATCTGAATGTAGTGGATTGCTGCCTGTTTGTGAGCTGTAATGTTTAGTAATCAAGTGTTGTGTTATATTTGAAAAGTAGTTGTTAAATTTAGTAGCAACTTCTGTGGGGTCAGTTGCTGTTGTTGTGGTCTTCAGTCCTGAGACTGGTTTGACGCAGCTCTCCATGCTACTCTATCCTGTGCAAGCTTCTTCATCTCCCAGTACTTACAGCAACCTACATCCTTTTGAATCTGCTTCGTTTATTCATCACTTGGTCTCCCTCTACGACTTTTACCCTCCACACTGCCCTCCAATGCTAAATTTGTGATCCCCTGATGCCTCAGAACATGTCCCACCAACAGGTCCCTCCTCCTTGTCAAGTTGTGCTACAAACTCCTCTCCAATTCTATTCAATACCTCCTCATTAGTTATGTGATCTACCCATCTAATCTTCAGCATTCTTCTGTAGCACCACATTTCGAAAGCTTCTATTCTCTTCTTGTCCAAACTATTTATCTTCCATGTTTCACTTCCATACATGGCTACACTCCATACAAATTCTTTCAGAAACGACTTCCTGACACTTAAATCCATACTCGATGTTAACAAATTTTTCTTCTTCAGAAACGCTTTCCTTGCCATTGCCAGTCTACATTTTATATCCTCTCTACTTCTACCATCATCAGTTATTTTGCTCCCCAAATAGCAAAACTCCTTTACTACTTTAAGTGTCTCATTTCCTAATCTAATTCCCTCAGCATCACCCGACTTAATTCGACTACATTCCAGCATCCTCGCTTTGCTTTTGTTGATGTTCATCTTATATCCTCCTTTCAAGACACTGTCCATTCCGTTCAACTACTCTTACAAGTGCTTTGCTGTCTCTGGCAGAATTACAATGTCATCGGTGAACCTCAAAGTTTTAATTTTTTCTCCATGGATTTTAATGCCTACTCCAAATATTTCTTTTGTTTTCTTTATTGCTTGCCTCAATATACAGACTGAATAACATCGGGGAGAGGCTACAACCCTGTCTCACTACCTTCCCAACTACTGCTTCCCTTTCGTGCCCGTCGACTCTTATAACTGCCATCTGGTTTCTGTACAAATTGTAAATAGCCTTTCGCTCCCTGTATTTTACCCCTGCCACCTTTAGATTTTGAAAGAGAGTATCCCAGTCAACATTGTCAAAAGCTTTCTCTAAGTCTACAAATGCTAGAAATGTAGGTTGCCTTTCCTTAATCTTTCTTCTAAGATAAGTCGTAAGGTCAGTATTGCCTCACGTGTTCCAACATTTCTACGGAATCCAAACTGACCTTCCCCGTGGTCGGCTTCTACCAGTTTTTCCATTCGTCTGTAAAGAATTCGTGTTAGTATTTTGCAGCTGTGACTTATTAAACTGATAGTTTGGTAATTTTCACGTTTGTCAACACCTGCTTTCTTTGGGGTTGGAATTATTATATTCTTCTTGAAGTCTGAGATAAATTCTCATACATCTTGCTCATCAGATGGTAGAGTTTTGTCAGGACTGGGTGTCCCAAGGCTGTCAGCAGTTCTAATGGAATGTTGTCTACTCCTGGGGCCTTGTTCGACTCAGGTCTTTCAGTGCTCTGTCAAACTCTTCACGCAATATCATATCTCCCATTTCATCTTCTTCTACATTCTTCCACTTCCATAATATTGTCCTCAAGAACATCGCCCCTGTATAGACCCTCTATATACTCCTTCCACCTTTCTGTTTTCCCTTCTTTGCTTAGAACTGGGTTTCGACATGAGCTCTTGATATTCATACAAGCGGCTCTCTTTCGTCCAAAGGTCTCTTAAAATTTTCCTGTAGGCAGTATCTATCTTATCCTAGTGAGATAAGCCTCTACATCCTTACATTTGTCCTCTAGCCATCCCTGCTTAGCCATTTTGCACTTCCTGTCGATCTCATTTTTGAGACATTTGTATTCCTCTTTGCCTGCTTCATTTACTGCATTTTTATATTTTCTCCTTTCATCAATTAAAGTAAATATTTCTTCTGTTACTCAAGGGTTTCTACCAGCCTTCGTCTTTTTACCTAATACTCTGCTGCCTTCACTACTTCATCCCTCAGAGCTACCCATTCTTCTTCTACTGTATTTCTTTCCCCCATTCCTGTCAACTGTTCCCTCATGCTCTCCCTGAAACTCTTTACAACCTCAGGTTTAGTCAATTTATCCAGGTCCCACCTCCTTAAATTCTCACCTTTTTGCAGTTTCTTCAGTTTTAATATACAATTCATAACCAATAGATTGTGGTCAGAGTCCACATCTGCCCCTGGAAATGTCTTACAACTTAAAACCTGGTTTCTAAATCTCTGTCTTACCATTATATAATCTATCTGATACCTTCTAGTATCTCCAGGATTCTTCCATGTATACAACCTTCTTTCATGGTTCTTGAACCAAGTGTTAACTATGATTAAGTTATGCTCTGTGCAAAATTCTTCCAGAGGGCATCCTCTTTCATTTCTTACCCCAATTCATATTCACCTACTATGTTCCCTTCTCTCCCTTTTCCTACTCTCGAATTCCAGTCACCCATGACTATTAAATTTTCGTCTCCCTTCACTACCTGAATAATTTCAGTTATTCTGTTGTTATTTTCATGAAGTCATGTTGTTGTGGGCTAATGATGTAGTACCTGTTACTTTTTTGATTTTTTTGATGATATTCCTAGTTACTTTAGTCTTCTTTCTGAAATTTTCTATATGTTTGTTATTTTTCATCTTTTTTGATTTACATGCAACTTGTCTAAGAATTCGCTTATATTGTTTAAAATGGTTAATAGAAACAGGATTTGTGGTTTGCTTTGAGTATTCATACAATTTTCTTTTATTCTGTCATGATATTTTTTTTCCTGCTATGATCCATTTATTTGGACTGTTCATGCCATTTATTACTGATGTCTGTTTAGGAAATACTATTTCAAAAAAGTGTTTGTATGTGGCCATAAATGTATCAAATTTGTTAACTGTGTTTGAGCTGTAAGCATCATTCCAGTTTACTCTTCTCAAGAGAGAACGAAACTAATCTAGAATTTCATCATTGAACTTCCTGACATAAGCTCTAATTTTTGGGGGGTTTATGTCTCCTGGAATAGCTATCGTTAATATTTAGACATGTTGACGACTAAAACCAGTGTTTGCTGTTTGTGTGTTGCAGGTATATTCGTAAGTAATTACAAAAACCTGATCAGTAGTTGTTGCAGAAGTACTAGTTATATGAGTTGGGTTAGTTACAGTTGGTTTTAAGTTAAATGACTTAAGTAGATCCTTGATTTCATCTTTAATCTATTGGGTTTGTAGAATTCAACACTGAAGTTTCCACGTATGAAACTATTTTTCTTCAGGGTGTTGAAATTCTCTAATTGCGCCTCCATATTACTATAAAAAAAATTTGTGTCACCATCAGGTGACCTGTATACGCAGATGATTACTATATTTTGATTTAACAGTTCTACTATTGACAGTTCTATGTCTCTTTCTCTGGATAAGCTATCAAATTTTGTCGTATTACTGAATTCTTTATTTTCTCAGATCTATATGCAGCTACGATCATGCCTGAGTATTTTTCTACAAAATATGCCTGCTAATTTGAACTGAGATAGATGTGTCAGTTCTAATATTTCTGTATTCAACCAGTGCTCAACAAAACATAAAACAGAAATACAGTCTGGTGAAACAATTTAGAGTTCGAACTAGGGATTTTACTGCACCTACCTTGACCATTACTTCTCTTTTTTGATCTAGCATTGTTAGCTGTAAAAGATCCTCCTCATTTTGCGAGATGTCAGCTGGATCCATGGAATCTGGGTCCTGCCTTTCTTGTGATGTAGTTTTTCTAATTATAATCCATTTGTAGAGATGCATTTGTTTCATTTTTGTCACTTGTATCTCATTGGCTTTCAAACTGTATTTATTTTGTTGAAACTCTGATGTCTTCAAGCAGACTTGTTGTTTCAAAGACGAATGCGCCCGTGTTACACAACTGCTACTTTTAATTACTGAAGAAAGCCTATTGCATACTTGCTGCTTCCCCTGTCTGGTCAAGTGAAAACTGTGATGCTTTTGAATTTATCACGTGAGTCTTTCCGTTTCAAGGTTCACGGGTATTCTGCTTTTGTTGCACGATTTCGATCAGTTCACTGTTTGCACTAAATGACGATTAACCTAGATAATTTTGATATGAATACGTATCGAAAATGCATAATATGACTGACATTGTTCACAGTTGATAACCGTTAATACACAGTGTTGCGTATGCATACTCTGTTCATCATACGAATAAATCTGATATAAACAAACACAAACGCGATGGTTGGTGAGACGACGTAGCACACGTACACTGGTGGTGTTACGCTCTTGGAAGTAGGTCCTACTTACGTATTAGATATTTTGTTACTTAATTACGTTAAATGAAACTTTAAGTTATTCTAGAGTATTAACAGCCACCAACGTTTGACTTAATTACGCTTTAGCCATGTACTTTTTATTGCAAAAATCGTGTGCAGTCACTGTCTCTGTACTGTTGTGCACTGATCGTCGCGCTGTTGATACGCAGTATGAAAGTGGCTTCCTGCTCCATAGTGAAACACGTGTGTGGAACCAAAGACCTTGTAAAAAATAACTAGACTCACTGATGGCGCTGCAGTCGCGGGATAATTTGAACCTTCGGCTGGACGCTATTACAGTGGTTGTAGTGTGATGTGTTGTGTAGTACTGTTGTTTATGAAGACCCTGATTCAACATTGTATATTTGTTGGGGTGTACATACAGTATTTGTTACTCGTAATTCTACTGTCTGTACATTCCAATCAAAAGAAGTACAATGGTGAAGAGTTGTGCAGCGATTAATTGTACAAATAAATTCGAGAAAGGAACGAATATTACATTTCACAGGTATGTGAATATTTTAAGTTGTTTTGTATGTCAGTGAGCTTGCTTAATAAATGTTTTTGTAACACGGTATTAGCGTAATGTCTGTGCATCTATTTGCAGGTTTCCTTTCTCAAAACCACAGCGGTTACAAAAATGGTTACACGCTGTCAGGAAGCAAGATTTCCGACCGACAGAATACCATTTTACATGTTCTGATCATTTTGAAGAAAGTTGGCTTATCGGTAGTGTTTTCATGGTCTAGGTTAGGTTGAAACTTGATAATTTGGTCGTGAGTTGACAAAGCACTACGCCATATATACTTCTCGTCATAAAATCTAAAGCAAGGTAGAGTCAGAAAATATCTATTAATGTAGTTGGCAAATCTTCGAGTATTTTGATGCATTTTGCGTACATCTATCGTAAAGGAACTACAAAAATGCTAGGGATCCAGTACACAACTTTTAGCTACGGCAGATTCCATGTAGTATGTAAAATAAATTCATAAACAGTGACTAGTTGCTGTTTGTTCATAAATTAAAAAGTATATTGTAGTAACGTATTTAAATGAGGCATTATGTTTGCGACCTAACTCAAGGGAAGGCATTTTATAACCAAAAGCGATGTATAAACATTCGAACTCCTCGCATCAGTTTACCACTCTAATGGCCGCCGCCCAGCTATTCAATTTGTCCGCTCTTCACAGTCGACCACTCGTGCGGTTGTTGGGGCCTGGTGGAACACGGCTAAAAATGCCGAGAAATTGTTGTTTTTAACGTTTTTCAGAAATTTACAGAAAAATCGACTTTGAAGTTCTTCTTGGGATTGTATTTGATACAGTTGAGACACACAAGCGTAGTGGGTATTTAGCGGAATCGGTAGTATATTAATAATCTGGTGAAGTTCATGGATTGCTGTTTCAAGCCTCGGCTAGGTCAATGTTTTTTCGTGCTATTTGTAATACCTACATCTCGTAGTTGTAAAATTCATCACAATTTTTTATGAATAATGCACGTCTTCTTATTTCTAATTACATATTGGATGTGAAATTTCTGTTTCATTTCAAATATAAATTCTTAGTTATTGAGCTTTTATGAAACATTGTTAATAAAGGTTGCTTAAGGGGAGTTGGAACGCACTATCCACACATTGTTAAAATTAGTGACTTGGCTCCCCTGTACTTCAGGAACCACTGTAGCCATTAATATGAAACTTTTACAGGACATTAAACTGTGTGTTCTGAGTCTACTGAAATACAATAATTGCACTTCAGCCATTGCTTTCGGAAATACAAATTTTTCATTACACAGTTAAAATTTTGTGTATCTTTTTGTACATTATCCTAATTAATTTTAATTATACATAAAATTGTGTTCTTCTTTTAGTTCAGCAGACTCAGGATATGTATGTTAATACTCCCTGAATATTTAAATACTCTACTCGAAGTGGTTTCTGAGATTTAGGGAAAAATGCAACAGAAATTGTAAATTTTCAGGAACAGCTTCTAAAGTTTCAGAAGACTGTAACTCACTTAATATGGGCTTAATTTTTATCGCTCAGAAGCACCCTGCACCATACTCTTTATTATACTCTTGATCTTTTTCCAAGATTTTTTTCTTCTTTCTGGACTCCTTAGTGGCCAACTGTGCTGCATACTCTGCTTTATCAATGTGCACCTTGTCCATCTGTTCAAGTTCTCTGATGCAGTTTGCTCCAGGATTTATTCCCATATGCTGCAGCACTTTCACCCTACCAACGTTGCCATCATTAAAAGCAATAACAGCATCACTGATCCCCCCTCCCCTCTTTAGTGTCTTCATTCCAACAAATACATTTTTTGGTAAGTGAGTCCTTATAAGATTATTGAACGACACATTGGGATTATGAGTCTGACCATGCAGACACTTTTTTGGTAATTCAGGATTTGCCAGGTCTCTGTAAATAGGTTTTATGATATCCATGACTGCTGCTAGGATGGAATGTTTGTGGTTGAATGAACTGTTTGAGTACTGGGCATTGCAATAATTGCACCATGAATCAAGTCCAGGAGGGCAAAGGTGGAGTACTGGCTTTTCATTAGTTGACGTTCTGTGGAAGAAGGTAACCCATGCTGCCTGGTTCATTTTCAACAAATTCTCAGTATTAATTCTAACGGCCATCCCAGAATACTGCTGTAGTTCATCAATCATTTTGTCCATCATCCTGCCTCTTATGGTTTTATCGTCACTTCGACAAACAACGCATGTTTGTACTATGTAACTATACAATACTGTTGATGACAGTGCTACCAATACAAACACATAATTTAACCTTTATAACACCGCAATCCATAGCCTTCTATATAAAAAATTACCGATTTTATTAGATCTTGACGTAATGCACGTAAAAATTTTAACAGTTTCAACCGGTGTAGATTATATTTAAGAAATAAAATAAAATACTTCCCAAGTGAGTTGATTCGGTAAATTGCAAATTTTATTATGAGAAAAAATCCGAAATGTGAAAAAAATTTCCGTTCTAAGTCCCCAAAAAATAAAAAAAACATAAGTTAATTTTTTAGGACAAAAATGAAAAACCAAATATTATTTATTTGGACTATGTCCATTGTTTATTCTACAAATGTAGGCCACACGAACCAATGTGGTAAGTGTCGTAGACACACGAAAAACTATCTTCTTCACAGCATCTTGCACATCATACAAGCTGGCCAGTGTGGTCGAGCGGTTCTAGGCGCTTCAATCTGGAACTGAGCGACCGGTACGGATGCATGTTCGGATCCTGTCTTGGGTATGGATGTGTGTGATGTCCTTAGGTTAGTTAGGTTCTAAGTTCTAGGGGACTGATGACCACAGATGTTAAGTCCTACAATGCTCAGAGCCATTTTTGAACGCCACACAAATGCTGCATTTTTACATTTTCCACTGTAACATTATAATATGAACCCAACAAAAGTATCTGGGCCAAGGAAAGGGATTTGTTGAGAGAAATAACAAGAGTGTTAAACTGCTAAAACTAAAGCCTAGTTTACACGACGACACTAGGTTCCAGGCAACTGCGCTACCGGCCACTGCGCATGCGCGCCGCTTGTTTGCGCAACTCGTTGGTGAAACTAAACACTTTCAGCGTGTTCCAGCTTTGGCGACACTACTTGCATTAGTTTTGAGGTTATGTGTGTTAGTAGAGTGTAGACAAACTGAAATATGAAGTGGGGAACAGAGAATAATGTTCGCTTTTTGGATGTCTATGCTTTGCATAGGTGTTTGTGGGATTTCAGTGATGCTGATTACAAAAATAAGCAACATATTGCTGCCGCTGAGACCATCATCTGCGATTGTAATACAAATGTTTCGACAATATCTGAGCTGCAAAGCAAAATTTATTGAGTTAGGTGCACATATACAACTGAATTAATAAAAATACAAGCAAGTGTAATTCTAGGTAACGGCCTTGCTGCAGTGGATACACCGGTTCCCACGAGATCACCGAAGTTAAGCGCTGTCGGATGTGGCTGGCACTTGGATGGGTGACCATCCAGGCCTTCATGCACTGTTGCCGTTTTTCTGGGTGCACTTAACCTCGTGATGCCAATTGAGGAGCTACTGGACCGAATAGTGGCGGCTCCAGTCAAAGAAAACCATCATAACGACCAGGAGAGCGGTATGCTGACCACTTGCCCCTCCTATCCGCATCCTCAACTGAGGATGACACGGCGGTCGGATGGTCCCGATGGGCCACTTGTGGCCTGAAGACGGAGTGCAAGTGTAATTCTAGCTGTGGCAATGCTCTCGTCTACGAGACTAAAATCCCATCGTTGGAGTTGGCCAACTCTTTGTTAAGGAATATTGTTGACAGGGGGGAAGGTTATACAGATTCAAGAAGCTGCCTTCTTTATTTAACATTCATCTTTTTAAAACGTCGCTGCAGTGTTCCCCGTTCACATATGTTAGAATTTTGAAATATTGCCACTGTAAAGATCTCTCTTCAAGAGAGTAGTTTGCAAACCATTATCTTCTTAATGCGGCCTGCTTCGAGTAATTATTGTTGCTAATGTTGATAATTATTACTGTTAATGTTAATAATTATTGGTGTTAATGAAAAAGCGTCATCACCAACTAAAACCGCATCTTATAGCATGCCGAGTGCACTTGATTGTATTGCATACAATGTGATATGTAATTTCAGTTCTGGCGTCAGTGCTTCATGCAATACAATATATTTATTCCTTATCGCATAATTAACTCTATTTAGAAGAAACGTTAACAGTTCTCGTGACATTCTACGATAATTAAAAGAACTTCTTGGGTGTTCGATTACAAATTATTTCAGCAAGGATGCTGAGCAACCGAACTGACGTCTTTTCTTCATCCAGTCACGAATCGAAACACGTTTCTTATGCAACGATTCCACGCAACAAGCTTTAACTCACAACTCGTGCGACGTGCAGCTGCCAAAACTTTCATTTCAGACACGACTCAGGAACTCACAAAACGACGAAACTGAAGTATATGCTGGTTTCGCCGTGTCTACAGTCAAATATCAAACCATTTGAGTGCAACTCATTCCAAGCAACGAGTGGCGCAGCCCAATGTCATTCTGTAAACTAGGCTTAAGGCACGTTGCTTTTTCACATGTCACCGCCGAACGCTGGCGTGATATAGAACGGCACGTCATACAAGAAGAGGAGGAAATGCGGCGCCTGCGTGACTTCGTGGATTCTGTTGTTCACAGACTCGTTATCAACGTAGCAGATTACAGTTCCAGAACGGAAATGTATTTCTCGGATTCGAATAAGGAAAGAGCGAAGAGATTACCAGACTCTGACGCAATTAATACATTCAGGATTCAACAATACGGTGAAATCCCTGCAGTAAGCATTTGCATCACACGTCGCTCAATCAGAAGAATTGTCCCGTCTTGTTAGGAATTTTCATCACTCTTGTTTGTAATTAGAATACTATGTTGGGTGAGACCGAGAGTATTTTATCCTTATGCTTTCCGTCTGGTCACCTAAGAAGCGCGCGGCAGTTTTGCCGAAAGTTATTTCATTCTCTCTAAAAATTAAATGACATTCGTAGCTGCATTGTTTCTCTGCCTGTCTCTTTTTACTGCTCTGAACTGCAAAGCTCCCATCATTGCAAGTTAGTTGGACCAGCTGGATTGTCAGCGCTGTCCAAGTCAAATGCGTCGTTAAAGCTGTTGTCCCGCATTATCGCTCAGTCTATGTGCGTATAATACAGGATAAAACGTATCCCCATGACCGTACTTGACTGTACTGGACACGGCTTGGCTTTCGCTAAACGTGAAACGAAATCCAACGACATTCTAGCAAACGAGGAAGAATACGTGGTGTAATGTTTACATCAGGTTTATTCTTATGATGAACAGAGTATAGGAACCAATGCACCGCAGTGGCCTGCGTTTAACAGATCCATCCATCAACTGACGATAACATTTGTCAAGACAGATATACGGAATTGCAACATTTTAATATGCACTTGAGAATGGCTATAAAACAGAAATCACGGCTGTTTGAAACAAATGAACAGTAATTTACAGTCAAGTGGTGAAAATTTCTTTAGAAAAGTTCTGCTTGACTATGGTTGTACACGAAGGGAAAAAAATGGTTCAAATGTCTCTAAGCACTATGGGACTTTAACATCTGTGGTCATCAGTCCCCTAGACTTACAAGGGAACCTCCCCATCGCACCCCCTTCAGATTTAGTTATAAGTTGGCACAGTGGATAGGCCTTGAAAAACTGAACACATATCAATCGAGAAAACAGGAAGAAGTTGTAGGGAACTATGAAAAAAATTAATAAAATATACAAACTGAGTAGTCCATGGGCAACATAGGCAACATTCAGGAAACCGTGAGCTCAGCAGCGTCGTGGTCCCGTGGTTAGCGTGAGTAGCTGCGGAGCGAGAGGTCCTTGGTTCAAGTCTTCCGCCGACTGAACATTTTACTTTATTTATTTACGCAAAGTTATGATCTGTCCGTTCGTTCATTGACGTCTCTGTTCACTGTAATAAGTTTAGTGTCTGTGTTTTCCGACCGCACCGCAAAACCGTGCGATTAGTAGACGAAAGGACGTGCCTCTCCAATGGGAACCGAAAACATTTGATCGCAAGGTCATAGGTCAACCGATTCCTCCACAGGAAAACACGTCTGATATATTCTATACGACACTGGTGACGGCATGTGCGTCACATAACAGGAATATGTAGTCGGCCCACCTAACTTGTACACTTAGCGAATGGGTAAAAAGATTCTTCTACCTTGCCCGAGTTAGGTTTTCTTGTGGATGTGATAATCACTCCCAAAAAAGTGATGAAAACATAAGAGTTTGTCACATAAACTGAAAATAAAAAATTAAACTTTTCACTCGAGGGAAGACTTGAACCTAGGACCTCTCGTTCCGTAGCTGCTCTCACCAACCACGGGACCACGGCGCTCCTTGACTCCCAGTGTCCTTGATGTTGCATATCTTGAAATGGACTACTTAGTTTGTATATTTTACTAATTTTTTTCATAGTTCCACACAACTTCTTCCTGTTTTCTCGATTGATATGTGTTCAGTTTTTCAAGGCCTATTCACTGTGCCAACTTATAACTAAATCTGAGGGGGGTGCGATGGGGAGGTTCCCTTGTTAGAACTACTTAAACCTAACTAACCTAAGGATATCACACACATCCATGCCCAGGCAGGATTCGAACCCGCGACCGTAGCAGCAGCGCGGTTCCGCACTGAAGCGCCTAGAACCGCTCGGCCATGGCGGCCGGCCACGAAGGGAAAATAATCGTTTATTTTGCAGTGCATCCAATTACAGTTCGTTGGGCAATCCTGCGCATATCACGCTGACCAAATGAACCCCCTGACGAATCGCGCACTTCTTCCTTGAATCGTTTCTATCTTGTCGTTAATCCAACTTGGGAAGGATCCTCTACCGATGAACACTACTCACGAATTGTGTATTGCAGTATCATTTATTACCAGTTCTGCATCATTCACCAACCTTGGCTGGATACACTGCATCAGATTTACAATATTACTAAATTATAGCCTCGCGGTTTGAGGCGTTGTGTCACGGACTGCGTGGCCCCTCCCGCCGGAGGTTCGAGTCCTCCCTCGGTCATGGGTGTGTGTGTTGTTCTTAGCATAAGTTAGTGTAAGTAGTGTGTAAGTCTAGGGACCGATGACCTAAGCAGTTTGGTTCCTTAGGAATTCACACATTTGAACATACTACATTACAATACAGCTAATATACAGGGTGGTCCATTGATCGTGACCGGGCGAAATATCTCACGAAATAAGCGTCAAACGAAAAAACTGCAAAGAACGAAACTTGTCTAGCTTGAAGGGGGAAACCAGATGGCGCTATGGTTGGCCCGCTAGATGGCGCTGCCATAGGTTAAACGGTAATCAACTGCGTTCCTTTAAATAGGAACCCCCATTTTCATTACATATTCGTGAAGTACGTAAAGAAATACGAATGTTTTAGTTGGACCACTTGTTTCGCTTTGTGACAGATGGCGCTGTTATAGTCACAAACATATGGCTCACAATTTTAGACGAACCGTTGGTAACAGGTAGGTTTTTTAAATTAAAATACAAAACGTAGGTACGTTTGAACATCTTATTTCGGTTGTTCCAATGTGATACATGTACCTTTCTGAACTTATCATTTCTGAGAACGCATGCTGTTACAGCGTGATTACCTGTAAATACCACATTAATGCAATAAATGCTCAAAATGATGTCTGTCAACCTCAATGCATTTGGCAATAAGTGTAACCACATTCCTTTCAACAGCGAGTAGTTCGCCTTCCGTAATGTTTGCACATGCATTGACAATGCGCTGACGCACGTTGTCAGGCGTTGTCGGTAGATCACGATAGCAAATATCCTTCAACTTTCCCCACAGAAAGAAATTCGGGGACGTCAAATACGGTGAACGTGCGGGCCACAGTATGATGCTTCGACGACCAATCCACCTGTCATGAAATATGCTATTCAATACCGCTTCAACCGCACGCGAGCTATGTGTCGGACATCCATCATGTTGGAAGTACATCGCCATTCTGTCTTGCAGTGAAACATCTTGTAGGAACATCGGTAGAACATTACGTAGGAAATCAGCATACATTGCACCATTTAGATTGCCATCGATAAAATGGGGGTCAATTATCCTTCCTCCCATAATGCCGCACCATACATTAACCCGCCAAGGTCGCTGGTGTTCCACTTTGTCGCAGTCATCGTGGATTTTCCGTTGCCCAATAGTGCATATTATGCCGGTTTACGTTACCGCTGTTGGTAAATGACGCTTCGTCGCTAAATAGAACGTGTGCAAAAATCTGTCATCGTCCCGTTATTTCTCTTGTGCCCAGAGGCAGAACTGTACACGACGTTCACAGTCGTCGCCATGCAATTCCTGGTGCATAGAAATATGGTTTTATGTTTTTGAGATTCCCGATTCTCTCGCAATTTGTCTGCTACTGATGTGCGGATTAGCCGTGACAGCAGCTAAAACACCTGCTTGGGCATCATCATTTGTTGCAGGTCGTGGTTGACGTTCCACATGTGGCTGAACACTTCCAGTTTCCTTAAATAACGTAACTATCCAGCGAACGGTCCGGACACTTGGATGATGTCGTCCAGGATACCGAGCGGCATACATAGAACACGCCCGTTGGGCATTTTGATCACAATAGCCCTACATCAACACGATATCGACCTTTTCCGTAATTGGTAAACGGTCCATTTTAACACGGGTAATGTATCACGAAGCAAATACAGGGTGTTTCAAAAATGACCGGTATATTTGAAACGGCAATAGAAACTAAACGAGCAGCGATAGAAATACACCGTTTGCTGCAATATGCTTGGGACAACAGTACATTTTCAGGCGGACAAACTTTCGAAATGACATTAGTTACAATTTTCAACAACAGATGGCGCTGCAAGTGATGTGAAAGATATAGAAGACAACGCAGTCTGTGGGTGCGCCATTCTGTACGTCGTCTTTGTGCTGTAAGCGTGTGCTGTTCACAACGTGCAAGTGTGCTATGGACAACATGGTTTATTCCTTAGAACAGAGGATTTTTCTGGTGTTGGAATTCCACCGCCTAGAACACAGTGTTGTTGCAACAAGACGAAGTTTTCAACGGAGGTTTAATGTAACCAAAGGACCGAAAATCGATACAATAAAGGATCTGTTTGAAAAATTTCAACGGACTGGGAACGTGACGGATGAACGTGCTGGAAAGGTAGGGCGACCGCGTACGGCAACCACAGAGGGCTACGCGCAGCTAGTGCAGCAGGTGATCCAACAGCGGCCTCGGGTTTCCGTTCGCCGTGTTGCAGCTATGGTCCAAATGACGCCAACGTCCACGTATCGTCTCATGCGCCAGAGTTTACACCTCTATCCATACAAAATTCAAACGCGGCAACCCCTCAGCGCCGCTACCATTGCTGTACGAGAGACATTCACTAACGATATAGTGCACAGGATTTATGACGGCGATATGCATGTGGGCAGCATTTGGTTTACTGACGAAGCTTATTTTTACCTGGACGGCTTCGTCAATAAACAGAACTGGCGCATATGGGGAACCGAAAAGCCCCATGTTGCAGTCCCATCGTCCCTGCATCCTCAAAAAGTACTTGTCTGGGCCGCCATTTCTTCCAAAGGAATCATTGGCCCATTTTTAAGATCCGAAACGATTACTGCATCACGCTACCTGGACATTCTTCGTGAATTTGTGGCGGTACAAACTGCCTTAGACGACACTGCGAACACCTCGTGGTTTATGCAAGATGGGCCCGGCCACATCGCACGGCCGACGTCTTTAATTTCTTGAATTAATATTTCGATGATCGTGTGATTGCTTTGGGCTATCCGAAACATACAGGAGGCGGCGTGGATTGGCCTCCCTATTCGCCAGACATGAACCCCTGTGACTTCTTTCTGTGGGGACACTTGAAAGACCAGGTGTACCGCCAGAATCCAGAAACAATTGAACAGCTGAAGCAGTACATCTCATCTGTATGTGAAGCCATTCCGCCAGACACGTTGTCAAAGGTTTCGGGTAATTTCATTCAGAGACTACGCCATATTATTGCTACGCATGGTGGATATGTGGAAAATATCGTACTATAGATTTTCCCAGACCGCAGCGCCATCTGTTGTTGACAATTGTAACTACTGTAATTTCGAAAGTTTGTCTGCCTGAAAATGTACTGTTGTCCCAAGCATATTGCAACAAACGGTGTATTTCTATCGCTGCTCGTTTAGTTTTTATTACCGTTTCAAATATACCGGTCATTTTTGAAACACCCTGCACCATCCGCACTGGCGGAATGTTACGTGATACCACGTACTTATATTTTTTGACTATTATAGCGCCATCTATCACAAAGCGAAAAAAGTGGTCCAGCTGAAACATTCATATTTCTTTACGTACTACACGAATATGTAAAAAAAAAAATGGGGGTTCCTATTAAAAAAAAAAAAAAAAAACGCAGTTGATATCCGTTTGACATGGCAGCGACATCTAGCGGGCCAACCAAAGCGCCATCTGGTTTCCTCCTCCAAGCTAGACGAGTTTTTCGTTCTTTGTAGTTTTTTCGTTTGATGCTTATTTCGTGAGATATTTGGCCCGGTCACTATCAATGGACCACCCTGTATATAACAATTGATTTAAACAAATCAAACATTTTACTGTAGAATAAATTTTTGATCAACATATTGTTCATCAATAAATCTACGAAGTTTGGAGAAAGTTCAGTAGATCCATTCACTGCTATCAGAGTAACTTAGCATTGAGCATAGCAGATGCAGTTTTAGGTCGCATGTAGATATTTTTTCATAAGCTTCTCTAGTGGTACAATTTGCACTTCCAAGGGTAATGATTCTAACCAATGGCACCTTTGTCAGGATATGCGCATGCAAACAGTGGTAGGCGCCTAATCGTACATCACTGCCAGTGGCGGTATCAAGTGCAGTGTTCACGCCAGGAAAATAATTATTTAGTGACGATTTGTACAAATCCCAGTTGATGTGGATAACTCCGACTTGTTGCGTTAAACCTTTAACGTAAGATTATATCTCTTAATGAGTAGATTATGCCAGCATTTTAAATTCTTCCAGTAATTATATTAAACACTGAAAAATAAATTCTAGTTGCCTCTGGAAGCTGCTAGACAGACAACCTGCAACTACGAACCAGGTGATTAGTAATAAACACACGTAATTTGCCAGGCAGTTTATATACACCGCAGCATGCATCTGCGCCAACAAAATTTAGAAGGTTCGTCAAAGATATTTTCTGAACATTATGGTACAAGACAAGTGTGGTCCTCAGCGGCTCGTTACAGAAAAATTGAGTATCGTTTGATTGCTTACCCCCCATTTATCTTTGTATCCACGATGGACGCTACACTGAAAACATCTGCACTGCAGTGCAGATGTCGAAGGTATGCACTGTAGATCTTGTTCTACTCACTCACGATACCTGCGGTTGACTACAACGGTTCACTTCACTTACTGTATACTTCGCAAGCCACCTTGCGGTGCGCGACGGAGGGTACTTTGTGTACCAATGCCGCGTCCCCTTATTCTTGTTCCAGTCGCGAATGGTTCGCGGGAACATTGATTGCTGCTAAATCTCTGTGTGGGATCGAGGAATTTTAACTGTAGACCTGATGCAGAAAGCCTCTCATGCAGCGTCTGCTACTGGTGTTCGCTGAGAACCTCCGTGAACCTGTCGCGCTTACTAAATGAAACTGTAACGAAATGTGCTGCTCTTCTTTGGATCTTTTCTGTTTCCTCTGTTAATCCTTCCCTGTTTCCCTGTGGAGTGCAGTGTGTTGACAGTTGTAGTACCAGTGGTAATAGGAATTGCAAAACAGTGAAGTGCAGTGAAAATCAGAACTTCCTATTTAATACAAAAAAATAATTTTAGCATTTTCAGCCATATTAACAACGATATTCAGTTAAATGCATATAGTTAAGTCGTTTGGAGTATCCCAGTGTACTGCAGTTCCCCTTACACTTGGTATCAGAGTTGGGCATCCTACAGCGAAACCTGTGCACATATCCTACGTCTGGGGCATTAGACAGAATTCTTTTGAGAATAAATAACTTGGCAACAGAGTTTAAACCATTATGTGACCTCCTTCAGCAGGTGTTCAATTCAATTCAATCTCTTTATTCATCCGTTAACAATACACATTTTATGGATGTAGTCGACAAGAAATGATTCATTCTACATACAGCATTTACAAATGAACTTTTTAGAAGCACACAGACGTGCATACTTTGATACAACCCTCCCCTCCCCAAAGTGCTTTGTTCACACTCGATACACATAAAAGGATGCCGGCCGTTGTGGCCGTGCGGTCCTAAGAGCTTCAGTTTGGAACCGCGTGACCGCTACGGCCGCAGATTCGAATCCTGCCTCGGGCATGGATGTGTGTCATGTCCTTCGGTTAGTTTAGGTTTAAGTAGTTCTAAGTTCTAGGGGACTGATGACCTTAGAAGTTAAGTCCCATAGTGCTCAGAGCCATTTGAACCATTTTGAACCACATAAAAGGATCAAATTACTACAGAGTAATGCAGTGCAAAGTAAGCTGACTGTGACTGAAATACGAAAACTAATCGACAAAGCCTAACAGACTCAAATATGCAATTGTTAAGCGTTTGTTCAAGAATGGTGGTACCGTGAGGTTTTCAACTCCCGGCCAATTCCATTGCTAACAAGTCTTTCTAAAATCCTAGAGAAACTAATGTTCAAGACAATCATGTATTATCTTAATAAACATAACATCCTTAATAAAAATCAGTTTGGATTCCAGAAGAATATTTCAACTGAACACGAATTTTCTCATTTGTAAACCAACTCCTCGAATCTGTAAACAATAAAATGTCACCAGTTGGAATCTTTTGTGAGCTGTCTAATGTTCGACTGTGTAAATCACAAAATTCTGTTTATGAAGGCTGAGAGCTATGGCTTATACTGTAAAGTAGGAAGTGGCTCAAATCAAATCTAGATTAGAGAAGGCAGAAGGTAGTACTGAACAATTCTGAAATGGCACATGCCTCCTCTGATGGTTCAAAGTGAAATGTGGAGCATCACAGGGCTCGGTGCTTAGTCTAGAGAACTGTGTGACCACTATACTCAAAGAAATTCTAGATTGGTTCACTTCTAATGGTCTGTCCCTCAATCTCAACAAGACTGAATTCATTCAGTTTCAAACAGCAAACAAAAATCTGAAAAACATGAAAGAAAATGTCGTGATGATGGAATATTGAGAGCTGAGTCTTCCAGATCTTGGGATTACACATTAACAACACCCTAACCTAGTCAATTCACATCACTAGCCTATAGAAAAGACTATATTCAGGAGCATTTGCCACTCACTCAATTTCATCTGTTTGTGACTTGGAAACAATCAAAACTGCGTACTTTGGATATTTCCATTGACTTACGACATTTGTCATCATGTTTTGGGGAATCCAGTCACAAGGAAATAAAGTCTTTACTGCATAGAAGAGAGTCATCAGAGTTATGGAGAGATATGAATTAGAATGTAAGCCTTGTGGCTTTGCGGACCACACAGCCCAAGAAATTAGTATAAGATTAGGAAAGCCGTTTAGTTCAACTGAATGTCTAATTACTACATCTAGGAAGTATAATGACCAGAATATACAACATTTCCTTACATATCTGTGTAAAGAAACTTGGGAAGACATCTATGAATGTAAAAGTACAAATGATAAGTTCAACAAATTCCTAAATAGTTTTAGCTATTATTTTGAACTTTGCTTTCCACTCCATAAAAAGACAGTCTGAAAATAAAATAGGCCACAACAGGGATACAAATATCTGTGAAGAAAAAGGGATTACTTCATGAAATATCTAGACAGCACACCACATCCCCAGAATTTGATTCCTATTTTAAGAATTACAAAAAGATTTTAACTAAAGTCATAAAAGAAGCAAAAAGAATGGCAAATAGTTCCTTCATAGCAAATGAAAGCCATATGGGGCATTGTAAGGCATGAAACAGGAGTAAAATGGAGAGTATATCATAATATCAAACTGAATGATAACACTTCTGTAATATCTGATCCCTAGCAGATAGCAAATAATTTTAACTCATATTTCTCTGAGGCAGCTGAGATTCTGGTGAAGCAAAACTTTCAATACGCTGTCACTGCAAATCAGATTAAAACTATCCCTAATAACAAGTCTCTCTTCCTATACCCAACAGATGAACAGGATATGCTAAAAACAATAGGGGAGCTAAAGTCAAAATTTTCCTCTGGTACTGACAACATACCACACCATATCATTAAAAAATGTGCACCCTTAGTAGTTAGGCCCATGGTAGACATATGCAATAGTTCACTTTCTCAGGGAATCTTCCCAGAAAGGTTAAAAATCGCTAAAGTGAAGCCATTGTACACAAAGGGTGAAAAAACAGATATAACAAATTATAGGCCAGCCTCTCTACTATCTGTTTTTTCTAATGTAATTGAAAATATCTTTTATAAAAGACTCATAGATTTCATTGAAAAAAATAAACTTTTCTCAGCTACACAGCATGGTTTCCGAAAATGTAAATCCACTGAGACAGCTATTATAGATTTCTTACATGAAGCTTTAAATGCATTAGATAAAAAAGAACACATGGCAGCAATATTCCTAGATCTTTCAAAAGCATTCGACATCATTAACCATGGTCTATTGCTTAGAAATTAGAAAATGTTGGTGTCAGAGTCCCAGCCTATGAGTGGGTAAAGTCATATCTACAAAACAGACACCAAATAGTTGAAGTCTTGTACAAAGAAGGAAAAAATTTTACTTCCTATCAATCAGAAAAACAGTGTGTTAAATATGGTGTGCTGCAGGGTTCCGTATTGGGACCAATCTTGTTCTTGCTGTTTGTAAAGGACCTGGAACCATCCAGCCCTAACTATAAGTACATTAAATATGCCAGTGATACAAATATACTTATCAAAGGAAAGATCCCAGAAGAGCTTCAAAACGAAATAAAAAAGAGCACTTCACATATATCAGAATGGTTCTCAATGAACAACTTAATAATAAACACACATAAAACAAACACTATGCATCTACACACAGTGCAGAATAAACAGCCTTTAACTGCAACCATAGAACTGTTAGGCAAAAGACTTGAAATTCTAAATAGCACTAAATTTTTGAGAGTTTGGATCCAAGATGACCTAAGATGGCAGAAACACACACAATGCCTATGTAGTAAATTAAATACCATTTGTTATAGTATAAAAATTCTTGCTGGATGCACATCAATGCAAGCCATAAAAAATGTGTGCTATGCCCAAGCAGAATCACTACTAAGATATGGTTTAATTTGCTGGGGAAATTCACCACCCAGCAAAAGCTGTTTTATTGCACAAAAAAGAATTATAAGAGCCATGGAAGGCTCAGCACCTCAATCTTCATGCAAACCCTCATTTAAAAAGCTTCATATTCTTCCATTACCATGCCTATATATCCTAGAAACAATAATGTTTATAAGGAAAATCGTAGATGAAAATAGCAAGATTGCTCCAAAAAACCAAAATATCCATTCATACAACACAAGGAATAATCAAAATTCACATATGCAGTTTTCACATACAACACTAAAACAAAAACGACCCTTACAAGCAGGAAAAAAACTGTATAACAAACTACCTAAAAAAAATTAAGGCATGCATAAATTCAAAACTGCAGTGAGTGACTACTTGCTACAAAATTGCTACTATAGTGTTGATGAATTTTTATCTACAATGTAAATATGTGAAAAATTTAAATATTTTATACAATTAAGACCAAAATAAGAAATGTGTACATGTAGATTTATCTGTGTATTATATGTGGTCTATTACATATATGTGTGTGTCTGTATAATCAAGGCCGAAAGTATGAAATGTGGGTGTGTAAAATTTATTTGTGTATTTGTGAAATGTTATTCCCATATGTTAGAGTTATATTGCTATATACTGAAAACCATACAACAGTTTTTCTGTTAAACTTTATTGCAAATTATTTGACTTGTCCTATATCATTATGTACCCCTGTACAGTGTATGGTTCACAGGACCAATAAATATACAATACAATACATATCTGGTAAGGATCCCAGACTGATGAGCAATATCACAAGTGGTCACATTAGCGTTTTGTAAGTTATCTATTTTTTTAATGGAGTACATTTCCTTGTGAATCCCTGATGAATCTGTCTGGCACTTGCCTTACCTGTGATTAATTTTGTGTGGTTTTTCCACTTTAAATTGTTCCATATGCGTATCCCATATTTTAAGGAAGTAAGTCTATGTACTGTATATGTGGTGCATTACACTTCAAAGAACTGGTCACTCAGAGATAGTTGCAAGCAATCTATTGCTCTTTGGGTGTGAAGTCCCCACTTCCACATTACTAAATGGCTAAAACAGTACCTGGTGCTCGGTCCCAGGTACAGGTTGTGTGTCTGATGGCTTCCAGGGCCAACAACAATTTGATTTCAAATATTTCATGTAATTATTGACCAGATTTAAAAATTTAAAATTCTGTCATAATATATTCATTTCCCTCTACATTGATGCGCTAATGATATTTCTTTTCAATAATTAAAATCAGCTTGAATTGAATTGTGATTTACATAATCACAATAAAAGGTAGAAAAATTATGCCCATACAGACTCAAGCTCCTCATGTAGGATTCAGAGTGGGTTTTACATTGTATTGTGACAGTATTACATAAACTTCTATCTGGCATAAAGGAAGGAGTTGAGAATTCCTGTAGATTCAAAAGAAATAGACCTAATTAGTTACCTCTTTTATAAACTACCTTATTACTTAGTTTTGATGGCTGAAGCTTTCTGTTATGTGCATGACAAGAAGCTGTATTCATTCCACCAGGCCTTTGTTCTTATGGTAGATAGTTAACTGTTGTTCTATGATAAATATCAAAGTAATTCTTCATTATGGATATATAAAATATATTACATGAATGAATGAACTGAAAGAACACTGCTGGGGCAAATATATTTTGGAAAATTGGAATACTCACTAGGAAAAACATAAACCACTTACAATCCACTGTTCCTTCTTGTCAATATGTTGTGTAACAGAGTGGTTTTCTCCTACCATAATATATTCTGATGTTGTGCTAATTGTTAAGATTATTTGAGTTGAGAAAATAGCGGCTGTTGACAACAATAAATTTATGAAGTAGTCTTCACAAGATGTTATTAACAAAAAGTCAAAGGCAAGTGTTATAGTTTAATGAGGGATACTTTGTAGTCATTATCCCAAAATTAATGAAACCATTCTAATATGTGTTGTAGCCATCGCTGAGACCATGAATGCTATTTACAAAAGAAACATTCAAAGGTGCCTCATGTAAATTATGAACTATGTTGTTATTGCGAGTATGATAAAATTCAGAAAACTGATGCTTTATCTCATTTCATTTCAGTTATTCATCAATAATGAATTTGTTGACTCAGCATCTGGAAAGAAGTTCCCCGTCATAAACCCTTCTACAGGTGAAAAGATTGCTGATGTTGCAGAAGGTGACAAGGTAAGCATTTAAAAAAATATTTCTGTTCATTGTTAATAATTCCTGGCATGATTGAATTGAATGGTATTTTATTGTATTTCACCCTGTATTTCAGGCCTTGCGAGTTCCGTGTCAGTTCAGTTTATTTCCTACATTATTTCCACTTACTTTTAATTGATGCAAGTTTGTGGATAAGTGCTTTCCAACGAGATATATAGAACAATCCTTCATTTTATACACCATAGCAGTGTGTAGTATTGTGCTTCACTACATAACATCAGTATGCTTAAGGTTCACATGTTAATGTGAGTACTATGCAGTGCAACACTGCACACTGTGAGGCTATGAAGATAGAGACGTTTCTAAGTTGCTAATATCATTTTGGTGTGACCAAATTTTAGTACTAGTGCTGGACAAAGTCAGAACAATTAGGGGAATTAACTGTACTTAGCTTTATGATGTTGAAGTTTTGATGAATACCTCCCAGGCTTCTCCTTCTTTTTCCTGTACAGGCTTGTAAAAATAGGTTCTGGCAGCAGGTTTATGTTTGGCCTTTTTCCTTTAAATAAATAGTCTTGGCCATTATGTCATTTTTTTTACCATACGGTTTAATTCCAGATTCTGATACACTTTCACAGTTGGTTAGTATATTCACATATATTAGTGATAACAATTGTTTACAGAGCGATCCATAACACACATCAGCTTCCTAGAATTCCTGACAACAAGTGAGTTATCTGCACTGATATGTCAAAGACCTCATAAAACCTTCACGTTCAGGCTGGAGTTGTTATTCCAGTGTTAGTTTAATCATTTTTAAGACAGTTTAATACCATTATAAAGCCAGGTTGAGAATACCACTTACAGTCATTTTGGTAATTATTTATGAAAATATGCTGTTCTGCATTGTGTTGACAATGGTATATTTAATTTGATCTGGGCATATTTTTCATTCTGATTGTCAAACAGGTGTTTCACAGTTTTTATTTTTTCTGCAAATAGGTTACATCCGTCTTAAGTTCTGTATCAGGACCTACAAATAATGAAAGTAATTTTGGTGTGAACAGTTTTGTGAATTGACTATGCTTTTAAATTCAAAATTATGATGTAATTTTCATATTTTCAAGTTTGGCTATTTTCTATCTTGGGTAGAACTGACAAAAACTGGGAAGTGTTTCAGTGTCTCTGTCTCCAAAGTTTTCGGATGAGACACAAAGTTCCAAAATGCAATTTAATTAATTATTTAACATATTTGCACTATTTGTAAATATTGTCTTTTGGTTTGTTATTGAAATTAAAATAGCTATTTCTATGATGTAAAAGGCCAGGAGTTTGTTTACAAGCAATATGCATTTTGTATGTTTCAAAATCTAAGTTCTCTCAATAACTGAGTAGTTTCAAATTTCGTTTTAAGACTGCCCTGAAGATAATTTTCGATAAGCTGCAAAATCCATATCACATTTCTTGTATACAGATATTATAGGGAGCCTACAGGTATTATCTGTTGAAGTATTGTGTGAACAGTTTGGACACATTAAGTGGTAAGTCCTGCATCTCCTGAACTTCAAAAGATGAACTAGACAGCTTTAATGAATCTACTGATACCATATCCATAATGTTAATGTTCCTCCCACATTGGTAGGATAGCTCTTTTCCTTTAAGTCAATTCACTAAAGAGGAGGGGAGTATTTTAAAGGAAAAATATAACTGAAGATGACCTGTACGGTCCAAAATGCAATGTACTAAAGTAAAACATGAGTGCCTGTGACTAAAAATGGTGTTCATGGCACTCTCTGCGTACGGTAACGTGATTTTAACTATAAAGTAATATTTTCAAAACACCATTCATATTGGCACTTAAACTTAAAGCTGATCCTGTGACTTGATGTTTGATTTGAACACCATGGCGAGTTAACAGACATGGTTTCAGTGAATTTGGTATGCCCATGTCTTCATCTGATCTTTGAACTGACTTACCCAGGCAGTTATGGGGGGGGGGGGGGGGGGGGGGGGACTGTGGATGTCTTAAGTCAGGTGCAGATCAAGAGGGTGATGGGAAGGAGAAGGCATCAAGACATTTCACTACAAGCGCTCATATTTTTAAATGTATCAATTTAGAAATTTTTTGTCTAATTTTGTGAGAATGTAGTAGCAAGAAAACTAATGAGTTTCAAAAATGGCAACAAATTCTGGAAAACTAAATGCTCTGATTAACACTAATACTTTCCACTTGATTTGTAATAGACTTCCTTCTAGTCTTACAGCTTTTTATCCTGATAGATATTCAGGCATCAGCTTTCTCTTATAGCTACAGGCACAATTCATAAACAAGAGTCACAGAAAGGCTCAAATAAACTGGTATATTAAATAAAAATTCCAGATTGAGACACAAGGTCACATTTTCTTCTTCATAAAGCACAAATTTGCAACAAGTTTCAAGTTGCAATTATTCAAAGAATCAGCAAAAAATCAATTCAGTGATAAAATTAAGTCCCTACATTCAGATGACAGTGAGGAGTAGTATTATGGCCATCCCTTAGAAACTAGGTATACAACAATGTGTGTTACTCACACAAAGTAGGAAAACATTGTCATACAATTAAAGAACCATACCTTCGTGCTGTGGTACATTGAATGTTTCTTGAGGTAGGGAGAGAAATACCACCATTTTAAGCTGAAGCCTTCAACATGCCAAACTATTTCCAGAGTCATGCTGAACCTCATATATTACACACAATAATAAACATTTGGATGAATACCGTTGTGTAAATGTACACCAGTGTTTACCATGTTCAGTGCTAAAGAACCAGTGGCTGATAATCTCACAGTGTTATTCGTGAAGAGTTGTCTTAAGTAACCATGACGAAGTTTTCTATTTCTCAAGAAGGCGACTAATTTAAAACTCCAAATTAAATTTATGGTTTATGGCAAATATTTATGAAAGCTGTTAAGAGATTATCAGAATCCCTTAAAACTGATATAATAAAGAGGGTTTAAGGTATGTGTTTCTCACACTAATCTTTTCATTCTAGTGCCCAAACTCTTTGCCTTTGAATATATCTGCTTGTGTCTGTATATGTGTGGATGGATATGTGTGTGTGTGTGTGCGAGTGTATACCCGTCCTTTTTCCCCCCTAAGGTAAGTCTTTCCGCTCCCAGGGTTGTAATGACTTCTTACCCTCTCCCTTAAAACCCACATCCTTTCGTCTTTCCCTCTCCTTCCCTCTTTCCTGACGAAGCAGCCATTGGTTGCGAAAGCTAGAATTTTGTGTGTATGTTTGTGTTTGTTAGTGTGTCTATCGACTATATATATATATATACAAAGATGTATATCTAAAAACAAAGATGATGTGACTTACCAAATGAAAGTGCTGGCAGGTCGACAGACACAAACGAACACAAACATACACACAAAATTCAAGCTTTCGCAACAAACTGTTGCCTCATCAGGAAAGAGGGAAGGAGAGGGAAAGATGAAGGGATGTGGGTTTTAAGGTAGAGGGTAAGGAGTCATTCCAGTCCTGGGAGCGGAAAGACTTACCTTAGGGGGAAAAAAGGACGGGTACACACTCGCACACACACACATATCCATCCACACATATACAGACACAAGCAGACATATGTGTCTGTATATGTGTGGATGGATATGTGTGTGTGTGCGAGTGTGTACCCGTCCTTTTTTCCCCCTAAGGTAAGTCTTTCCGCTCCCGGGACTGGAATGACTCCTTACCCTCTCCCTTAAAACCCACATCCTTTTGTCTTTCCCTCTCCTTCCCTCTTTCCTGATGAGGCAACAGTTTGTTGCGAAAGCTTGAATTTTGTGTGTATGTTTGTGTTCGTTTGTGTGTCTGTCGACCTGCCAGCACTTTCATTTGGTAAGTCACATCATCTTTGTTTTTAGATATATTTTTCCTTCATGGAATGTTTCCTTCTATTATAACCATATATATATATATATATATATATATATATATATATATATATATATATATATATATATATATATCAGGATTGTTTAACTCAGCTTGTAAGAAGAAATTTTTTTGCAGATTGATATAGACAGAGCAGTTGCTGCAGCAAAAGCTGCTTTTAACAGAAAATCTGAATGGAGACAAATGGATGCCTCAGCACGAGCAAAGCTCATGAATAAGGTAACTATACACAAGACATTTTTGGTTTTCATGGACTTCTATCGTCTGTAGTATAATACAACTACAAAATATATCTGTCCACTTTGATTCAAAGGATAAAATGCTACTCACCTTACAGAGGAGACGCTGAGTCAAAGAGAGGTACAATGAACAGACTACTATACATTGTGGCTTTCAGCCAAAGGGCCTTCTTCTGAAATAAAACACACACACACACACACACACACACACACACACACACACATATATATATATATATATATATATATATATATATATATATATATATATGCACAACTCAACTCACATAGGACTACTGTCCCTGGTCACTGAGTCTGGCCACAGTGGCCAAAGTGCCTGTCTGTGACTCAACATCTCTATATGGTCAGTAGCAATCTATCCATTTCATATAATGTTGAAATTCCATTCTGGATTTTCATGCACAAGCTGCAACATGCTCACACATAGAATAGTGAGCCAAAAAATATAGAATAAACATCTTTCATTCAAGAGCTGCAACATACTCACACATAGAATAGTGAGCCAGAAAAGGTAGAATAAATGTCTTTTATTTCTGTCTATGATGACAAAATTGATAGGTCCTTAGACTACAGGTTTCAGTCAGTGATGATCAACTTCAAATCTACAGCAAAACATGGGAAAAAAAACAGATACAACTAGTGGACTGTGTACATAGTAAACAATAAAATTGGCCATAATGAAAAGTATGATTGAAGTACATGTGTAAAACACGCACTTCAAATGTAACAGGGAGTGCTTGTTTTAAAATGTGTAACAAAGGAAATTGGTAAACTGTTAATTTATAGTAAATATTGTGGTGTTGTATTTATTGGCATTATTCTTAAAAAAAGTGTAAAAAGAATTTCTGTAAATCACTATACATTTTATTTTTGCAATATTAGCTACAGACTTTTATTGTTCAAGTGTCAGACTGTCTTCCACGAATGCTTCAATGGTGTAGTAACATTTCTCTATTATAATATTTTGGAGTAAACTTTTCAGCGAACCAAGTTTCATTGTTAATATGTTTCTTCCTTTTAATTTGTTATATATTTTTAGCCCCATGTACAGTGGTGTCTGAGCATAAAGCTTTAAGTGATGCAAAGGAAATTTGAAGTTTTCCTTGTGACGAGTACCATAGCTAGGCTTAAAATGGAACTTTTCAAGATTATGTTGATTATTATATACAAAAATCAAAATTTCAAAAATGTACAATGAAGTAATTGTTAGTATTTTTAATTTCTTGAACGATGGGCAACATAACTCATTTTTGTGGGCAGCACATGTTTCTACTGATTTTCCTCTGAAGAATTAGTAGCCTTGTACTACTTCTAGAGTTTCCCCAGAAAATTATCCCATACCAAATAACAGATTCAGAATAACTGTGGTAGACTGTCTTTCTTGTGTCCATGTGAGTATCACCACATAAAATAAACATTGCAAAAGCTAGGGAATTTAATTTATTTGCCAGGAAGTCTATTTGTCTTCCAGATTAAACTTTTATCAAGGTTTAGGCCCAAGAATTTCACATAGCTCACTTCTGTCATCATTTGATTATTATGGGCTATTTGTACAGAACATATTACTGACAATTTAGAGGCAAATTGCATTATCTGGGTCTTAGCTTTAGTCTTGAGCTTTAGTCCATTTTTATGGATCCAGGATTCCAGTTTCCACAGAACATTTTCTATACTATCTGGAATCTTTCCTATTGTATCATTTTCTATCAGGACTGATTTATCATCTGCATACAAGACTGAATAAGCATCAATACTTAATGATAAATCATTTGTATACAACAAGAACAGGTACTGACCCAGTATTGAACCCTGTGGAACTCCTTGGGAAATTGTTTTCCATTCGGAGTGGTAGTTAACTGAATTTGATGTTAAAATAACTCTTTGTTTCCTTTTTGTCAGATAAGAGTTGAACCACTGTAATGCAGTATCTTCAATCCCATAGTTCTTCAGTTTGTGAAGTAATAATGAGTGGTTCACCGAGTCAAAGGCTTTTGTTAGGATATTCCTGAGACTTTTGTACCCTGGTCTAGTGATGTGCTTATTCTTCCTGTAAATTCTCTGATGGCATTTATGGTGCCTTTTCCTCTTTGAAAATCAAACTGATTTTTACATAATAATATCATTTACTGTAAGGAAATTTTCTAGTTATTTTGTTACAAGTTTTTAAAAATATTTTAGAAAAAACAGGAAGGAGAGAGATAGACTCAAAAGTTCATAACGGGTGGCAGGGACAAAGAATCCAGTGAAATTTTTTTAAGTGCTTTATCTGAAAACTACCTTGAGCAGTTAAACAGAGGACCGACTCGTGGCGATTAACATATTAGACCTTCTGGTGACAAACAGACCCGAACTATTTGAAACAGTTAACACAGAACAGGGAATCAGCGATCATAAATCCAAAGCCTTGCAGACAAACAAAAATTATGCGAAGCGAAATGTAGTGTGAGGAGGGCTATGCGAGAGGCGTTCAATGAATTCGAAAGTAAAGTTCTATGTACTGACTTAGCAGAAAATCCTAAGAAATTTGGGTCTTATGTCAAAGCGGTAGGTGGATCAAAACAAAATGTCCAGACACTCTGTGACCAAAATGGTACTGAAACAGAGGATGACAGACTAAAGGCCGAAATACTAAATGTCTTTTTCCAAAGCTGTTTTACAGAGGAAGACTGCACTGTAGTTCCTTCTCTAGATTGTCACACAGATGACAAAATCGTAGACATCGAAATAGGCGACAGAGGGATAGAGAAACAATTAAAATCGCTCAAAAGAGGAAAGGCTGCTGGACCTGATGGGATACCAGTTCAATTTTACACAGAGTACGCGAAGGAACTTGCCCCCCTTCTTGCAGCGGTCTACCGTAGGTCTCTAGAAGAACGTAGCATTCCAAAGGAATGTAGAATTTTGGAACAAGTATTATGTTCGAGAATAATGACTTTTCTGGAGATTAGAAATCTACTCTGTAGGAATCAGCATGGGTTTCGAAAAAGAAGGTCGTGTGAAACCCAGCTCGCACTATTCGTCCACGAGACTCAGAGGGCCATAGACACGGGTTCACAGGTATATGCCGTGTTTCTTGACTTCCGCAAGGTGTTCTCTACAGTTCCCCACAGTCGTTTAATGAACAAAGTAAGGGCATATGGACTATCAGACCAATTGTGTGATTGGATTGAAGAGTTCCTAGATAACAGAACGCAGCATGTCATTCTCAATGGAGAGAAGTCTTCCGAAGTAAGAGTGATTTCAGGTGTGCCACAGGGCAGTGTCATAGAACCGTTGCTATTCACAATATTCATAAATGACCTTGTGGATGACATTGGAAGTTCACTGAGGCTTTTTGCAGATGATGCTGTGGTGTATCGAGAGGTTGTAACAATGGAAAATTGTACTGAAATGCAGGAGGATCTGCAGCGAATTGACGCATGGTGCAGGGAATGGCAATTCAATCTCAAAGTAGACAAATGTAAAGTGCTGCGAATAGATAGAAAGATAGATCCCTTATCATTTAGCTACAAAATAGCAGGTCAGCAACTGGAAGCACTTAATTCCATAAATTATCTGGGAGTACGCATTAGGAGTGATTTAAAATGGAATGATCATATAAAATTGATCCTCGGTAAAGCAGATGCCAGGCTGAGATTCATTGGAAGAATCCTAAGGAAATGCAATCCGAAAACAAAGGAAGTAGGTTACAGTACGCTTGTTCGCCCACTGCTTGAATACTGCTCAGCAGTGTGGGATCCGTACCAGATAGGGTTGATAGAAGAGATAGAGAAGATCCAACAGAGAGCAGCGCGCGCTTCGTTACAGGTTCATTTAGCAATCGCGAAAGCGTTACGGAGATGATAGATAAACTCCAGTGGAAGATTCTGCAGGAGAGATGCTCAGGAGCTCGGTACGGGCTTTTGTTAATGTTTCGAGAACATACCTTCACCAAAGAGTCAAGCAGTATATTGCTCCCTCCTACGTGTATCTCGCGAAGAGACCATGAGGATAAAATCAGAGAGATTAGAGCCCACACAGAAGTATACCAACAATCCTTTCCATGGACAATACGAGACTGGAATAGAAGGGAGAACCGATAGAGGTACTCAGGGTACCCTCCGCCACACACCGTCAGGTGGCTCGCGGAGTATGGATGTAGATGTAGATGATATGTGTACATGATGCAACAGCATACAGCAAACTGCTAATGTCAAAGGTACTCTCACCGCAGGAGGGTCAACCTCTGGCAAAGAATCTTATTATCTTGCACTTGCATCGTCAATGGTGAGGTCCCCACTGGAGCCCCATCTCCACACCTCCAGGAGAGCGGAACACTCGGGAGGATGTTGTTAGTAGTCGCAGCTGCTGGCATCACCTTTGTGAAGGTGCTAATGACCAACAGCGCTGAGGTTGACTGTTATGCAGAGCACGATTGTGTTGTTTCTTGACAAGAGAGACGAGAAAGACTGTGATGCTCTTATCTTCACTCCATCTCGATACAAGTGATATTGGCAGAGGTAGGGGTGGCTGTATTGGGATTGTTGGCCTGTGTCAGGATTGCAAAGCTTTGGCAGTGGAATGCTGGACTGTGGAGCTGACAGGGTAGTGGATGCAAAGACATCAGGCTCTCCTTACATGCTTAGAGGCAGTTGTTGTGTCTTAGGAGCTGTCATGATGAGGAACCCATCGGTCAATGATCCTAATGTAATCATGGCTAGTTCAGTGTCAGTGGGATAGCTTTTATGCACAGTTTCATGTCAAATACCTCTGTCTTTAACTGGCTCACACAAATCCTGAGGGGCAGGGGCAGTCACACACATGGAGGAAGCATGTGCACTGCCAGAAAACTTCATCATACTGATTCGTGTCTGTGGTGGAACAGGCAGTGCATACTGTTTCGGCAATATGTCTACGCCCATTGCCGACACTGCTGTCTCGTTCACGTGGGTCAAGCAGCAAGATGTGCATGGACTACTGTTCAGCCAATGCAGCTGTATATAAAGTGGTAAACTCTGCAACTACTTTGCATATGGATTGCTGATGCCAAATCTGGAGAGAGATGAGAGTGACAGAAAAATTAGAACCCAGTATCAGTGACCAGAAAGGGCCATGGAAATTTTTCATACTGGCCAAGGTCTATGATGCATGGGACAGTTCTGCAAACTTAAATAGGAGATTCACTTGTGATGCACAGCTGTAGGCCAGGTAGTAAGCTCAGCAGGAGGGTACTCCTTGGAGCTGACGCTCTCTTCGGAGCTGTTGTTAGTCAGAAAGAATTGACTTGTTGAGTTATTCAGCAGCACATAGAATCTACTATTGTCTTACTGTCACTTATAGCTAGGGAAAAACTAGTTTGGTCCACATGCGCCTGAACTGCGGCTGCATTTTTGTGTGCTGCAATATGGATTGCATGTTGCATTCGGGTGGTTGCATGGTGTGGAGCAGATTTGTATCCAGTCACCAGAGCGAGCATGGAATTGTTACAGTCACAATCACTTTGGCCCACTTGTGTCCAGGATATTATTGTTTGGTGTGGGTGCAATTGTCATGGCTTGCCAAAGGTCAGCAGCCTCATGGTGCGAGTTAGTGGCGTCACTATCATGAGTGTATGGAACTTCTCTGATCACGTCAGCTGCTAGTGGCTGTTGGCAGAATATTGCGCTAGGAATATACTGGTGGTGGTCACTGTTGTCTGGAACGTTCAGTGGCAGCTGCTGCCTAAGAGCACAATAGCACTTGAACATCCTAACTTCCAACACCTTGCGGATTTATTGGTTATTTTTCTTTGAATGCTATTAAAGGTAACATAGTAACATAGATGCTGTAATCTGAAACATATGGCACTCAAATCTAATGCACTACTGCTCCTCTAGACTCTGAAATTTGTCATCAGGGTCACAAGCACACCTTCGTTGTGCACTTTTTAAGTAGCTTTTGCGCTGCGCAACTCATGTGATGTAGTTGCCTTACAGGCCAAATACATACAAATTTGATAAATAACATGCACAGGTCATGATGTACACAGCTAGCACTTACCACTCAACTAGAAATTTACGTGAGTGCCACCAGGTGCTAGCACACTGTGGCAGACTTTTATTCCCGTTCGCTTGGCATAAATCCTGCTGGATGATAGTACACTCCTCAGATATTCTAATTCACTCACTATATACTGTATTAAAATTACATAAGACATCAGTATATCTCAGAGTTGTACTGACAGTAAAACTATTGTGGGTTTCTGAATGAGTCGTAATATGTTAAGTAATCCAATTGAGGCGCTGAGAATCGTAACGGCTTAAAGCACATCACCATCGATTGTGAGATTGTTGCATGTATTCATGCTTCTGAAATCTGTTGATCTTAAGGTGAGTCAAGTTTATCTGTACTGCAGGCCCACATTGTATATAAAAAAATTCATGAAAAGCTGTATCACTGGTTTCTCTGATGTTCACTTAAATTTGGGATTGACTGTAGTGTGCTTTAAACCCTTAATGTTCCCAGCACCTCATTTGTATTCTAGTCAAATGACCATGTTCATTGACATTACTACTTGAGTTTAATCATTTCCACAAATGGCACGTAGTATTTGGAGTTGGTTGTTTATTATGCAAGAATCAGCTTTCATGTGCAGTGTAACATGAACTTGTTGAATCTATTTTATATGCTAACAGAAAAATAAAGCTGTGAGGATGGGTTGTGAGGCATGCTTGGGTAGCTCGGTCAGTAGAGCACTTGCCCATGAAAGGCAAAGGTCCCCAGTTCGAGTCTCGGTCCGGCACACAGCTTTAATCCCCCAAGAAGTTTCATATCAGCACACACTCCGCTGCAGAGTAAAAATCTCATTCTGGGATAAGAAAAATAAATTACCAGGAAAAGTTAGCCACAAAGAAAGTAGAGCCTCCAAGAACAGATCCTTTGACTGAGAGAGTGACAAATTAAAATAAGTGTGACAACAAGCAAACATTTAAAAGGGGAAGTGTACAGACGGCACAAGTTGAGTGGATGCAGCATAAGAATATCTGATTTTCTGCCTGGAGTAAATTTGTTAGGGATCTTGTACATTTGTCCAAAACAAAAATGGAAAAGCACAAAAACACCCACTTGTACAAAAATGCAAAATGGAGAGTTGTGAAAGCTTACACATTATTTCATTATTGCCCTAAACTGTACTTAATTACATGCCTCTTGAAAATTTTTGGGTACAGACTCAGAATGAATATCCCAATTTAGTAAGGAGGGTGGCGGACATGTTATTAGGCTTCAATCAACTTATTTGTGTGGTCAATATTTCCCACAAAGCCATTAGTCAAGATGAAACATTGGTCTCAACTGCAGTAGGAAGAGGATCTGTGAGTTGCTGTTTAAAATACCCAATAAAGACTGGAAAACATGACACTAAATTTGAAAATGTCAGAAAACTTAGAATTTTGAACCATGTGCATTTTTACTCTTGTTTATTTCCTTTATGGAGGACTAGTTCCATTAAAACATTTTTAAATTGGCATTTAAATGTTGACTGTTGTCCTGTTGTCATTTGTATGTTATGATATTTCAAATATTAAAATGTTCTAAATGAATCAAAAGCAATATAGATGGAAACAGTGAAGCTTTAACTAACTAATTTGAAAAAAAAAAGAAAAAAAAAAGAACCACATTTGTGTGCCCTGTAATTAATCTTCTCTTGTTTTCCAATATGGCAGCATAATTATTTTAAGATATTACCTGAAGCTGACTCATCCTACATTACAATAAACACTCTGTGTATATAAAAAATAATCAAATGGGATGAAATACAAATTAATCAATTGTGCAATATGGAATAGTGATGTTCACAACTGTAAGAACTTCATCACTGTTTGTATTCTGTTGCAGTTAGCTGACCTAATAGAAAGAGATGCACAGCAGCTTGGGAATTTACTAACAGCAGAGGGAGGTAAACTTTATTATGGTGCCTGCTACGAGGCTGTTCATACTGCAAACACACTGCGCTACTTCTCTGGATGATGTGACAAAATCACTGGGAAAACAATTCCTGCTGGTAAGTTTGTCATATTAATTTAAATAATGCTTTATTAAATAATGGAGAATCCAGGATGAAATGTAGCAAGCCAGTGCAATCTGGAATCTTCACACCAACACCAGCTTTTCTGAATTGTGCAGGTGGGAACTCTCCCTGCAATATATCCTACATTCCCGTAATCCTACTGCGTCAACCTTTGTTAAGTCATTGTCCTTACCCATCTAGCCCCTTCCCTCTCCCCATTCCAGCATTACACAGCTCTCTATTCCACCAATGCATTCCACAGACTTTTTACTTCTCTCCTATTCTGCTTACCCCCCCCCCCTCCCCCTCCCCGTTCCTCCGACACTGCACCTAACCTCCTGATTGATTGCACCTAGCTGCATAACGTGTCTCCACCTCTCCCCCTCTATTCTTCCGCAAGCAGCTCTTTATACCATCCCCCACCCACTACACTGCTATCCCTCCCCATCCAAGTCTGCTCCTTACCCCTATCCAGTTGCGTCTCCCACCATGCACCACTACTTGCAATCTGGCCTCAACAGCCAGAGACCATGGTCATGCATGTGTGAGCTGTGTTTGCATGAATGTGTGTGTGTGTGTGTGTGTGTGTGTGTGTGTGTGTGTGCTGTCTACTTCCGACAGAAGTCTTGTTGACCAAAAGCTCACTTTCCGAGAGTCTTTTTATTGTGCCTATCGGCAGTTCAGCATCCCTGCTAATTGTTAAATAATGCTTTAAGAATAAAGAGTGAAATTGTGATTTACCCCAAAAGTGAAATTGTGATTTACCCCAAAGTGGAAATAGTAGCTTCATGATGCTCCTCACAATTACAGGTAGTCATTTTCATGAAAACAGAAGAGAAAAACAGAGCCTATCTGGGAAACATATTGACACAATATATCCAATAATTTGGAACATAAATTAACTATCAAAAATAGTTCTTACTGTAACATAACAAAAGAAATGAAAGTTCTGAGTGATCACTCTTAATCTAATGTTACATCATAGTTAGTGGAACAAAAATAGATAATTGTGAGTTACTGCAGCTGTACATCTGTTTTAACAGTGCTGTGATGGATTATGGATTTATTCCAGAATAAGATTTTCACTCTGCAGCGGAGTGTGCGCTGATATGAAACTTCCTGGCAGATTAAAACTGTGTGTCGGACCGAGACTCAAACTCGGGACCTTTGCCTTTCGCGGGCAAGTGCTCTACCAACTGAGCTACCCAAGCACGACTTACGCCCCATCCTCACAGCTTTACCTCTGCCAGAACCTCGTCTCCTACCTTCCAAACTTTACAGAAGCTCTCCTGCGAATCTTGCAGAACTAGCACTCCTGAAAGAAAGGATATTGTGGAGACATGGATTAGCCACAGCCTAGGGGATGTTTCCAGAATGAGATTTTCACTCTGCAGCGGAGTGTGCGCTGATATGAAACTTCCTGGCAGATTAAAACTGTGTGCCGGACCGAGACTCGAACTCGGGACCTTTGCCTTTCGTGGACAAGTGCTCTGCGGATTTATTACTTAAAATATATTATGAAGGGTGTGTTGAAAATCCAAGTATATAAAAAAGAGATACCTCCCTTAAATACTGAGGAGTGTACTATGATACTGCCCTGGAATCAGATTAAACAGCAAATACTCACCCAGTTGTCACAGTGTCTGTGGAGGTATCTTGTGGAATACCAAGATAAGTGTGCTTTTGTAACTGGGGCAAGTATGACATGACCCAAAAATCTTGTGTATTATGAATGAGTTTGAGTTGTTTGTATTTTACTTTCAAGCCATACATTGGCTAAGTGGTTGTTAGCTGCCAAAGAAAAATTAAATAAATAAAAGCAGCATACACATGGTATGATTCAGGAGCACAAATGACTAAGGAGATAGTGACTGGCAAAAATTAGAACAGTAGCACACGTAATATGAGTGCTTTATGTAAGTTAAAAAGTAAGCACATTTATTTGTGTATGTGAATGTTATTTCCATATTTTGTTTACATGTTTCAAGATGGTGCCATCTTGAAAGTCTTAAGTTATGATTTATATCTCTAAGTTTACGGTTGATTGCAGATGGTCCATTCTTTACATATACACGAAAGGAACCAATTGGTGTAGTGGGGCAAATTGTCCCATGGAACTTTCCACTGACACTGACAGCACTGAAATGGGGCCCTGCACTTGCCACTGGATGTACAATTGTATTAAAGCCTGCAGAGCAGACTCCTCTCTGCATACTGTATTTGGCTGCTCTTACAAAAGAGGTAATTCATTTATTATATGGGTCACACTACAACTAAAGTTGACTGTAAAATTATGCTTTAAATAAAGGATGTGTTTCTAGGCTGGATTTCCTAATGGTGTTATTAATGTCGTACCTGGTTATGGACCCACTGCTGGAGCAGCTGTTTCTTCTCATCCAGACATCGCTAAAGTTGCTTTCACAGGTTCTACACAGGTAAGAACATCAATAAATTCAGATCCACAATGACTTTGAGTGTTTAAATGCATTAATACATTGGGGTGGCAAATCATGGGGTGGCAACATGCACATATACAGATGGCCGTAGTATCACATATGCAAGGTATAAAAGGGCAGTGCATTGGTAGAGCTATCATTTGTACTCAGCTGCTTCATGTGAAAAGGTGTCCTTTGTGATTATGGCCGCAGAACTGGAATTAACAGATTTGCTTGCAGAATAGTAGTTGCAGCTAGACACATGGGTCAGCCCATTTCGGAAATAATTAGGAAATTCAATTTTCTGAGATTAGCAGTGTCAAAAGTATGCCAAGAATATCAACTTTCTGGCGTTTACCTCTCACCACAGACAATGCTGTGGCCGATGGCCTTCACTTAACAACTGAGAGCAGTGGCATTTGCATAGAGTTGTCAGTGCTAAAAGATAAGTAACATCATGTAAAATAACTGCAGAAGTCAATGTGAAATGTATGATGAACGTGTCCATTGGGACAGTGCAGTGAAATTTGGCATTAATGGGCTATGGCAGCAGGTGACTGATGTGAGTGCCTTTGCTAAAAGCATGACATCGCCTGAAGCGCCTCGAGCTCTTAACTGAATCGATTGGACTCTAGATGACTGGAAAACCGTGGCCTGGTCAGATGAGTCCTCATTTCAGTTGGTAAGAGCTGATGGCAGGGTTTGAGTGTGGCACAGACCCAATGAAGCCATGAACTCATGTTGTCAACAAGGTACTGGGCAAGCTGTTGGTAGCTCTATAATGAAGTGGGCTATGTTTAAATGGAATGGACTGGCTCCTCTGGTCCAACTGAATTGATCATTGACTGGAAATAGTTATGTTTGCCTACTTAGAGAATAATTGGCAGCCATTCATGAACTTCATGTTCTTAAACAATGATGAAATTTTTATGAAAGTCAGTGTGCCATATCACCAGGCCACAACTGTTCACGAAAGGTTTAAAGAACTTTCTGGACAATTCAAGCAAATCATTTGACAACCCTGATTGCCTGACATGGGGCAGTTGGTGTGCAAAATCCTGCACCAGCAAAACTTCTTTAATTATGCATGGCTATAGAAGCAGCATGGCTCAAAATTACTGCAGGGGACTTCCAATGACTTGTGGAGTCCATGCCACATTGAGCTGCTGCACTGCGTTGGGCAAAAGGACCTCAGAAAAGATCAGGGAGGCTACTCAAACTTGAAAAAGAAATTCCCTGAGAATTCCAGGTGGGGAACACAGTGTTATCACAAGGATTTCCTGAGAAATTAACAATGAACGAAGAAGGGGGGGGGGGGGGGGAGAGGAGCATCTTGCAATAACTTTTTAACTGTTCTTTTCTCTCAGCTGAGATATGCTAGCTGTAAGCAGTAGTTTGGCCACAGTTATTAAGCACTGATAATTTATATGGAATAATTTTCATATAAATAACACTCCAAAACATCAAGTATTTTAAACTTTTTGATTTATAGAACTCAATAATATTAAATTACAACACTTTGTTAAAAACAATTTCCAGAGATTTTATGACATTCCTAAAATTCCCTGAGATTTCCCTAATTTTTCCAGGTAAAATTTAATTCCCTGAGAATTCTAGGTTTCCATGTTTTCCAGAAGAATATCTGAAGATATTAGAAGGTATCCTATTACTTTTGTCACCTCAGTGTAAATTTAGTTTGACAGTGGACACTACTGTGACTAACACAAAAACTGATATAAGAAAGGCCACCAATCAGGTATACAGGGAAAATGATGAGTTTTAGGCACATCTGGAGCTGAACATATTTGCTAACCCTTTCAATCATGTGTTCTTGAGAACAAAGGATTTCAGGAATTGTAACAGTCAAAAAATGAGAGAGGACAGTCAACTACTCAACTAAAAGAGGAGTGAGGAATTGGCACACTCAAAAAGATTACTAAATCACACAAACTCTAGGACTGGGTGCCTAGAAATTCCACAGACAGAGTTTATTGCAGTGTGTGCAAACTGAACTGGACCTATGGTAACTGTGCCTGATTTTCATTGGTGGATAATTTCATAAGGAGTTTCTGAAATGATTAAGACTTGACTTAAGCTGTTTGCTGCAAATAATTTTGTAAGCCTGTTTCACAATTTTCCTAACTTCGTCTTATATTTGACCACTTTATTAGTAGACTTTATCATCAACAAACATCATAGTTTCAAAGAGTCCTACATTGATCTTTGTATAAATCATTTATGCACGTTAAGTCCATGAGTGGGTCAACTAGTGAACCTTATGGTACCCAACATTTAGTGTTTCCTCGTCCCAAATTTTGCTTTGGCCAAGGGGCATTATTTGTTAACTTGATCCTCACTTTTGTATTATTGAAAGAAGACTCCACATAGGGAAAGGAGATGCCTTTAAAACCATATTTATTTATTTATTTGTAGTAGAATTTTATGATCTACATAGAAAATGCTAAAAGAGTTATTGTACAAAATTTGAAATTTTGGCATCATATTGTAACTGTTTTCCCTTTAGAGAATAATTTTTGGAATTCAAATTGAACAGCTGTTGAAAGGTTATTGTCAGATAAGTGGTTCAGTACTCTGGTTTAAGCTTAATTTGAGAGGAGGGACATGGGTCTATAATTACAGGTCATTTGCTTAGCTCAACTTCAATAAATTAGAGTTGCTTCTGCATACTTCAATCTCTTAGGAAATTCGTCTAAACACACTGAACAATTACAAAACTAATTCAAAGGAGGAAGGGAATGGATACACTATCAAGGGTTAGAAATACAAAATCAAATAGGAGCAGGTTTAATAATGAATAAGAAAGTAGGAAAATAACCTACTATTAACAGAATAGTGAAAGCATTATTGTACCCAAGATAGACACAAAGCCCACACCCTCCACAGTAACCTGTGCCTCTCCTTCCTTATAGTCTATAGTCACTGTGCGCAATGGTTCCTGATGGAATCAAAGCTGATTCATGTACTGCCTCCCATTGACTGCATTCTTCATTGGGCCAAACAGATGGAAGTCAGAAGGTGCGAGACCGAGGCTGTGGGCTGGAGTACTCCAACTGGTGGATGAGTGTGTCAGCACTACCAACAGAGATGGCCAGTCATGCAGCAAGGTGTTTGACTGTAATCCACTGACCGTCTCAAATGAGAGTGTCTGCACAGTCCAACATTGCAGGAGTCACAGCTGTGAGCAGCCGGCTGGCATGCAGGAGATCAAACGTATTTGCAGATCAAACATGTATGTGCGGTCTTGTTGCGATGATGATACGTGCTTCTCCCAATGATTCACCATGCTTTTGTGTTATATCCTGGCCAGTGGTGCCAGCCGAGCCCGCTGCCAAAAGGTTGGCAGCATCAAAGTCCGGACGCCGTCCGCATAAGCAGCGCCAGCGATACAGGAAATCGCCGCAAGTCTGCGCGCGCCACCGCTGGCTTCTGGCTTCTTAAGCGCTGGAGTCGCGAGCGCTAGGACAGTTCTGTGTTCGCTGCTCAGTGGTATGCTCACCACCGTTTTGTGTACTTACTAGTCCGTTGTGTGTTCATCGCAGCAGAGTTGATGTTATCGTCAGCCGACGCTGACCTAGCCGCTCCGACTCGATCTAGACAGATTTCTGTAGACACGGAGTTCACTACTGTGTTTCTGTATCTTCGTTAATAAAGATAAGTACCGACTGTTATTTAATCATAGTGTTTGGGTTTTTATCTTTCTGTTCACTGTTCCAGCGGACCGGTCGGCCCGCTATTAAAAGTGTGGCGGTGACTTCGTAAGCCGTTTCTACAGCGAAGTGTTTGTCGCGGCATCACCGCCATAAAACTTTTGTTCACTGCCATATCTCCAAAGAAATTCTGCAAGCACCTATGAATATCTGCAGTACTCTGGTTTTCCACCAAAAGAAACTCAATGGCAGCTCTCTGCTTGGAATGCACTAACATTGCAGATACTAGTTTGAAGGCTACATACAGCACTGTCATAAACAGAAACTTCATGAAACTATAGGGGCTGAAACAGAAATATTCCACAATGTCTCACAACAAATTCCACATTTTTTAACTGAAATTGGCATTGGCTGAGGAAAAAAAATATGTTGCATCACCTATTGAAAGCCCCTTCTATTATGCCTACACTACTATAGTGCTTCCTTGTATCCTTTGTGTGTATCTACTCACTTTCTGTGACTTCCAGATGAAGATGTTTTATGCACAACATATTCATAAAAGTGTAACTCACTCATGATGTAGATTCCTTACAATACTCTGTTTGTATTAATTATTGAGTGATATTCAGCAGTCTAGGACCTTAAACAAGTTGAGCTGAAGAAGAGATAGAGAAATTTTAATGAAAAACAGCACACTTAGTTGTGGGTTTGTTTTGTCAGTACAAAAAAATTGCAGAAATCTTCAACAACTGCAATGGGAGAAGCCATCAGAAAGGTACTGTTTATTATGAAGAGACTTCCTCTAAAAAATTCAAGGTATCAGAATCAATGAGGAGGAGAGGGGGGGGGGGGGTTCAGTAGATCTATAAAGAAGATAAATCTTTTGTTGTGAAAACATTACAACATACTGGTCATTTCATAACCACATTTATAATCTTAATCATTTGGTTATAAAACTTTTATTATCTGCCATCACCTGTTAATTCACAGACAGATGATCAAATATTTTTATAGCTGCATAGCTTGCTCCTTTCTGTGCTAGAGTAAGGTTAAGTTGTGGATCATAGGGGCTATTTTTGTTCCTAGTGTTATAATTATTAATGCCACTATTAGTTTCAAATTGTGCCTGATTCTCCACAACAAAAGTTATAAAAGAAGAAATGTATTGTGATGTTGTTCTTAGTATGCCGAACGGCTTAAACAGTTGCCAAACTTCTTAAACAGTTGGCTACACGAAGTTTGAGGATAGAAAACAAATATTATTCTCAGTGCACATTTCTCTGGAAACAATACTTTGTGTCTAAGTGTGAAATTGCCATAGAAAATTATTCTGCATGACATAACATTTTATTAAATCTCTCATTAAACAAAAATGTAATATTTTTGCATTGTAGGTTGGGAAAATAATTATGGAAACTGCCGCAAAATCTAATTTGAAAAAAGTCTCGCTTGAGCTTGGAGGGAAGAGCCCACTTATTGTTCTTGATGATGCTGATGGTAAGTAAAAAATCTTGGTGCTTATTTGACATTATAATGTAATTGGATAGTTAAAGAATATACTCACCAAGCATGAGGACACACATATAAAAAGAAGATTGCAAGCTTTTGGAGACAGTGGCTTCTTCTTCTGGCAGAAGGGTTGAAGGGGAAGAAAGAGGACTGAAGAAAAAGGACTGGAGAGGTTTAGGAAAAGGGGCAGATTTCAGAAAAGTCACCCAGAAACCCGGGTCAGGGGAGACTTATCAGGCTGAATGAGAAGGAAACACTGATTGGTGGGCTCTGCACTGGGCAAGATTTGAAAACCTGAGAGCTTAAAGGTGGAAGATGGGATGATATGCAAGACAAGGATTACTGCTAAAGCATCACGCACAAGTAACAGAGTTGTGAGGAGGACGGTGAAAAATAGACAGTTCAGCCACACAGCCTTGGGATTCAAGGCAAACGTATTTGTTTGGATGTAGAATCTTTACAGCAATACACCACACACTGCTGTGCAGGACATTTGACTCAGCTACAGTGATTTTCTCTGAATCAAGTAACCCATCATGCACTCATGTCACACTGAAAGTCCAGTGCCTACATGACCTTGGTAAAGGATTGTCTCATGTTTTGGACATTCAACTCCTAATGATTGTCAGATGCTCTGGTATCATGGGTCTCTTTCATATTGCACTGTCATGCTGACAGCCAGCAGTTCTAGTGTTATCCCATGTATGTGACTTGCTGAACTGGTAGATTTGCTGTGATGACAGCACTCTCTCTTCAGCCAATACACAGGGTACCCACGGAGGAATGTTCAGTATTCGGGGAAATGATAGGAAAGATCATTTGAAGCAAAAAATTCCAGTAAACATGGGCTCTAAAATATATACCTTAAGGACTATGAGCACTTGTTCAGTAGAAGAGATGTTTTTTTAGTGGCAAAGATGACCAAGTGCTCATAGCTCTTCAGGTATACACTTCATAGCCCATGTTTGATAGACTCTTTTTCTTGTTTTGGTCCATATTACCACCTCTCAAAATACGGAAAGCAAAGATCTTACAGTAGAAGACATTTGTTTCATAGTATCAGAGATGAAGTGCTCATATAATTCTTCAGGCATGCATTTTAGAGGTCTTATTTACTAGACTTCTTTGCTTTGAATGATCTTTTCTTTCATATCCTAGAATATTGACTATTCCTCACCCATTTATCTCAAATTAAATTGCTCATGGCTTAATGTTCCATACACATTAATGAGCCAAAACATGACTGCTGCACACCACAAAACTGAATGTGTCTTACCACAGAAAGTGGAGATTGGAGGTTGCCTGCTCTGTAAAGCAGGATAAGAGGTGATCTGTGGTAAATCTGATAACAGAATACAGTGCCGGAACAGGCACATGTGTTTCAGAGCACACTGAACATTGCACACTATTGAACATCACACTGAGTCAACGACATCATCAGTTATGATTGCACTGGCCACAGGATCACTGAGATTGAACAGTGGATCAATGGAAAAGTTTCAGTTGGTGAGGTGAATCACATTTCTTGTCACATCAGGTCGATGGTCTTTTCTGGGAACATCGTCATCCAGTTGAATAGATGTTCAAAACATGTGTCACGCTATGGAGTGCAGTATTATGCCTTGGGAACATTCACCTGGTCTTCCATAGGACCTGTGTACGTAATTAAAGGCACCATGGAAGCTGTGGATTGCATGAATATTATTGCAGACCACCTGCATCCCATCATGCTTGATGTCTTCTACAATGGCAATGGGATCTTCCCACAGGATAATCGTCTGTGTCACAAGACCAGAATCATGCTACATTGTTTTGAGGAGCTCGATAATGAACTCAAGTTGATATCTTGGTCACCAGTGTTGCCTAATCTGAACCCAATAGAACACATCTGGGACACATCAGGTGCCAGCACTGTGCCCCCAAACCTTCAGCCTTTAGAATGATATTTTCATTTGGTAGCGGAGTGTGCACTGATATGAAACTTCCTGGCAGATTAAATCTGTGTTCCGGACTGAGACTCGAACTTGGGACCTTTGCTTTACATGAGTAAGTGCCCTACTGGCTGAGCTAGCCAAGCATGATTCAAGACCTGACCTCACAGCAGGTACTGGTGGAAGTGAAGTTGTGAGTATGGGTCACAAGACATGCTTGGGTAGCTCAGTCAGCAGAGCACTTACCTATGTAAGGCAAAAGTCCTGAGCTGAAGCCTCTGTCTGGCACACAGTTTTATTCTGCCAGTTTCAGTTCAGCCCTCAATATACAGGAACTTGTGCCACATACCTCTGGAAAACTACCAACTATTTGTCAAATCCATGCCATACAGAATTGCTGCTGTATTGCATTCTGAAGCTGGACCGACACACTATCAAGGAGCGGGTCAGAAAATTTTGACTGACTGTTGTGTTAAAATAGTTTGGTTTGTGGGGCGCTCAACTGCTTGGTTATCAGCGATGTGTTAAAATAATAAGTAACATGAGACATGAAAAATCTCAGACAACTACATTATTCATTATTAATTAGTAGTCACAGTTCCACCTTCTTTTAAATTTAAAACAAAGTCCTGTAGCTTACAATGACCTCAATGACACCCTAGGAACTTCTGTTTCTGAAATTACTTCTTTCACAAGAAAAATATTTTGGAAAATGTAGTTAATGTACATCAAATTTTGTTACAGTTGATGAAGCTGTGCAGATAGCTCATGATGGAATATTCATGCATCAAGGGCAGATTTGCTGTGCTGGTTCAAGAACTTATGTTCATGAAAAGTTGTATGATGAATTTGTACAAAAATCAAAAATTAAAGCAGAGGCTAGAAAAATTGGTGATCCATTTGATAATAGTGTGCAGCATGGACCACAGGTAAACTATAATATTATAATAAAATATCAATTAAGCATTTGTAATTTGTCATAGATACAGTAAAACTTCCAGCTGTTTCAGTGTGGTGATTTAAATCATACAGCTAATCCTTTCCTATATTCAGGGTGTCTCAAAACTTCAGGGGCAAAACTATAGCAGTGATTGAGGATTGTAAACTGAGTACTACATGAGAAGTAAAGACGGGAAACAAATGTTTAGCTTTTATTGACATAAACAGCGTACACCTTATGACAAAAACTTAAACTCATAGCAGCTAGCCAGGTTGATGACTGCCAGTCTGAATGCATGACACGCAAAATTTGTCCCTTTCTCTCAAATGACTCTGCTGTCCATTGTCCAATAAAGCAGGTAGCTAGGACAACAACAACCGTTGTCAATACATTTTCTACAGGGGTTTCATTCACAAACGATTTTGTATATCAGAATAGGGGGAAAAATTGTAGGAGTGATCCAGTGATCTTGCTGGCTATGGAACACAACTTCCCCTTTCAAGTCAATAATGACAGTATCATAATAATATGTTCCAACATGTTGATACTACGTCCTTCCATAAAAAACAAGACATACTGTCTTCAAAAACTTTGCAAGAATATATCAGATAATCACTGATCTGTGGGTTGTTTTGGGATCTTTCCATAGCGATTGACCTTATAAATCATAATCAACTGCTGTTAAAATTGTATAATTATGGTGTCCGTGGTATTTCCTACAAGTGGTTCAAGTCATATTTAACTGATAGGAAACAAAGAGTACAAATCTCTCACGATGGAAATGTGTACCATTCTGAATATAAAAAAGTTAATTATGGCATGCCCCAGGGCTCGGTATTGGGACCATTGTTATTCTTGATTTTTATTAATAACCTACCTCAACAGTTATCAACAGCTGATACCATACTATTTGCTGATGATACCAGCTTCTTTATAAAAGGGAAGAATGATTATGAGATGCTCCAAAAATCAACAAAACAGCAGAAGTGGCAGAAAAATGGTTTAAAGGTAACTGTCTAACTGTCAATGACAAGAAAAGTGTATGGATGAACTTCAACCATTAAAGATTGCTGCACAACTGAAACAGTGTTAAGTGCTTATTACGCACACGTGCACAGTCTACTGAAGTATGAAATAGTGTTCTGGGGAAATACCTCTTTTGCAAAGCATTCTCTTAAGCTCCAAAAGAAAGCTTTAAGATTAACAAGTCATGTTGCTTACACAGCACCAGGTATCTTTAAGGAATTAAAAATTATGACTTTACTATCTATATTTATATTTGAAGGCATATGCTTCATTAAAAACCATCAAGTTTCAGATTTGAATAGTGAGATCCACAATTATCAAATAAGGAACAGGGATGACTATCATGGGGATGTGCACAGAAAATCAATATATCAGGACAGTGCTGTTTACAAACAAAAAATTCTGTACAGTGCATTGCCAGATATCATAAAAAAAATATCAAACAGTAACACATTCAAAAAAGAACTAAAATATCCACCAATAAACAACAGCTTCTACAGCATTAACGAATACCTGGAATTTTGCTCAAATCTGTAGTCTACTTCACAACTCTCTGAACAAAAATTCATAATTATTAACCATACCTACATAAAACCAAACTTATTTCATCCATGTATGTATGTAATTATGCACCTAACTTTTGTTCTGTATGTTACTATACCTAGTTAACTAAAGTACTGGTATTTAATTGTTTTAGTAAATTCAACCAAGGGGTTTCACAAGTTTTTGTTCTTTCTGTATGTACCTAAGTAGAATAATTTTTTGTTATAAAGATGTGTTGATACCAATGATAAGATTTTGTACATGATGTAAATATGTAATATTTTATCCAGTTCTGTACTTTGACAACTGCAGTATTATGAATGTGATAATACAGGTGATAAATAAATAAATAACTATACTCTATCCAAAGAGGGTGGCAGCAAATAAGATGATATCACCTGATCTTGTACAGTTCCAGACCACAGTATGATAGCAAAGTATCTCTGCCAATATTTGCAATGTGTCCTTTGGTGTTATAATACTTGGAGTTTGATGTTCTAGACAAAAGGATTCCAGTTAAGCCCCACTTAGATATCATGAGGCTTCCCTAAGGCCACAGTTGTTGTACAGGTGCATATTTCAAGTGTCATGCCTCACTCTGGAAGGTGGGTCCTGTTTAAAGACTGACTGACTGACGGCTGAGGGGCACCACTGAGTTCTGAGAACCTAATACACTTGAGCAGGAGGCCTATAAACCATACCATTACAAACAAACAAACCTTTTGTTAATTTGCAACCTTCTTAGTGGCTCAGGAATACAGGAGGCAATCTCAGTGGTTTCCTCCAAGAAAATCCAGCTTCTAAACCATTAGGGAACTGGCCGCAAACAGTGGTGCAGCTGCAACAGGAGATGGCAAGAGAACATCACTTGAATTCCCTTGTTGTATGTCAGCTACTGTCCAGGGACTTTTCAGGAAGTTTGGTATCCTGTAAGAAAGACTAGTTGGTGTGACGGCCCAGTATCAATTGTTCATTGCATGACACTGCAAACTAAGCCATCCGTGACACAATGATATAACAGGGAAGTAAAAATCCTGAAGGGCCGAGCAGGTATAAGAAGAAGAAAGCTGGCAAGCAGAAGCATTATAAGTGATTGTGAGTTCACATTCAAAGCCATTTTAACAATTCAGAAGACATATGCATATCATTCAGAGAGCAGATTAGTATTGATAAATCTTCTCCCATACAATTTTCTCTCGTTCTACTGTGTAAACAATTTTTTTAGTAACTTAAGGCAGCCCTCTATTTTTAACAAGCCAGTTTCTCATAAGTTTCTACCTACTGTGATGAAATTCTTCCAATTAATATTATATCTGTCATTTCTGAGCACTGTATCCTACAGCACCATGCAGTACCTCAATGTCTACAAGTTCTTTCAGTAAATAATGCTCCATATTTGGCAGCTGATCATGGTCTGTAAACAATGTTAAGCAATATCACCAATACATCACAGATGAGTGTATTAGTTTTCAAGGTAGCACCACCAGTATGATGTGGTAGAAAGTTTTTTGTTATGAAATATACACAGTTTAAAAATACATGCCGCACACATATTGCTCAAACAAGATCTTATTCCATTTGAAATTTCATTTCTGACTTTAGTACCTCAACTAAAATATACTCATTTTAGGACCTCCACCACTTACATAATTTTGGACCTACAGGTTTGAGACACCCTGTAGAATATATATTAAAACTGAAATATATTAAAATACAACATATTTTATTTCTTTTCAGATTGACGAGGACAGTTTCAAAAAAGTTATGGATTATATAAAATCTGGGAAGGAGCAAGGAGCTCACCTTGAGTGTGGTGGTGATCGTTTTGGTGACAAGGGCTACTTTGTAAAACCTACTGTTTTTTCAAATGTTACTGATGATATGAAAATTGCACGTGAAGAGGTGATTAATATGCATTCATTACTTTACTTTAATGGGATTTTCCCAATTTTTTAATTTATTTGTTTGTTGGAAATTTATTCGACAGTCATACAGCAATTCACAGCTTATCGCACTTACATTAAGTATGTAAATTATTCCCATATTCATAATCTGGAATTCATTTTTGCTATTTATGTCTGAAAATGTGGATGCTGGTTGACTAAGAGAGAACATGTCATGCCTTTTGAAATGACAGTACTGACAATGCTAAGCTATAATTGTTATATGAATAACCATTCTACTCCTCATAGCTAAAACATACACAGTTGACAATACAGAAAGGACTCTATGTATTGTGGGGAAGGCATTCCACACTAACCTTGCAGACATAACCTACCTATGGGGCATATTGGTATGAGTGGGATAAAAAACATACAGGACACAGAAAGTGCTTTTTTCGGATTTTGGGTTCCTTTATTGGAACAGAACACAATTAAATAAAAAATTAACAGGAGAACAACAACACACTAAAATTACATAGCAATAAAAATGGACACAGGGGAAATAATTCCTATAGAACATGGTAGCCCCAATGAACTGAAGGTTGCAATGATTGGAAAGTAATGAATTATAAATGTCAAAATTACATACAACAATTCTGTGCCTAAGCAAATACAAGGAATAAAATGTGAAGGGTTCACAAGTATACCTTGAATGGAGTTGTTTAATCTAAGTGTGCATCATGTCACTATAGGTGAGGTGCTGGTTATAAGCCACAATGGCAACACCATATGGATGAGGTGCACATACCGTTAATACCCATATGATCATGACAACAATGCAGAAGGCAACAAAAAATAGAAACTAAATTTGCAGACACAAATGTGGTAGTCTACGGCAGTGAGGCAATACATGGGACACGCTCAGCGATATTGTTACTAAGAATTCCGTGATGCAGTAGCAGCCTATTGATCCCATGAAACTGTTGGCGGCAGTGTCAAAACATCAGTATCAAATTAGTTTGTATGAAAAAAAAATGTAATGCTCTGCCACTAGCAGTCACTAGGGTTTTGCAGATGCCAGCAATCATTGTTCATCAAATCATGTGGAACAGACTCACTGGTATCATTTTCTCTGCACAAATACGTGTCCAGAATACTGTTACTGCACCTCGTGATAAGTGTTCTCTTCAAGTGGCACAGCACAATCGACACTCACTTTAAAACACTATCTCACTGGGCAAGTGTAATGAAAGGTGACATTCATAACTGCAAAGCACAAATCAGATGTGGTTCTAACTGAGCTGAAAGACAATTCTATAACGCATTTCCAAATAATATAAAGCATCTCTGTGGGAATCTGTTTAAGAGCAAGTTGAATTAATTGTTAACTAAAAATGTTTATACTTACTTAATGATTTCTGAACTCCACCATCAGTAGTAATACTTTTGTATATTGTAGTATATTAATGGTGGAAAATATTCATGTACTAGTATCTAATGTGCTATTTGTTATGGATATTTATTATATGTGTGGTATGATATCACTTCTACAAATTTACAAAAATGACAATGTCCATGACTGTAAAGTTTTAATGGACAAATAAAGATTATTATTATATGAGAATGCAGGCTTTCTCGGCGAATCTTGATGATAAAATCTTCTCGGGCTGACAGCCGAATCAATGCATTGTTCTCCGGCAATGTTTCAGCAAGTTTCTTACTTGCCACCTTCAGGCAAAGTGTCGGGTTCATGCCTAATCTGGATCTTTATAGCTGCTAGACCACAGGCTTCTCTGCATCATCGGCACGGGTCGGGCCAATCAGGCACAATCGGAATTGACATGGCTCTACGCAATCTCTTGGTTTCTTCAAATTTAAACATGTGTTCTTCATTGAGCCTGTGCTCTGCTACTGCAGATTATTCCTTTTGTCCAAGGTGAATGCTTCTCACATGTTCAGAGATGCACTGTGTGATACAATGCTGTGTCTGTCCAATATATTGTTTTCCACACTCACAGGAAATGCTGTAGACACCCGGTGTTCTTAAACCCACGTTGTCCATTACTGAACCCAGCATATTCCTGATCTTTTTCTGGAGGACAGAAGATGGTTTTTATCTTGTTCTTCTCCAGTATCCTGGCAATCTTGGCCATAGGCGGCCCTGTGTGCGGGAGGAATGCCAGAGCTTTGTTGTTCTCTTCTTCCTGAAGGTCCTCCTTCTTCTTCTTGCTCATCTTGAGAGTGCATCTAATCTGTGTTTCGGTGTAGCCATTCTTCTGGAAGGTTTTCTTCAGGTGCTGAATTTCAGTAGATAAACTGTCCTTTTCACAAATGTCATGAGCTCTGTGGACATGGGTAGTGAGCCCGGATTTCCATTGTGCTGGAAGATATCAGCTGGTGGCATTGAGGCACAGGTCTGTGTGTGTTTTCTTTCAGTAGACCGAGTGTCCCAGTGCGCCATCTGTTTTCTTCTTTATTAGGATATCGAGGAAAGGTAGGCACCCATTTTCTTCCAATTCCATTATGAACTTTATGTTCTCCTGTATGCTGTTCAGAAGGTTGTTGTTGTTGTGGTCTTCAATCCTGAGACTGGTTTGATGCAGCTCTCCATGCTACTCTATCCTGTGCAAGCTTCTTCATCTCCCAGTACCTACTGCAACCTACATCCTTCTGAATCTGCTTAGTGTATTCATCTCTTGGTATCCCCCTACGATTTTTACCCCGATTTATGATTTTTACAGAAGGTTGAGAAATTCCATTAGTGTCCTCGCCATGCGGCCAGACCGCAAAAGTATCATCCACGTACTGATAAAAGACCTTGGGTTTCAGGCGTGCTGTTTCCAAGGCGATATCCTCAAAGTATTGCATGTACAGATTGGTGATACATGGTGCCAGTGCAGATCCCATAGTGACTCCATCCACCTGCTGGTAAAACTTGCTCCCACACTGTAAATACATGGTCATGAGTGCATGGTGGAATAATTCCACTGTGTCTTCGTAGAAATAATTCTCCAGGAGTTTCGAGGAGTCCTCTAGCGGTACCCTCGTGAAGAGGGATGTAACGTCAAAGCTGACCTCATTTTTGTCAAGACTTCACTCCTTGAGTGTCTTAACAAACTCCATGGAATTCTTGATGTGGTGGGGACATTTACCCATGAGAGGCTGAAGTAGTCTTGCCAAGTGTTTGGCTATACCACAGTTAGGAGAATTGGTCATGTCTACTATTGGGCGTAGTCAGGCTCTTGTGTATCTTAGGGAGGCCATAAAACTGTGGTGGAACCGGAGCTCTGGAGTACAGCCTTTTTACCAGGTCCTGGTCCAGACCTGAGTTGCTGAGAAGACTGATGGTCTTTCTAGTCACAGCTGTTGAGGGTCCTTCTCCACTTGTTTGTAGGCCTGGTCCTGCAGCGGCGAATCAATTGCCAGTGCTGAGGATGCAGAGAAGCCTGTGGTCCAGCAGCTATAAAGATTTGGATGAGACGTGAACCCAACACTTCGCCTGAAGATGGCACATAAGAAATTTGCTGAAGTGCTGCCGGAGACTCGGCTGTCAACCCAAGAAGATTTTATCATCACGATCATTATTATTGTTATCATTTCCTTCCTTTCTCAGATGTTATGTCTGGTTAAAAATGGAAAGTGACGTGGACCTTGATCAAGCGTGACTTCCTTTTAACTGTGCGGTATGTTTTACATTGCATTTAGGAACTTTCGGGTAATTGAACATATATCAATAATTACAGATTTCTGGAGTTGTATGTATATGTTTGGATGTAGCTGTATTGCGTTGATGTACTGGTGGATATTGTGTGGTATGACTCCTGTAGTTGATAGTATAATTGGTACAATGTTAACTTTATCCTGATGCCACATGTCCTTGACTTCCTCAGCCAATTGGATGTATTTTTCAATTTTTTCTCCTGTTTTCTTCTGTATATTTGTCGTGTTGGGTATGGATATTTCGATTAGTTGTGTTATTTTCTTCTTTTTATTGGTGAGTATGATGTCAGGTTTGTTATGTGGTGTTGTTTTATCTGTTATAATGGTTCTGTTCCAGTATAATTTGTATTCATCATTCTCTAATACATTTCGTGGTGCATACTTGTATGTGGGAACATGTTGTTTTATTAGTTTATGTTGTATGGCAAGTTGTTGATGTATTATTTTTGCTACATTGTCGTGTCTTCTGGGGTATTCTGTATTTGCTAGTATTGTTCATCTGCTTGTGATGTGATCTACTGTTTCTATTTGTTGTTTGCAAAGTCTGCATTTATCTGTTGTGGTATTGGGATCTTTAATAATATGCTTGCTGTAATATCTGATGTTTATTGTTTGATCCTGTATTGCAATCATGGATCCTTCCGTCTCACTGTATACATTGCCTTTTCTTAGTCATGTGTTGAATGCATCTTGATCAATGTGTGGCTGTGTTAGATGATATGGCTGCTTGCCATGTAATGTTTTCTTTTTCCAATTTACTTTCTTTGTATCTGTTGACGTTATGTGATCTAAAGGGTTGTAGAAGCGGTTATGAAATTGCAGTGGTGTAGCCGATGTATTTATATGAGTGATTCCTTTGTGTATTTTGCTAGTTTCTGCTCGTTCTATAAAAAATTTTCTTAAATTATCTAACTATCCATAATGTAGGGTTCAAATTAATGATATGAATATAATAGAGGGAAACATTCCACGTGGGAAAAATATATTTAAAAAGAAAGATGATGAGACTTACCAAACAAAAGCGCTGGCAGGTCGATAGACACACAAACAAACACAAACATACACACAAAAATCTAGCTTTCACAACCAACGGTTGTCTCGTCAGGAAAGAGGGAAGGAGAAGGAAAGACAAAAGGATGGATATGTGTGTGTGTGCGAGTGTATACCTGTCCTTTTTTCCCCCTAAGGTAAGTCTTTCCGCTCCCGGGATTGGAATGACTCCTTACCCTCTCCCTTAAAACCCATATCCTTTTGTCTTTCCTTCTCCTTCCCTCTTTCCTGACGAGGCAACCGTTGGTTGTGAAAGCTAGATTTTTGTGTGTATGTTTGTGTTTGTTTGTGTGTCTATCGACCTGCCAGCGCTTTTGTTTGGTAAGTCTCATCATCTTTCTTTTTAAATATATCCATAATGTAGGTTTTTTATGTCAATAAATCCCCTTCCTCCTTCCTTTCTGCTTAATGTGATTCTTTCTGTTGCTGAATGTATGTGATGTATTCTATATTTGTGCCATTGTGATCGTGTAAGGGTATTGAGTGCTTCTAGGTTTGTGTTACTCCATTTCACTACTCCAAATGAGTAGGTCAATATTGGTATAGCATAAGTATTTATAGCTTTTGTCTTGTTTCTTGCTGTCAATTCTGTTCTCAGTATTTTTGTTAGTCTTTGTATATATTTTTCTATTAGTTCTTCTTTAATATTTATGTTATCTATTCCTATTTTTTGTCTGTATCCTAGATATTTATAGGCATCTGTTTTTTCCATCGCTTCTATGCAGTCGCTGTGGTTATCCAATATGTAATCTTCCTGTTTAGTGTGATTTCCCTTGACTATGCTATTTTTCTTACATTTGTCTGTTCCAAAAGCCATATTTATATCACTGCTGAATACTTCTGTTATCTTTAGTAATTGGTTGAGTTGTTGATTTGTTGCTGCCAGTAGTTTTAGATCATTCATGTATAGCAAATGTGTGATTTTGTGTGGGTATGTTCCAGTAATATTGAATCCATAATTTGTATTATTTAGCATGTAGGATAGTGGGTTCAGAGCAAGGCAGAACCTGAAAGGACTTAATGAGTCTCCTTGGTATATTCCACGCTTAATCTGTATTGGCTGTGATGTGATATTATTTGAATTTGTTTGGATATGAAGTGTGGTTTTCCAATTTTTCATTACTGTATTTGGGAACTGTATCAATTTAGGATGTACTTTGTATATTCCCAATATTTGTATGTAACCATGAGTGGGGTACACTATCAAAAGCTTTTCGTTAATCAATGTATGCGTAGTGAAGCGACCTTTGTTTAGTTTTAGCTTGATATGTCACCTCTGCATCTATTATCAGTTGCTCTTTACATCCTCGTGCTCCTCTGCAACAGCCTTTTTGTTCTTCATTTATAATTTTGTTCTGTGTTGTACGTGTCATTAATTTTTGTGTAATGACTGAAGTTAATATTTTGTATATTGTTGGTAGGCATGTTATGGGGCGATATTTAGCTGGGTTTGCTGTGTCTGCTTGATCTTTAGGTTTCAGATAAGTTATTCCATGTGTAAGTGTATCAGGGAATGTGTATGGGTCTGCAATGTAACTGTTAAATAATTTAGTTAGATGTGAATGTGTTGAGGTGAACATCTTTAGCCAGAAATTTGCTATTTTACCATTTCCAGGGGCTTTCCAATTGTGCGTAGAATTAATTGCTCGGGTGACTTCATGTTGCAAAATTATCACTTCAGGCATTTGTGGTATCATCTTGTATGTGTCTGTTTCTGCTTGTATCCACCGTGCATGCCTGTTATGTTGTACCGGGTTTGACCATATGTTGCTCCAGAAGTTTTCCACGTCTGTTATGTTTGCTGGATTGTCTATTTTAATGTGTGTGTTATCTAATGTCTGGAAAAATTTCTTTTTGTTTGTGTTGAATGTTTGGTTTTGTTTCCTTCTATTTTCACTTTTTTTGTATCTTCTAAGTCATTTGGTCAATGCTTGTAATTTCTGCTTCTTTTCATCTAATTGCTCTATCACTTCTTGTTGTGAGATGTTACCTAACTTTTTTCGTTTTTTGCCCAATATTTCATTTCTTATAAATTGTGTTAGCTGTCCGATGTCTTTTCTCAGTTTTTCTATTCTGATCTGTAGCCTGTGTTGCCATGCTGGTTTTGTGGGTTTCTTCTGTGTGTTGGTTGGTTCTGATCTCTGTCTAGTGTGTATATTTAGTGTAGTGAGTGCTCCTATATATACCAGTAGTTGTAACTCTTCCATAGTTGTATTTTCATTTATTTTGTTGTGTATGATTGTGTTGATAGTTGTTATTGTTGTTTCGACTTGTGGGTTATTTGGTGGTCTATGCAAGAATGGTCTAATGTCTGTATTTGTGTGTTTGTATTCTATATATGTCAGCTGAAATTTTTCTTCTATATCTAACATGTGTGTCACTTCATGTTCTATTTGTGCTTGTTCTGGTGGCTGTCTTAAGATTTCGTTTTCCTCTGATTGTTTAATTGATGCGTGTTGTTCTTTGTTTGTTTGCTCTGGGATGTTTGAGTCCATTACTGTATTTTCTTCTTCTTCTGTTTGCACATTATTTTGTCCCAGTATTTGTTGTACTTGTTGTTTGATGTTTTCTAATTCTGACTGGGGTATCCTGTTATTTTTCATTATTACACAGATCTGATCGGCTAGTCGTTGTTCTATTAAAAATTTTAATTCTCGGTATCTGGTAATAAATGTTGTGTATACTTGTGATCTGTATCCAGTTGTGTTGGTTCCTAAGTTTGTTGCTTGGTAATAACAGAACATGAGGTGTTGGTTAATTTCATCTGACCATCTCATCCTCTGTCTTTGTTTTCCTTCTAGGGTGGTTGCAGGAAGCATATCCTGCAAAACACCTCTATTTGGATTTAAATCATTTTCCAGTTGGCTAGCAGTGCCATTACCATTGTGGGCTGGCATAGGGTTCAAGCGTCGTCCCCGGCCATGACAGCGCTTGTCCGAGGCTTCAATAGTTCTGTCCTGAACCAACTAATCACACTAAAAGGGGGGTTAGCCCTATTAGTGGTTTGTTCTTTTCATCGCCTTTTACGACTGGCAGAACATACCGGAGGCCTATTCTTTTCCCGGGCCTCCATGGGAATCATTATTATTATTATTATTATTATTATTATTATTATTATTATTATTATTATCAATGTCTTTGAAGTGCATTATGTTTGGTGTGTGGCAAGCAGAAAAAAATATTCTTTTCTTATCAATATGACTGATAATGTTACAGATATTTGGGCCTGTGCAAAGTATAATAAAGTTCAAAACTATAGAGGAGGTCATCGAGAGAGCCAATGATACACTTTATGGTCTTGCTGCTGGAGTTATCACAAAGGATATTAACAAGGCTCTTACAATTGCCAATGCACTTGAAGCAGGTTCTGTGTGGTAATTATCAATATTGTTTGATAAAAATGATAAGAATAAATCTTTTCACTGAATATATTCAAAACAGTTGTAACTGATAAGCAAAGCTCTTTTTAAATAAAATAGTTCCAAGCTTTGAAATTATTGGTTCTATTTTTCAGAGAAGAAGGGAAGAATAGCTATTCACTTCTTAAAGGCAGACTGTGATCTGCCACTTTTATGTCAGTTGAGTTACCATCATGGTTTATATTGTTTGGTAGATGATGTATTCTTCATTCTACATACAATGTGAACCTTCATTACTCCACTTTACATGGCCCAGTCACATTAATGTGACCACTGCTCAAAAGCCTGAATAACCACATTCTGCAGCATGGACATGCAGAAAGAGAGTCCGTGCAGTTGTAGAAGGTACCGATAGCGAGGTGGAGCCTTGCTGACTCCAGTGCCGTGGCCAGCTATGCTAGGATCCAACATGCAAACAGCTGATTGAGGTGGTCCCACAGATTCTTGACTGGGTTTAAATCTGGGGAGTTTCATGTCCGAGGGAGTACAGTAAACGCATGCTGGTGCTCTTTGAATTGTGTGCATCCACTGCAATCTATATGATGCATTGTATTATCCTGCTGGTACATTCCATTGTGCCGAGGAAAAACAAACTGCTTGTAGGGGTGGACATGGTCCCCAAGAATAGATGTATACTTTTGCTGATCCACTGTGCGAAGATCATCCAGGGAATGCCAGGAAATCATTCCTCAGACAATAACGCTCCCTCCCCTGGCCTGGACTCTTCCAAAAATTCCCACTGGGCTGTATACACCAACAGCTGTCAATCCAATGGAGGATAACACATGATTCATCTGCCATCTGTCCTCACTCAGTGGATGTGCAAGTGTGGTATTGGCATGCAAATTCCAGCCTTTGTCACTGACGAACAGCAGTCAGCATGGGTGTATGAACCATGCACCTGCTGCAGAGGCCCATATGCTGCAACATTCACTGAATGGCCATTGAGGAGACATTGTTAGTAGCCACTTGGTTCTGGTCTTGGTTCTTGTCCTTGGCAGTCAGTCGTTCAACAATTGCATATCTATTTTCCTGTACACATTTCTGCAGCTGTTATTCACCCTTGTGGTGCACCACAATCGCCTTGGTGCTGATAGTGCCATTTTTGCCATGCATGTTGTATTTTAACTATGCCAGTATGTGAAAAGCTTACAGACATAGCTATTTTGGAAATGCTTCCACATCAGGGCCAAAAGCAAATGATTCAGCCCTTTTTGGACACCAGATAAATCGCTCTATTTCCGCATTACGACAATGACTGCACTGATTTCAGCATCTGCCCTCCTCAACCCCCCCCCCCCCCCCCCACACACACACACATTCATGCTTTATATACCCTTCCCTCTTAGTGCTGCCATCTGCCATCTGCAAGTGGTTACTGCATATTGATCTCAAACATAAATGGTGGTCACAATAATGTGACTGGACTGTGCAGTTCGTGTGGCCAGCTAATACTGATGTATATATCCATTTTGGGTGTCGATAGAAGGAACTGAGTACAAACACCTGTGCTTCACCATTATACATTATAGCATTCTGTAGTGCTGTCCTCATTTACTGTACTTCTTACTGATGAACAGTTTCCTTGTTCCCTTCTTTCTTCAAAAACATTATCGTTTAGCCTGGAAGGTCACAATTAACAGTGTTTTTCATAATTTATCTGTCACTGTTTTTACAGTCCTCTCACAGACAAGATATATTCAGATTGTAAAAATGGAATCAACTTTAACATTGCATTAATTTTGCAACAGATAAATTAAAGAAAAAATAGATTAAAGACTTTGTAAAAATTGAGAAATCATGGCAGTTAATAGTTGTCTTTAACCTCCTGAAGTGAATTTTACCTATTTAAATGTTTTCACCATTTTTGTTCTGATTTTATATGTTGTCATCCACAATGAAACTCTGTTCTACTACATACATTTAATGTATTCATCATAAACATGAACTTAAAAAGAAAACTTTTTCAAGGGTGAACTGCTTCTTTGCACTTGGGCCTCAGTCCCCATTTGGTGGATACAAGCTCTCAGGACTAGGAAGGGAATGGTAAGTGGGGAAGTCATTAAGCATTTAAGCTATAATTCCAAATCTTCATGAAGTCTCATAATAAAACTATGTTACTTTATCATTTGCAGTGGAGAAGAGTCATTGGATGAATACCTGGAAGTGAAAACAGTTGCAGTAAAGTTGCCTGTGAAATTATGAGGTGTTAAAAGCTGCTGTCTTCTTTTTTATTCTATGTTCTTCTAAAATACGATGTTACTTCCATGTTCAGTGTCCAAGGTTATACACATATATAGTGTTAACTGCACCCAGAAAACATCTATTTAGTGTTACACAATATTTCAGTCCACAGTTCAGCTGATCAGATGACAGAACAAATGGCAGTTTGTTCTTATGCTATTCATCATTGACACAACTAAAATAAAATTATTGCTTGAATCTCTGCCCATGTCCGTTAAAATTATAAGTTTTAGAGGCATTTCTGAATAAGCAGCTGCTTGAAATATCTTTTAAAAGTTTCTCCAGTCAGCATTTCCAGTTTATTTGGTAGTTAATTATGACGCTTAATATTTGCCAAAGTGTCATTTGCTGTCAGGGTTAGAGCTCTGCTGATTATGTGAAAATATGTTTTTGCTTGATATTACAGTTATCAATCTAGATGCTCCTACTAGCTATTTCAGTGTTTTTTCTTTTCATTAATATAATTTTTTCCATACATTATTAGACTATTAAAGTTAATAAACAGATTTTTACATTGCATGTCTGATTTCATCTTGTTATAACCCTAATGCATCTCTTCTGTAATATAAGAACCATTCATTAGTTTGAAAAGGTGCTGCCCCACATTACTACTCTTGTGATAAAATAGGATAATCGAAATGAACAACCCTTAGGACTTGACTATCTTTTCTGAATATGTATAGAACAAATGGTTCTAAGCATCATATAGACTATTTATTATAACAACAGCTTCATATTCTACTGATGAACTAAACAAAATAACAATTCTTGTCACAGGCAAAATACCCTTCACAAAAGTTCTTGGTGAGTGTCGTGGATGAATGATCAAGAAGTGCCAGCTTCCAAAATTTGTAATAATAATAATAGTAATTTTATTGTCATTCAACCATTACAGCAATAGACAACATCAAGCATATAATACAATATAACTGTTAATTCAAAGAAAGTAAGAGGCATGTCATTAATACTACCAAATTATATTACATTACTGTTAACTTACTTTGACAGTCTGTGTTATGTAGTATAAATGCATTTGCTCCTTCTCGTGTTGTAGAAATGTATATTTTCTCTACATTTTGCTTCCAGTAACTTCTTTTTTGTATGGAGTAAAACATAGTAAATATACTGCTTTATTACAGTCATGATTTTTTGTTGACAGAACAATGGTGTGCACTGTGATTTATATGGAGAACCAGTAATGATCCTGATGGTTTTCTTTTGTAGTATTAGGATGTCACACACTGAACTCGAGTTCCATCATAAAATGTTAGGATGATTTGGAAAAATGCAAAATACACCATTCTAACATAATTTTGAGGTACACAGTCCATAAGTTGCCATAGCAAATTCATTACTCTAGACAATTTACCACTAATATATTGTACATGTCGACCCCAGGATAATTTTTCATCTATACATACCGCTAAAAACATAACGCAACTAGGATCATCTGATGGAGGCTTGTCTTTTAGACTAAAAACCATCTGCTGCATTTTGTTATCATTCAGTAGGAAGCCATTTGCTTTAAACCAATAGGATGCTTGAGTCATTGTCTCTGCAACACATGCTTTGAGGCTACTGAAATCATTACTACAATGAAGGAAAGTTGTATCATCTGTGTATAGTACTGTCATGGATTGGATGAATGATGGCAGATGATTAATTATTATTAGGAACATAAAAGGCCCCAGTACAGATCCCTGTGGTACACCTATTTCAACTAATTCAATACTGGACTTTTCTTTACCTACACAAACAACTTGCTTGCAATCCTGTAGATATGATTTTAATAGTTTAAGGCTGTTTCCTCCGGTGCAGTAGTATTCCATTTTTTCTAGGAATATTTTATGCTCTACATAGTCTTACTTAGATCACAAAAGGTGACTTGAGCAAATCCTTTATCCTCAAACACTTGATGTATGTGTCTGACTACTACGTCGATAGCATCAACAGTTGACAAGTTTTTCCTAAAACCATACTGTGATTCACTAATTATTCCTGCATTTTCAAAGTACACAGATAAATGTTGCTATATTACACATTCAAACACTTTAGAGAGAGCTGGGATTATGCAGATTGGTCTGTAACTTGAAGATGAGTCAATATCTCCTTTTTTATATATTGGGACTACCCTAAACACTTTTAGCTCATCAGGTAAATATCCCTCAGATATACAGGGTGTTACAAAAATGTACGGCCAAACTTTCAGGAAACATTCTTCACACACAAATAAAGAAAAGATGTTATGTGGACATGTGTCCGGAAATGCTTAATTTCCATGTTAGAGCTCATTTTAGTTTTGTCAGTATGTACTGTATGTCCTTGATTCACCGCCAGTTGGGCCAATTGAAGGAAGGTAATGTTGACTTCGGTGCTTGTGTTGACATGTGACTCAATGCTCTACAGTATTAGCATCAAGCACATCAGTACGTAGCATCAACAGGTTAGTGTTCATCACGAACATGGTTTTGCAGTCAGTGCAATGTTTACAAATGCGGAGTTGGCAGATGCCCATTTGATGTATGGATTAGCACGGGGCAATAGCCGTGGCACGGTACGTTTGTCTCGAGACAGAGTTCCAGAACGAAGGTGTCCCAACAGGAAGACATTTGAAGCAATTGATCAGCGTCTTAGGAAGCACGGAACATTCCAGCCTATGACTCGCAACTGGGGAAAACCTATAACGATGAGGATACCTGCAATGGACGAGGCAATTCTTCGTGCAGTTGATGATAACCCTAATGTCAGCGTCAGAGAAGTTGCCGCTGTACAAGGTAACATTGACCATGTGACTGTATGGAGAGTGCTATGGGAGAACCAATTGTTTCCGTACCATGTACAGCATGTGCAGGCACTATCAGCAGCTGATTGGCCTCCACGGGTACACTTCTGCGACTGGTTCATCCAACAATGTGTCAATCCTCATTTCAGTGCAAATGTTCTCTTTACATATGAGGCTTCATTCCAACGTGATCAAATTGTAAATTTTCACAATCAACATGTGTGGGCTGACAAGAATCCGCACAGAATTGTGCAATCACGTCATCAACACAGATTTTCTGTGAACGTTTGGGCAGGCATTGTTGGTGATGTCTTGATTGGGTCCCATGTTCTTCCACCTACACTCAATGGAGTACGTTATCATGATTTCATACAGGATACTCTACCTGTGCTGCTAGAACATGTGCCTTTACAAGTACGACACAACATGTAGCTCATGCACGATGGAACTCCTGCACATTTCAATCGAAGTGTTCGTACGCTTCTCAACAACAGATTTGGTGACCGATGGATTGGTAGAGGCGGAGCAATTCCATGGCCTCCACGCTCTCCTGACCACAACCCTCTTGACTTTCATTTACGGGGGTATTTGAAAGCTCTTGTCTACGCAACCCTGGTACCAAATGTAGAGACTCTTCGTGCTCGTATTGTGGACGGCTGTGATACAATACGCCATTCTCCAGGGCTGCATCAGCGCATCAGGGATTCCATGCGACGAAGGGTGGATGCATGTATCCTTGCTAACGGAGGACATTTTGAACATTTCCTGTAACAAAGTGTTTGAAGTCACGCTGGTACGTTCTGTTGCTGTGTGTTACCATTCCATGATTAATGTGATTTGTAGAGAAGTAATAAAATGAGCTCTAACATGGAAAGTAAGCGTTTCCCGACACATGTCCACATAACGTATTTTCTTTCTTTGTGTGTGAGGAATGTTTCCTGAAAGTTTGGCCATACCTTTTTGTAACACCTTGTATACTTATTTATGCAGTATGTTAAAGGGTACGCAAAACAATCTATTACTTTTTTTAGAATGTTACAAGAAATGTCATATATGTCTACACTCTCAGATGGTTTCAGATTTTTAACTATTTTTAGGACGAGACTAGGTGGGACCTCAGAGAAGGTAAACATACTTGTCTTTACTAGTGGTTTACAGACATTTTTTAAAAGAATCTCCGATGAGCTAATGACAGGTTTGGGTGATAGCATTTCCTACTTCTTGTACTGATTTAATAAAGAAATCATTAAATTTCTGAGGGCATATACTGATTTTTTTCTTTCTTTTATCTTTAGTAACACTATTTATTAGTTTCCATACAGCTTTGCTTTTATTCATGGAATTCTCAATACTGCTGAAGTTGTGTGCTCTTTTGGCTTCCATAATGCCTTTTTGTACTTATTCCTACATTGAAAATAGGCTGATCTGGCATTGTCGGTCTTCAGATTTTTATGTAAACTGTGCAACAACATAACTTGGTTTTTCAGATTTGTTAGCTGTGCAGTATACCATGGATTTCGTTTGTTTATACCCTTGCCTTTGGAGACTTTGTCGATTATTTTGCATTCCTTTATTGAAATGCAGCCATTAAATTGTGCCAAAATGCTTCGAAAAACCTTTCAAATATTTGTTTTACTGACAGATCTGTACGTAGACTCTAATTTGTATCACTAGACCATTGGCCACAGCAGTCTCTGTTAGTAAGGGACTTACAAAACCTGTCAATTTTATCATTTGTGATCGATCTAGTGATTACCATTTTTGGGACAGACTTATCAATGTTACTCTTATCAGCACAGAACCTACTTATGTAATTTAACGATACAGAATCATGATCCGAGAATGGGAATACTGTCACATCACATGATTCTTCTGTAGTATTGAAACTGTACAGCAAGTCAGTAGGTATGGTGAGACACTGTTGACAGATGTTTTCTTTTAGCTTTCCTAATGAGGTCAGAGTATTGCAGTAGACTTGTGACTTCAGATAACCCTGCAACCAATAATCATGAGGGTTGAGGTCTGAGGACTTGGAAGGCCAAGCATGATGGAAGTGATGGCTCAGCATGCAATTCTCACCAAACTATGTGCACAAGAGATCTTTCACACATGCAGCAATATGGGGTGGAGAGCCATATTGCATAAAAGTAATTCCTTCCAGCCACAGGTTAGGTGTGATGTGATTCTGTTAGATATTAACGTACCTCACACGCACCTCACAGTCATGTGGCAACACTGACATGTTGCTGTCTATGGGCATTTGTTGGCCAGTTTTTGCACTCATCTTTTCGTTTAAATGAAGCCCAATGTCATTTTGGGCATGATTATCAATTTTTACCTCCCTATCTACATTATTCTGTGAAGTATTGAATTTTCAAATGTTAACAGACTTTTGGGTCATGCTGTGCAAAAACTAATCTGCAATATTCAGCTGCTCTGCCCTGTTATTTGTCTCAATGGCATGAAAATCATTGAACCCCCCCTTCAAATGCCCCCCTCCTCCATGTGTGTGTGTGTGTGTGTGTGTGTGTGTGTGTGTGTGTGTGTGTGTGTGTGTTTTCAATGCATGTTATTTTACAGTATGTATAACTAATTATTTGCTTGATAGCCTGCCATTATACACCCAAAAGCTTACATATGAAGCATGTTGTTAGGTCTGTGCTTATTATTAACACAGAAGGCATTATTAGAAATACCAAAAAAGAAATCAAACAGTGGAAAGTACAGGTAGGAATATCAACAATATTGCTGCATGGGTTCAATGCGAAACCACTGCCAGAGTGGCCAGAGATAGTGGTCAAATGTGTATGAGGCATGCTTGTCTGTGTGAATGTGTGTGTTTTTTCTTTTGTGAAGAAATCTGTGGCCAAAAGCAAAGTGTGTAACAGTCCTATCATTGTGTCTGTCTGCTACTCGACATGTCATGTTTATGGTGAGTAGCAATCTGCCTTTTTCATAATATTGTTGAAAAAGAAACCAAGTTAAAATTAAATTTCTTCTGTGGGTGTGACAGACAACAATGAAGAATCTTACATTTAACTAGCAACCTTGCCCAGCTGTGAACAAGTACCACTAATAATTTACAGATGGATGACTTGTCTAGCTTAGTCGTAATTGTGTTTACAAGCCACTGTATGGAGTTATGATTACAATTCAGAGAACAGTGTTAGGTAACAGAACATCATCACTTTCATGTAATTTAATTGAATTAAGAAGCACATTTCATGAAAGTTGTGAGCTGGCACAAATATTATCCATTCCACATCCATTCCACTTTTAAACCAAGTGAGGTGGTGTAGTGGTTAGCACACTGGACTTGCATTCAGGAGGATGACGGTTTAAACCTGCGACAGGACATCCCGATTTAAGTTTTTCATGATTTCCCGGAAACGCTTTGGGCAATTGCTTGGATGGTTCCTTTGGAAGTGCACAGCTGATTCCCTTCCCCACTCTTCTCTCATCAGATGGGACCGATGACCTCGCTGCTTGGTCCCCTCCCCCAAATCAATCAACCAATCCACTTTTAATTGGTATTTGGGATAACATACTGTGGCAATGACAGGAACTGTTAGCTACCGTGCCAACCTGACTGTAGCGCCAGTTCAGCACAGGCTATGGTCACTCGTTGGCAGACCAAGAAAATGGCCCAGTAGTTAGCACACTGGACTAGCATTTGGGAGGATGAAGGTTTCAAATCCATGTCCAGCCATTCAGATATAGGTTTTCTGCAATTTCCCTAAATTGTTCAAAGCAAATATGAGGATGGTTGCTGTCAAAGGAAACTGCCAGTTTCCTTCTCCATCCTTGAAAACAATCCAAGCTTGTGCTCCACCTTTAGTCACCTCAATGTCAATGGAACATTAAGCCCTAATCTTCCATGCTTTTCTCAGTGGTGGTCCAGCAAGAACTCCATTTTCTGTGTAATCTTTTCCAGGACTTCCCTTCACACCCATCAAATATGAACTCTATACCAAAAAATCTGTTCTTATCAGCTCAATATCCAATATGTCCTGCATCTCAGGTTGTTTAAGAAGACTGCAGTAGCTTGCACCAGCCTCCAGATCGTGGCAGAATGCACTGGCATGGCACTGCAGTCACACTGCTAGACAGCAATGGCATAATTTTCACAGTGGAGGGGAACTTTGAATCACCACGATTCAGTCAACTTACACAAAACTTCTTTCTGTATCAGGCTATCTATTAGTGAAAACCACATCAAAAGCCCTATAGTATTACCAGAGATCAGCCCAATACGCAGAGACACAAACCACAGTGGGAGACTTTATATATAGATAGAAGAAATATAGATAGAAGAAATAGAAGTGGAGCTACACAAGGCAATAACCTATGACTAAGAATGGGTTTTTGTTTGTTCAAATATAATGGTCTGTTTACACCTTACAAAGTATGATAAACCTCACTGTCAGCTTAAACAATGAGTCAAAATATTGTTATGTAATATCACCAAAAATATCTACATATCTCAATCACCACCTTGGTACAGCCCTGGCAACAATTTACCATAGGAGTTGGTATGCTGCTTGCTAGTTGTGAATCAGTAGCAGGTGGACTGCTTCAGCCTGTAGTCATTTATTTTTGACTGCAACCAACATTAGCTACCTGACAGCTGTGTGACGTAGCTATTATTACCTGCTGTGTTACATTTTCATACTTCACTATATTTTGCTCTGTTTCCTCTCCTTACAGTAAATGCACATAATTAGATCTGAGTTTCTCCCCACATATAGAGTGTTAAAATAACTTACTTGAATGCAGCCAAGTGGTGTTATCGAGAGCTGTCAGTATTTTGGCAGGAGCACACCATGCTATTTTCAAGGCAAAACTGCAGCAAGTAAACACTGTGAAAGGGAATTTAAAACCTTGGTTTTCTGAGAAAATCTAAGAAGATAAATCACAAACATACTATAAACACTAGCACCACTACATACCAAAGCTAACCGAGAACAGAAGTTATTGATAGTGAAATTAATTATTAATGGGTGATGTAGCATAAACTCTGTCCCTCTGTTTAGATTTAATCAGATAATGTTATTTTACCTGCAGACCAGGGCAGTTACCATTGTTTTGGACAAGCAGGATTATGCTCAACAGATGCCATGTTTACCGTCTGATTTAGTGTATCACAGGATCAGTGCTGACCACACAAAAAGAGTTGAGAGAAAGACTAACAGCAAACTTAATTGTTAGTGTGCTGTTCGCACTAGGTTATTAGGCCTCCATGAGATCCACAGGGGAAAGGTTCCTCTTTGTCTGATTGTGAGTAACATTGGTGCTTTGACCAATCGTGTAGCAAAACACCTTGGTACTCTGTTCAGCCATATAGTAAGTCAGTGATTTTTCATGTAGTCTCTCACTTCACTCATTTTCTTTTGTCTAGTTCGTTATACTTGACTGAGGTTAGGTTTGCTGCTGAATTAATGAACATATTTCAACATGTGCTGAATTCCACCTCCTTTTCATTCAATGATCAGAACTATGGGCAGACAGATGGAGTTTAGATGGGAAACCCATTGTCACCTATTATTGCCAATTTGTTTACGGAAGATTTCAAGGAACATGCCTTGGAGTCCACTGGTTTGAAACCTGCAGGTTTTTTTCAGGTGTTGATGATACTTTTGCTGTTTGGTCTCATGGCAGTGAGAATTTAATGAACTTTTTAGAACACCTGAATTCAATCCTCCCGACTGAATATTTGTTTCATGATGGAGGTGTAAAAGGATGGCTGTCTTCCATTCCTTGATCAAGTTGGCTGGGAGGAAGGTGGACGATACATTGGGACATGCCATTTACTGGAAGTCCACCCACACTGACTTGCATCTGCAGGCTGATAGTTGTCACTATCTGGTTCAACATGGAGGGGCACTTTGTATCTTGGTCCACAGGGCCCTTGTCATCTCAGACCCTGAGAGTTTGTCAGCTGAGTTAGTTCACCTCAGAGACATCTCTCATCAGAATGGTTATAGCAAAAGACATGTCAGACATATGTTGGGCTATTGATTAACTGTGCACCAGGTGAGTAATGATAATATTGAGGTGGCACAACAGTCTAAGGCCTTTTTGCCTTATTTTTTGACCAACATCCAAGATCGAGGTTCTTTAAGGTTCCATAGGGATGATCTTGGTTTGCATAAGGCAGGTATCTACCATATTTCTTCCAGCTGTGGGTAGACTATCAGGACTGAGAAGGGCTCTTGTACTGAGCATGCCTACAACAGCTGAACATATCTGTCATTGCAAAACATTGTTTTGCCACTGTTCATCCTATGGAATATAACAATGTGGAAATTCTGGCATGCGCTTCAAGTTATTGGGATGGTATTATTAAGAAAGCTGTTGAAATTAAATTAGCATGTAATCTTATAAATAGAGATGCTGGTTTTTGTTTAAATTCTGCATGGAATCCTGCTCTCTCTCCTTGTCAAAAAACAAGGGGACAAAGTTTATGCTACCTCACCTGTTGATTATTAATTTCACTATAAATAACTTCTGACACAGACATCTTTGGTCTGTGTTGGCAATAGTGTTTATACCATGTGTGAGTGTTATCTTTCTGGAGTTTCTCTGGAAACCAAAGTTTTAAATTCCCTTGCACAGCACTTAATTGCTGCAGTTTTGCCTTGAAATTGGCAGCATATGCTCCTGCTGAAATATCAGCAGTTCTTGAGTCAATGAGATTACCAGGCTGCATTCCTATAAGTTATTTGAATGTACATAATGTCTGCAGTTGGGACATGTCAATATGTGAGACAATTTTAGTTTCATTTATGAACAACATTTAACTGATGTTTTACTTCCATGAGTGACTTCTGCTTTCGTGGGAGCATTAAGCAAAGTTTATGGTACCAGCACCCCGTGGTGGTTTATGTGGGAGGCTAGGTTTGCTTCCTCTGAAATCTGCAATCTTACTACTAACACATTGTGCTGATGTATGGAATCATCTTTCAGGAGAGATCTATAATTACCAGAAAAACATTTAGATGATAGAAACAGACTGTCAGAATAATAACACAAGCTAAATCAAGAGGCTCCTGAAGACCAGTTTTAAAATGGCAGCTATTGCCCTTGTCTTATTTATATCACTAATCTTCACAAAAGGAAACGCCTTAAAAGAAGAAAATATCAACTGTGATTTTTACTCTTATGATACTAGGCAGAAGCATAACCTACATGTCGATATAGTAAGGACTAACAGTTGTGTGTTTGATTTTATTTTATTTTTTATTTGGTCCTGTTGCTTACATATTCTACAAAGGGTGTACTAGTAATATAGGACAAGTCAAATGAAATAGTACAAAATTATGTGAGCATCTTATACATCATAGAAATACCAATTTTCTACAAATGATTGATTGTGGACAATATTACAACCTGCATTTTACTGGTATAAGTTTAAGTGAATGATTATAATAGCAGAATGAATGGAAGTACACATTTTTATTCCAGTGCAACAAATAAATAATGAATTTTACATTCTGTCATTACAATTTAAATTAACATACAAAATTTTTATCTTTGTCACATAAGTAAGTTCATTAGTGCAGAATAAATTTTAGTACACATTTTAACCTATTATATAAATAAATTTACATTTTATCACAACAATTTATGTTAGAAGTACATAATTGTGTCTTCATGATGTAATTACAGATGTTCTTTCCTCTATTTTCACTCAAAAGGATTCCTTATTACTCTAGGAATTCATTCATTTTATAATAAGTTTGTTCTCTAAGGAATTTTTTTAGTTTTCTTTTGAATACCTGCATGTTATCAATTTCTATTTTTACATTCATGGGAAGCTTGTTATATACTTTTATTCATGACTCAGTTACTTCCCTACAGACTTCCGGAGTTGCAGAGCCTTGGCGGAAATTTTTCCTCTGCCTTGTGTTTTGTTTGTGAATGTCACAGTTTTTCTGTAAAAATTCTTTGTTGCTGGCTACAAATATCATCAAGGATTTGTAACAGTAAATATCCTGACAGTCTTAAAGAGACCTTTGCAGGATGTTCTGTTAGAGACTCAACATATCAACCTCACTGCTCGTTTTTGTAGTCTGAAGGCTCTTTCAACCCCTGTAGAAGATAATACCATAGGAGGTTACAGAATGGAAATACTCAAAATATTACAAAAGCAGTGTCATACTGGTATGAAAAGCATTGCCTTCCTATTGGTAACAAACAGCAAATTTATACATGTTGAAAATGAAACTGAAACAGAACTTGCTTGACCCCTGATAGTCTATTTGTGAGGTTTTGGAGTACTATAAATTTCTGTTTAATTGATCAAGCTACCTTAACCATACTTGTTGCTTATAACCATGGTATTTGGTTTTATAATTTTGTAACTAGCATGCAACATTTATTGAATTATTATTCCAAAATCATACTATGTATAAATTGTATTCCTATCTCAAACGCGGCTTTTGTATTGCATGTGCAAACTCCGCACCAAACCACAATTTGCAGCATCAATAAAGTAATAAAAATACAATTACTACTTAGCTTGTGCGACATGTGTAAGGGAGCCTCCTGTCTACCACGCAGCCCACTGCACACCTTCAACAAGAAGCAGCACTGGATCTCAAAGTGTATCATTTCATAGTGACAGTACAAGGCTGTGGGATGAAATACAAAGAAGAAATGTGCTGAATAAGGTAAACAAATAGTGCCGGAAGCCATTTGAGGTATACAGATACCGGAAGTGATGCTGCTGCTTCATAACTTAGAAGTGGGCAACTAAGTACGGAGAACAGACATTGGAACCGAGTCCTGTGCCTCTGCTCCCTACAACTAACAGGAGGAGGAGTGTGAACAGAAAGAGAAGGAGTAATTTTAATAGTACAGGAAATTACTCAATGAAACCCTAGTCATGTTTCTGGTAGCATAAGCATCCACAAATATGGTGGTGGTGGGGGGGGGGGGGGGGGATGGTTGTTTACCTAACCCATTAAGTGAATCTGCATTATGGACTTTTTATTCAATGCAGAGTTCTCATACACTTCTAGCAGTGACTGTCTTTGACTCAACTAAACCACACGTTCAGGCAGTTCTAACATAATGTGCACGCAGATCAATACAAACAGTGCACAACCTCACAATTCAACTCATCAAAATAACAGAGAAAATAAATAAATAATTTTGTTGGTGCCAGTTTCCAAAATACTCAATTTAAAGGGAAAATTAATGGTAAATATTATAAGTGAACCCATAAAAAGAATTGGAAGTCTTCTTCAAATCTCATTCAGCAGGACAGTTCCTCGCTGATGTTCTCCCTCAATCAAAACAGGGACAACACAGTACAGCAGTTTCACACTGAAGAGCAAACTAACCTTCCTTTATTTTATATGCATACTTTAGTATTTACAATACATAACTATTGAATGGATTATTACTATTCAAATATTCAGTCTCTATCTTCTCGTTAATGACAATAACAGTGAAAAGAAATCATTTTGTACTGCAGCTATTTGACATTCCAAATTTAAGAAAGGAAGATTACCTTCCAAGCACAGCAATGAAACAACAAATTGACGCTTTTTTAAACCACACACACAGAATAGCCACAAAAACTTTAATAAAACAAACAAATCAAACTTGTGATCATAAATTAATTCATACCTACAACCTTTAATTACTACATTATTTTAACTTCATATTTCATGCAATGTAGTTCCAAGATGCATTAATTGCATGGGTCACATGCAGTAGTTTTGGGACAAATGCGGCAAGGTACCAGATGTTTAGTTCCAGAAGAAGAATAAGCATATTTCATCACTGTAACTTGGCTACAAAACCATAAAGCTGTTAAATATTGAAGTTAACAATGATGGTATTACATGTCATCCAAAAGTAAGTTTCCCATTTTATTTCTCTGCAAAATCAACTATACGTGTGATATGTGAGCGATGGTGTGTTTGACTGTATAGCACATATTGACAATGCTGTCACCAGATTACGACGAACACCACAATATCTTGCCACTATGCTGTCAGCTGGCATGGAGGTACCACTACAAAATGTGTCCACTTGGGGAGCTGCACTCTGTTATTTGTTTCTTCACAGTAAAACAACTATCTGCTGCCAATATCATTCGGAGTTAGCCTCTGCCCATGGGGAGCATTCAGATGATTCGATATTGGTGTGTACAGTTTGTGGAAGGGTGCATAGATGTGCATGATGAACAGCATATGGGAAGCCCACTACAGTGACATATAATGAAGCTTTATAGCAATTCCCAATATTATGAAAGAAGATCGTTGCATTACCATTGATATGATCCTAAAGAGGCTACCTCCTGTGAGGATACAAAATCTCCCTTACATATGTTAATTTTATATCCATGTTGTCTAGCTTCAGATAAATGAACAAGCTGTATGAGTTGACAATTAGAGTGTTACTTGTGAAGGAGATAATTACCTTTATTTCGTTTTTAAATTGTTTCATTTTCGTAGTCTGTGCTTGTTGTATTCTTGTATGTGATATTCCTTTAGAGCTACATGTGATGCTGAGAGCAGTCAGGCTGCCTGTGATGTCATGGGAAATAGAAGCAAACAGACCCCACGCTGTGTGCAGCTCCAAAGGAATAACAAAGACTGGAATACAGAGCTGACAAGAATGTCAACTGGAAATTCAGTTGTTTCTGGTATGAGAACAAGATTGGTCAGTCCTGCTTGTCTGTATTTGTTGACGTTTATGAAGAAATAATAAATTTGTATTCTGTATTTGAAGAACGGTGCTACTCCTTTAGTAGAGTAGCGCGATAAAAAACAAAATGATTTTGCCGAGTGGCAGTTGACGTTTGCTCCACTGAAGACACAAGACTGTCTTAAGACCCTTGCAATCATGGGGCTACAATTGGACTTTCATCCATCACAAAGATCCTGACAGACCATCTTCACTACCACAAAGTCTGTGTACGATGGATGCCATGGTTGCTGAGAGATGTCCACCAGCAGCAATGGATAGTTTGGCCAGAATGTTTCTCGAAATGCATCAGAAACAAATATGCTCTTCATATGGCTCGTGACACCTGGGAGACCTTGGTCCATCATTTGACTCTGAGATAAAACGTCAGGGTGTGGTGTAGATGATCCTGGCAAAAGTGCCCCATAAAAGGCAAAGGTCACACATTTGGCTGGTAAAGTTATGGCAACCATCTTTTGGGACTGTCAGGGGGTTTTACTCGTTCATTACCCACCTCACAGCACCACATTGAATCCAGAGAAGTACTGTAATGCCTTGAGAAACCTGCGAGCTGCCATCAAAAGAAAAAAAAACTCTGGCTTTTTCTGTCACAAAGTTCTCTCTCTTAGTAACAATGCTATGTCTCATACATTTCGAATGACCAAGGTGGAGCTCGGAAGATTCAACTGGGAAGTGTTTCACATCCTCCATATTCACTAGATCTTATTCCAAGTGATTTTCACTTGTTCCCCCACCCCCCACTCAAAGCAATTCAACACCGTTGATGAAGTGTCATCAACATTGAACAGCTGGTTACAAGCGCAAAACGCAACCCATTGCAGCACTGATTTAGAAAAATTTGTGTCATGTTGCCAAAAATGCTTTGAAAAACATCGCGGCATGTAGAAAAGTAGCAGAAGCATTGTACAATGTGAATAAAATTATGTCAATATATAAACTGTGTGTAATGCTTGTTGTTGTTGCTGTTGTTGTGGTCTTCAGTCCTGAGACTAGTTTGATGCAGCTCTCCATGCTACTCCATCATGTGCAAGCTGCTTCATCTCCCAGTACCTACTACAGCCTACATCCTTCTGAATCTGCTTAGGCCAGGGCCACACGAGCGGAATAGCTGCGGAACGTCAGACGCGCGGTAAATGACCGCACCGCTATGGCGCATGGGGCAGATGCAGCAGTCCACACGGGGTGGAACGTCTGCGGCTGCGGAATTTTGCCGCTTGCCAGCCGCATCGCCCATAGCGAGGCGGAAAACCCGCTGCGGCACACGCAGCGCTATGGGCCGTTAGAATCAATTGGGCATTTCACACGGGCGGTGCGACAGGTGTGCGGAGAAGGGCCAGCTGACAGCAGTCAGTGCTGAGAGCAGAGTAGAGTGGCCATTTGCAGCAGGCAGTTGCGTGCTCCGTTCCGTGTGACTACAAAGTGACTCCCACGATGTGCCCACTAGACATTGAGAAAATAGATATAGAGATTCTGATAATGGAAATGGAAAAAAGGCCTTGTATTTGGGATGTAAGGACCGAGGAATACAAAGACAGACATAAGAAGGATGCAGCATGGCATGAAATCTGCTGTGCATTATTCGATGATTTCGCAGATCATTCCAGCACAGAGAAAAAATCCGTTGGTAAGTTTTTCGTCCACTTTTAGAATAATGGATTTGGAATCCATTGGGAATATTCTTCCACTCCTCCTCTGTCGGCCGAGGCAGACACTTGTCACACAGGCAGCCCCAAATCGCACAGCACACTTTCCTCACTATGTCACTGGCTGTTGACTTGCCTATTCTGTATGTATAGTGCAGATCAACTAAGTGACAACCAGTAGCCAAATACCTAAAACCAAAGATATAAATGTATAAAAATTACGTTCAATATTTAGTCATTATTTAATGATGTTAAAGATTTTAAAGTTACGTTAAATTTCCGTTTCCTTTTTTCTCCTTTGTAGGCCAGAAGGCACAACAAAAGTGGCGTTAACATTAGGGACTATTATCAGAAATATGTAAGGAAAGTGAAGAAATCTGGTTCAGAAGCAGTAAGAATATTAAAATACGTGTACGCTGACCAGCTGGGGTTCTTGTCACCTTCATTTAAAGTTAATTGATGTTTCTTATCCTCAAAAGACAGATTTACATCTAACATTTCATTAATAAAGAAAAGAGGATTAAACTTGTTCGTTTATTGACCTAATAATTATCTTTTTTTTTAATTGAAATGAAAGTGTGAAAGTGTTGTTAAAACTAGTGATAGACATTACTGGGTTTCTTTAATTTTAGCTGAGATAATTTTTGGCTGAGACAGGATACTTACACATTAGAATTCACTTACCTTAAAGTTATAGCAAGCATTTCCATTGAAGGTATAGCGAGTCTCATGTTCGTGTCTTGCTTCTGTAAAGCGTTTCTAAGTGTGTGATGTAATTCATCGAAGCTTGAGAAAGACATTCGGAAATAGTTAAAAAATTTAATTTCATCCTCTCATAGATCTTTAAATATAACGTGAAACGCTCCTTGCAACAACCCACTACTCACCACTGGATGCACCCAGTACTTTCGGTGTATTTTTCTCTTTTTCAGTATTTTTAACCCTACGTATGCCACTACTGCACAGTGTCGAGCATCCATCGCGACTACCAGATTAAAAAAAAAAAGAAGGAGAGAACAATTCAGTCTATTTGCTTGGCCTCCTCGCGGCTACGAAGCGAACTATCTTCATTCTAAGAACATTTCGCGCTGTACTAGAATGAAAAGTGTATATTTTTCTCGTCTCCATTGTCATTTAATCGCAAGGTAAACAGTTACCAGGTCGACTTTACTTACTTTCTTAAAAATTGTGTTGATAATAGTTATTTAATGTTTCGTGAATGAAACAGTGTAGACAAGAAAAAATGACACATAAAGCAAATCATAGACGACATGCGGAAAATAAACGCGGCACAACTCTGCATTGTGAGCGAGAATACCCTCGAGCGTGGCGCGCCGTAGGCAGCTGCGGCCAAGCGCCAATATATATCACTCGATTACTCGAGACTGGAAAGAGATATGGCTCTCCTTCCAATGTTAAAAACAATTTCGATATCTTAGCTACAATTCGTACGCAGCATTATACGACCTCAAATGCACCAAACGCAAAGTAGCCAGCGACGACATTTTTTACTGCAAACTTTTCAAAATACGCGCTGTATTTTACTTAATTATGATGTATCACGATAACCATGGGCAGCAGCGAAAAGAAAACCAGTTCGTTATCAAGCTGTGATATCAGGCTATAACACGCGTAAAAATAAATTTTTTTCGTCTAATAGTTTCCTCACAATCGAATGAGAGAGATTACAAAGCGCAGAGAACACAGACGAATTCCAAAACAGAGGTTTTTAATTTTTTACACGAAAAGTATAAGTTGTAATGAGAAACTAACTACATGGACGGATGTAGCTTTCCTTCGTTTACATGAAACAATTTTTTTCGAGACAAAATAGATGACTAGATATTTGGCTCTCCGCACGAACATTCCGCAGCTAGCCGCATGGGTCCAGGACTCTGCGTCTAGCCGCAGGCCGTCGACCGTTGCGGAAACAATCCGCTCGTGTGGCCCCGGCCTTAGTGTGTTCATCTCTTGGTCTCCCTCTATGATTTTTACCCTCCACGCTTCCCTCCAATACTAAATTGATGATCCCTTCATGCCTCAGAACATGTCCTACCAACCAATCCCTTCCTCTAGTCAAGTTGTGCCACAAACTCCTCTTCTCCCCAGTTCTATTCAATACCTCTTCATTAGTTATGTGATCTACCCATCAAATCTTCAGCATTCTTCTGTAGCACCACATTTCAAAAGCTTCTATTCTCTTCTTGTCCAAACTATTTATCGTCCATGTTTCACTTCCATACAGGGCTACACTCCATACAAATACTTTCAGAAATGACTTCCTGACACTTAAATCTATACTCGATGTTAACAAATTTCTCTTCTTCAGGAATGTTTCCTTGCCACTACCAGTCTACATTTTACATCCTCTCTACTTCGATCATCATCAGTTATTTTGCTCCCCAAATAGCAGAACACCTTTACTACTTTAAGTGTCTCATTTCCTAATCTAATACCCTCTGCATCACCCGATTTAATTCGACTACATTCCATTATACTCGTTTTGCTTTTGTAATGCTTGTTAAAAAATAGGAAAGCTTAATCATTGGATATCCATCTTATTAACAAGAAACTCATGTAAGCATTGCAATGATGCTACGTAGTTTTAAATTTCTGAGGAGGTTTTTCCATAAGCTCTTACATCAAAATGTTGTCATATGCTTCACATATTGAAATCTTGAGAAAATTCACTTATCTAATCCTGTAAAAGTATAATGAGTTACTTTCTCCCATATGTATGCAAGATATTGTAGTGTGTCCAAAAACTGTATGAATTGAAAGTGCTGTGATCCATGTAGTGTATTGCCTTGCTTTGGGAAATGGGGATACCATGGCATTAAAGGCCTGCATATTAGTTATGTACATTGTATTGACCAGTCAGACCACATCTCTTGCTACGTTCCATATCATGACAGATTTTGGGCACTCAAAACAGTGTTTGATTACATCCTCCAGATTACAATTTCCACCTGCAGCTGATGGTTTTAACTGGATGGAGTAAAACTTGGAGTTGGTACCAAGTCAATCTTGCACCTTCTTGCATTATTTTCATTGTTAAATTTTCCACATGGGTTTCCAATTGTGCAGTGTTAATCGCCGTTCACATTTATCAGGAATTGCAATAACTTTGAGAGTTATGGCCATTTTGTGAACCTTTTTAGGACATCTGTTCATATGTAACTTCTACTGATATAATAATTTTGGGTGAAGTTCAATGAGTGTGAGATACGGACATTGTTAATAAGCATTAGCTCTGATGTTGGGCAGTATTTGTGTCACGGCAGTCAACAAGTGTGGTTCCTTGAGACAAAAAAAGGAAAACAACTCACCACAAAGGAATCATCCTAATGCGATGGAAATTGGCAATGTGATTTTCAAGTACAGACAAACAAATGATTACAGTTTCAGAAAAATTGGATGATTTATTCAAGATAAAGTGCTTCACAAACTGAAAAGTCTATAACATGTTGGTCCACCTCTGGCCCTTACGCAAGCTGTTGTTTGGTTTGCCATTGATAAAGAGTTGTTGGATGACCTCCTGCGAGATATCGCATTAAATTCTGTCCCATTGGCTAGTTAGATCATCAAAATCCCAAGCTGGTCGGAAGGTACTGCCCATAATGCTCCAAACGTTCTCAACCGTGGAGAGATCTGGCAATCTTGCTGGTTTGGTAAGCACGAAGACAAGCAGTACAAACTCCAGCCATGTGCGGGTGGGCATTATTTTGCTGAAATGTAAGCCCAGGATGGCTTTCCATGAAGGGCAACAAAATGGGGCATAGAATATTGTCGATGTACCACTGTGCTGTAAGGTTGCCGCAGATGATAACTGAAGGAGTCCAGCTACAAAATGAAATGACTCCCCAGAACATTGCTCCTGGCTGTCGGGCTGTATGGTGGGTGACAGTCAGGGTAGTGACCCACTGCTGTCCGAGAAATCTCCAGACATGTCTTCGATGGTCATCGAGGCTCAGTTCAAAGAGGAACTCATCGATGAAGACAATTCTACTCCAGTCGATGAGATTCTCGGTGAATGTGCCAGGCTTCAATGCAAACAGGCATGTTGGTGTACAGAGGTCAATGGTAGTTTCCATGAGCTCAGCCTCCTTTCTGTAGCTGCCTATTACTGGTTCTTGTGGTCAGTGAAGCACCAGTTGCACATCAGATTGATGATAATGATGAATCTGGGGCTCTGAGTGCCTCTCTGACAACTCATCAGCCCTCACATTTTGTCTTCTCTCTAGGCTGACTGATTCCTTCTTGACTCTGTGTTCAGCCACAGTTCCCCATTCCTCGCAACATTGTCCAATAGTAGCATCACTCCTGTTCAAATGTTGAGTGATTTGCTGATTACTCCAACTAACTTCTTTGAGAACAATTACACATCCTCTCTCAAATGCTGAAATCTGTATATACTGTCTGTGGACCTGTCTGTGAGGCTAGTTACTGTCCCACTGAGGATAAGGAATGAAACTGCAAAGACTTTATGCCCTGGTGTCGATCTGTCCTCTTCTTACTATCCTTGCCATTAGCGCAATGAAACAGCAGTACAGCATCATACACTCATCCATCAGTGACCAAAATTCACAGTTTTGTATTTTCTGTCAAACCTCTATGAATATCTTTTTTTTTTTTTTTTTTCTTTAAGAGTGTATTGCACGCTTAGCTCTGTTGATGGTTAGTGTTGTGTATTTCGCATGCAAGTCTGGTAGTCCAGTCCACCCTCATTTAAGCCTAGGGTGCAGATCTGCAGAGAAACCTTAAAAATTTCACCCCTCCATATAAATCAATATATTGCTTACTGTACAGCCCTCCCTATTTGATTGAGCACTGGGAGGACCCGAGCTAAGTAACATGCTTTGGTGGGTATTTGCAAGTTGGTTAGCTTGACATTTTTGTCACTGCTAACTAATAAATCCAGGGCTCTGGGTGTCTCTCTGACAATTCCTCAGTCCTCACATTCTATTGTCTTTCTAGGTTGACCACTTCCTTCTTGGCACTGTGTTCTACCAGCATGGATTTTTATGACCACTCTTATTTTATGTAGTGTCAAGCACCAATTGAGAATGCACATTTTTTGTTGGTTATTTGTCACAATGAAGCCTATCACTTCTTGCAGACCTTTGGCAGTGAACCGATTCTGCTGTATATTCCACATATTGTTTGCAATTGGCAATGGCATAGTGTTTTTAGGATTAACAATTGCACCTGTAGATTTTGGTACTACTGAAGGATGTTGCATAGGATGTCAACATATCTTGAACTTCCTATGAGAACACTCAAGTCAACTACATAAGCTCTTCATGTTATCTGTTAATTTGCTTTTAGAATTACTTGGGACTCCCAACACACATTGATGTGGAGGAGAGGGTCTAAAACTATTGCATATAATGTCATAGATAACATGCAACACTGTCTGACTGAACTGTTGATGGGCATTCTTATTTAGTCTACCACTAATAATGACTTGTGACACAGCATAGCCCAAACAACATATTCTGAATAGCATTCATGAACTTTGTACCAAAGCCCATTGCTATCATGACTTTTTTCACATATTTATGACTGACTAAACTGGAATCCATTGGATACTGTTGAGTATTCAAATGTAAAGAAGGACAGCAGTGAGTTGCAGAATGCATTTACTTACTGCAGATCTAGATTTTGGGTATAACATAGTCATCAGGCCTGCTAAAACACAAAGACAGAAGAAAGAACAGGTACTGAATATGTACATAATACAGTTATACAAATGCATGGAAAGTTCTGGTTGAGAATAATGAATTATTTAGGAATAAAGAGATGACTCACCAAAAGGCAGAACACAATGTAGGGAGACAGATGTGTGTGTGTGTGTGTGTGTGTGTGTGTGTGTGTGTGCATGTTCCTCCTACAGCTTGAGAAAGAAATTTCATTCCAAAAGCTTGTAAAGCAAAGTTCTGTACTTTTTGTTTGTGTATCTGTCGATAACGCAGTTACACAAATGCATATAAGTGAGAACACAATGATAACATAACATTATGGTAGAGTCATATAGGCTTAACCATGTCAAGAGCATAAACATTTAACAATTGACTCTAGCATTTACATGGCAGAAAAAAACTGAAGCTATTGCTTACAACCAGAGCAGACAGCGACAATATGCTCCTCAAAGACCTGTAGTGTCCTCTATTCCGGTATACATCCCAGAAGCTACAGCTCTATTTTGTGGAAGATCCTAACATTAAATGAATCTTAAAATAAATATATAAGGATATGCAAAATACGCAGTGAGTATATATAAATGCATAAAAAGCAAATAACATAACAGGCAGAGATGTCCCCTATAGGACTACATTGCGACAAACCATATCAAATTTTATACATATCAAAAAAAGTTTTGCATCACCTCAGTTCCGAGAGTTCCAGAACCTGTAAAGAAAATTGGAATAGAGATCCACATAAACATCATTTCTGCCCTTTTTACAGCTCATGAAAATCACATGTTGCACCACCACACTGCGAGACCTTCAGAGGTGGTGGTCCAGATTGCTGTATGCACTGGTATCTCTAATACCCAGTAGCACATCCTCTTGCACTGATGGTGCCTGTATTTGTTGTGGCATACTGTCCACAAGTTCATCAAGGCACTGTTGGTCCAGATTGTCCCACTCCTCAACGGCGATTTGGCTTAGATCCCTCAGAGCGGTTGGTGGGTCACGTCGTCCATAAACAGCCCTTTTCAATCTATCGCAGGCATGTTTGATAGGGTTCATGTCTAGAGAACATGCTGGCCACTCTAGTCAAGCAATGTCATTATCCTGAAGAAAGTCATTCACAAGATGTGCATGATGGGGGTGTGAATTGTCGTCCATGCAGACAAATGCCTCGCCAATATGCTGCCAATATGGTTGCACTATTGGTTGGAGGATGGCATTCACGTATCGTACAGCCATGATGGCACCTTCCATGACCACCAGTGGTGTAAGTCGGCCTCACATAATGCCACCCCAAAACAGCAGGGAACCTCTGTCTTGCTGCACTCACTGGGCCTTGTGCCTAAGGCATTCAGCCTCACCGAGTTGCCTCCAAACATGTCTCCGATGATTGTCTGATTGAAGGCATATGCAACATTCATCAGTGAAGAGAACATGATACCAATCCCGAGCGGTCCATTCAGCATTTTGTTGGGCCCATCTGTATCATGCTGCATGGTGTAGTGGTTGCAAAGATGGACCTCGCCATGGACGTCGGGAGGCTGTGCAATATGCAGCCTATTGTGAACAGTTTGAGTCGTAACACAATGTCCTGTGGCTGCACAAAAAGGATTATTTAACATGGTGACGTTGCTGTCAGGGTTTCTACGAGCCATAATCCATAGGTAGCAGTCATCCACTGCAGTAGTAGCCCTTGGGTGGCCTGAGCGAGGCATGTCATCGACAGTTCCTTTCTCTCTCTATCTCCTTCGTGTCTGCACATCGCTTCGGTTCCCTCCGAGATGCCTGGACACTTCCCTTGTTGAGAGCCCTTCCTTCCACAAAGTAACAATGTGAAAAGACACAATCAAACCACAGTATTGACCGTCTAGGCATGGTTTAACTACAGACAACACAAGCTGTGTATGTCCTTCCTGGTGGAATGGCTGGAATTGATCGGCTGTCAGATGTGATTAATGACTGTAGACATAGGCCCACCTCTCGTTCTAATTCGTGCAGTCCAGGTGATTTTAATGAATATTTTATAAACATAGTAGTAAGCACATTAGGTGAAATTCCTGACTTCAGAACATATCCTACAGTTGCTGTGAAAACTGGAAATAAATGCAGCATGGTGATGTGGAAGAGAGAGTATCCAAAAGGCTCATTAAAAATAGTAAAAGGCTACAAACACTTAGGGAGCCCTTATATTTACGGTATGTCCTGTACTATATTAAAAAGTATAGTCTGCAAAATTGCTCAACTACTGTCAGTAGTAATAAATGAAATTTTTGTTAATGACACAGGCTCTAATGGGCACACTTTGCAGTTTACAGATTACAAAACTTTGTTCTCAAAAGTGGAAAATGTACTTAAAGCTGTTCAACAACCAGAAGTCCTATTCAGTGAGGCCATGGCCTGGTTCATCATGAAAATTAATGAAGACAAAACACAGAGGACAATACACAGCCTAAGTGATACTGGAGCAATGGGTGACACAGTAGCTGTGAAGCTTTTGGGCTTTTTATTGATACCAAATGAACCTAACAGCAGCACACAAAACAGGCATGTTCCAAACTCTCACAGGTCCTACACCTATTGAGGAAACTAAAAAGTGTTGTACCACACCAATACCTACTACCAGTATACTATGCAATGTTACACAGTCATGTCAGCTATGGGCTTTTACTGTGGGCTATTCAGAAGGCTGTAAGAATATGCTTCTATTACAAAAGAAAGCAATGAGGATAATTCCAATGTCTTATGCAAAAGATGCCTCTGTAGACAACATGACCAATAAATACAGTACAATACAATACCACAAGCAAAAAAACTAACCACTGCAAACCAGATTGGGGGGTCTGACTGTTTTCAGTCAATATATTTTCAACTCTCTTGTTCACACAAAGACAAATCGTGAGACCTACAAAAAGACAAATGTAGTTCATCAATACAGCACTCGAAATAAATATAGTATAGACAGGCCAAAATGTTGATTAACTAAGATGCAGAACACCTTCCCAATGCTGGCCCTAAAATTATTTAAAGCTCTACATAAGGGTATTCAGTCGTTACCAATCAAACAATACAAGACTGAAATTTTTTGTATACTGAAAGACCAGCCTTTGTACATAATATAAGACTATTCTCTGGTGATAGAACAGTGTCTACCTGAGCTTTATTTATTTTATTTATTCAGTACCAACGAAAAACAGCACCAACTCTGCTACTCTACTACTTTGTGTTCTAATATTTATTGTCTTATTATTGTAATGTGTACTGTAATCTAGCTGTCAAATTGGTGTTTTATAGTACGCACTTTATTTATTTATTTATTTATTTATTATCATCCCAATGATCACATTTGTGATATAGGATTTGTCAGGGTACATTTTAACAACTATATAATATCTTTACAAAATTTGTATCTGTGCTGAATTCATACTAATCTATCTTATGTTTAATACAATATACAACTAATAAGTGTTTTTATAACATAATTTATTATGCACTGATGTAATTTCATTTGTCACATTAACTTAAACATATATTTTATACAGTTGCGCAGAGATATTCACTTATGCTGTAATAGCATTTGTCAAGCATGTGGTTCTTTAGAACAGTTTTAAATTTATCCTCATTTTCCAGCTCTTTGATATGTTTTGGTAGTGCATTAAAAAGTTTGATGCCTTGATTACATACATGTTTCTGGCTTCGGGTCCTTGTTACTGCTTGTATGTGGAGATCTTTACATTGCCGTGTATCGTAATTATGGAAGTCTGTATTGGTTTTCATTTTGTCCTGATTTCTTTTGATCACCAACAGACATTTCAGAATGTATAATGATGGAATTGTTAAAATTTTCAATGCTTTAAAAAGGGGCCTACAATGTGTTTGAGGTGGGCTGTGGGTCATTATCCGAATAGCACGTTTTTGCAATTTGAAAATCTCATTTAGACGACAATTTGTTTTTCCCCAGAATACTATCCCATAGGATGCAATGGACTGAAAATAGCCAAAATATACTAATCTGGTACAGTCATTACTACAAACTCTTGAAATTATTCTAAGCACAAAACATGCTGAATTTAGTTTTAGTGCTAAGTTCACCACATGGTCCTTCCAATTAATCTTCTCATCAATGTGCATACCCAGGAATTTTGCACACTGTACTCTTTCAAGTTGTTTGCCCTCCATGGTGGGATTTAGGTCATCCTGTTCTCTTATTTTTCCATATTGCACATAATTAGTTTTTTTTTGCATTCAGTGTTAGCTTGTTAGCACTAAACCATTTTTGTATATCTTGTAGGACATGGTCCACAGTACTGTGCAATGACTGCTTCATATCACTAACTATTAAACTAGTATCATCAGCAAATAACATGATTCTAGCTTTTCTCTCTGACACCTGAATATCATTAATGTAAATGAGGAACAGCAAGGGGCCTAATACACTTCCTTTAGGTACTCCTACTGTGACCTCCCTTGGATCTGATCTTAGTTTAATTTTTTGATTAATATTTGGTGCTGTAATTTCAACCACCTGCATCCTCTTTTCCAGATAAGACTCAAACCACTTTTTTACCGGTCCTCTGATACCTATAGCTTCAAGCTTTTTCAAAAGTATGCTGTGGTCAACAGTGTCAAAGGCTTTTGACAAATCTAGATTTATCCCAACTACACTATTTCCCTCTTCCAATTTAGTGATTATTTCTTTTGTGTATTCTAGTACAGCTGTTTCGGTACTTCTCCCAGCTTGAAATCCATGCTGATTACTGTTTATCAGATTGTGCATATTAAGATAATGTGTGACTCTATATTTCATTAGTATCTCTAAAACTTTAGAGAAAGTTGGGAGGAGTGAGACAGGTCTGTAGTTTTCTATTTTAAGTTTATCACCCTTTTTCAACAGGGGAATGACTTTAGAAATTTTCAGTTTTTGTGGAAACACGCCCTCAGCCATTGACAAGTTTGCTATGTGCATCAATGGCTTCGCTATCTGATTAGCTGTTTTCTTTACTAATATTATTGGCACCTCATCTACTCCAGCTGACATCTTGGACTTCAGACTTTTAATCACTTTTAAAACTTCTTTTTCGTTTGTGGGAACTGCCATCATACTGCTGGCTGCCTTGGGTGCTTCCATCTTAATCTGCTCCCCAAGATTCCTGCTTAATGTCTGGGGTACATTTAAAAAGTAATTATTTATATAATTAGGCATGGCATATTTATCTACCATTTTATTCTCCTCATCTTTTAGAATAATTTCCTTGTCTTTGGTAGGTACCCCGGTTTCTTTTCTCACAATTTCCCATGCTATTTTAGTTTTATTTCTGGACTGTTTTATTTCCATATTATTACTTAGTAACTTTGCATTTGCAATTACTCTGCGGTATATTTTCCTATACCTCTTTACATATTCTATAAAATCAATATTTGTACACTCCCTCAACTCTGAATTCAGTTTTTTCATGTTTTCACATGATTTCTTAATTCCAAGAGTCATCCAAGAACTTGACTTTATGTATCCAGTAGACTTGACTCTGGTCAGTATCTTTGGAAAACACATCTCAAAGTTCATCATATAAATCGATGCAAATACACTATATGCCTCATCTGTACTTGACTGTTTCAAAACATCTAACCAATTTTCATTTTCTAAGATACTTATGAACTGATGACAGCTGTCCACAGAGAAGTTTCTTTTGTAAATATTATTTACACCTTTATCTTCCTTTGACCTTAAAGGGATTTCAATGGTGAGAGCATTGTGGTCAGACAATCCTAAATCTATGTTTGTTACCTCTATGTCAGTTTCTGACATATTTGAGAAAATGTTATCTATGAGGCTATTGGAGGTGTTTGTTATTCTAGTTGAATTGTTTATGTGTGGTGACATGTTAAAACTCTTTAATATGTCCAAAAATTGCCTTTTTTGTTGACTTTCAACTAGAAGATTAATATTGAAATCACCACAAAGAATAATCGCAGTTTCTTTTTTGTAAATAGTATTTAGCAACAATTCTAATTTATCAAAAAAGACTTCTATGTTTCCACATGGTGACCTATACACTGTTATGCAGGGGATGCTACAAATGTGTCAAACTATCGCCCTATCTCTCTATTAACAATATTTTCAAAAGTCCTAGAAAAAGCTCTGTACAACAGGATTGTGGCACACCTTGGTGACCTGAAAATCATTAACAGTCAGCAGTTTGGTTTTCAAACGGGAGTTTCGATAGATAACGCAATTTTCTCATTCACAAATGATGTTCTAGAGTCTATAAACAGAAAGAGGCTGCCAATTGGTGTCCTATGCGACCTATCAAAGGCGTTCGACTGTGTAGATCACCAGATACTCCTCAAGAAGACCTGTCATTATGGAATTACAGGACCTGTAGGAAACTGGTTAAAATTGTACCTCGAAAATAGGAAGCAGAAGATTATTCTAGATGTTTCAGATAGTGTATCACAATATATAGTGGACTCTGAGTGGGGAATTGTGCAGCAGGGAGTGCCACAGGGATCAGTGCTTGGGCCCTTGCTGTTCCTCATATATGTTAATGATCTGCCTTTATCCATCAATAAGCAGTGTAAATTTACAATGTTCGCTGATGATACGAGCATTGTGGTGGATAATGTGTCAACTACTGACTTAGAATCTGAGGTCAATGATATCCTTAAAGAAGTTCTGGGTTGGTTTAGTATTAACTCCCTTTCAATAAACCTGAAAAAAACCAATTTTATCCAGTTCCAGACAACCCACAAAAACCCAAAAGAAATAGTTATCACACTGAATGATCAGATGATAAAGCAAGTGTACTTATCAAAATTCCTAGGCATATACGTGGACAGTAGGCTGAACTGGGAACATCACGTTCTACAAACACTAAAACGGCTGACGTCGGCAACATTTGCTTTACGAATTTTGTCACGCTTCAATGACATTACCATCTCAAAGTCAGCTTACTTTGGCTATTTTCATTCAGTCATGTGTTATGGCATCATCTTCTGGGGCAATACACCTGCCGCAAAGAAAATCCTCACAGCACAAAAAAGAGCAATAAGAATCATTTGTGGTGTACCCCCACGAACCTCATGTCGAAATCTTTTTAAACGACTTGAAATACTGACAGCAACATCTCAGTACATATATTCACTGATGTGCTTCGTAATAAATAACCCCACTCTGTATGAAACGAATTGCCTACATCATGAACATAACACCAGAAGAAAAGAGGATTTCCACTGTGAGTTAAAGAACTTGACACTTATTCAGAAAGGGGTAAAGTAGTACGCTGGAACGAAAATTTTCAATTCCCTACCCAACAGCATCAAAAGTATAAGGAGTAGTACATCAGTATTTAAACGTAGCTTGAAAAATTATTTACTTGAGACCTCACTTTATTCACTAGAGGAATTCTTTCAGAGAAATAAGTAAAACCCAGATTGGAAAGATGATTTTAAATTTTTTGACACTGTTTACTGTTAAACTAATGTAATAATGCCCTAATGTAAAAATTCCTGTTTTTCTCATTTCCATTTTTGGGTCACTTTTAAACCCAAAGTGGGAAGTTTTGATTACTGTTCAAGGTTAAAATAGATGAAATAATGCCCTATATATGAAACTGCTATCTTCACATTTATGTTGACTAGTTTTTAAGCTAATAAGTATGACTTTTGTGCACTGTTATTAATACTATAACAATGTCTTTATTCTATGTATTTTATTATGTACATTGACACGTTCCACATCTGAGTGACTTGCTCACATGTACAGATCTATGGAACAAGTATATAAATAAATATAAATAAATAAAAAAATAAAATGACTATGACTTTTTTCATCAGGCCATATAGCTGGACAGCACCTGCTTCAAAAAACTTTTCAATACTTAAGTTCTCTGCTTCACATCTCTTTTTAAATTCTAACTCTTGTCTAAGGTAAATACCGACTCCACCACCTTTTGCAATTTTCCTACTATAATTATTTGCCAGTTTAAATGGATTAATATGAATACTACTAATTTCTTGGTCCTTACACCAATCTTCTGTAATACACAAGACATCAGGTTGGGTGTTACTTACTGCTATTTCAAGTTCACAATATTTTTTCTTGAGGCACTGCACATTTAGAGTCATAATCTTCAGAACAGGGGAGTGAGCACTGGTGGTATTTCTCCTTTCGTTTAACACTGTTATCTTGGGCTATCATAGTTTAAATTGCATTTTTTATCAATTATAATGTGGTAATATCGTTGTAAAATTGACGCTGTCAGCCAGCCATGGCTGGTGAATGACAAAGAAGTAGTAACGGAAGGTAAGAATCTGTATTCAAAATGAGATTAATTTCAAAGCATAAAAACAAAACAAAAACAAAAAAAACATAAACTGCATCGGCCGGGAATCGAACCCGGGCCGCCCGCGTGGCAGGCGAGCATTCTACCACTGAACCACCGATGCTTACAACCAAATTTGAATGTTTTATGTTATTCCTTGTTCCTTGACACGCAAGCTTTAACAAAAATGATGTCGTTCTTTTGGGCGTTATTATTTCAATACGCCGTGACACTTATATGTATGTTATCAGAACTTCCAAATATCAATTGTCCACCTTCATCGTAGCGATTACATTTCATAAACGGCGATTTCCATCTGACTTTGTCAATATGTTTTGCGTAAATGCGACACTCTTATTTAATTTTTTTCCTTTTGTTTTTAAATAAAATATTTCGAGCATTTAAAATATTTGAGTTGGCCCGCGTTGCTGCACTTTAACTGTTTGAAACAAAAGTAACAATCTGAATGACGTATGGTCTGAGCTGATCTTGTTGAAGAAAACTAATTTGACTGCGACGTCGACATTTAAGTCCAAGACTCAAACCAACTTTTATTTATTTATTTATTTTTTATCTATTTATCCATCTTTAAGCATTTACATGCAATCGATGTCGTCATGAGTAATGTACAATTTACATATTAAGAAATATAACTATTGTGAGGTATCACAAGTGTACATTTTAAAGGAACATACATAATAAAGGAATACATTTGATACATAAAGATATCCCACATAACTAAAGTGTGCATTTTAAAGAATGTGCATAATAAAAGAATACATTTCATACATAAGGATTTATCCACATGTCTAACAGTTAAATGTGGAACTACAGAGACAAAAAAAGCTTAGGAAGAGGTACAAACAGAGTTGCAAGTTGTTTCGTACGTTAGGTCTATTTTTGAAGAGTTTTCAAATTCTTTAACACTGTAAAAAGCTTTGTCTTTCAGTCATTTTTTAGTCTTACTTTTAAATATATTAAGAGAGACACAATGTGCCTGCACAGGTGATGTGTTGAAAAGCTTTATTCCCATGCATTCATAACTGTCTTGTGTTTTCTTGAGTCGAGTTGTTGGTAATTATATCTTAAATGTTTGGCGAGTGTTATGATTATGAACGGACTGCCTAAGGTTGTAACTGTTAAAGTTTTCTTTTATGTACAAAAGGCAGCTGTATATAAAAAGATAAGGGACTGTCATTATCTGTAATCCTTTGAAGTATGACCTACATGATATGTTATTTTTGGTAATCCTAGAGATGCTCCTGATGGCTTTCTTCTGCCAAATAAAAATTTTCCTGGACCATGGAGAATTACCCCATAGAAGAATACCATAGCTAATATGGCAATGAAAGGATGCATAATAGGAATTAATCAGCAGGCTTTCAGAAACACAGGTGCGTAATTTTTTCAGTAGATAGATGACACTTGAGCCTGCAGTTCAAAATTCTTGATCAATACTAACGCAAGGCGTTTTACACAGGCCTTTATTTTAGGTCAATGTCTGGCAGCAATGGGGTTTTCGTCAAATTGTGCCAATTCACGGCAATATTGCCGCATACTCCAGGATAGCAATAATGCAGAAGGAGCAGGCTCTTGTACGTAACTGCTGCGTTGTGACTAATGTATTGCTGGCTTTGTCCGCTTGGTGGAGAATGTTAAGTATGACCGGGCCACTCGCTAACTTTAATTTGGCATCTCGATAACGGTGGTTGTGGGCAACGGAATTTGGTACCCTGCGGGAAGACGTGGGGTGCGGTGGGGAACAAGCAGTGCATATAACACAAGCCCGTGTTTAGAGCGTCTGCCAGCACCTGATACCAGACTTCCTTTTCCAAACTGGAGTAGAAGGTAACCTTCGCTATGGCCGACAACACCATCACCGCCCACTTTCGGGAAAACTTCAATGAAAATAACGCAACAAAACACAGCTAGCGACAAAGCAGACAACAATGCAGTCAACACATATTAATACTACGCTGCACAGTTGGCGACGAACATCTGCAAATTACTACGACACGAGGTTTCCCGACTGCTAGCGATCAGTACTGAGCAGACCAAGCCCTAGTTAAAATTCCCACATAGCACCTGCCTCTCTCTTGGTTTATAGATGGTATTCATAGATGGTAGTCGTTCTGTCGACAATGCTGCGGTACTAAGTAACGCGGTTTGGGCAGTGAAACAATATGAAAGCTTGCAGTCGTCTGTAGAGGCACTGGATTTCTTTGTTGTCTACAGGAACTGAACAGTAAATAAGTCACAGAACAATCAGTTCCATAACTGTGATAGGTCTAGGCCTACGAACAGACCTGCGGGACGTAGAAAGTAATGTTTACGAACATAGCATTCTAAAAAATGGCTCTGAGCATTATGGGACTTAACATCTGAGGTCATCAGTCCCCTAGAACTTAGAACTACTTAAACCTAACTAACCTACTGACATCACATACAACCATGCCCGAGGCAAGATTCGAACCTGCGACCGTAGCGGTCTCGCGGTTGCAGACTGAAGTGCCTAGAACTGCTCGGCCACATCGGCCGGCTATCGCATTCTGAAATTGACTTTATCGCTCAGCAGCAGTGAGTCATACAGGGTGTATACATGGACAAGGAAATAAAATTCCCAGATTTCCCGGTTAAAAACACACTTTCTCCCGTGTGAAAGTACACTTTGTCCGTGTTAAGGGACAGTATACTTTTCCTCGGAACTGTAAAACTTATCAATCCTTTGAATGGTAATGGTTTTATACACCGGTGTAGAATTTCTCAGCCGTTTAGGAAACAAAACTCGGAAAAAAGGCCATGTACACTGCATATTTCTATATTACGGAAGTATATTACTTTATTACATATCTTCATCGTTTACCAGCCATGGCTGGACAGACTGCATCACAAATACAATGTTTACAACTAACATTTATACAACACCATATACAAAATTTATATTACAAATAAAAGGAAATATTTATGCAGTGCACAAAAACATATAGAACATAGATGGAATGAAATATAACTAAACAGGAAAGTAAAACTTCATAGCAGCAAATGAAAATACTGGAAAGCAAAGTGTTTACAATTCCATGTAGATCACACACACAAAGTTTCATTTTGGCAGAATATGTACTTTAAGTAAAACACAAAATTAAATGTGCAGTTAACATAAAAAGAAGATTAAATTTAGGCAAAATTATATATAAAACATAACAATATTTATTATTTTGTCCATTCACTAGAACCGCTGTTGAAAAACTCTTCCAAGGAATATAGTGGATGTTGTTTCAAGTCCTGAGCAATTTTTTTTCCGAAATAATTCAGGTGGCAGGGATTTCACTTCTGGAGGCAGTTGATTGTACATTTTTAGGGCGACTGTTGGAAAGCTGTCTTGTGTACTTGATAGGCGACACCTTGGCACTTCAATGTTCCTCTTACAGCGAGTGTCATGATTATGTATTTCTTGTCTTATGCTAAAATTCCTTTGATTTTTCTTTTATATAAATGAGGCAGAAAAACACATACTGGCTAAAAACAGTCATTATGCCTAGCCTGGTGAAAATAGACTTACAGTGGTCCAGTCTTTTGCTAGAGGATATGACCCTGATGGCTTTTTTTTTTTTGTAATAGCAACACATCTTTGCTGCCTGAGGAGTGTCCCCACAAGAACAGTCCATAGCTAATGTGGCTGTGCATGGTAGACTATTGTGAGAAACTGGTCAGTTATTACCCTCTTCAGCTTCCTCAGGAGGTATATCACACAAGAAAGTTTGGTGCATACATATGCAGTGTGATCATTCATGGAGAGTTTGCTGTCAATCTTGAAGCCCAGTAGTCTGACAGTCTCCATGTTTTCTTGGTCTTCAATGTTGGTTAGACTGCATATCAAATGTTGGATTTTTTCTTCATTGATCTTCATTTTGTTTATTATGAACCTTTTTTTTTTTTTCTTCAAACATCAAATTTGATGCACCAAGAGCTTCTGCAGCTGTATGACCTGTGGCAATAAGGGTAGTGTCATCTGGAAACTGCAACATTTGACTATTACAGCTCATATCATTGACATATATGCGGAATAGGAGAGGTCCTAAGACTGATCCTTGGGGCACTCCATATTCCAGTTTGTGTTCAAGAGAAGTTGCTCCGTGCACTGATACTACCTGCTTTCGGTTTTCCAAATAAGATTCGAGTGTTGATAGAACAACACCTCCTACACCATAGCATCTTAACTTGGCTATTAGTGTTGTGTGTGAGATGCAGTCAAAGGCTTTGCTGAGGTCACAGAGTGTCAGTGCCACACTCTCTCTCTCTTCAAAACTCTGTCCAATTGTTTTTAATAAGTCCAGTGTGGCTGTCACTGTTGCTCTCCCTTTGCAGAATCCGTGCTGTGTGTTTTGGAATAAGTTGTTTTCCTCAAAGTAATTCAGTACCTGGCGGTGCATCACAGATTCAGTAACTTTGGCTAGTACTGGTATCACTGAGATTGGTCTGAAGCTGGACACCTCAAATGGATCCCCCTTCTTATATATTGGTACTGTGCACGTCAGTTTAAGGAAGTCTGGGAAGACACCAGAAGATAGACATTTGTTTATTGCTATGCCTAATGGCTCAGCTAATTCTGCAATAATTTTCTTTAGCAGTGTGCAGGACATGCCATAGATGTCTACACTTTCTAAGTGTTTGTAGGAGTTCACAATTTTTATCATGTCTTCAGGGTGTACTTCCTTCCAGTTTTAAATACTGCAACTGTCTGCATTTCTTATGTTTGCAGTCAGATCTAGGTCAGAGTGTGGAATTTCTCTCACTGTCTTTTCCACTATTCTGACAAAATATTCATTGAAGTCATCAGGGTTACATGAATTTAAGCAGGAGGTAGTCTTCTTTCTGTTCTCATTTACAAGATTCCAGGCAGCTTTACAAGGATTTTGGGCCTCTTTAATGTATGTATCATTATGTTTCTTTTTTGCTTCCTCTACTGCCTTCCTATAATCTGTTTTGGCTTTTAGGTAGTTGCAGTGATGTAATTCTTTAGCTGGAATGTCTCAAGCTGATTTCATTTGGTCCTTGCACATTGTTACAGTACGCTTCAATTTATCGAGCTTGGCGGTGTATCATTGTTTCACATTGATAACTTTCTGTCTGCCTTCTGATTTGTCCACAGGATTCTTCACTGGTCCTGACGGAAACATGTCATCAAATATTGCTTTTAAGGTTTGGAACAGACATAAGAAAGAATCACTGCCTACTAACTCTGCAATTTTCTGCTGCCAGTTTACACAAGATAGAGCTGCTTTGAGATCATTTAGTCTCTCTTCTTTAACAAATCTTCTTTTGAATGTGTAGTTTGAATGCCATGTGCTTATCTGTGGTTTGCTCCTCATACTGGTTTCCATTACTAGTGCACAGTGATCTGCTATCATAGGTTCAACTACACTGAGTTTATAATCCCAGATGTTGAGGTTGGTGATTATGGTGTCCAGGCATGCACCACCCCTTGTTGGGAGCTTATTTGCAATAAACAAGCCATAACTGGTAATTAAACTCATAAATACCCTCTCTCTGGCATCTCCATCACCTATGTGTATGTTAAAATCTCCACACTTTAGGCGTGTTAGGTAACACAAACAGTTCTCCATATGTCCAATAAAATTCTCAAAGTCACCATCTAGTGAATGGTACACAGAAACAACAACTAAATCAATATTTGTTAATAACAGTGCAGCTAATGCAAGATCAAAATCCACACAAAAACTGCTTAAATCGATTTCCTTGATGCTATGATCTCTGTTGGCATACACAGAGAGCCCACCGCAGGTTGCAGTTCTTCGAAACCGAGCACTGGCCATGTCTAAGTATTCAACAGATTTATAGAAATCACCTTCTGCTCCAGCTAGCCAGTGTTCACAAATACATAAAACATCTGGTTTAATTTCTTCTATAAAAAATGATAGGAGATCAATTTTGGTTCTTATGCACTGCACATTTACACTTGCAACGATTATAGGCATATTGTTTTCGGTACTAGAAACGTTCTTGTGCAGTGATCCTTGTTTTTAACTTCATAATCTATTTTATTGGCATAATGGTTGGTCTCCGGAACAAAAAACGCTTAATTACAACATTTTTGGGCCATACAGCAGTGTCCATTAGCTTGTCTTTTAGATGAAAGTCTACACCAATCTTAAAACTACTGTTTACACCCTTAGATTGCAATTTTTCTACGTGAAAGCTGCATGACCTGGTAGGATTTTCTTCAAAAAGTTAATTAAGTTTTCTGCTGTCGTTCCACTTCTCAGCTTTCCTAAATGAAACCGTGCTGTCTTTTCCTCATACAGCATTCCTTGGTCATCACCAGTGCCTATTATTTTATTTTTCCTGTCACTAACACTTGAATTTCCAATTACTGAGATGGCTTTGGTTGGAGGAGTTGATCTGGTAGTCACTGTCTGTGGCAGTTTGCATGGTTTATATATTTAGCGCTGTGTTATTTGTTTGTTGTTCTGCAGAAGTAGTTGGGGTTCTCTTGTCCCTATGGCGAACACTTTTTTTCCTAGAACTTACTACACGCCACTCTGTATTGGGTGAGAGTTTATTTTCTGAGGAATCTGCAGAGTTGTAGAGACTATTTTCGTCTTTATTAACGCCAGATCCTGTTCTGTTGACCGATACATTGTTTACATCAAAACACTCGTTTGATTCCATGATATCAGTTTGATTACAATTTACAGTTGAAGATTGTTTGTCTGGAATGATCTGTTTTCCTTGTTGTAGAAAGGGATTTGAACAGTTTCTGTCACTACTTACATTATTACAGCATTCATCAGCGCCATTTTCTCGATCACCAACAGTTGTTTTGGATATGTGAGTCGGGTTGCACAGCACATTAACCACAATATGGTGTTTATGTTTATCTGCCGCCAAATCCGTTTGTTTAACATTTGCAGTACCAATGTTTTCCTGCACAAATTCACTTACTTTGCTATAACCACTTTCCAAGGAGTCAGCACCGTTTACAAGTGGTTTTTCACATATGTTTACGTTATATCTTGGAGACTGCAATTCTTCAATATTAGAATCAGCACTGATAATTGTATCCAGCTTTTTATTTTAATTCCACCAAGAACCGCATGTTACTTTCTGAAGCATTGAAATCGAGATTGAGATGCACTTTTCTAAGACAGTAATAGCTCATGTCACATGATCTCGTCAGCCAATACAGCGGATATTCAGAGCTTAGGACACGTGATGCAGTCAGCTAATAGCATTATCACTGTTAAGTTGCGCATATACACAGAAATAGGAAAAGTTAATGGTGTAAATTAATATAAATGATGTTGCTACAAGAAAAGCAGAGCTTTCACTTATAATACTAGGCTCTGAGATTAATAAGCTCCAAGAGAAGCTAAACTTTCATGTATAATGTTGATCTTTTTTGCACGTGTTACACTTTAAGATACATCACACAAACGTGCCAGTAAAATTTTTAATACCGACATAAATGTCTGATCTTCTGGGCTCGAAGTTTTTTCTAAATGGTCGTCCTCAAATAGCTGATTTTTCAATGAGAGTCAAATACTCTGTGATTTACGAAATTCATCGCACATTCTCGCACTTAGTTCATCTTGCATAAAAGGAAATTTACTTTGAAAGTAACGCTTTTCAATCAATCATTCACAATATTTTCCTGCGACCTGTTAGAAAGAGGTTTCAGCAGTTGCCAGAGAGCGCCAGATAACAGGCGTCACCACGATGACGCAAGAAGCCCGTATGTTCGTACGTGTAAAACATTAAAAGAACTTACATTATGTCATAAAAGAAACAAGACATCAGAGGAATTTCATGAACCATACTAAAATGCATAATTCGGTTTAAAGTGCATATTTGTATGTCCAGATTCGGTTGTAAATTTTCTTGGAACACCAATGCTGTATTATCTCATTTTTGGTTCTTTATTATGGCATAATGCCATACGTGCTAGAAGATGAAAGCATGCGCTTTTGAAATGCAGCGAACAGTTGAAACTAGCCTATAGTGTGGAATTAAACACTTCATTTCAAATAAATTGACTGCCTCAGCGGGAAAGATTAATAAAGTATTATTTCTTTAGCAAACCGACAAAAAGTAGCTTCATTGTTCTACAAGGCGATTAATGCTTGACTGAAATTGCCGCCCGTGGGAGATACCCCGGTTTGCTCCCAGTGAATATGGCAGCTTGCACGCGCCAGAAAAATTTTTCTGGGTAGCATCTTGCTGCTTTGTGACCAGAAGCGGGAGAAGGTACATGCGCAACCCAACTGCGCATGCGCATGGGCCCGCTGGCAACTGCTAACAAAAATCAAATGTAAACAGTTGTGACGTCATGCTCATCGGAGGCAATTTGTTGTTATGAAGCATTGCATAGTCTTTCTAAAGCCTTTGACACATTTTGTTTCTGGCAGACGCTTGTATGAGCACTGTGTTTTGTTGTGCACATGGCCCATTTCCTTCGCAACTTAGGTTTTGTTTTCGTTTTCTTCTCTCGTTCATGTTTTATTGTTGCAGTATTATTCTGCAGTAGGGGGATGCAGTAATATCCTTTGTTCGAGTATTATTTCTTACCAGTCAAAATTACAAAAAATTAACTGAAAACTAAAACAAAAAAAATATCTCGGAATTCTAAAATATTCCCGGGTTTTTCCTGGTTTTCTCCCGGATGAAAAAATTACCGGGTTTTCCCGGATCTCCCAGTTGTCCCGGGTCATATACCCCCTGGTCATAAATGTATTCTAGATACGATTTAAGACTTCTATACTTTTTGTAAGCGTCATCATGCACGTTTCCAAACTCATGGGCATCAACTCGCCATTATTCTAACACTATAGCGGTGAACTCAAAGAAATGGAAAGGGAGCGTATGGCGACAGTGGCCAAGTTCGGCCGCCAAGTGCAAGTCTTATTGAGTGCCACATTGGGCAATTTGCTCGTCGACAATGGGGATGAAATGATGACGAGAACAGCACAATACCCAGTCCCTGAGAGGAGAAAATCTCCCACCCCAGCCGGGAATCGAACCCGGGTCCCTGTGCGTGGCAATCCAAAGCGCCAACCACGTGAAAGTTCGTTTGTTGATCCTTCCACTCAGTTTTTTATTACAGAGGCCAACCAGCTCTCTGACAGAACACGCTGAGCTACCGTGCCGGCACCATTCAGCTAATGGGGCGGACAACTCAAAGAGATACAGCATGCTATCTCTTTGGGTGAACTACCATAAAATATTAACATGAACGCTTAAGGAGAATGGGTGCTTTCGTTTGAAAAAGACACAGCTAGTTTCCTTCCTAAATCTGAGTATGTGTTCCATCTCTAATGACGGCATCATCGACGGGAGATTAAGCCATACTCTTCCTTTCGATTACAAATTTCCCCTCAACAAACTACGTAAGCTGAAGCGATTTACGTAGAATTCAAATACACAGTCAGCACGGAAAAACTACGGTATTCTAACAGACTGTACATGAAGCGGGAACGTGTGGATATCGCCACTTACATATCAGTCATACGGTAAGCCGACTTTATGGTGAAGGTGTGATAACAAAATTGATAAGTACACATGCCGAAAATGTATTTATTCTGCCAAATGAGTAAATGAACAAGTGACAAAAATGAAATCAGACTGCAATGTCCATTAACAGTCGATTGCGATAATTGTGTTTGCATCGGTTCCACTCGAACACCGGTCCCGGAAAGTGTACAGTCCTCAGTGACAAGCCCGTCGTCCAATCGTGTGAGCGCAGGACAACAGTGAATGCGTGTACAGAACTAAACGAACCTTTTTCTCGCGATCACTTGGCGCCGTGTATTTGACGGACGCGACAAAGCAAAAGCGGAAAAGAATGGAGGGTTGGTACAAATGGCTCTGAGCACTGTGGGACTTAACATCTGAGGTCATCAGTCCCCTAGACCTTAGAACTACTTAAATCTAACTAAACTAAGGACATCACACACATCCATGCCCGAGGCAGGATTCGAACCTCCGACCGTAGTGGTCACGCGGTTCCAGACTGGAGCGACTAGAAGCGCTCGGTCACACCAGCCGGCCGAACGGAGGGCGCCAAACAAAACTTCCATAGGCGTCTGTGGGGAGCTCGGTATGCCTCTAGATTAGCTATAATTTCTCGAATTCTCTCATTGTTGTCTTGCACACGATGGACTAGCATGGAAAGCTGCATCAAATTAGTCTTCAGCTGGAAGGCCATAACAACACGAGTTCCCCAAACTAGTTCAGGCAAATGACAATACAGTTTGTTCAATTTGGTTACATGTCATTACGTCTCTCGCCTTCACCGATGGAGAACTTTTTTGTCCGATATTATCACGGGACATTAAATTGTAGCATGTTCTGGAGATCTCATCAAGAAGGTGGTGGAATGAATCTAAGTAAACAATAACAAAAGACAAAGAAAACAGACTTAATGTGTGTACAGCATTAACAATAAAATATCGCTGTACTGCATCATCCTGTTCATGCTTATACTAATTAAATTTAATCAAGTAAATTAGAAAGAAAAGTGCTACTTTGAAAACAAGCTGCTGTTTATCTCCTGTTGTTAACTTTTAATTCACTTGACAAAATTGGTATTTTCAAAGCAAATGGTTACCTGCATCAGTAATTACTGAGTGAGTTCACCCTACTGCTGGCAGAACATTACTACTTGTAATTGAACTTCATAACAAACACTGCTACTTACATGAAAATAATAGAGCTTTTCCATCATTTAATCTGCATATTCAAATAATCTGTAGACATAGTGGCTAAATAACTGTGTTTTTAATTTTCTTTTGAAATTGTTATGAATCCAAATTCCTTGCTTCATGTTATACATGAGCTTTTTGGTTGTCATTTCATAGAGTACACAGCACCGAACCTTACACCAACAGCCGGCTGGTGTGGCCGTGCGGTTCTAGGCAGGCGTTTCAGTCTGGAACCACGTGACCTCTATGGTTGCAGGTTCGAATCCTGCCTCAGGCATGGATGTGTGTGATGTCCTTACGTTACCTAGGTTTAAGTAGTTCTAAGTTCTAGGGGACTGATGACCACAGATGTTAAGTCCCACAGTGCTCAGAGCCATTTGAATCATTTGAGCCTTACACCAACAAACAACTTCTACATGAAATTTGATGCTGAGTCTTCTATTGTAATTGTGTACATCACATTTCAGCTGATACTAAATTTTATTGTCAGTAACGAAAATCATTAGTAGTAAAAGTATTCGGATGTGAGTATAAATATTCCAAAATACTTAAGAAGGCTTCTGCAACATGTACAGTTACCTACTTTACACGATGTTACTCTAGCTCACTTCTGCTGAATAAATGCTTTATACTTTAGATGGACTGTCCCAGAAAATAATTCCTAATATGCAAAATAAGCAAACGCTCTTATATTAGGTCAACACAATGAGAGATGGTTCTAAAGACAAACATGCTGCACTGAACTTCTTGTTTAGTTTATTGGTGTCTTGACTCCATTTTAACTTCATCTCACAAGGAACTTTACTTTTGGTTACTACTAACCAGCTTGCAAAGTGTTCTGAAACAAGTGGCTTATATAATCTACGTAGCTTAGGTAACCTAAAAAGACACGACATATTCTAGTTCTGTACAGCTAGGGGTACTACACCACTGATTTGAGTAACATGTGGTGTGGAAAAGATAATGAGGGTGGAAACGTCAAAACTGACGAAAATTTGAACTACAAAAAGCACATTTTGGAGCTCAAAAAAAAAAAAAAAATAAAAATAAAAAAATAAAAAAAGAAAAAAAAATAAAACTTCGTTCAGCCACATTTGCACTTAGAATCAGACAAATCATTAAGTTGACACATTTTGCATATTTTCATTCAGTAATGTCATATGGGTCCACAGCTCATGGTAGCACTTCCTGAGCACAAGGTTCTAGGTTCAATTCCCGGCCGGGTCAGGGATTTTCACCAGCCCCGAGATGACTGGGTGTTGTTGTGTTGTCTTCATCGCCATCATTTATCCTCATTACGGTTGGAGGAAGGCAATGGCAAACCACATCCATCAGGACCTTGCCTAGGACAGGGGTGCAGGTCTCCCGCACCATTCCCCTAGGCTCTGTCAAGAAGCATAGGACTTCATATGGAATAATGTTCTAGGGTCACTCATCTTTGAGAGAAAAAAAAGGTACATTGATCAAAAACTTGCTGTAAGAATAATATGTGGTGCTCTAGTAGACAATCTGTTTAAGGAGTTGGGCATTCTCACTACTGCTTCACAGCATATTTTTTGCCTCATGAAGTTTGTTGTAAATAATCTACTACAGTTCAAAAGGAACATTGATGTATATAATTACAATAACAGAACGAAAAATGGCATTCATTACTCAACATAAAGGTTGTCTTTAGAACAAAAAGGGTAGCACAATGTTGCAACTAAAATTTTTGAACCTTTACCCAGTGATATAAAATGTCTGACAGACAGCAAAGTAAAACTTGAAAACAATCTGAAAAAATTTCTCCTAGGCAACTCCATCTATTTTGTAGAAGAATTTCTACTGTTGCTTTAGCAGAGTACAAGTTTCAACTTAATGATTTCTGTGATATGAGCAATTCTAACTCAAGTTTCAGGATTAGCTGATTTTTTCGTAAGTGTTGTGGTACCACTGATGTCTGATACAGTACTTCTCTATCATGGATTTCACCATTAAATGTGAAAACAAAAGTAGTAGTCTTAGTGCTTCAGCCGGTTTCTGATTATTTATGGAAGTTTCTTCACTGGCTCATTTTGTCACTGTTTAATTTGCTAGTAAATTTAATAAAATATAAAACATAAATTAAAAAAGTGCTAAACTAATAAAAAGTTGCTTGTAATTATTTTCAGCTACTTGTTTATTCATTGTATTTACAGCTATCATTATATAGTATTGTAGTATTTTAATATGGATGATGTTACAGTACTGTTTAGCACCTGTGGTTAGAGAGCCGGCATGGTAGATCAGTGTTTTCGGTCAGAGAGTTAGCTGTCCTCTGTATTAAAAAAAAACTGAGTGAATGGATCAACTATGAACTTCAATGGGTGTCATTGGACATCCACCCTGAACAAATGCAACAAACAATTACGAAAAAAATGAGATGATTTAAAAAAAGGGGGGAGGGGTGTCTTGGATTTGTAATGAAAATGTCCTTGTCCTGGGTTCGAAACCCACCACTGCTTAAATTTTGATTAATATTCAGCACTGGTGACTGAAGACTTCTGGCTAAGAAGTCACCCCATTCTGCCAACGCCCCTGTCAAAGAGGGTGGAGGAGTGGACAGAGGTTCAGAACATTCTCTTGTCCTATGGGTGGAAAACTGCTCCTAGAGGCAGAAGAATCAGCAATGATCAACAGCTTGAGGATTCAGAACGCAATGGAAACCACTGCACTAAAGAGACGTAACATATATTCACAGGACATGTGGCCTGTAATTGAAAAAGTGTCACGATGATCTCTCCATTGGAAACAGATTCCGGAGTAGTCCCCTTCGGATCTCCGGGAGGTGACTTCCAAGGGGGAGGTGACCATGAAAAAAACTTAATAATCAATGAAAAGATAATGTTCTACGAGTCAGGGCATGGAACGTCAGAAGCTTGAATGTGGAAGGGAAAGTAGAAAATCTGAAAAGGGAAATACAAAGGCTCAACCTAGATATAGCAGGGGTCAATGTGTGAAATGGAAGGAAGACAAGGATTTCCGGTCAGATGAGTATAGGGTAATATCAACAGCAGCAGAAAATCATATAACGGGAGTAGGATTCATTATGAATAGGAAGGTAGGGCAGAGAATGTGTTACTGTGAACAGTTCAGTGATATGGTTTTTCTTATCAGAATCGACAGCATACCAACACCGACAACAATAGTTCAGTTATACATGCCAACATCTCAAGCTGAAGATGAAGAGGTGGAGAAAGTATACGAGGATACTGAAAGTGCAATACAGTATGTAAAGGGAGACGAAAAGCTAATAGTCATAGAGGACTTGAATGCAGTTGTAGGGGAGGGGTTAGAAGGGAAGGTTACAGGGGAATATGGGTTTGGGACAAGGAATGAGAGAGGAGAAAGGCTAATTGAGTTCTGTAATAAATTTCAGCTAGTAATAGCCAATACTCGTTCAAGAATCACAAGAGGATGAGGTGTACTTGGAAAATACTGGGTGATAGTGGAAGATTTCAGTTAGATTACATCGTGGCCCGACAGAGACACCGAAATCAGATACTGGATTGAAGACATACCCAGGAGCAAATATAGACTCAGATCACAATAAAGTAGGGGTGAAGAGTAGGCTGAAGTTTAAGACATTAGTCATGAAGAATCAATACGCAAAGAAGTGGGATACTGAAGTACTAAGGAATGATGAGATACACTTTTCTAAGGCTACAAATACAGCAATAAGGAATAGGTCAGTAGGCAGTACAGTTGAAGAGGAATGGACATCTCTAAAAAGGGCCATCAGAAGTTGGAAAGAAAAACATAGGTACAAAGAAGGTAACTGGATAACAGAAGAAATACTTCAGTTGGTCAATGAAAGGAGGAAGTACAAAAATGTTCTGGGAAATCCATAAATGTAAGTTGTTGAGGGATGAAATAAATATGAAGTGCAGGGAAGCTATGCATGAAAATGTGAAGAAATTGAAAAAGAAATGCTTGTCGGGCGGACAGAATCATCATACAGCAAAGTCGAAACAACCTTTGGTGACATTAAAAGCAATGGTGGTAACTTTACAAGTGCAACAGGAATTACACTGTTAAATGCAGAGGAGAGAGCAGATAGATGGAAAGAATATATTGAAAGTCTTTATGAAGGAGAAGATTTGTCTGATGTGATAGAAGAAGAAACAGGAGTCGATGTACAAGACAGGGGATTCAGTATTAGAATCAGAATTTAAGAGAGCTTTCGAGGACTTAGATCAAATAAGACAGAAGGGGTAGATAACATTCCATTAGAATTTGTAAAATCTATGGGGGAAGTGGCAACAAAATGACTATTTTGGTATGTTAGAATGTATGCGCCTGGTGACATACCATCTGACTTTTGGAAAAATATCGTCCACACAATACCAAGGACTTCAAGAGCTGACAAGTGTGTATCGCACAATCAGCTTAACGACTCGTGCATCCAAGTATCTGAGAAGAACAGAAGAGAAAATTGAGGATGTGCTAGATGATGATCAGTTTGGCTTTAGAACAGTTAAAAGGCATGCGAGAGGCAATTCTACATTGTGGTTGATAATGGAAGCAAGACTAAAGAAAAATCAAGACACATTCATACAATTTGATGACCTGGAAAAAGGGCTCAACAATGTAAAATGGTGCAAGATGTTCGAAATTCTGAGAATAATAGGGATAAGCTTTATACTTTGTCTTGTACTTTTCATCTCCCTGGATCTCTTGTATTCCAACTTTGCATCTACCTCTCTCTTTCTTTTCACACATGTCTGCTCCTTTCTCTGTTATTCAGCCTTCACCGCTGTAATATTACTGTTCCTTTCTAATATCTTCTAACTTCTGGCCACCCAGTCCTGTTGCTTATGTGACTGTCATATGGAATAACTACAACTATCCTGAAAGGTCCCAATGTAAACCCTAAACAGCAATAAACAAAGATATTTTCTTTGATTTTACTTCTTGCAGTTGCCATGACAGTCCACGTCTTCCATTACGCCCACATCCCACTAGCACCATCTGTCTACGTCAGTACTTATACTTTTTATTGAGCATCTGCTCTCACTGTGAGCAGTGATCTTCCTTACCCCATGAGAGTTGCAGGTAATACCCGTACTGCTTCAACACTCATTCTAGCACGTAACACTGACCACTGGAACTGTGTAGCTCCATACAAACACAGGATAGTGAAATGTAAAATGACATTTGACTATGCCAACTACAATGCCATTGTACAAAGTATTGTCTGGTCTTTAATGTTGGCAGTGGCTGGACACAAAACACTGTGGAACCGAAGCCTTACAACTTCTGCAGTTTCAGAAGTTGGGAGCAGAGCATTCAAGAAAAAGTTTACAGGTTAACCTACATCATCACCGCTTTCAGCAAGTCAATAAATAGCTGTACTGCAGGATGCATAGTGCAGTAGTATCATTGACACTCCTTGAACTGTTCAAAAATTGTACAATGAAGTAAAGAGCTTCTATAAAAGTTGTACCTGACTTTTTTAAAATTTTATCATTATGATTATTATCAACAATGTAAACTGGATTAAAAACTATGTAAGCCATACAAAATGGTTTTGTTATCAAATACAATAAGTAACCTATCAGTAAATACAAAGCCAAAAGCAAACTTCCAACTAAGAGACTCACAATGTGAAGGCTCTATCTTTCAAATTTACTGCACATTATGCTCTGGATGTGTATGTTACACAAGACAGATAGTATCAGATTCACTTCAACTTACAGTGTAAACAAAATAATTTCCTGAATGACAGATTGCTGTCGTTGGGGGACGATATTGCCAATGTGCAGACACAACAGCCACACCTGACATGGCTCTATATTCACTTGCAATGCAGGCAACACAGTGACTATGTGGCAACTGAAAAAGAACTGTGATAGGGTAGTGGGTGGCACCTACCAGTTGAAATGTCAATCAAATTCATTTTAGGTGAAGTATACTGACAGTATCAGAGTCACTAAGAAAGCAAAGAGTGGTGTATTGCAAATGGAAAAGAATGAAAAAAACATAGAGAAAAATGCTAAATTGAAAAAAATGAGTATAAATGTAGCATGGCGGTAGTGTTCAATACACTTTAAACTGAATTAGAGCCAATGAACCGTCAAAACATCCCAACAATTATGGCCCTAGGTAAGGTTAATTAACAAGGTAATATTATCTATCTACACAATTGTTGACTCGTATCATCACAGAATATGATGTATGAGGGCTGAAATGTATAATTCTGACTTTTAAAACTATTTCATGGCAAAATATAAACAGTATACAATTTCAACTTAGATTACTATATGGATGCAAGGTAGACAGGAATAGAGGTAAATGATTGTGGACCTGCAAAACAATTAAAGTAACAGTACGGCCTCCATACCTTATAGGAGATCTTAAGTTTCTGTACTGATTACACAGCCAAACAGACTCCTATTTCAGCAGTTGAGTATGAAAGGTTGCTAAAACAATGGAGCATCCACACAGTCAAAAACCCACAGCAGTCCAGAATTTATTAATTATTTCAAAAATTACAAGCTAGTTTTGAAATGTGTCATGAAAGAGACAAAAATTAATGAAAATGACAAATATATTATGAAGTCATCCAATAAAACTAAGTCCATGTGGAAAGCTGTGCAGGATCTTACTGGGAAGAAGAAAACTCACAACAATATTGTGATAGCACATGATGGCAAGAATGTCACTGACCCTAGGACAGTTGCAAACGGTTTCAATTCTTACTATGCAACTGTTGCTGGAAAAATAGTGAAGGAAAAATTTTTGAAATATACCTAATACAACATGGAAAGAAATTTAATTTATTGAAATAAATAATATATCAATGTTCCTCAGTCCAAAAAGCCCAACAGAGCTCCTAAATACCATTAATTCACCAAAGAGTAAGTATTCAACTGGTATTGATGATATTCCAGATTATATTGTAAAAATAACATGAACCACGGACCTCGCCATTGGTGGGGAGGCTTGCGTGCCTCAGCGATACAGATAGCTGTACCGTAGGTACAACCACAACGGAGGGGTATCTGTTGAGAGGCCAGACAAACGTGTGGTTCCTGAAGAGGGGCAGCAGCCTTTTCAGTAGTTGCAGGGGCAACAGTCTGGATGATTGACTGATCTGGCCTTGTAACAATAACCAAAACGGCCTTGCTGTGCTGGTACTGCGAACGGCTGAAAGCAAGGGGAAACTACGGCCGTAATTTTTCCCGAGGGCATGCAGCTTTACTGTATGATTAAATGATGATGGCGTCTTCTTGGGTAAAATATTCTGGAGGTAAAATAGTCCCCTATTCGGATCTCCGGGCGGGGACTACTCAAGAGGATGTCGTTATCAGGAGAAAGAAAACTGGCGTTCTACGGATCGGAGCGTGGAATGTCAGATTCCTTAATCGGGCAGGTAGGTTAGAAAATTTAAAAAGGGAAATGGATAGGTTAAAGTTAGATATAGTGGGAATTAGTGAAGTTCGGTGGCAGGAGGAACAAGACTTCTGGTCAGGTGACTACAGGGTTATAAACACAAAATCAAATAGTGGTAATGCAGGAGTAGGTTTAATAATAATGAATGGGAAAATAGGAAAGCGGATAAGCTACTACAAACAGCATAGTGAACACATTATTGTGGCCAAGATAGATACGAAGCCCACGCCTACTACAATAGTACAAGTTTATATGCCAACTAGCTCTGCAGATGACGAAGAAATTGAAGAAATGTATGATGAAATAAAAGAAATTATTCAGATAGTGAAGGGAGACGAAAATTTAATAGTCATGGGTGACTGGAATTCGTCAGTAGGAAAAGGGAGAGAAGGAAACATAGTAGGTGAATATGGATTGGGGCTAAGAAATGAAAGAGGAAGCCGCCTGGTAGAATTTTGCACAGAGCACAACTTAATCATAGCTAACACTTGGTTTAAGAATCATGATAGAAGGTTGTATACATGGAAGAACCCTGGAGATACTAAAAGGTATCAGATAGATTATATAATGGTAAGACAGAGATTTAGGAACCAGGTTTTAAATTGTAAGTCATTTCCAGGGGCATATGTGGACTCTGACCACAATCTATTGGTTATGACCTGTAGATTAAAACTGAAGAAACTGCAAAAAGGTGGGAATTTAAGGAGATGGGACCTGGATAAACTGAAAGAACCAGAGGTTGTAGAGAGTTTCAGGGAGAGCATAAGGGAACAATTGACAGGAATGGGCGAAAGAAATACAGTAGAAGAAGAATGGGTAGCTTTGAGGGATGAAGTAGTGAAGGCAGCAGAGGATCAAGTAGGTAAAAAGACGAGGGCTAGTAGAAATCCTTGGGCAACAGAAGAAATATTAAATTTAATTGATGAAAGGAGAAAATATAAAAATGCAGTGAATGAAGCAGGCAAAAAGGAATACAAACGTCTCAAAAATGAGATAGACAGGAAGCGCAAAATGGCTAAGCACGGATGGCTAGAGGACAAATGTAAGGATGTAGAGGCTTATCTCACTAGGGGTAAGATAGATACTGCCTACAGGAAAATTAAGAGACCTTTGGAGATAAGAGAACCACTTGCATGAACATCAAGAGCTCAGATGGAAACCCAGTTCTAAGCAAAGAAGGGAAAGCAGAAAGGTGGAAGGAGTATGTAGAGGGTCTATACAAGAGCGATGTACTTGAGGACAATATTATGGAAATGGAAGAGAATGTAGATGAAGATGAAATGGGAGATACGATACTGCTTGAAGAGTTTGACAGAGCACTGAAAGACCTGAGTCGAAACAAGGCCCCCGGAGTAGACAACATTCCAGTAGAACTACTGACGGCCTTGTGAGACCCAGTCCTGACAAAACTCTACCATCTGGTGAGCAAGATGTATGAAACAGGCGAAATACCCTCAGACTTCAAGAAGAATATAATCATTCCAATCCCAAAGAAAGCAGGTGTTGACAGATGTGAAAATTACCGAACAATCAGTTTAATAAGCCACAGCTGCAAAATACTAACACGAATTCTTTACAGACGAATGGAAAAACTAGTAGAAGCCGACCTCGGGGAAGATCAGTTTGGATTCCGTAGAAATACTGGAACACGTGAGGCAATACTGACCTTACGACTTATCTTAGAAGAAAGATTAAGGAAAGGCAAACCTACGTTTCTAGCATTTGTAGACTTAGAGAAAGCTTTGGACAATGTTGACTGGAATACTCTCTTTCAAATTCTAAAGGTGGCAGGGGTAAAATACAGGGAGCGAAAGGCTATTTACAATTTGTACAGAAACCAGATGGCTGTTATAAGAGTCGAGGGGCATGAGAGGGAAGCAGCGGTTGGGAAGGGAGTGAGACAGGGTTGCAACCTCTCCCCAATGTTATTCAATCTGTATATTGAGCAAGCAGTAAAGGAACAAAAGAAAAATTTGGAGTAGGTATTAAAAGCCATGGAGAAGAAATAAAAACTTTGAGGTTCGCCGATGACATTGTAATTCTGTCAGAGACAGCAAAGGACTTGGAAGAGCAGTTGAACGGAATGGATGGTGTCTTGAAGGGAGGATATAAGATGAACATCAACAAAAGCAAAACGAGGATAATGGAATGTAGTCGAATTAAGTCGGGTGATGCTGAGGGTATTAGATTAGGAAATGAGACACTTAAAATAGTAAAGGAGTTTGCTATTTGGGGAGCAAAATAACTGATGATGGTCGAAGTAGAGAGGATATAAAATGTAGACTGGCAATGGCAAGGAAAGCGTTTCTGAAGAAGAGAAATTTGTTAACATCGAGTATAGATTTAAGTGTCAGGAAGTCATTTCTGAAAGTATTTGTATGGAGTGTAGCCATGTATGGAAGTGAAACATGGACGGTAAATAGTTTGGACAAGAAGAGAATAGAAGCTTTTGAAATGTGGTGCTACAGAAGAATGCTGAAGATTAGATGGATAGATCACATAACTAATGAGGAAGTATTGAATAGGATTGGGGAGAAGAGAAGTTTGTGGCACAACTTGACCAGAAGAAGGGATCGGTTGGTAGGACATGTTCTGAGGCATCAAGGGATCACCAATTTAGTATTGGAAGGCAGCGTGGAGGGTAAAAATCATAGGGGGAGACCAAGAGATGAATACACTAAGCAGATTCAGATGGATGTAGGTTGCAGTAGGTACTGGGAGATGAAGAAGCTTGCACAGGATAGAGTAGCATGGAGAGCTGCATCAAACCAGTCTCAGGACTGAAGACAACAACAACAACAACAACAACAGCAACAGCAAGACAAATACTTTCGCCTTTATTGGACATATGCAATCATCCTTATCATGGGGTGTTTTCCCTCAGTAACTGAAATTTGCAAAAGTAATACCCCTATATAAAAAAATGTTATCATCAATGTATGGGTAACTATATGCCTGTGTCTCAATTGTCAGGGTTTTCGAAAATTATTGAAAAAGTGTTCCTTTCAAAACTAATTACATTCTTTGAAAAGAATAATATTGAAACTTCCTGGCAGATTAAAACTGTGTGCCCGACCAAGACTCGAACTCGAGACCTTTGCCTTTCGCAAGCAAGTGCTCTACCATCTGAGCTACCGAAGCACGACTCACGCCCGGTACTCACAGCTTTACTTCTGCCAGTATCTCGTCTCCTACCTTCCAGACTTTACAGAAGAAGTTTCATATCAGCGCACACTCCGCTGCAGAGTGAAAATCTCATTCTGGAAACATCCCCAGGCTGTGGCTAAGCCATGTCTCCGCAGTATCCTTTCTTTCAGGAGTGCTAGTTCTGCAAGGTTCGCAGGAGAGCTTCTGTAAAGTTTGGAAGGTAGGAGATGAGATACTGGCAGAAGTAAAGCTGTGAGTACCGGGCGTGAGTCGTGCTTCGGTAGCTCAGATGGTAGAGCACTTGCACGCAAAAGGCAAAGGTCCCGAGTTCGAGTCTCGGTCAGGCACACAGTTTTAATCTGCCAGGAAGTTTCATATCAGCGCACACTCCGCTGCAGAGTGAAAATCTCATTCTGGAAACATTCCCAGGCTGTGGCAAAGCCATGTCTCCGCAGTATCGTTTCTTTCAGGAGTGCTAGTTCTGCAAGGTACTCAGGAGAGCTTCAGTAAAGTTTGGAAGGTAGGAGACGAGATACTGGCAGAAGTAAAGCTGTGAGTACCGGGCGTGAGTCGTGCTTCAGTAGCTCAGATGGTAGAGCACTTGCCCGCGAAAGGAAAAGGTCCTGAGTTCGAGTCTCGGTCGGGCACACAGTTTTAATCTGCCAGGAAGTTTCATATCAGCGCACACTCTGCTGCAGAGTGAAAATCTCATTCAAGAATAATATTATTTCTGGATGTCAACATGGCTTCAGACCACAGCAATCAATTGAAACAGTCACTTTCAATCTGATAAACCATGTCTTAAATGCAATGGACAACCACAAAAATATCTCAGGTTTATTCTTGGACCTAACAAAAGCTTTTGATGTGACTGATCATTCTGTACTCCCGAGGAAGCTTGAATGGTATGGTGTAAGAGGTGTGCCAAATTAGTGGATTAAATCATATTTGGAATATCGCTCTCAGGTAACTGAAATTAAGTACATGGAAGGAAATGAACTCCAGGTACACCTTTCAGAACCATGTGGACTAAGTCATGGTGTTCCACAGGGCTCCATTTTAGGTCTCTTTCTTTTTTTGTCTACATTAATGATTTCCCATCACACGTTAGGGATTCTGAAGCAGTACTGTTTGCAGATGACACCAGTCTATTGATTGGAGGGAATAAAGAAGAAAATCTTACTGCATCTGCAAAAGATATTACAAAAGGAGTGTCTGAATGGTTTACCAGAAACACGCTAATAGTTAAACCCCAAAAAACGGTACTCATGAATTTCCACACTGATCAAAATAAAAATCCGTAACAACCTGTGTATATGTATAAATCACCAAAACATTAGTGTTGTCAATGAAACTAAATTTCCTGGGATTCATATCCAGGAAAATCTTAACGCTCATATCACATCCCTAAATTCAAAACTAGCAAAAATGAGCTATGCAGTAAGAATTCTCTGAAACAATACTAGTGCAGAAACAGTTAGGGCTGTATACTTTGCTCGTGTACATTCAATACTGAATAACGGTATCATTTTCTGGGAAAATGTACACCAATCCAAAAGTTTTCAGGAAGCAAAAGGCATTTGTAAGAATAATTAAACCATGCAAACCTTTCTTTAAAACTCCAAAGCTCCTACCCCTTCCTTGCATTTATATACTGGAAGTAGTCATGCATGTAAAAAAAAGCATACTGAGAAAAGAGAGATCTGAAACTACACTCAGCTCTCTGAGACTGCTGTTGTATGTGCAATTTGCGCTTGTGTGTGTGTATGTGTGTATGTGTGTCTTCTGCTGACAAAGGCCTTAATGGCCAAAAGCTATCATTGTGTTATATAGCATCTCCGCTATATGGTGAGTAGCTACTTTCCTTCTCTCGTATTGTTACATCCATTCTGGATTTTCCATTGTTCAACAGTAAACATTGTAATCAAATAACTTGAGAGTGGTTTATTTCCAAACAGAATATAGTTATAGGTCAGATTCAGTTTCATCAGACTTCTTCATAACTATGTAAAGCACTTCCCTTTAACATTAACAGTCTTCTTAAGTTAATAAATGCTGATAAATGACACACAGCATGGATTCAAAGCAGAAAAATCAACCCTGTCAGCATTTTTGCCTTTAAAATGAAATACTAATGGCAGCAGATGATGTACTACGGCAGTATAGAGTAAATAATTATGTATGGATTTTTTGTGTGAATTGCACAATTTTTTAAAAAATATCATACATTTAAAATAGAGAAAAAGATTATCAGACTGGTAAAGCAAGTCAAATGTAGGCATTTCCGTACACTACATTTCCAAATTCTGCAAATACTGGACCTATATTGTTTATAACCACAAGAAATACTAACCTTTAGAAGAATGAACATCTTAAAAGAAGAAAATGTCTTCAGACCGAACTATGGCTTTCACTCACATGAAACTAGGCAGAAGCTTAATCTTACAAGCAAACATAGAAAGGACAAATTTATGCAAATAAGTAGTAGGACCTGTATCATACTCTAATTATTTTGTATAATGGGATACTTTCTGACTTTATACCGGAATAATTATGAATAACCATATACCTTCTTACTTTATAGGGTCATTCCATGTCAAATCAACACTGAAAAGGACCATTTTCTACCCCACAGTTCATTTAAATCTGGCGCAGGTGTACTGTTGGTATAGACTAAGAAAAATATGAAATTTTACTGAGATATGTCAATTTGTTTCTGAATTACAGAGCTGTAAAATTATCATAAATGGGCCCAAAAATAGGGAACAGCAGTTTTCACAATTGCTGTAGAATCTTTCCTAATTGAGCCAGACTTGGGATCAATACCACTTTACAGCATTTTTCACACCTTTTCCTATGGTTTACAATAACATATAGGTTAATATAAGAAAATTCTTTTCCAAAACTTTAAAATTTCAATTAAATTTTTTCCAAAAGTACATGTCTTAAAATTTCCAAATTTATTCCATTACTAGCTAGTATCGTTGTAAATCACAGGCCAAAATATAAACTTGAGATAATAATTTCATCATTAGTGAAAAAAATAAAAAGTAAAAAAAAAATGAAGACTGAGACACTATTTTCATGTAAATTATTACAACATTACTAATATTCATTGGCAGATCACGCTTACTTTCATTGGTGGGGCCCAGATAAAAAGTTACTAAACTTTATAATGGAACTGTACTGAAGTGTTCATTAAATGATGTTAATTTATATCATACTGCTTAAACATATATTAAAGATAGCAAAAATTTGAATAAGCAGTTATAAATATAATCTATTGGCTAGGAGTGGTTTTGCCTGTTTTTTACCCAACTAGCACATTGATTACTTAGGTTTCTATCCTGGAAGGTTACTTATACAGTAGTTGTGCATGCCTATTCTTCTGACTGGCAAACATGTCAATTACTCTGTTGTTGAAGTTTTGAATTTCACTGTTTTCCTCCTTGTAAATGGAACAAACAGCTAGTGAGTCAGTCTTTCCTGATCCAGAGTGTTCCGAGGATGGTTTTCATCCTTTTTCAAGTGCCAGTTTGGCATATGCTGTCAGATTAGGTTCAGTGCTACATCTGGAAAATTTTCTTGAAGCAGCAAAACATTCATCTTCAGAAACTTGATATCTTTCAATGTTCTCTCGTATTTCAGAAACTGCTGACTCAGAATCACATAATGCATTGAATATAGTAATCACATTTGACTCTGCATCTGAACTGTTTTATACAAAATATCAAAATGTTTCATAATCTCATAGAGAAAATTTAGAAGAACAAAAAGACTGGATTGTGGAGTAAATTTATTTCTCTTATTGTAGTATCATCTCAAGAACCTTCCTCCTTAATCTTTCAAAACATTCCAATAAGTGTAATTAGTTTTCTTGAAAATTAGTAACTTTGTGACAATGGAAGATCCGTCTAGTTAAAGAGACTGAAGGAATTCTCTCGTTGCAGAGAGTTCGCAACCAATCACTTCACCTGGGCAATGAAGAGAAAAATGTTTTATATCCAGAAATATTTGCGAAGAACATCCTAATAGATTTTATATGTTTTCACTACAAACATTCTGAATAACCAAATTCATTTGGTGTACATAACAATGGACATACTTGGGATATTGGAAAGTACTCTGCATCACTGTCTGTACAGCACCATGACTGCCACTATTTCTGGGGTGCAACCATATGCCAGAGCAATGAGCTTTTCTTGACCAGTGGAAGCTTCCAGACTCATTTTTAGAACCTCACTAAGCCCAAATGCTGTCCTATAATCTTTCAACATGTTTCTTCCCCATAATATACCACAGTATAGTGACAAATTAACTTCAAAGTGGCACATTAATGTCTTTAATCAGTTCTTCAATGTAAACTTGATACATACAGTCTAAAAGTTCATTTTGTATCATGTGTGACTTATATTTACACACAGAAGTTCTGCAAATGCTTAAATGGTCATCTAACATACAGTCAAGATTTCCTACAAGAGATAAGAAATCTAAGAAATTGCCATGTTTTGCTGACTCCCATATTTCATTGTAAGCCCTTAGTGCTAACTAATGAGTTCCAAATAACATTAAGCACTCTACTATTCTGTTTAATACATATCTATTCTTCATAACTAATTCATTCAGTTTCAGAACTGACATTTTATACCCTGAACCAATCTCAACAACTATGTTAATTGTGCCAAACATTTTGTATTTACAATCATTTTCTAAAAGTAGTCCTCTTTCTTCATGTTTCTTGATTCGTTCACTTAAGTGCTTTGGATACTTACAGCCAACTGTTGTCCACAATCCTTCACCACCAAAATAACACAATAGAAATAAAATAATATTTGTCTCTCTTCACTCACCGTTAACCAAGACTTTTTACAGAACCGTGTGCTGCAGAACTCCAGCCTCTGGTTGGTTGGTTGGTTTGGGGAAGGAGACCAGACAGCGTGGTCATCGGTCTCATCGGATTAGGGAAGGATTGGGAAGGAAGTCGGCCGTGCCCTTTCAGAGGAACCATCCCAGCATTTGCCTGGAGTGATTTAGGGAAATCACGGAAAACCTAAATCAGGATGGCCGGACGCGGGATTGAACCGTCGTCCTCCCGAATGCGAGTCCAGTGTCTAACCACTGCGCCACCCCGCTCGGTCCCAGCCTCTGGATTTCCTAAAAGTTGATCATTCCATCACTATCCCCCAGTAGATGAAAGATTTACCACTGTGGTACTTGACCAACTAGAATACGTTAGTGAAGGTCTATGCCATCCATATGACACCTCTAAATATGGTCTGCCATCAAGGTCCCATCTCTATGATTCAAACTGACCTGCAGTTCCTCCTCAAAACTTCAAGCCCCCTCACAAGGACTAACACCTCAAGCCATAGAACTTCTTACCCTTCCCAAACCATGCAACCCCACCTTTTATTTTATTCCTAAGATCCACTAAACCTATCATCCTGGCCATCCTATAGTTTCTGGCTTCAAACCACCCACCAAACATATCTGTTTTAGTTGATCAACACCTGCAACCCCATAGTACAAAAACGCCCCTCCTACATTAAAGACAGCAACTATTTTGTAGATCATCTGAAATCCGTACCCATCCCACTCCCACCACACATCTTACTTGTCACCGCTGATGCTACCTCACACTACACCAACAACCTTCACGTACATGGTCTGTTTGCTTCTGAACATTTCCTCAGTCAGTGCCCACCTGATTCCAAACCTAAGACAACCTTCCTGCTCACCTTAATCAACCTTTCACTTACCGAGGAGCAGACTTACAAACAGATCACAGGTATGCCCGTGAGAACCAGGATGGCTCCTTCTGTGCCAACCTTTTCGTGGAGCTCTTGGAGGGGGCTTTCCTGGGGTCCATAAGCCTTCAGCCACTGGTTTGGTTTAGATACATTAATGACACCTTTGCCATATGGACTCATGGTGAGGTTGGCTGTTAAATTCCTGGGATCTCTAAATACATTCTCCCAATTAAATTTCACACGTTTGTATTCTGTATCTCATGTGGCTTTTCTTAATGTTCACCCTCACCAAAGGCCAGCTTCACACTTCTGTCCATATTAATCCTACAGTAAACAACAGTGCTTACCTTCTGACAGTTGCCATCCTTTCCATGACAAACATTCCCTCCCATATAGCCTTGGTATTCAGGTAAACATATTTGTTTGGATGCAGACTCTTTTACAGCAACACACCACCATTCTCACCTCAGTCTTCACTGGATGTAATTACCCCATCAACCTAGTTCAAAAGCAATTTCCTAGGCCATCACATCCAATCTTGGTACTGCTGATCCCTCCAAAAAACAACTTCCTGGTCTTGAATAAACTAATGTGCTAATCTGACAAGGCCCTGACTAGCTAAAATCGTGCCCTGAAATGAGGTCCATTCTGTCTGAGATTTTGCCCACCACTCTATTTTCTTTTCTTTAAAAAAAAAATTACATATGAGCAGAACTTCTTTGGGTTCTTTGAAAGATCACTTGACAATATTCTGCTACAGTAATCATTGAAGGAATCATGCAATTGCTCTCTTGACACATTTCATTCAGCATCTCTATCTATAGCCCTACATCTGTGTTTTACATATATTATGCAGTAATATCTGTTTCTGTAGAAGTTTCTTTACAGTGACTAAATACCATGGAGGTTCCCTCCCATTATGAACTGTTCCACTAGGTACATACCTATCCAGTGAATGGTCAATTATTCTTCTAAACTTGAGCCAGAGTTCAACATGCTCCTCCCCTGTGCTGAAAGGCTCAAGTTCCTCATTGCAAAATGACACTACTGATTTTTTTATCTAGTTTACTGAACATATATATCTTCCTGTTTCTCTTACATTGTCCTTTGTACTTTGGTAATCATTGTTGCCACAGCTGGATCATGGTCACTGATACCAGTTTCGATGTGGACATCCTCAAAGAGGTCAGTTCTATTTGTTGCCATTAGATCCAACATATTTCAATCATGACTGGGATTCCTAACTATCTATTCTAGGTAGTTTTGAGAGGTGGCGCAGTGGTTAGATACTGGACTCGCATTCGGGAGGATGACAGTTCAATCCCGCGTCCGGCCATCCTGATTTAGGTTTTCCGTGATTTCCCTAAATCGCTTCAGGCAAATGCCGGGGATGGTTCCTTTGAAAGGGCACGGCCGACTTCCTTCCCTAATCCGATGAGACCGATGACCTCTGTCTGGTCTCCTCCCCCAAACAAGCCAAGAAGCCATTTAGTAACATTTCACAGTATGTCTTATCACACCCACGACAAATAAAACTGTAATTTCCCCAATTTAAGTCTCCACTGATCATTACAGTATGACTGGGGAATTTACATACAAGTGAACTGAGGTTTTCTCTAAAGTTTTCAATTACATCAGGAGACGAGTCTCGTGGGCAATAGAAACATCCAATTATCATTTTACACCCACCGCTCATACTGAGTCTTGTTGCCCAAACCATCTCATACGCAGCTTTTCTTTCTACCTGAGTGGATTTGAGATTTTCATCTATTGTAACAAATACACCACCCATTTGCCTACCCTTTCGATATACACTTAAATTATCCCAGAAAACCAGCTTTCTGTACCTAATGTTAGGTGGGATTCACTGTTTTTCATGAGTGCTTCAATTTCTGCAACTTTGTTGCTAATACTTCAGCATTGCATCATTAGGATTTTAATACTCTCGCCTGTGGGAGGCACTTCTTTTGAAATTTCTGTGCTTTCTGCTGTATCTAACAAAGTGATTTGATATATATAACAGATTGCAACAATGTATTCTCAATGTGTCTTGTTTCCATCTTGAGGAAAAATGTGTTAGTTTCCATCTTTGGGGGGAAAGGGGGGGGGGGAGGGTGTACTCAAACACACTTAACGTTAAAATGGAAAATCACTTGTTAAAAATTAGCGAGTAACTTTTACATTTTCATGATTGATTTCAAGTCACTTTATAGCTTCCAATAACACCTTGTTTTACTGAAGCACTAAATATTTGGCCTAAGCAATAAGTAATCATTCATAGCAGTGTACAAGTAATTAACTTATTACACACACCCATCTCAGAATACATCCACTCAGGAAGGGCTACACTCACTCTGTAATAGGGAGTATTAGTGTAAGAATTAACATGAGTACATAGTTCAAATTTTTGGAAACAGAGCTTCAGTCTTCATTTTTTTTTACTAATCAAGAAATTATAATGCCAAATTTATATTTTTGCTTGTGATTTACAACAATACGAGCTACTAATGGAATAAATGTGGAAATTTCAAAATACGCACTTTTTGAAAAAAAAAATTAAATTAAAACTTTAAATTTTATTTTTAAAAGAATTCTCTTATATTAACCTGTATATTATTGTATACCACAGGAAAGAACATGAAAAATGCTATAAAATGATATTGATCCCAAGTCTGTAGCTCAGTTAGGAAAACTTCGACTGCAATTCTAAAAATTGCTGTTCCATGTTATTGGGCCCATTCCATATCAACAGTACAACTGTGCTAAATTTCAAGAAAATCTCAGATGGTGAGGTGTAGACCTTATGTTGATTTGACATGTATACTAGAATTATTTTACATGACTGTATGTGTTCTTACTTTATTTTAATTATTTATTTATCTTTATTCATCCAAGCATCAGCTCATCTCACAACTATATACGGTTTGTCAAGGTAACACAAAGCAAATCAATCATAATAATGCCTGCCAGTTTCAGGGAAGGTGAAACCAATCTTATGCAGTTTGTTAAAATACAAAAAAAAATCTCTTTTTCAAAAAACTTTTAATTGCCTAGGTCATGTACATTTGTGTATGAATTAAAATACGATGACTAGACTAGTTTTAGCTGTCAATGCAGCCGTCCTCATATCTGTTGGGAAAAAAAATCACCTTAGAAAAACCTTTTTTACAAAGTAAGTATGAAGCTTAACACTAGATCCACAGCTGGCTCACTTGTGACCCACTTCTTAATACTTTCATTTGTCACTCTTTTGCATTATTGCCTGGAGTGCTGAATTTGTGACTTTTTATGAAATAGGTAATTAGCAATTATTTACGTTTTATGGGGAAATCTTAAAAGATAAACATGAAGATTCACCTAGAGCTGCAGACAGGTCAGTTCTGATTCCTCTGCTGCAGCCGCTATAACAATCACATTTTTCATGTAGCTTCATGCCTACTGTTAGTGTGTGTTTGGTCAAAAATTGCAAAACTCCCTTTTATCTCGCTGCCTGATGACCTTGCAGTTTTCCAGCAGGGGAGCAGAGGGAGAACAGTTTGAAACACATCTGACCACGTAGGCAAGTACTTTGCAGCCAGTGCTTATGTTTCATGAAATATGGTTTTAGCAGTGCATTGTAACTGTGGAAATAGTGCTTGCAACATACAAATTTATTATGGTCAAACGTCTACAAACAGGTCATTATAAACACACTAAATGAGATTGTGAAGCTGAAGGCGAGCCACTGGAGTCTTCATCTGAGGAAGAATTACCACCGCCTGTACTTCCCAATTTTTCATCAAAAGATAATGTTACTCCTCAGGATATTCTACTGAATATTGATGAGCAAGGTATACATGTTTTAAGTGTCTGTATTCATACAATTATTTTTTATGTTCATGCTGCATAGACACAGATTTCAATTGCAACACTTATGTTTATACGTCATTGCTTTCTTGAGTTCTTACACATCTTACATTACATTTACAAAGGTGTGTTTTTGTTGTAATATTCCACAATATACTGAATACCAATACATGTTGTAATACTAATCACTACTGTTACAGGAACAACTGCCTAAAAAGGCTAGGTCAACTCATGGTTGTAGGCTTTGTGGACAATGAAATTACCAAGTTTCCTTCAGGTAGAAATATTGTAGCACCAAAGCGGTATCATCTCCACACACAAAACCAAACATGAATGATGAATGAGACCTACTAGAGTGCTTGGTATCTTATGATTAACAGACAAAATTGTGAAACACATTGTAAAATACACCGAGACTGAAGCACGTCAAGTATTACATTCAGACAATTGGATTATGAATGTTGAAGAATTTTTATAGCTATATTGTACATCCGTAGTGCTATAGGAGTGAAGAGCTTAGGACTATACACATTGTGGTCAATGATGTGGGGAAATAATTTTGTGAAGTCAATAATAGCTCTTGACAGATTCAGACTGATAATACATTATCTCCAATTTGACACTAGATCCACGAGATCAGAATGACTGAAAGAAGACAAGTTTGCTCTGATATCATAGATCTGGCATGAGTACATTGTGAATGCACAAGGTAGCTATAAACTGGGTCCAATATATAACAATGGCCGAACAGCTGTTTCTTTCAAGGTGCCATTGCAGATTCACACAGTTCTCAGTCTCAAAACTGTAGAAGTATGGGCAAAGGTATTGGATGGCAGTAGACAAAGATTCCAAATATACTGTGAATGTTTTCCCTTATCAACAAAAGGATGACACTAGGCCAAGTGATAGGTGTCTTGGCGATTTTGTTGTGAAAAAATTGATGCAACCTTACCTCAATAAAGGATGAAATATCACATGTGACAGTTTTGTTTTCTCCTTGGATCTCTCTGAAACCTGGAAAGCAAATGCTACTTGTCTAGAGGGCACCATAAATCGATTTTGCAGGGAAATTCCAGTTTGTATCAAGAAGGCAAAATAAGTGTCATAGAACACAGTATTGTTGAAGAATTGCTCTGGCGACAATGCTGCAAATTGTGAGCTCCATTGACGACACTCCACGCGCAGAGCTGTTTTTCTCAACCTTCTCCACCAGTCGCTGGAATGACCCAAGTGTGACCTCAGAGCCCAGATGATAGCATTATTTGTTCCAACGTGCACCACAATCAGCAGTTGGTTCCACCAGGCTCCCTCAATGGCTGCTGGAATAGCCTCTTCAACATGTTGGATGTGGCTTCCGGGCATACACACTGAGTGTCACTTGCCCTTTCCTCCCCTTGTTGCCATTTCCTAAGGAGTAAAATCATTCGCCGCATAGTCTATTTGTTGATGATTAATAGACCCCTACCATTTCGTGTTTGCCTCCTCTTGACACCGGGCAAAAAGTTGAAGTGAATCCCACTGGCTCACTTTCAGTTTAAGTGTAAGACAGCACCTCAAACATGTTGGTTACGGGGATCGGTACATCACCACGAGTCATCCCTGATCCCCATCCTCCCTGTACAGGACACGCAGATCTACCATTGACAGCCAATCACAGTCAAGTGTAGGAGTAATCACAGATCCTGCAGTTTCTGCAGAGGAGACAATATGCACCCAACAGCATAGCACTTGTGGTATCTCTGGTACTGGTATCACAGGTCAATTCTCGAAAACTCTTCCAACACACTGATTCGCAGCAGCTGCCAATCGTTCCAAAGTTGTTGTTGTTGTGGTCTTCAGTCGTGAGACTGGTTTGATGCAGCTCTCCATGCTACTCTATCCTGTGCAAGCTTCTTCATCTCCCAGTACCTACTGCAACCTACATCCTTCTGTATCGGTTTGGTGTATTCATCTCTTGGTCTCCCTCTACGATTTTCACCCTCCATGCTGCCCTCCAATACCAAATTGGTGATCCCTTGATGCCTCAGAACATGTCCTACCAACCGATCCCTTCTTCTTGTCAAATTGTGCCACAAACTTCTCTTCTCCCCAATCCTATTCAGTACTTCCTCATTAGTTAAGTGATCTACCCATCTAATCTTCAGCATTCTTCTGTAGCACCACATTTCGAAAGCTTCTATTCTCTTCTTGTCCAAACTATTTATCGTCCACGTTTCACTTCCATACATGGCTACACTCCATGCAAATACTTTCAGAAAAGACTTCCTGACATTTAAATCTATACTCGATGTTAACAAATTTCTCTTCTTCAGAAGCAATTTCCTTGCCATTGCCAGTCTACATTTTATATCCTCTCTACTTTGGCCTTCATCAGTTATTTTGCTCCCCAAAACTCCTTTACTGCTTTAAGTGTCTCATTCCCTAATCTAATTTCCTCAGCATCACCCGACTTAATTCGACTACATTCCTTTATCCTCGTTTTTCTTTTGTTGATGTTCATCTTATACCCTCCTTTCAAGACACTGTCCATTCCGTTCAAGCTGCTCTTCCAAGTCCTTTGCTGTCTCTGACAGAATTACAATGTCATCGGCGAACCTCAAAGTTTTTATTTCTTCTCCATGGATTTTAATACCTACTCTGAATTTTTCTTTTGATTCCTTCACTGCTTGCTCAATATAGAGATTGAATAACATCGGGGAGAGACTACAACCCTGTCTCACTCCCTTCCCAACCACTGCTTCCCTTTCATGTCCATCGATCTTTATAACTGCCATCTGGTTTCCGTACAAATTGTAAATAGCTTTTCGCTCCCTGTATTTTTCCCCTTCCACATTCAGAATTTGAAAGAGAGTATTCCAGTCAACATTGTCAAAAGCTTTCTCCAAGTCTACAAATGCTAGAAACGTAGGTTTGCGTTTCCTTAATCTAGCTTCTAAGATAAGTTGTAGGGTCAGTATTGCCTCACGTGTTCCGATATTTCTACGGAATCCAAACTGATCTTCCCCGAGGTCGGCTTCTACTAGTTTTTCCATTCGTCTGTAAAGAATTCGCGTTAGTATTTTGCAGCCATGACTTATTAAACTGATAGTTCGGTAATTTTCACATCTGTCAACACCTGCTTTCTTTGGGATTGGAATTATTATATTCTTCTTGAAGTCTGAGGGTATTTCACCTGTCTCATACATCTTGCTCACCAGATGGTAGAGTTTTGTCAGGACTGGCTCTCCCAAGGCTGTCAGTCGTTCTAATGGAATGTTGTCTACTCCCGGGGCTTTGTTTTGACTCAGGTCTTCCAATGCTCTGTCAAACTCTTCACGCAGTTTCGTATCTCCCATTTCATCTTCATCTACATCCTCTTCCATTTCCATAATATTGTCCTCACGTACATCGCCCTTGTATAGACCCTCTATATACTCCTTCCACCTTTCTGCTTTCCCTTCTTTCCTTAGAACTGGATCTCCATCTGAGCTCTTGATATTCATACAAGTGGTTCTCTTTTCTCCAAAGGTCTTTTTAATTTTCCTGTAGGCAGTATCTATCTTACCCCTAGTGAGATAAGCCTCTACATCCTTACATTTGTCCTCTAGCTATACCTGCTTAGCCATTTTGCACTTCCTGTCGATCTTATTTTTGAGACGTTTGTATTCCTTTTTGCCTGCTTCATTTACTGCATTTTTATATTTTCTCCTTTCATCAATTAAATTCAATATTTCTTCTGTTACCCAAGGATTTCTACTAGCCCTTGTCTTTTTACCTACTTGATCTTCTGCTGCCTTCACTACTTCATCCCTCAAAGCTACCCATTCTTCTTCTACTGTATTTCTTTCCCCTCTTCTTGTCAATTGTTCCCTTATGCTCTCCCTGAAACTCTGTACAACCTCTGGTTTAGTCAGTTTATCCAGGTCCCATCTCCTTAAATTAGCACCTTTTTGTAGTTTCTTCAGTTTTAATCTACAGCTCATAACCAACAGATTGTGGTCAGAGTCCACATCTGCCCCTGGAAATGGCTTACAATTTAAAACCTGGTTCCTAAATCTCTGTCTTACCATTATATAATCTATCTGAAACCTGTCAGTATCTCCAGGCTTCTTCCATGTATACAACTTTCTTTCATGATTCTTGAACCAAGTGTTAGCTATGATTACGTTATGCTCTGTGCAAAATTCTACCAGGCGGCTTCCTCTTTCATTTCTTCGCCCCAATCCATATTCACCTACTACGTTTCCTTCTCTCCCTTTTCCTACTGACGAATTCTAGTCACCAATGACTATTAAATTTTCGTCTCCCTTCACTATCTGAATAATTTCTTTTATTTCATCATACATTTCTTCAATTCCTTCGTCATCTGCAGAGCTAGTCGGCATACAAACTTGTACTACTGTCGTAGGCGTAGGCTTCATATCTATCTTGGCCACAATAGTGTGTTCACTATGCTGTTTGTAGTAGCTTACCCGCATTCCTGTTTTCCTATTCATTATTAAACCTACTCCTGCATTACCCCTATTTGACTTTGTATTTATAACCCTGTATTTGCCTGATCAAAAGTCTTGTTCCTCCTGCCACCGAACTTCACTAATTCCCACTATATCTAACTTTAACCTATCCATTTCCCTTTTTAAATTTTCTAACCTACCTGCCCGATTAAGGGATCTGACATTCCACGCTCCGATCCGTAGAACGCCAGTTTTCTTTCGCCTGATAATGATGTCCTCTTGAGTAGTCCCCGCCCGGAGATCCAAATGGGGGACTATTTTACCTCCGGAATATTTCACCCAAGAGAACGCCATCATCATTTAATCATACAGTAAAGCTGCATGCCCTCGGGAGAAATTATGGCCGTTCGCAGTACCAGCACAGCAAGGCCGTTTTGGTTAGTGTTACAAGGCCAGATCAGTCAATCATCCAGACTGTTGCCTCTGCAACTACTGAAAAGGCTGCTGCCCCTCTTCAGGAACCACACGTTTGTCTGGCCTCTCAACAGATACCCCTCCATTGTGGTTGCACCTACGGTACAGCTATCTGTATCACTGAGACACGCAAGCTTCCCCACCAACGGCAAGGTCCATGGTTCATGGTTCCAAAGTAGTCAGGGCAATTTCCAGCTGCTTATGAATGTCAACCAACGCATCCTGTGTTCAAGAACAGTACTCACAGTGAGGCTCTGTTTTGGTTGGTGTATGTTGTGTTCATTGATCTTGAGAAGGCTATTGATTGTGTCAGATGGGTGCAAGCTGATGGAAATCCTAAGGAAACATGTAGTTGACTGGAGGGATAGACGGATAATTAGAAATTTAAATTCTAACCAGAGAGCGAGAGTAAGAATAGGAGGTGCGATGAGTGAAGAAACTGAACTGGGAAGAGGTGTAAGACATGTTTGTTATTTATCACCAATACTGTTCAATATCTATCTGGAGGAAATTATTAACGAAAGTTTTGATGGAAGGAGAGGAGTTTGTATAGGGGGTTGGACAGTGGAGTGTATAAGATTTGCAGATGACACGGTTGTGATGGCAGAGAGTGCAAGAGAGATGGAACAAATGTTTGATGGTCTACACACAAAATTAGAAGAACATGGAGGGAAGATTAACAAGAAGAAAACTAAAAGCTGGTAACTGCAGGAAAGGGGAGAAAATGCCATAGGAAAATAGGAGGAGAGGAAACAGAGCAAGTGAATAACTTCAGTTACTTGGGAAGTGTAATAATGGATGATATGTATTGCTCAACAGAAATAAGGAAAAGAATTGCAATAGCAAAAGAAGGATTCGAGAGGAAACAAATTACTTTGCGGACCACTAAACAAAGATCTGAGAAAAGACTTGCCAAATGTTACATCTGGAGCATTACACTGTATGGTGCGGAGACCTGGTCATTGAGGAAGGAAGATGAAAGAAGATTGGACGCACTAGAGATGTGGATATGGAGAAGAATGGAAAAAGTGAAATGGGAAGACCGAGTAAGGAATAAAGAAGTATTAAGAAGAGTTGGAGAAGAAAGAAACATGCTGAAAGTCATCTGAAAGAGAAAATAGACCTGGATTAGATTAGATTAGATTAATATTTGTTCCATAGATCATGAATACGACACTTCGTAATGATGTGGAACGTGTCAGGTGAATAAAAGATGTCTGTACAAGATATTACATTACAAAAAATATTGCATGACACTAACGTTTAAGTTTTTTTTCCTCCTTAATTTATATCTAAAAATTCAGCCAATGAGTAGAAGGAGTTGTCATCTAGAAATTCTTTTAATTTATTTTTAAATGTTAGTTGGCTATCTGTCAGGCTTTTGATGCTGTTTGGTAGGTGACCAAAGACTTTTGTGGCAGCATAATTTACCCCTTTCTGTGCCAAAGTCAGATTTAACCCTGCATAGTGAAGGACATCCTTTCTCCTGGTGTTATAGCTATCCACACTGCTATTACTTTTGAACTGGGCTGGATTATTAACAACAAATTTTATAAGTGAATATATATACTGTGAGGTTACTGTGAGGATCCCTAGATCCTTAAATAGATGTCTGCAGGATGACCGTGGGTGGGCTCCAGCAATTATTCTGATTACACATTTTTGAGCAATGAATACTTTTCTACTCAACGACGAATTACCCAAGAATATGATGCCATACGAAAGCAGTGAATGAAAGTAGGCATAGTAAGCTAATTTACTAACATTCTTAGCACCAAAATTTGCAATAACCCTAATAGCATACGTTGCTGAACTCAGGCATTTCAGCAGACCATCAGTGTGTTGCTTCCAGTTTAACCTCTCATCAATGGACACACCTAAATTTTTCAAAATTCTACCTTAGCTACAGACTTCTGTTCAAAGTCTATATTTATTACTGGAGTTATCCCATTTACTGTACGGAACTGTATATACTGTGTTTCATCGAAATTTAAAGAGAGTCCGTTTCCTGAGAACCACTTAATAATTTTGTGAAAAACATCGTTTACAATTACATCACTTAGTTCTTGGTTTTTGGATGTTATTACTATACTTGTATCATCAGCAAAAAGAACTAACTTTGCATCTTCATCAATGTGGAATGGTAAGTCATTAATGTATATCAAGAACAGTAGAGGACCTAAGACCGAACCCTGTGGCACCCCATACTTGATAGCCCCCCAGTTTGAGGAATCAGCTGTTGTTTTAACATTACATGAACCACTTATTTCAACTTTCTGCATTCTTCCAGTTAAGTGTGAATTAAACCATTTGTACACTGCCCCACTCAAACCATAATGATTTAGCTTATCTAAAAGAATTCCATGATTTACACAATCAAAGGCCTTTGAGAGATCACAAAAAATACCTATGGGTGATGTCCGGTTATTCAGAGCATTTAATATTTGATCAGTGAAAGCGTTTATAGCATTTTCTGTTGAAAAGCCTTTCTGAAAACCAAACTAACATTTTGTTAGTACTTTATTTTTACAAATATGGGAGGCTACTCTTGAATACATTACTTTCTCAAAAAATTTTGATAGAGCTGTCAGAAGAGAGATTGGGCGGTAGTTGTTGACATCCAACATATCCCCCTTTTTATGCAATGGTTTTACAATGGCATATTTCAGTCTATCGGGGAAAACACCCTGTTCCAAAGAGCTATTACATACGTGGCTGAGAATCCTACTTATCTGTGGGGAACAAGCTTTAAGTACCTTGCTGAAAATGCCATCAATTCCGTAAGAGCTTTTACTTTTCAGTGAGTTTATTATTTTACCGATTTCAGAGGAAGAGGTTGGTGGAATTACAGTTGTTTCAAACTGCACAGGTATGGCCTCTTCTATTAGTAGCCTTGTCTCTTCTAGTGAAGATCTAGATCCTATTTTCTCTACAACATTTAAAAAATGATTATTGAAAATGTTTTCAATTTCTGATTGTTTGTTAGTACACTTGTCATTCAGTTTTATGGTACTCAAGTCTTCCTGTGCTCTTGGTTACCCTGTTTCCCTTTCAATAATATTCCAAATTGCTTTAATTTTATTATCAGAGTTACTGATCTCAGACATGTTACACGTGCTTCTGGACTTTTTAATAACTTTTCTTAGTACCGCAGAATAGTTTTTATAATATTGAACAATTTCGGGGTCAGTACTCCCTCTTGCTGTTAGATACAGTTCTCTTTTACGGTTGCTAGATATTCTTATTCCTTTAGTTAGCCAAGGTTTTTTGTATGTTTTCCTGGAATTATGTTTAACTATTTTCTTGGGAAAACCATTTTCAAATACCCTGAAAAATGTATCGTGAAATAAGTTATATTTCAAGTTTGCATCGGGTTCCTTATACATCCCAGTCTAGCTGCTGTAGGCTTTCCCTGAAGTTTGCAATATTTATATTGTTAATTGAATGCACTGCTTTGAAAGTCTGATTTGATATACTGCATGGAGCTATGTCATGTACGGTAACTAGCTGTGCACCGTGATCTGAAAGACCATTCTCAACAGGATAAGCATTTATGTCCTTAAACTTATCTTGGTCTATAAAAAAATTATCTATCAATGTACTGCGGTTCTTTGTTATCCGAATAGGATTGGACATTGTTTGAGGAGGGGCTGTTTACTGAAGGAAAGAATAGAAGGAATGGTGGAGGGAAAAAGGGGAAGAGGAAAAAGAAGATACAAAATGCCTGACAACATCAAAGGAGACAAATATTCAGAAATGCAAAGACTGCCTATGGACTGACAAAAATGGAAGAGGCCTAACCCATGACAAGACCTGCCTTAGTGCAGAATACCATACTACTAGAAATCCTTGGGTAACAGAACAAATATTGAAAGGAGAAAATATAAAAATGCAGTAAATGAAGCAGGCAAAAAGGAATACAAACATCTCAAAAATGAGATCGACAGGAAGTGCAAAATGGCTAAGCAGGGATGGCTACAGGATAAGTGTAAGGATGTCAAGGCTTATCTCACTAGGGGTAAGATAGATACTTCCTACAGGAAAACTAAAGAGACCTTTGGAGAAAAGAGAACCATTTGTATGAATATCAATGGAAACCCAGTTCTAAGAAAAGAAGGGAAAGCAGAAAGGTGGAAGGAGTATATAGAGGGTCTACACAAGGGCGATGTACTTGAGGGCAATATTATGGAAATGGAAGAAGATGTAGATAAGATGAAATAGGAGATATGATACTGAGTGAAGAGTTTGACAGAGCACTGAAAGACCTGAGTCGAAACAAGGCCCCGGGAGTAGACAACATTCCATTAGAACTACTGATAGCCTTGGGAGAGTCAGTCCTGACAAAACTCTACCATCTGGTGAGCAAAATGTATGAGACAGACGAAATGCCCTCAGACTTCAGGAAGAATATAATAATTCCAATCCCAAAGAAAGCTGTTGTTGACAGATGTGAAAAATTACCGAACTAACAGTTTAATAAGTCACGGCTGCAAAGTACGAACGCGAATTCTTTACAGACGAATGGAAAAACTGGTAGAAGCCGACCTTGGGGAAGATCAGTTTCGATTCCATAGAAATGTTGGAACACGTGAGGCAATACTGACCCTACGGCTTATCTTTGAAGCTAGATTAAGAAATGGCAAACCTACATTTCTAGCATTTGTAGACTTGGAGAAAGCTTTTGACAATGTTGACTGGAATACTCTCTTTCAAATGGAGCGAAATGCTATTTACAATTTGTACAGAAACCAGATGGCAGTTATAAGAGTCAAGGGGCATGAAAGGGAAGCAGTGGTTGGAAGGGAGTGAGACAGGGTTGTAGCCTATCCCCTTGTTATTCAGTCTGTATGTTGAGCAAGCAGTAAAGGGAACAAAAGATAAATTCGGAGTAGGTATTAAAATACATGGAGAAGAAATAAAAACTTTAAGGTTCGCCGAAGACATTGTAATTCTGTCGTAGACAGGAAAAGACTTGGAAGAGCAGTTGAACGGAATGGACAGTGTCTTGAAAGGAGGGTATAAGATGAACATCAACAAAAGCAAAACGAGGATAATGGAATGCAGTCGAGTTAACTCACGTGATACTGAGGGAATTAGATTAGGAAATGAGACACTTAAAGTAGTAAAGGAGTTTTGCTATTTGGGGAACAAAATAACTGATGATGGTCGAAGGAGAGAGGATATAAAATGTAGACTGGCAATGGCGAGGAAAGCGTTTCGGAAGAGAAATTTGTTAACATCGAGTATAGATTTAAGTGTCAGGAAGTCGTCTCTGAAAGTATTTGTATGGAGTGAAGCCATGTATGGAAGTGAAACATGGACGATAAATAGTTTGGGCAAGAAGAAAATAGAAGCTTTTGGAATGCGGTGCTACAGAAGAACGCTGAAGATTAGATGGGTAGATCACATAACTAATGAATTGGTATTGAATAGAATTGGGGAGAAGAGGAGTTTGTGGCACAACTTGACTAGAAGATGGGATCGGTTGGTAGGACATGTTCTGAGGCATCAAGGGATCACCAGTTTAGTACTGGAGGGCAGCGTGGAGGGTAAAAATCGTAGAGGGAGACCAAGAGATGAATACACTAAGCAGATTCTGAAGGAGGTAGGCTGCAGTACGTATTGGGAGATGAAGCGGCTTGCACAGGATAGAGTTGCATGGAGAGCTGCATCAAACCAGTCTCGGGACAGAAGACCACAACAACTACTACTACTATTATGTAGCCTATTACAAGGCAGTAAACAATTTTAAATTACGTTTGCTGATTATCTTTTGATCAGTTGAGTTAAAAAGTTTCTAAATAAACTACAGGAATTGAAGCAAATACACAAAACTTGTTTTTTTATTACGGGAACATTTACTACTGTGGTAAAAACTACTTGCTTCTAAAATGTTTTGAGTTTAATTATAATTGTCAGAAAACTCAGATAATATATATGGCTGCTTCTCTTTACGGGAAAAGTTGATCTTACACAATATGTTATTTAGAATAGCTGCTACAGTAACTAAATCACAAACGCCAATTTACAACAGCTCGTAGATTATTCAAAGGACAACGGTATCTTCCGAAAATTCCCAAAAAAAACCTTTTTTGCGTTGATGTACAATGAAATTTAAGCGTGGTGTTCTTCGGCATAATTGTGAACCACAAAACGCTCATTTGCTACGAAATAAGGTACATATACAAAACACTCGTACCGGTACCTGTAACTTTTGAAAATACAGTTTTGTAAGCGTCCGAAAATTCTCATAAATATCCTATGTCCCACTTAATTGTACAATGAAATTAGGAAAATATTTTTCGAACGAGAATAGGCCTACTGTTCTCAAAAATTTTAAAGGAGCACAATTACAAAATTGACCATAACAGTACGAGTTTATCGCGGCACTCGCGAATGTCCGAAACTTCACAATATATCACGATACAAACGGGTACTGAACAATCAATAAGAGAGTACGCAGATGCGACCTGAACAGCAAAACATGCGAATCTATAACTTCAAACAGACCCTCGAATCTTGTACACGCAGTCTCACACAAAGAAAAATTCCGAAGTCGACTTTTATATACAAATAAATGTGCGTATTGCACGGATTTTTACTTACCTGTTTCTGTGCACGTTCCTACACTGGCATGCCGAAGAAGAGTACTTCAGCATGAGTTTATCTCCGCTAAAATGTGCAGCACCAACAAAGCACGTCTTCTGCCTGTTGCAGCTAACAATGCAATTACACCTTTTCAGAGAAAATTCATGCGAAACGAAAGTCATGAGCAGTTCTTAAAAGACTAGTGACTTCAGTTCCTTATGTGACACCATCTTTTAAAGGCTAACACTTAGCTACTAACTTACGTTTTCAAAGTCTTACAAGTCTAAGAAATGTGAATGTCATATCCCAAGAGTTTTCATATTTTTTGAGTCACCTTTCAGAAATGTTAAGTACATAATTATACCAAAAATCATCTTAAAACACTGAAACTTGCATTAATGTAAATATTGTGGAATTGAAGCCTGAGGGTTTAAACACTTTGCATGTTTCTCATGTTACCGTTAACTAATACCTTATGTTAAAATACCAACACACCATTTTAAGATTTTGGTTCAGACCTGATTTTAGATTGGACCACAGTACTGATTTCCTAAGACACCCGTCAAAAGTAAGCCCTTCACTAAAGATAGGGATTAACTCATCCATCCCGTAAGTTCCATTATCAAACTAACCAACAATATCGAGTTTAACAATCGTGTTATTAGAAAACTAAATTATGATTAGTTAACAATTTTTTAACAATGCATATTTGGTTGCAGACAGCCTGATGCGAGAATCCCGAAATAGACCTATTGCTAATTTAATAGCAATTAACAGTTATAGCAGCATTCTAGAAATTTGCCGTCTTTTATTTTGAAGGCGTTGAAAAAATCAGCCAACCATTTGCAAAACAAAGATTTATTAGCCCTTGACCAAGGTTCCAATATTTCTAGGAATATCTTCTTCAGAAGGAGTGGGCCTTATTACATCACAAGATGGTACATTAGATTACCTGAAGCCGAGCGGCTCTTCTCATATGTAAGACTGACAATACCACATAACATGGCTTTAGATAGCAGCCAGATTATACTTACCGTACTTCAGAACGAATGCTCACGAGTAAATGCCGTCTTGTCAACATAAAATTGTAGCAGGGGTCACAGGATAAAATATCTGGCTACCATCTAAAGCCATGGCTTGGGATATTCTTGTTTTTGTCAATTGTATGTATGACCAGAGCAGCTCAGCTTCAGGTAATCTAAAGTACCATCATGTGATGTAACGAGGCCCACTCCTGAAGAAGATATTTTTAGAAATATCAAAACCTAGGTAAAGGACCAATAAACCTTTGTTTTGCAGCTGGTTTGCTGATTTTTTTCAACATCTTCAGATCTACATAGTTGCTGTTTTGCAGCCATGTTTAAGAGTTTGTCTTTTATTTCATGTAATTCAAAACTGAATTATTCCTCCAATGCTTGGAGCATAAGTTACTTCATTCAGTCCAAACAGCTCTTTTCATATGCGTTAAGCTGAGAAAAAAATTATTCACTAGTGCAGGGATAATAAAACTAGCTTGTCACATTTACAACACCAAAAGAGATGAATGTTTTAAACTGTAGGTAGTGAATTTTTGCAAAGTAAGTCTCTCACAGCACTAGTTACTTGTAATCAAACTCTATGAACTGACGTTGCAGTACAACTTTATTTTGGCTGAGTACTCACAGCCAAAGAAGTAATGTTTTACTACCAAGAATACCGTTAATGCACATTTTTATGGCGCTCCTTAATGATGATTATCTAGTCAATTTGATGATTAAAATGCCTCTTACTCATTCAGAATTTCTTAAATGAGTATCACGCAACTTAAGACAAAACAAATTTTATTACATAAAAAGTGGAATGGGCAAACTTTTTCCAATTTTAAAAAAAAATAAAAACATCACTTACAACTTTAATGACTTCACAAACATAATATGAAAAATGGCATTTTTCATTCTGCGGAACTTAGTACTCTTCTGCTCCTTCTCCTTCTCCTTCAATAGAGTCCATACCAACTTCTTCATAGTCCTTTTCAAGGGCAGCCAGATCTTCACGAGCTTCTGAGAACTCTCCTTCCTCCATACCTTCACCAACGTACCAGTGAACAAAAGCTCTCTTGGCATACATCAAATCAAACTTGTGGTCAAGGCGAGCCCAGGCCTCTGCAATTGCAGTTGTATTTGACAACATGCAAACAGCACGCTGTACCTTTGCAAGATCACCACCAGGTACCACAGTAGGAGGTTGATAGTTTATCCCCACCTGTAACAAGTAAAACACTGTTTAGTACATTTAATGCCTCCAAGACATTCCTTACAATAGCAGACCAATAGCTAAATTTTCAAACGTGATGTAACAACTACACAAACCTTGAAACCAGTTGGGCACCAATCCACAAACTGAATGGTTCGCTTTGTCTTAATAGTTGCAATGGCAGCGTTTACATCCTTCGGCACTACATCTCCTCTGTACAGCATACAGCATGCCATGTACTTTCCGTGCCTAGGATCACATTTCACCATCTGGTTGGCAGGTTCAAAACAGGCGTTTGTTATTTCTGCCACAGACAGTTGTTCATGGTAAGCCTTCTCTGCTGAGATGACAGGGGCATAGGTAACAAGTGGGAAATGGATACGAGGATAGGGCACCAAGTTGGTCTGGAATTCCGTCAGATCCACATTAAGAGCTCCATCAAAGCGAAGGGATGCCGTGATTGAGGATACAATTTGGGCAATTAGCCTGTTCAGATTGGTGTACGTTGGGCGTTCAATGTCTAGGTTACGGCGGCAAATGTCGTAGATAGCTTCATTATCGCTCATGAAAGCACAGTCTGAATGTTCCAAGGTGGTGTGAGTCGTTAGGATGGAGTTGTACGGCTCTACAACGGCTGTTGATACCTGAAGAACACAATTATGATTTAGTTACAGAAAACTACATATTTCGCGAAATCTCTTAATGACAAGCTTCACTTTTGACAAAGCGTTCTTACCTGAGGAGCCGGGTAAATTGCAAATTCCAATTTGCTCTTTTTGCCATAATCCACAGACAGACGTTCCATCAAGAGTGAAGTAAAGCCTGAACCAGTGCCACCGCCAAAGCAGTGGAAGATCAAGAATCCTTGAAGCCCAGTACATTGGTCAGCAAGCTTGCGAATACGGTCCAGCACGAGGTCCACTATTTCCTTTCCAATTGTGTAATGACCACGGGCGTAGTTGTTTGCAGCATCTTCCTTGCCTGTAATCAACTGCTCTGGGTGGAACAGCTGCCTGTAGGTGCCTGTACGCACTTCATCTGCAAAGGAAAAATGTCCCGTATCAGATAAGAACTTCAGTTTATCACTGAAATAGTGGAAATACACGACAGCTTTGACACTGCGTACTAGTATGTGTCCTAACTTACCAACAACAGTCGGTTCCAAGTCCACAAATACTGCGCGTGGCACATGTTTCCCTGCGCCAGTCTCGCTGAAAAATGTATTAAAGCTGTCATCGCCGCCTCCAATAGTCTTGTCTGACGGCATCTGTCCATCGGGCTGGATACCATGCTCAAGACAGTACAATTCCCAACATGCGTTACCAATCTGGGTTCCTGCTTGGCCAACGTGGATTGAGATACATTCACGCTGAAAAATATTAAATGACCATGAAGTCAAATATTGAGATTAAAAGACTTTGTAGCTTGTTTTAAAACACTAAAGTTACCTGCGGATATTGTCCTGCAAAATCGTATTTCCGCGAGCCATTCGTCACTCTATACAACAGGATTCATTGTTAAATAAAAAAATCTCTCGTAAGTAAATGGTGATCGAAACCAAAACTTTTAACTTGATTAACCGGAGTGAATTTAGCAACGAAATATAGTAAACATCCCGGAAGACCTAACCTGGGGAAGATTTTTTACAAATCGGTATCGCACTTTCAGGCGCCGTAGCGTAACCTAGCTTGCGTCGAAACAACAGAATGCTACGAAAATCCGGGACATCGTTAGAGCAATTTAGCATTGACATCTAGAAAGTGCACGTTGGATGACAGTAATCAATTTAGATTTACCAGAGATCACGACGGAAAATTTCGCTTCATTTTGCAGCAAAAATTGAACGGTAAATTTCAATTCTTGGAATCGTGTCGGAAACATGTCAAAATGGCGGTCAGCCAGCACCATACCCCGACCAAATTTGTAATTCCTAATTTAACTTTTAGCGCTTCCCTTAATCCGAAAGCTATTCCCATAGCTAGTCGTAAAAAAATTATCTGATCATTCATGTTCTTACTAGTTAACAATCTTCAACATCTTAATATTAACGTACAAACATTCCGAAGCAAACGTTAACAAATTCCAGTCCCACAATTGCATGGTCTACTTCGCAACATTTTAGTGCTTTAGCGACATCAATATCAGGAAGTAACTTACCATTATGCTGTCGCTCGATACAATTCAGCAGAGTAAAAAGTTGAAACCACAAACTTCTGCCTCGTCTGAAACGTGTGAAGTCGTCCCGTGCCGAGTTTATAGTTACGTCTCCAACGTACGATTTCAGATATATAGACTCCGTGGTGCAGCATGTAACGGAGTTTCTGATTGGTCTATGCGTTAGCTGATTTGAAACACTCTCTGCTATTGGATAAACTGCAGGTCATTCTTGCAGGCGAATTAATACAGCAGCTCATGCTTCAATTGGTACATTCATTGCAATTTCGGGTAAAATGCTGCCTTTTATTTCTTTAAAAATGAGAACTTTGTAACTTCATATTCATTTACATATGTATTACGAAAAGTGACAAAAAGCTTCTCCGATGATAAATTATGTTATTATATAAAAAAATGAGGTGCACCTTACCGCAGCATCGTGTCTGCTCTGACATCGGCGACACTTTAAAGAGGGACTTTCGAGTTCGTCCAGTTTGGGCAATAAAAAAGGAGTTTTGATAATATAAGAAATGTTTAAGTAACAACTATATAATGCATGAAAATTATTTTCTTAAGTCTTCGTAGGCTCTTCGAAATGTTTATTTGCTACAGTCAGAAAGATCTTCAGTAAGTTCCTAATAAGTGCAAGGAGTTAAATTGACAACTCAAGTACAACTTAAAAATTTCACGATAGTAGGTCTACTCATTTCGGCATTTTTTTATTCTACAGATTGTAACAGGTACTATATTTGACTTTATTACTTAAATTGCGTCATTCCTTTTCGAGGTATTTCGAAATCGTTTGAGGCATGTGCCGGGCAGTGCGAGTTCGGGAATATTTTTTCGGTAGAACGACGTATCATCCCCCCACTACCCCTTCTCTAACGCATTTACTCTCTCACAAACTTTAGGTGATTTTCCGTGATATCTTTAAAAATAAAATTGATCATGGAAATGGGTTGTTTCTTCTTTTAAAATACGTACTGCACAGAATTACTCTATAGCAGAGAGACGCAACTCTCTCACACACGACCACATTCTCTGGCTACTGATTGGCCTCTGCAGCAGAGACTGTGGTCGCGAGTATGTGAATTGCGTTTGTGCCCGTGTGTATGTGTGTTGTCTAATTCCGATGAAGACCTTCTTGGTCGGAAGCTTACTCGTTTGGCAGTCTTTTTGTTGTACCTATCTGCGACTCAGAGAAGAAACAATTCATTTCAGTTTTAGGCAATTCCTGAGGTCATTAAAAATTTTACGATCATATGCAGGGTGTTCGGAAATTCCCACTACAAACGTTTAGGACTTGTAGAGGGGAATGAGTACATAATATTTTGAACAGGAACCCATGTCCGGAAACATCGGTTTCAATTCAGATGTTTAACTCATCCACTTCTGCTTGAGGGATTGAATTAGGCGTGACTCAGGAGAATTATCAGGTGACATTCGGAAGGAAACTTAACACTCGCTTGTATTAACATTTAAACATTACGTGTTTACATTACTGCAAAACAAAAAAGAACCCACCATACCTTGCGTATAGAACAGTATTGTTGCATTACAACAGTGGCTTGATGTGGTGACAACCAACGTTGTTTCAAAAATTCAAATGGCTCTAAGCACTAAGGGACTTAACATCTGAGGTCATCAGTCCCCTAAACTTAGAACTCCTTAAACCAAACTAACCTAAGGACATTACACACATCCATGCCCGAGGCAGGATTCGAACCTGCGACCGTAGCAGTCGCGTGGTTCCAGACTGAAGCGCCTAGAACCGCTCGGCCACCGCGGCCGGCAACGTTATTTCAGATATTGCACCTACGAAGCGTGTTCTGGTACACTCACACCATCCCACCTGGTGTCTTCAATTTACAGTACAGCGGCCAGAACTCATGCTAGCAGATCTTCCTCTGTGTCTATATGAGTCTCCCAAATTAAACTTCGCATACATCAGGTAACCGTCTAATGTAATACACGTCATTCTGTCTACCCTATCGCACACCAGGACAAGCAACTCTTAAGACTTTTCTTCTTCCCTCAGCAGACGTGGACGCGGAACACATATGAATTGAAAGCGTCGTAGAACAGAAACGGCATGTTTCCGGACACGGATTCATGTTGCAAATATAATGTACTCACTTCCCTCTGCAAGTCCTAGAAGTTTGTAACGGGAATTTCTAAACGCCCCGTATACAGAGAGCGAAATTCAGCTTGCCCTTTCCTCCAAAGATATCCTGCGAACCATGGATGAAGGGCTACAGCGTGCCACTGCCAATAGAGGGGCAGGAGGATATGGACAGACAGAGAGAGAGAGAGAGAGAGAGTGGAGAAGGCATGTTCTGCTGGTAGTACCCGAGAGTCCGAGCATGCGGAATACGCGCCAGACGTGTTAAGTGGCTCGAAGACTCTTTAAGTAATAGATCCCAGTAAGTTGACCTGGACCGCGAGCGGTCATCAGGAATGTCCCAGGGAATCGCGATAGGGCCGCTTTTGTTTCCTGTATATGTTACCGTGAATGACCGAAATTGGAAAATGTCGACTTTCACCGGTGAATGTCAACAGATACCAAATACGTCGGTGAAAGATCGAATATTTCATTACGTTGTTGTACATTCGGACCCTCTCCGGTGTGTGTCGACAATCTCAGATATGCTCTGGTGGAGGTCCAAAACAGAAGAGTCAAAAAACAAGCGACAGGCTCTTCTCCCGCCAAATCCTTTGTTCTGCTCGGAGTCAATCAGCTTTGTCAGTCTTATGCAAGTTTAGATAAATCGAGCAACGTTTTCCTATTTTTCATCCCGATACCCTAATTTATACTAAATGGATAGTGCAGTAAATCGTAATCTTTTTCATGAAAAGTTAAATGCATTAATTGCGGGTAAACAAGAAGACAATTGTTTTTATTTTTCTCAAGAAAAATATTCTAAAATACTTCTGAAGTGGTTTCTACTAAAATTAAATGCAACGCATCTTTGGATTACAGACGATTAAAACGTTTTGATGTTTTAAGAATTAATGATGAAGAGAAGTTAATTGTACCATTAAGGGGGGTAGGACGTCAAACGGGCAGACTTGGAGCAGGAGAGGCATCACAGGACATTTTAATTTCCAGTGTGTATACTTTTACAAATAAATTCATAAAACTTTGTCAGCATCACCAGGAAGGATTCAGGATTAACACTCATTGCAGTGGAAGTTCGAAAACATAACAAAATAATTTTTTTTTTTTTTTGCGTGTGAAAATTCATCATTTTTTTCACTTACTAATGGCTGCATTTGTTGCTATAGGTACTCTTTCCTTCATAAGTTAGAGAGATTCTTCGATGAATTTTGCACTGCATACATACCATACTTACAGGTTTATGAAACTCTAGAATTTATTTAATTCATGAAAAAACGAATGAACTGTTATATTTTAAACTTCATGATTAAAAAAACACAAATTTTATAGTTATTTACCTCAATTTTTACCACAGTTTTTAATAGATTTGGAAAATTCTAGAGTTTCATACACCTATAAGTATGGTTTGTATGCTGTGCAAAATTCATCGAAGGATCTCCCTTACTTATGAAGAAAAGTGTACCTATAGCAACAATTGCTGCCATTAATAAGTGAAAAAAATGATGAAATTTCACATGTAAAAAAATTATTTCGTTATTATTTTCGAAGTTCCGCTGCTAAGAGTGTGAATTCTGAATCCTTCCTGGTCATGCTGACAAAGTTTTATGAATTTATTTGTAAAAGTATAGACAGTGGAAATTAAAATGTCCTGTGGTGCCTCTCCTGCTCCAAGTCGGTCCGTTTGACGTCCAACCCCGCCCCCCCCCCCCCCCAACCTTAAAACCAGGAGAAATGAACATAAAGTATTACGTTACCAATGAAGAATTGTACAGTATACTATATGAAACTCACATCAGAATAGGCCACAGAGGAAGAACACGCATGCTTAAAGAGTTGCAAGTTAAATAAAAAATTTTACATATTAGGTTGTATTATTGTATCGGTATTTAAATTTATGCAAACACTGTCAAATGAAACACAGTGCACCTAATAAAGGTATTGTTGTGAAGCCAATGGTTAGTTCTGAATTAAACTCAAGATGCCAAGTTGATCTGATAGATCTGCAGTCAAACAGAGATAGCGAATATAAGTTCATAATGGTGTATCAAGATAATTTAACTAAGTTTGTCCAGCTACGACCTTTGAAAACTAAAAGAGCTGAAGAAGTAGCACATCATGTTCTTTCAATATTTTTAGCATTTGGTGCACCAGCAATATTGCAATCAGATAATGGTAGAGAATTTAGTAATCAAGTCATATCCGAAATATGCGCTATGTGGAAAGATGTTAAAATAGTTCATGGAAAGCCTCGTCACAGTCAAACACAAGGCTCAGTTGAAAGGGCCAGTCAGGATATACAGAATTTGCTAACTGCATGGATGAACGATAACGATACAAATAAATGGTCAGATGGTTTATCCTTTGTTCTGTTTGCCAAGAACACTACATATTTTGTCAGACATAGGGGATATAAAAATGAAAAAGCTGGCATACTATGCTTACTTTCATTCCATAATGTCATATGGGATTATTTTTTGGGGTAATTCATCAAGCCAAGCTAAAGTTTTCCGGGCACAAAAACGTGCAGTAAGAGTTATATGTGGTGTGAACTCAAGAACATCCTGCAGAAGCCTGTTTAGGGAACTAGGGATACTAACTACAGCTTCCCAATATATTTATTCCTTAATGAAATTTGTCATTAAAAATATATCACTTTTTCAAACCAACAGCTCAATTCATGGAATCAATACTAGAAATAAGAATAATCTTCATAAGGATTTAAAGTCACTTAGTCTTGTACAAAAAGTTGTGCATTATTCAGGAACACACATTTTCAATAACTTGCCAGCAGCCATAAAAAGCTTAACAACCAATGAAATTCTGTTTAAGAGAAGCCTAAAGGATTTATTGGTGGCCAACTCCTTCTACTCCATTGATGAATTTCTTAGTAAAACCAACTGATTTGTATATAAGTACAACATAACTTCTGCACAATTTCAGTGCAGGAATGTGTTCACGGAAAATTTGTGTGTCTGTGTCTGTGTGTGTGTGTGTGTGGTTGTGTGTAAGTATAATCTAACTTCTGCACCATTTCAGTGCAGTAATGTGTTCATTGTAAATAAGTATTTCAGTAGTTGTATTACATGTTTATTACCTTATAAATAAATAAAAAACTTTTTTATTTTAAATTCAGTGCATTAGTATTTGTAAAATGACTCTTAGTGTTCATTAAAAAATGACGATCATTCCACTTGGGACCTGTGGAATGATACATTAGCTTATTTGTTTTAGTTGTAAATATTTGTCATGTATTGTTGTTTTTCTGACATGTTCCACATCCTGGAGGACCTCCTCACTACGGATCAATTGGAATGAAAGTAAATCTAATCTAATCTAATCTCTACCACGAAGGAATACGCCAAAGTCCTTATGAAGCCATGTTTGGCGTTAAAGCAAAAAGAGGTATACATCATCATTTTTGGCGAAGAGTTCTCGGGCTTCCAGCCAGGTGGCGGTGTCTTCAAACTGCGACGTTTCGACGAGTGACATACTCATCATCTTCTGGCGAAGTGCCGAGACCTTTTTTTTTTTTTTTTTTTTTCAGTGTCACAGTGTTGTTAAACAGGCTTATCGGCTTCGCCGATTTTCCGTGTATTGATGTAGTTGTGTTTAGGTAGTGCTGTTGGGGCACCATTTATTCACTTTGGGGGTCAGGATTGTGATTTTTGAACTTAAAAGTTCACCAATCCGCCGCCCTTGGTGGGGTACTGCGCCTTGCAAGAGGGCTTGGTGTTTGATTCTCCTTCTTCTCCTCTTGGTCCGTGGTGTTTGTTGCGGCTGGGATGCCGCTTTCCTCTTTGTCCATGATGGTTCGGCGTCTGTTTGCCGCTAGATTGTCTCTCGCAATACGATCTACTTGGTCTGGTTTAAGGTGGTTGGTGTGGTTGAAATTGCTTCTGACTGGGAGTTGGGGTGTGTTTCCTGATTTAATCTGTGGGGTCCTCTGCGATGGATCGTGGCACACTCTGTTTGTGCCAGGTTTTAGGTCTTTGGGTGCCTACGTCTGTCAGGTGTCTGCAGCTATTTCTGATGTTGTCTATCTTTTGGAAAATTTTTGTAGTCTGTTTCCTAATTGATTGATCAAGTGTGTCCATCTCCAGCTGTTCATGTAATTGGGATATTCTAGTCCAGTAGGGTGCTCCTAGGATCCACCTGAGCACCTTGTTCTGCACTACCTGCAGTTCATATTTCCTGGTTGGGCAAGCCACTGCCCATGATGAGCATCCATATGTCATTGTGGGCAGCACCGTTGTCTTATATAGTGTCCGTTTTGTTTCAGTTTTTAAGTTCTTGCTCTTGAAGAGAGGGTAGAGTGCCTTGGCTAGGTTCAGGGCTTTTGTCTTCTTCTCTCTGATGTGATGGTGGTACAACAGTCTTCTATCCAGCGTCACGCCAAGGTACTTGACCTCGTCCCTCCAGGGTAGCCCCTGGGCGTTGAGTCGCAGATGGTTTTGCAGGATTGGTCGCTTTCGGGTGAAGTAAATGGCGGTTGTTTTTGCGGCGTTCAGCTGTAGTTTGTTTGCTCTACACCAGTTTTCCACGCGATTGAGCTGTCGTTGTAGTCTGCCAATGGATACATGCTGCCGATGTTCACTGGTGTAGAATGCCGTGTCGTCAGCGAATTGGGCGATGTGGACTCCTGCCTCCAAGGGAATGTCATTGACGTAGATGTTGAATAGAGTTGGCGAGAGGACAGACCCTTGGGGGATGCCCGCCATCAGTTGGCGACGAGAGGAACGTTTGCCATCAACCTCAACCACGAAATGCCTCTCGTTTAAGTAACTGTCAAGTAGCTTGGCGTAGACGTCTGGGATAGATGTTTGATGTAGTATCTTCCAGATTAAGTTGTCATGCCACATCTTGTCGAAGGCTTTTTCCCAGTCAAGGAACACGGCTGCGGTAGACTTCTGCAGGTTCATATTTGCTGCGATGTGTTCAGTGACGCGGAGCACTTGGAGTTCTGCTGACACCTTCTTTTGGAAACCGAATTGCTCGGCTCTTAGTGTGTTATTGTCTGTCAGGGATGGTTGGAGACGCTGAAGTAGGATCCTCTCAAACAGCTTCCCCATGGGCTGTAGTAAGCTGATAGGTCTGTTGTTTGAAGGGATTTTTGGGTCTTTGCCGGCTTTCGGTATGGTGATTAGTTTAGCTGTTTTCCATGAGGAGGGAAAATACGACAGTTGCAAACATTTGTTGAATATCCTGGATAGGAGCACTATTGGCTTACGTGGAAGATTTTTTAGATGCATATGGGTTATTTTGTCGAGACCAGGTGCAGAACCCCCCTTTCTCTTTCGTATTTCCCTTCTGATCTCAGTTGGGGTGGTTAGCTGCGGTGTTGTGGACGGGGCGTATTCCTCAATGTATCGATGGTCTGTTTAATTCTGTCTTCTTGGTCTTGGTCGTCGCGTGTCTGTACGTCGTGGGATGGGAGGGTGTTTTGCTCTTCAAAGGTGTCAGCGAGTAACTCGGCCTTCGACAAGGCGTCGTAGATTGTGCCCTGATTTCCTGTCATGGCCCTTTTGGGTGGTTGGGCGGCTCTTATGTTCTTTACAACCTTCCATTCGTCAGTGGTTTGAAGGTTGAACGATTCCATTTTGTGCGCCCATACTTCCGCACGCCACTCCGTTAACCGTTTCTTTAGCTCGCGCATTAGTTTGTTGGCGGTAGTACGGACTCTTGGGTCGCGAGTTTGTTGCCAGCGCCTTTTGGCTTTGTTTTTGAAGTAACGGAGATCACGGAGGAGGGGTGGGAGTTCGAATTCATTGCTAGGTTGGTTGGTTATGGTTGTTGACTGGCGCGAAACTGTTTGGATCTGAGTGGTGAGTGATTCGATCGCTGAGTCGATCTCGTCCGTTGTTCTGAGCTGGATGTCTGGGCGGATGGTCGCTGTTAGGGAAGTTCGGTATAAGTCCCAGTCGGTTTTGAAAGTTTGGTGCTTGCGGATGCCGGTCCCTTTATACCTGCGGTGTGCCCCCCACCACCTGGCCGCGGGAGGCTGGGTCCAATGGAGCCCACGGGCGGGGCGGAGGGGGGAAGCGGGTGCGCCATTCGTGTCTCCGTCAGAGCATTCTGATCGCGTCTCGTGAGCTGGACGGTTTTTGGTGCGTTCCTGGCTTATTGCGGCTAATGCCGGATTACAGGCCGCGCTCAGTTGATAGCCTTCGGCCCTGTTCACAAGATTCTCGTGGACCCGTATTTCTATTGATTCTTTAATGACGCTATCCCAATATCTCCCGGCTCGGCACAGCACCCTGGTGTTTTCGAAATCAAAGGTGTGGTTTTCTTTGATGCTATGTTCAGCTATAGCAGATTTCTCTATCTGTCCAAGTCGAACATGCCTGATGTGTTCCTCGCACCTTTTAGAGATGCAGCACTGCGTTTGTCCAATGTACTGCACACCACATTCGCAGGCAATGCTGTGTATACCAGGTGTGTTTAGTTTGAGTGGGTCTTTAGCTGAGCCCAGCAGCTCTTTCGTCTTCGGCGGTGGTCGGAAGACGGTATTTATCTTTGATTTTCTCAATAGCCTCCCGATTTTGGCTGATATGAGCCCCAAATATGGAAGAAAGGTGAGTCTCTTGTTAACTTCCTCTTCCTGAAATTTGTCAGCCTCTCTCCTCTTGAAGGCCCTGCCAATCTGTGTTTCACTGTACCTGTTTTTCCGAAATACCTCTCTTAGGTGGTGTAATTCATCTGAGAGGCTTTCTTTGTCACAAATGACGTGCGCCCTATGTACCAAGGTGGTCAGTACAGACTGGCGTTGCGCCGGATGGTGGCAGCTGGTTGCATGGAGGTACAGGTCTGTGTGCGTCTTTTTTCTATATACTGAATGGCCCAGCGTGCCATCCGCTTTCTTACTGATCAGTATGTCCAGGAATGGAATACAGCCATTCTCTTCTACTTCCATCGTGAAGGTGATATTCTCATGTATGCCGTTTAGGTGGTCCATAAACTCCTCCAGTGCCTGCCTGCCATGCTGCCAAATCACGAAAGTGTCGTCCACATAGCGGAAGAAGTGCCTGGGTTTACGGTGAGCAGTTTGTAGTGCCACCTCCTCAAAGTGTTCCACATAAAGATTCGCGATACCTGGAGCAAGGGGAGATCCCATGGCCACTCCATCCACTTGTTCATAATGCTCTCCATTGCACTTGAAGTAGATGGTCGTAAGTGCATATTCAAAGAGCTTCACTGTTTCAGGCTCGAAGTGCTGATTAAGGAGTGCCAAGGCGTCTTGTAGAGGTACTTTCGTGAACAAGGAGGTGACCTCGAAGCTCACGAGTAGGTCATCACTCTGTATTCGGATGTCCTTCAGTATCCTTACGAAATCTGCGGAGTTTTTCACGTGATGACTGCAGTGTCCCACTAGTGGTTTCAATAGTGTCGCCAGGTATTTGGCCAGTCCATAACTGTGCGAGTTGATAGTGTCCAGAATCGGCCGTAGAGGCATCCCATCTTTGTGAATCTTGGGCAATGCATACAGGCGCGGTGTCGTTGGCGCTCTCGGATACAGCCGTTTCTGCACTGCCTCTGGTAGATCTGAGTCCTTCAGTAGCGCCACGGTTTTTCTGGTCATCGTCGATGTAGGGTCCTTGGGAAGTTTCCTGTAGGCTGGGTCTTGCAGCAGAGAGCAGATTTTCTGTTGGTAGTCGACTGTGCGAATCAGCACCGTCGCATTTCCCTTGTCTGCTGGGAGGACCATGATGTCAGCATCATCCCACAGTGCGCGGATAGCCTCTCGCTCCGGCGCAGTAATGTTGGCTTAAGGGAGTCGTGACTTGTCGATGATCCTGCAGGTCTCCCTTCGGATCTGCTCAGCTTCCTCCTTGGGTAGGCCCCGTATTGCTTCCTCTACGCAGCTGATGATGTCCCGTTTCGGTATGGTCCTTGGTACAGGTGCAAAGTTCAACCCTTTCGTGAGGACAGAAGTTGTGGCTGCATCTAGCACCTTATCTGTCAAATTTACGATAGCTCTGGTGCTATTTGTCACCTTCTGGGTCGACTGAGCTCCAGAGAGTCTGTTGAATTTGTCGATCTGTTTGGCGGCAACATGCCGTTTCTGCACCTCACTGTCGGCGTGAGAGCTGCAGTCAACCCACTCCCAAGTGTGTGCCGGTAATGCTTCGACGAGTGACATTCTCATCACCTTCTGCCCCCCACCACCTGGCCGCGGGAGGCTGGGTCCAGAGGAGCCGGCGAGCGGGGTGGAGGGGGAAGCGGGTGCGCCGTTCGTGTCTCCGTCAGAGCATTCTGATCGCGTCTCGTGAGCTGGACGGTTCTTGGTGCGTTCCTGGCGTATTGCGGCTAATGCTGGATTCCAGGCCGCGCTCAGTTGATAGCCTTCGTCCCTGTTCACAAGATTCTCGTGGACCCGTATTTCTATACGCCAGGAACGCAACAAGAACCGTCTTATTGTATTTATCATTTATTTATTTATTATTATTATTTTATCAAAGGTGAATGAATGAGTGTGAGAATGTGTTAACTGTATATGTATGTGTGAGTACATGTATACATTGTGTGAATGTGTGACCGAATGAAAAAAATTAAAAAAAGAAAAGAAAAAAATAAATAAAATAAAAAATTTTAAAAAAAGAAAAAATTACCACACAGCTAATGTATTTTAAATCATTTAAAAGCAGAAAAAATATGACAACCAAAAAGCTATTGTTTTAATGTCAATTTTTATTATTGAAGGCGTAGCCGCATGGCTTGAACTTCTATTTTCAGACTGAGCAATCCTTGATGCCCCAATATATTCTGCAGCGCGGCAAAGTCTCGGCATTTCGCCAGTAGATGATGAGTATGTCACTCGTCGAAACGTCGCAGTTTGAAGACACCGCCACCCGGCTGGAAGCCCGAGAACTCTTCGCCAGCTGCATACGCCGGGAAAGCATACATTCACATCATCATTTTTGCCTGGCGAACAAATCGTAAATATTGAAACTGAAGAACAACTCGAAGAAATTGCCAATACTTCTGAAACCGAAGAACAGCTTGAAGAAACTGTTAATGGTTATTAAAAAATTTAGCTGTGGTCATACCGAAAACCATATTCCAAAGAAAAATATTGAAGAGGACCTACAACCTAAAACGTCTTCACATCAAATTCTGTCTGCAAAACACGAGTTGATTTCTACAGAAAGAGCGGCGGCGAAAGAAAATCTACTGCAAGCATCAAAGATATTACGAACCTCACAAAAACAATTTCCTCGTGCTCAAATTGGTGATAATGTACGAATACAAGTCCCTGATGTCGACCGTGGTCGTACAGATAGCCAAAATGTAAGCGGTTGTTGTTTGAATAGAAGACTCCGACTTCTATAAACTGGCAAGTAAAAATGGTACCCTAAAGCTGCTATACACACGTAATCAGTTCGTAACTTGTAAAGAAAAGTTACTTTCCGTAGATGAGATTTCTTTTCAAGAAATGTCGCTGAGAGAAGCAGTTGCAGGTAATTCGAGAAGCGGGGGACAAGGCTATACACGCTGTCATTGCAAAAGGAAGTGTTCCACAAATAAATCAATTGTAAAAGCAAGGGACTCTTGGGCAATTCGAAGTGTCATAATGGTTTAAGTTGTTGCAATAAATAAGATTTGAATCACATAAGTAAGTAATTTTTTTATAACTATTTTTTCCTTTTCTCATGTAGAATGTACTGTGTATTTTAAATTCTTGGTCATTCATTTCAGAAAGAGAGGCGAAAAAGTTACATCACCCTTGTGACGTTTTATAGCGACTGAATTACGGAGAAGAAAATATAAATCTCCAACATGTTCAACATTCACCATTAGTGTACTGTGAATGTCAACATTTACAGGTGTAAGTCAGAAGGACATTTAGCAAATATTTCGGATATACACTAAGCGACTATGTGAATGTTGACATTCACCGGTGAAAGTCGACATTCTCCAGATTTCGGTATTTCACTGTAACATATACATAAATGACTGAGTGAGCAGTAACCTAGACTGTTTGCTTGGAGACGCTATAGTATTCGGGAGAATATTTTCGTTGTATGACTGTAAGAGGATATAGGATGACGCAGAATTTCTATTTGGTGCGATGAATGACAGCTAGCTATAAATATAGTAAAACTTAAGGTAATTCAGATGAGTAGGGAAAAAAATCCTGTCACATTGATTAAATATACAGACGTAATGTTGCAAAGCTATATGAAATGGAACCAGCACCAAAGGTCGATAGTAGGGGAGGCGAATGATAGACTCCAGTTTATTGGGAAAATTTTTGGAAAGCGTATCGTAAAGGTTACCACATGTGGGACACAAGTGCGACCCATTCTCGTGTACTGCTCGAGTGTTTGCGATCCCCACGAGGTCATCTGAAGCAATTCAGAGGTGTGCTGCTATGGTTGTTACCGGAAAGCTCGATCAACACGCGTGTGTTACGGAGATGCTTTGTGAACTCAAATAGGAATCCCTGGAGAGAGGATGACATTATTTCGCGAAACACTTTTGAGAAAAATGTAAGTTAAGGCAGATGAGTTATGGCGTGCTGCTTCACAAAGTCACGTCGATGAAACGTGTACGTGTGACTTCACAGAGCGATATGAAATGGAAGGGGCACGTAAGGACGAACGTGAACGTACGGACAGTAGTAGGGAAGGCGAATGATCGACTTTGGATTATTGGGAGAGTTCTAGGATGCGCTCGATATGTGACGGGACTCATGGGTATGCCCGACCTCGGGTGACACACATAACAAATAGCTCTGAGCACTATGGGACTTAACTTCTGAGGTCATCAGTCCCCGAGAACTTAGAACTACTTAAACCTAACTAACCTAAGGACCTCACACACATCCATGCCCGAAGCAGGATTCGAACCTACGACCACAGCGGCCGCACGGTTCCAGACTGTAGCGCCTAGAACCGCTCGGCCACTCTTGCCGGCGGCGACACATCGCCCACAGCTACTGCACTCCCGGCATCGGGGCCTCTCTCAGCCGCTGACACGGATCTGCACTCGCTTGTGTGAGTTGTGGGGGTGGCGAAATTTCACAAGACTGCATACCATCCACGGGCCAATGGGCTAGTCGAGCGATGGCACAAACGTTAAAAGCTGCACTAATGTGCCACGGAGGGCTTCGGTCTGAGGCTCTGCCGTGGGTTGTTGTTGTTGTGGTCTTCAGTCCTGAGACTGGTTTGATGCAGCTCTCCATGCTACTCTATCCTGTGCAAGCTTCTTCATCTCCCAGTACCTACTGCAACCTACATCCTTCTGGATTTGCTTAGTGTATTCATCTCTTGGTCTCCCCCTACGATTTTTACCCTCCACGCTGCCCTCCAATACTAAATTGGTGATCCCTTGATGCCTCAGAACATGTCCTACCAACCGATCCCTTCTTCTGGTCAAGTTGTGCCACAAACTCCTCTTCTCCCCAATCCTATTCAGTACCTCCTCATTTGTTATGTGATCTACCCATCTAATCTTCAGCATTCTTCTGTAGCACCACATTTCAAAAGCTTCTATTCTCTTCTCGTCCAAACTATTTACCGTCCATGTTTCACTTCCATACATGGCTACACTCCATACAAATACTTTCAGAAATGACTTCCTGACGCTTAAATCTATACTCGATGTTAACAAATTTCTCTTCTTCAGAAACGCTTTCCTTGCCATTGCCAGTCTACATTTTATATCCTCTCTACTTCGACCATCATCAGTTATTTTGCTCCCCAAATAGCAAAACTCTTTTACTACTTTAAGTGTCTCATTTCCTAATCTAATACCCTCAACATCACCCGACTTAATTCGACTACATTCCATTATCCTCGTTTTGCTTTTGTTGATGTTCATCTTATATCCTCCCTTCAAGTCACTGTCCATTCCGTTCAACTGCTCTTCCAAGTCCTTTGCTGTCACTGACAGAATTACAATGTCATCGGCGAACCTCAAAGTTTTTATTTCTTCTCCATGGATTTTAATACCTACTCCGAATTTTTCTTTTGTTTCCTTTACTGGTTGCTCAACATACAGATTGAATAACATCGGGGAGAGGCTACAATCCTGTCTTACTCCCTTCCCAACCACTGCTTCCCTTTCATGTCCCTCGACTCTTATAACTGCCATCTGGTTTCTGTACAAATTTTAAATAACCTTTCGCTCCCTGTATTTTACCCCTGCCACCTTTAGAATTTGAAAGAGAGTATTCCAGTCAACATTGTCAAAAGCTTTCTCTAAGTCTACAAATGCTAGAAACGTAGATTTGCCTTTCCTTAATCTTTCTTCTAAGATAAGTCGTAAGGTCAGCATTGCCTGACGTGTTCCAGTATTTCTACGGAATCCAAACTGATCTTCCCCGAGGTCGGCTTCTACTAGTTTTTCCATTCGTCTGTAAAGTATTCGTGTTAGTATTTTGCAGCTGTGGCTTATTAAACTGATTGTTCGGTAATTTTCACATCCGTCAACACCTGCTTTCTTTGGGATTGGAATTATTATATTCTTCTTGAAGTCTGAGGGTATTTCACTTGTCTCATACATCTTGCTCACCAGATGGTAGAGTTTTGTCAGGACTGGCTCTCTCAAGTCCGTCAGTAGTTCCAATGGAATGTTGTCTACCCCGGGGGCCTTGTTTCGACTCAGGTCTTTCAGTGCTCTGTCAAACTCTTCACGCAGTATCGTATCTCCCATTTCATCTTCATCTACATCCTCTTCCATTTCCATAATATTGTCCTCAAGTACATCGCCCTTGTGTAGACCCTCTATATACTCCTTCCACCTTTCTGCTTTCCCTTCTTTGCTTAGAACTGGGTTTCCATCTGTGCTCTTGATGTTCATGCAAGTGGTTCTCTTATCTCCAAAGGTCTCATTAATTTTCCTGTAGGCATTATCTATCTTACCCCTAGTGAGATAAGCCTCTACATCCTTACATTTGTCCTCTAGCCATCCCAGCTTAGCCATTTTGCACTTCCTGTCGATCTCATTTTTGAGACGTTTGTATTCCTTTTTGCCTGCTTCATTTACTGCATTTTTGTACTTTCTCCTTTCATCAATTAAATTCAGTATCTATTCTGTTACTCAAGGATTTCTACTAGCCCTCGTCTTTTTACCTACTTGATCCTCTGCTGCCTTCACTACTTCATCCCTCAAAGCTACCCATTCTTCTTCTACTGTATTTCTTTCCCCCATTCCTGTCAATTGTTCCCTTATGCTCTCCCTGAAACTCTGTACAACCTCTGGTTTAGTTAGTTTATCCAGGTCCCATCTCCTTAAATTCCCACCTTTTTGCAGTTTCTTCAGTTTTAATCTACAGGTCATAACCAATAGATTGTGGTCAGAATCCACATCTGCCCCTGGAAATGTCTTACAATTTAAAAACTGGTTCCTAAATCTCTGTCTTACCATTATATAATGTATCTGAGTAATCCGCTCCGCGCACAAGGAGGACCTCAATGCTTCTTTGGCGGAGGTCCTTTGTGGTGAACCGCTCGTCCTGCCTGCCGAATTCATTGAGGACACTTCTCTGACGGACACTACAGACCTGCCGGCCCTCGTTGAACGAGTGCATGCTCACGTGTCCTGCCTTCGCCCGCCTCTACCTCATGCGCACACCACACCACAGGTGTTCGTTCATGTTGTTGTTGTTGTGGTCTTCAGTCCTGAGACTGGTTTGATGCAACTCTCCATGCTAATCTATCCTGTGCAAGCTTATTCATCTCCCAGTACCTACTGCAACCTACATCCTTGTGAATCTGTTTAGTGTATTCATCTCTTCGTCTCCCTCTACGATTTTTACCCTCCACGTTGCCCTCCAATACTAAATTGGTGATCCCTTGATGCCTCAGAACATGTGCTACCAACCGATCCCCTCTTCTAGTCAAGTTGTGCCACAAACTTCTCTTTTCCCCAATCCTATTCAATACCTCCTCATTAGTTATATGATCTACCCATCTAATCTTCAGCGTTCCTCTGTAGCACCACATTTCGAAAGCTTCTACTCTCTTCTTGTCTAAACTATTTATCGTCCATGTTTCACTTCCATACAAGGCTACACTCCATACAAATACTTTCAGAAACGACTTCCTGACACTTAAATCTATACTCGATGTTAACAAATTTTTCTTCTTCAGAAACGCTTTCCTTGCCATTGCCAGTCCACATTTTATATCCTCTCTACTGCTACCATCATCAGTTATTTTGCTGCCCAAATAGCAAAACTCCTTTACTACTTTAAGTGTCTCATTTCCTAATCTAATACCCTCAGCATCACCCGACTAAATTCGACTACATTCCATTATCCTCGTTTTGCTTTTGTTGATGTTTATCTTATATCCTCCTTTCAAGACACTATCCATTCCGTTCAACTGCTCTTCCAAGTCCTTAGCTGTCTCTGACAAATTACAATGTCCTCGGCGAACCTCAAAGTTTCTATTTCTTCTCCATGGATTTTAATACCTACTCCGAATTTATCTTTTGTTTCCTTTAGTGCTTGCTCAATATACAGACTGAATAACAAGGGGAGAGGCAACAACCCTGTCTCACTCCCTTCCCAACCACTACTTCCATTTCATGTCACTCGACTCTTATAACTGCCATCTGGTTTCTATACAAATTGTAAATAGCCTTTCGCTCCCTGTATTTTACCCCTGCCACCTTCAGAATTTGAAAGAGAGTATTCCAGTCAACATTGTCAAAAGCTTTCTCTAAGTCTACAAATGCTAGAAACGTAGGTTTGCGTTTCCTTAATCTAGCTTCTAAGATAAGTCGTAGGGTCAGTATTGCCTCACGTGTTCCAATATTTCTCCGAAATCCAAACCGATCTTCCCCGAGGTCGGCTTCTACCAGTTTTTCCATTCGTCTGTAAAGAATTCGCGTTAGTATTTTGCATCCGTGACTTATTAAACTGATTGTTCAGTAATTTTCACATCTGTTAGCACTTGCTTTTTATTCATTATTAAACCGACTCCTGCATTACCCGTATTTGATTTTGTATTTATAACCCTGTATTTGCCTGACCAAAAGTCTTGTTCCTCCTGCCACCGAACTTCACTAATTCCTACTATATCTAACTTTAACCTATCCATTTCCCTTTTTAAATTTTCTAACCTACCTGCTCGATTAAGGGATCTGACATTCCACGCTCCGACCCGTAGAACGCAAGTTTTCTTTCTCCTGATAACGACGTCCTCCTGAGTAGTCCCCGCCCGGAGATCCGAATGCGGGACTATGTTAGCTGCGGAATATTTTACCCAAGAGGACGCCATCATCATTTAACCATACAGTAAAGCTGCATGCCCTCGGGAAAAATTACGACTGTAGTTTCCCCTTGCTTTCAGCCGTTCGCAGTACCAGCACGGCAAGGCCATTTTGGTTAGTGTTACAAGGCCAGATCAGTCGTTCATAAGCACTTGAATTCTTGAGATTTCATCATGTTACGGGATGACTCTGTTTGTGCGGATCTGCAACCTCCATACTCCGACCCGCATTGCGTGTTATGTCGCAGGGTCAGTACATTCGTGATTCTGCTCAACGGCCGCCCGAGTACAGTTTCGGTACAATGTTTAAAGCCTGCGCGGTCCCTCCTGGAGCCACTCCTCGCTGCTCCCTGCTGACCTGCCTCCACCGACGCCTCTTCCGCCGCCACCACCTCCGCGGCCCCCATCGACTCGCCACCGCGTGCGTATCAGTCCGCCGCGCGAGACCATGACGACGACGCCCCCAAGCTGCAAACTTCGCGCGCCGGACGCCTCAGGGGGGCCCAAATGGCCTGCGCAGATCGGCGAATATTTCGTCGTTCTGCGCATGACGTCAACATAGGGGCACGTTGTGTCGAGGCGCCAAAAGAGCTATTACATCGGTGTTGTTGTTTTGCTTTAGTTTGTGGTGTTGTTGCGGTGCTTTGTAAAAGTTTTGCGTTAGAATGCCTGGGTGTGCTGTAACAGGGTGTCTGTCGTACAGCCGAAAGACAAAAGGCACGGATATAATTTATCATTCGTTCCCAAAAGACGTTACAGTGCAGAAGGCCTGGATAATGAAGTGCCACCGAAAAGATCGCTTCAATGTTGCGACGTCAACTGTTTGTACCAGGAAGTGTTCCCAGTGTTAGTGGAAATTCAGGCCCTGATGACACAGTTTCTCCGAATAGGGCAGACAGGTTGCAGGCAAGAAAGGCAATGAAAAATGCAGTTGCCTCCGAAAACAATAAAAATAGGCCAGTCAACAGCGACAGATGACTGTGACACTGATAGTAAACAGATCAGCAAACTCTGTAAACGTATGGAAGAATTAGAATACAGGAACTGCAGACTGACAGCTATGTGTGCAAACCTCAGGTGTAGTGAGAAGTGATTGAAACTCAAAGTGAAAGCTTGTGGTGAGAAAATAAAATATCAACAAAAGTGTCAAAAGAAGCAAGTGCAGGAGAAAGTGACTCAAATATTAGGCAAATTATTTTCAAAAACACAGATAAACTGCTTGTTGAGTGGAAAGAAACGAGCAAAATGGCAAAGGGAAGATATTTGTAACGTGGTTACACTTCGTGCTGTGTCTAGGAAGTGTTATTTGTTTTTAGCCGGTCGGAGTCGCCGAGCGGTTAAAGGCGCTACAGTCTGGAACCGCACGACCGCTACGGTCGCAGGTTCGAATCCTGCCTCGGGCATGGATGTGTGTGATGTCCTTAGGTTAGTTAGGTTTAAGTAGTTCTAAGTTCTAGGGGACTTATGACCACAGCAGTTGAGTCCCATAGTGCTCAGAGCCAGTTTTTTTTGTTATTTGTTTTTAAGAAATCAGGTCAGTTTCCCACGTCCAGGACTGTCAATACTTAAGAGATGGATGTCACGCTCTTTCAGATGCTTTCCTGGTGTGCTAACAGATGTTTTGCAACTAATGAAAGCCCACTCATCTATATTGACAAAAACTGAACGTGTGTGGGTGCTATCATTCGACGAAATGATTGTAGACAGCAATATTATTTTTGATACTGTCGCGCTGGCACGAACATTTTTTGTGGACATGTGCTAGCTTCGCCCAGCCGTGCTCCGCACTGCTGGGGGTGGGGGGGGGGGGGGGGTGGCCTCTATGTCATCTCTGACGTGGAGTGACACTTCTTTGATTATTCTCTTTGTCTTTGCAGCATTCTGCCTTTGTTCGCTCGCACCATGTTCGACATCCATCTCTGTATTCGCTCTGTTCAGTGCCAATATAAATGGTCATTCTCACTCTAAAAGTGTGTTATTACAGTTCTACACCCTGAAATACCCACAAACTAAAATCAAAACAAAAAATGGTTCAAATGGCTCTGAGCACTATGGGACTTAACTTCTGAGGTCATCAGTCCCCTACAACTTAGAACTACTTAAACCTAACTAACCTAACACATCCATGCCCGAGGCAGGATTCGATCCTGCGACTGTAGCGGTTGTGCGGTTCCAGACTGAAGCGCCTAGAACCACTTGGTCACAGTGGCCAGCCAAAATCAGAACAGTTTGGGTTGTCTCTATTAGCACCATATTATTGCTCTCTCTTACCTACAGACTAGCTTACTTCCAGCATGAAAACTATTAATTTAAGCAGAGTTTGTTCTTTCAGATTTTAGGAATTTTTAACTTTCAATTACTTTTCTTAATGCAAACTACATTTATTTTACTGTCCCTAACCCTTTTTGTGGATCTTATTTATTATTTGTTTGCATTAGCCATTATTTTTCTATCATTGGTGCTCAAAATTTACCCTCTGTTGTTTCAAAATTTAGAATTTACTACTGCCAACTACCTCTCACATTCTCTTATAAGTCATCATTCAGGTATGGTCATTTTTGGGAACCATTCTTACAAACTAGGAAGATATTACAAACTAGTAGCATATGTACAGCATGAAGAGATGTATTTCTTACTTCTTTGGACTGAAGAGAAGAAGAGAATGAAACTTGAAATGGAAATAAAGTTTCGTCCATCTGGGACCGCACAGTATGCCAAACTGTGTATCTGCCAATGAGTGCTAGACTCCCTACTGAAACTTATTACTGTCCATTTTGAAACGCTTTTGATCTACGATATTTCGTAGACCTAGTTGTCTCTTACTTTTCGGGCATTCCAGTTAGCATGCCACTGCATGAAGCTTACCTATTATCCTGAATGGAGCATGATAATGTGCATAAACTTCTTTGTTTCCCCTAAAATTTTCTTAAATTATTCTTTAGTTTTGATTAACACTAGCTCACAAATGTTAAAACTAGTGGTGGAAGATTTTGTGTCACGCTCTTTTGCTGTCCAAGTCTCTTTCATGAGAAATTTGATCTATTGACTGTTCCTCAACCCCTGTTTCTTCTAGGACATATTTCTTTACAGCATTAGCATCTTGCATATTATTCACGAATTAAGTATCTTCCTGCAAGTATCCCTTATTCCTTATTACTCTAACACGTAGTTCTAATGCTTCATTGTTACTGCCCACATAATTTCCAATGAAAGGCTTTGTAATCGCTCGAAAATCTGGTAAAGTTAATACCAAGTGGTTTTGATGAAAGTATATCTTCGTTTGATATTTCGTTAAAAGACCAGTACCAATTAACATTTCAACTCTTAAACTGAGCACGGTTAAATTATAATCATATATTATTATGTTACCTATACGAGTTGGTATCGAAGCTTCATGCTGTAGAGGCTTAGATACTTTTCCAGTAGGACCCATTATTCTTAAAACACTTACTTTCATGACAGTTAACTATTTCTCATTAGGAATAGAATCAAAGAATGCTTGGGACAAAACACTGGCTTCATTGCTAGTATCAAGTTGACAATGCACTACTCCTGAGATATTAGTTTTTGTAATAGAGTCAGTTATTCTAGTTTGAACAGGTTCCTCATAAGAGTCATCTAATAAATGCTTTTCAATCTGTTTCCAGCTAAAGTAATTTTGTTCAGTTGCAAGTACATTTACACTTAGATTCAGTGGGTCATCAATCTTCAAATCTTCAGGTGCCTTTTCCAACCTGTCCACCAATTTTAAATCAAAGCACTGGAGAACTTCCTCTACTTTCGTTTGCTGCACATTAGCCAAACTACTCTCTACTTCAGAGCAACTGCATTCCCACACAACATTGCTATCTATAATACAGTCGTCTGCTTTTACAGTTTCTGGCAAGTCAATACAGCCAATAGGTTCCCCGACCTAATTATTATTGCTACCTCCTTTATCTAACAACTCCTTCTCTTGAAAACCTTGCAAAACTGACTCTACTCCCTCTTCTGAAACTTTAGCCTTCAGAGTGCCATTATTGTCGAAGATATAAGCCTTTACTTCCTCGTCTTCCTCGTCTGATTCAAAAGAGTTAATTTGTTCCTCCCTATTCTCTGTAGGGTTTTCTTTTTACTGCAGGACTCCATTTTGTAATGTGTCCAAAATGCTGTCGACTATATAATGAGATTGGTTTAGCGCATCACTGGTACTGTTTGTTCCTATTTCATCAATCCTGTTATTGGTCTGCGTGAGTTGACTGACTTGGTCTGTGTTTTTGTTACTGGCTTGTTACTGTTTCCACCTGGCGAGTGCCAGTTTCCCCTAGATGGGACTTAGTTTCCTACATGCAACCTATCATGTTCATTCGATTTAGAATCAGATCGGACAGCATTCTGCTTTCCATCTTGTCTCAACGGCACGTTATTTACATTTCTGCCTTCATCACAATAATTACTGCGAAAGCGCAGTGGCTGTCTACCTCCTCTTCGCCTACCACGGCCTTGACCACGGTCATGTATTCTGAACCTCCATACTTCTAACATTCATGTTCCCACTGTCATTATTTCGTTTGTTTATATGACTGTCAGAAGACCCATTATTATTATGCTCCTGATCCTCAGCTGTAGTTATTCATTCCACTCGCTCCAGATATTCAGTAAATCTATCCACGTTATCTCTAGGTGCGTAAATGACTCTTTTCTGCCAATACCAAGGCAGCTTACCATCTAGTCCAATGATCATCATTCCCAGTTTCATCTCTTCTGTGAGATGTGACAGCCGTGATATTTTATAATTTTTAATTTTATAATTTAAGCTATTCTGTTTTGAGGTCACTTCATCCTTTGGTTCTGTACTATTATATCTTAGTTCTTTCTGAAAACCCTTTAACTGATTCAAGATCTGGATTAAACTTTTTACTACTCCAGAATTATCTTAAAACATCGCCTTGTTTGATTTGTGATCAGTAGTCATTAAGAAATATAGTTTTGCATTTAGAAAGAGTTTTGCATCTAATCATTACATCAGCTGACCATCGCGAAGCATCTCTTGACAAATGACTTCTTATGAAAGTTCTGACTATGCATTTGGTAAAACATCCCCAAAATTATTCCAGAACTCTAATGGGTGAATTTGTTTGTGTGGATGAAACCGTAAAATTTGACGACATCCGATGACAGTGGCGTCAACTGAAGCAACATGCTGTACAGTAGAGCTATAATCTATTTTCTATGTCGGTAATACTAGTATTTAGTTCTTCTACTTCATCATCCTCACATAATTTCAAACTTTCACATTTCACTTTCTTAATATTCTTTTGACAAACATTTACTTTATTCAGATCGAGTAGAGCAAAGTTTGGATTCATTGTCTATTCATTCTGACAGCCTCCCGTGAACAAGATCATCTGTGTATTTGGAATCAGCGTAAACTTCACCGATTTCGGTTTTGAAAATACTATGCAATTTAGTTAGCTGTTGCCCTACTTTGACCTACAGATCATGGAGGTTAAAATTGATTTTATAATTTAAGCTATTCTGCTTTGAAGTCACTTCATCCTTTAGTTCTGTACCACTATCCCTTAGTTCTTTATTCATATCTTTTAGTTCTTTACTACTAGATTCAGTGTTACTGTCCAGTTCTTTATGACGTGATTCAAGTTTAGAAAACAGTAATTGCATCCAAATGGTTCAAATGGCTCTGAGCACTATGGGACTTAACATCTGAGGTCATCAGTCCCCTAGAACTCAGAACTACTTAAACCTAACTAACCTAAGGACATCACACACATCCATGCCCGAGGCAGGATTCGAACCTGCGACCGTAGCAGTCGCGCGGTTCCCGACTGAAGCGCCTAGAACCGCTTGGCCACCGAGGCCGGCGCATCCAATTTGGTGCCTCTAGCTTGCCACTTGGCATTTTAACCGTCTTTATAGGAGTTTCTAGCATTCTCTGAGTTGACTGAATTTCAGAAACAATGAATTCATTTTCATTATATAATAACCCTATTAATTCTACTTTTTCTTTTTTTACTTCAATTTTAATTACATAGTCATCAAAAACTGATTCAAACTTAGCAGTAACATTGAACTTTACCTCCGATTCTACTTTTGACAAATCACCTTCAGATTTTGGATTTAATATTTTAACAGAACTACTTAAACCTAACTAACCTAAGGACATCACACACATCCATGCCCGAGGCAGGATTCGAACCTGCGACTGTAGCAGTCGCGCGGTTCCGGACTGAGCGCCTAGAACCGCTAGACCACCGCGGCCGGCTTTGACAGAACCATCCTTGTTAATTTCTGTTTCGAATTCTGAGCTTTCATCGGTAGAGACTGGTCCCATCCAAACTTCCACATCATCCTTTACCATTAGATTCCATTTTTAATAGTCTGTTACAAGAAATTAAGAAATACTTTAAATATTCTTGCCTTAAATTAATTGCCTGACCTCAACTAGTGACGCCGGCGCAGTGTACAAGCGAACTTCACGCAACACGTTGTGACGTATGCAGGCAGCATCAGCAACAGCTGTAGCGGCGAGAATGGCAATGCGTTGGGTATCTACTACTGCAATAGCTAATGGGTGGTGGGCCGGGGGGGGGGGGGGGGGGGGGAGGCTCAGGTGGCGCGTGTAGTAGCTTGCAGGTAACCTGTAGGTCAACGCAGCTCCATGATGATGCACTGTCTGCTTCGAACATCAGCGTTAGCTGCGATATAGTATCGTCTTCTTATCTCCTTCCGCCATGTTCACGGTTATTGTGGCTAACAGTTACAATTTAGTTTCCACACTCACAAGCATATCGTAACACGCTTTCACACTGGTTTCGGCATATTTCACGTTGGTATCCTGTTAGTGACAGTTCAATTTCCCGGCCAGTGCACCATACGTGGCATGGTGGGTAAATAATCTACGCCATTTACAAGAGCCTGTAAACTATTTTTGCGGTCAGGTAGAAAGCGATGGAGAACATACTGATCATAATTTCCAGTCTACAAGTCCACATTACTCATTCTTTTCAGTGGAAGAAAATGTTCTTGTTTGCTATTTACTCAGCGGGGATCAGAAACTATGACTATAAATAATTTTTTTTTAATTTTAACTAATTGATATACTCAGCAAAAGTTCCCATGCACCGAACGTAATAATATTCCTGATAACCATAATAATAATAATAATAATAATAATAATAATAATAATGGCCGGCCGCTGTGACCGAGCAACTTCAGTCCGGAACCACTCTGCTACTAGGTCGCAGGTTCGAGTCCTGCCTCGAGCATGGATGTGTGTGATGTCCTTAGGTTAATTAGGTTTAAATAGTTCTAAGTCTAGGGGACTGATGACGTCAGATGTTAAGTCCCAAAGTGTTATGAACTATTTGAATCATTTTGATCCGCATCCCGACATTGCTCCGGATATATCCCGCTGCGGATCCACACTCGAACGCTAACTCTGTTGTACTACGGGTCCTGGGAGCCATCCACGAAACATGTGTATACACAGACATACAGAAAACAGAGCAAACGCTCTCCAAATGTGGAGGTGACTGGGTACAGTCGAGTACAGTGTTATACTATGCATTTGGGATATGTGTTGGCAGCTGTGCTACATTTACAGGCAGCTTTAGAACACAGAACGAGAGGTTATGTCAAGATCGCATGGAAGGACCTGACATAAAAAAAAATCGACAGATATACGAAAAATGATGGGGAATAGGTATAAACTGACCCAACATACACCGAAATGAGAGGAAATTGAGGAAGTATCTTCTGGTCCTCGCAGAACAATTTGTACATGGGGACGAGTATGCGGCAGCAAGAGGAATCCGAGAAAACGTCGGCATGGAAGCGAAGGGAATCAGGAAAGCGATCGATTTTTTTCTCTGTCGAGGTCGCATTATTCTGTATGTCTATTGAGGTACCAATGATACACGCGAGTTGACTATTGTATTTGATGCTTTTCTGAAGGGCCTCTAAGCTTACTTGCACCTGCGTTAAAGGATAACAGAGAGTGGACGGGGTGATCGATTGAGACGGAGCTGTAATGAGGTACGAATTAATGATAGAATGATGATGCATTCTAGAGAGGGAGAAGTTGCTGCATGTTAATTTTTCCACTGTTCTGTCAGGATGCATCAGTCATGCGACGTAGCAGCATTCGACTCGTTTACAGTCACGTGTTCTGTATGTGATTTAAAGCACTGCCTACTTGCGATTGGTAACGGTAAACCTGTCCGTCATCAGAGGACTTCCATCTCATGTGTGATGAAACGTGTCACATTCCTCTAAACGAACTTTGATTTATGCGATGTACTCCAGTCGCAACTTGGGTGTGAAATCGAGACTTCAGCTTCGTAACTAAGTTAGCGATAGGTGCTTGTGAGGTGCTGCAATCCTCGTGTATACATTTGCCTGACAGATGTGGTGTTTACAGAGTTAGTGGCGAAATGACTTGTAATTTTCACATGTCGGAATCTGCTGCTATGCGTTTATCTGTTTCCTTGTAAGAGGTATCGCCCGTTACTAACGATCATTTTATATAGGGCTGATGCAGGTATAGTATAATTTCTGAACCATGATCAGGTGTGAACAGTGGACACTACACATCTCCGGAAAGCTATATTGTGCTCGTATCATGCAGAGCAAATGTTTTACGGAAGTGGTTTCTTCGTTTTACGGTTCGATAACATAGTTTATCGTAGAGAAACTGGGAAGAAGGATGTATATCATGCGCTTGAAATATATTTCTTACATTGGAATATTAACAGCGTTACATTCCATATGACAGATAGGTCGGAAACGCAATCGATCTAACGTTATACCCGTAATAAGTGCAGAACGGTGTAGCCTTAGGAGTGTGTGTGTTTATGTTCACTCTTACCAATACCTTCCAGGTACTGATTCTAGACTCAAGAATAATATTTTAAAATTGATAGCTTGGTTGATTTACGTAAAAATGCTTTGAACTCCATCCGTATGGAGCTCATGCATAAAAATCATCCGTTTCTTGTTCTTCTTAACTGTCTGCTATTACATCACGACACTTTAAAATCTGTTACTGTACATCAATAAGCAGTGCTAACCTCCCCGACATGGATGCATCTCGAGAAATCTTGTGAACTTCGATGGGTGAAGACTCGGCAAGCTCCATTCATTCACGAGGTGGAATGAAGCAGTCTACTTCTGGTTGGTTGCAGATTAATTTGGTAACGGTGCTGCAGGGTGGGTTGGTCAATGACAGTGTGAGGGGGTCTTTAACTCTCTAAAAATGGTTCAAATGGCTATGAGCACTATGGGACTCAACATCTTAGGTCATAAGTCCCCTAGAACTTAGAACTACTTAAACCTAACTAACCTAAGGACATCACACACACCCATGCCCGAGGCAGGATTCGAACCTGCGACCGTAGCAGCCCCGCGGTTCCGGACTGCAGCGTCAGAACCGCTAGACCACCGCGGCCGGCTTTCACTCTCTAATTTTACCCTAAGACAACGAGAATGCTCTGTGACGCCCATAAGCAGAGAGATAGATCGTAAATTAAGCACTATGTTCAAGGTGATAGAAATATGTAGAGCACTGTCTGATATACTTTGATGGTGTATGTGTTCAAGAATTAACAATCAATGGACGTACTGCACAGTCATCTGTCCTCATTTGCAATGATACTTGCAAAGTCTAGAAGGGGTGGTTTAGCTATGATACTGAAATTGGGAAACATGCTGTTACATCACTGGTTGATGCTTAAATTACTGTAAAATTGCTAAAATTATTCGCACTATCAAATGTGATGCTTGTTATTAGATTACATCAGTGGTGTCTTTTTCCACCCCATCCGTCCACTGGCACACTGTTGGCTACCACGTAATGATTGACTGACTTTGCTTGTTTGAGTTGGAGATGAGTTTTGGTGGGGGCGGTGGGGGGGGGGGGGGGACGACGACAAAACCTTCTGGGGTGGATAGCAAACGTGACTGCAATATGATGAATCAGTCAAAATGGAACGTAGAGCCACCAGCTATTCAGTCAGTGTGACAGATGAGCTTAAATGTAGTTTGGAATCCCACGCCAACGCCGTAAAACTCTTCTCTGACTTTTATTTAAAATCATCCAGTGTGAGTGGTGTGTTATGGTAACAGCAGTAAGAATATGATTTACACAGTGCAACATCTAGAGATATCCCAGTTGATCTAAGGGGGCTTGGCAGATGGTGTGGCACTTTCCAGCTGCCTTGGGTAACGGTACTCACGTCATCAGCTGACGTGACGGCAGCCACCTTGAATGACATCAATCGCATCACAGTGCGACGTCTTGGATAACTGTACTTTGGGGTGATGTCCTTGTTGTCTGCGAGAGGCAGTTGATCAGAACATCTTAATGACAGTTTAGAACCTGACATAGACCTCGTGGCAAAAAAAAAAAAAAACAAAATGTTTGGCAGTGTACAAAGCGTGTTAGAGCAGAAAAAAATAAAGTTTCAAACAACGAGACAGGGCCACAGGGGGAGTCTCTTGCGAGCTACAATATAGTTCACGGGATACGATCATCCTTCTAGAGTACATGCGATAGAACTTTAAACTGGTCTGTGCAGTTGATCAATACCTGTATATTTAACAGGATCGTCACATGTACTCAGTGCCTGCACACATGCTGTATTTGTTTTCGATGTATGGGAGGAGGGAGATGCGGTAAAAATCTTATCTAGTTATCTATCGGATGAAGTTAGTTGAGCTTTCATAGTTTGTAATTTCTCTCCGATGGATGGTACAGAATAATGAAGATAGCATGTTGGGGAGATAGATGTGAAATGACTTGGATCTGTAGTACTTGTATGTACACTACTAGCCATTACAATTGCTACGCCACGAAGATGACGTGCTACAGACGCGCTTTTCAGGGCATTCACACTAGGTTGGCGCCGGTGGCGACACCTACAACGTGCTGACATGAGGAAAGTTTCCAAACGATTTCTCATACACAAACAGCAGTTGACCGGCGTTGCCTGGTGAAACGTTGTTGTGATGCCCCTTGTAAGGAGGAGAAATGCGTACCATCACGTTTCCGATGTTGATAAAGATCGGATTGTAGCCTATCGCGATTGCGGTTTATCATATCGCGACATTGCTGCTCGCGTTGGTCGAGATCCAATGACTGTTAGCAGAATATGGAATCCGTGGGTTCAGGAGGGTAATACGGAACGCCGTGCTGGATCCCAACGGCCTCGTATCACTAGCAGTCGAGATGACAGGCATCTTATCCACATGGCTGTAACGGATCGTGCAGCCACGTCTCGATCCCTGAGTCAACAGATGGGGACGTTTGCAAGACAACAACCATCTGCACGAACAGTTCGACGATGGTTGCAGCAGCATGGCTCGGAGACCATGGCTGCGGCTACCGTTGACGCTGCATCACAGACAGGAGCACCTGCGATGGTGTACTAAACGGCGAACCTGGATGCACGAATGGCAAAACGTCATTTTTTAGGATGAATCCAGGTTCTGTTCACAGCAACATGATGGTCGCATCTGTGTTTGGCGACATCGCAGTGAACGCACATTGGAAGCGTGTATTCGTCATCGCCACACTGGTAGCACCCGACGTGATGGTATGGGGTGCCATTGGTTACACGTCTCGGTCACTTCTTGTTCGCATTGACGGCACTTTGAACAGTGGACGCTACATTTCAGATGTGTTACGACCCTTGGCTCTACCCCTCATTCGATCCCTGCTAAACCCTACATTTCAGCAGGATTATGCACGACTGCATGTTGCAGGTCCTGTACGGGCCTTTCTGGATACCGAACGTACATTCTCCAGATCTCTCACCAACGGAAAACGTCTGGTCAATACGTCAGTCACTACTCTTGATGAACTGTGGTATCGTGTTGAAGCTGCATGGGCAGCTGTACCTGTACACGCTATCCAAGCTCTGTTTGGCTCAATGCCCAGGCGTACCAAGGCCGTTATTACGGCCAGAGGTGGTTGTATTGGGTACTGATTTCTCAGGATCTATACACCCAAATTTCGTGAAAATGTAATCACATGTCAGTTCTAGTATAATATATTTGTCCAATGAATACGTGTTTATAATCTGCATTTCTTCTTGGTGTCCCAATTTTAATGGCCAGTAGTGTAATTTGGAGAAGCACCAAAATGCAGTCGCAAAATCCATGTCCTTCCCCAGTTCCCGTACTGTCTTTTATACTACTTCATGTTGCAGGAGTAGGCTTCGTTTCCGTCAAATCGTCAAAACACAGTTCTGTCACGGTAATTCAGCTTCGCCTTTTTCTATACGGATTGCAGGAGGTGGTAGATATAGTTTCCTCCGACCCCTACTCAGTTCTGACTTACTTCGGAACGATCAGGTGCGCAAAGCTGTATGGATGGTAACGCAGAGTCTGAGGGGCTACCTAAAACGAGGCGGGAATTTTACTGTAGCAGATAGGTTCGGGAAAGGTGACTCTTTTCGAGATATGAGAGTGCCAGAAATATGATTCACTAGAGATCAGGAAAGCTAGTGTACATTTCTTACGACCTCAATCATCACACCATCTGCTACTGTTTGTGATCCTTCTCAATCAACCATTGCCTATAGCCCAGTGGATATATCACCGCCCCTCTGACATTCCATTGAGACAGAATGCGTTACAAATACTGGAGAAATATCTAGCGGCGACAGCATGAAGGAGTTGCAAATACCGGTTTCATACCACGCTCTTTAGCCGAATTACTTTCAAAATGTGTTAATTTTATTACGAGGTTGTACCATCAGCGACGTTTTGGTCTGACGCTGTACACTCCTGCGATCACCGTCTATATTCAGTGTGACGGTATTTGTCTGGAGCAACCAATTCATTCGGAGGTAATGCCATACCTCGATTTATAAGGCCAGTATAGCTTTTAACATGGATGCTTGAGTGCTCCTGTAGAATCAAGACCGCTTGTGATGGTAACATACAGTAGTTGTTGGGATCGTGTTTTTTTAACATCTTGAAAGGTCTCTGCTGGATTCCTTTCATGTTAATTTCTTAAATCTGTTGTCATTTACGGCATAAATTCCTCTTCTAAATTTACTGTGGCGTTTCTGACTATCTGGGAGGAGACTGAGTAGTGGAACGTGTTACTTTTACACATAAACAAGAACGATCTGTCACACTACTACACTTTAAAACACAGTTTATATGTAATTCATGTCACACAGTCTCATACGGAACCTACATCCGCTTTCTCTTATATACTGTGTATGATAAGATACTGTCATCCCTCTTCCCTTCTTTGTGAGAGGATGAATGAGCAAATGTATTTCTAGTTGCATGCTTGAGGGTAGCAGACAAGCCTGTCTGCTAGAGAACAGTAGGACCAACGTCGGAACAGGTAGCTACGCTTTCTAAAAGCAAAGAGGTTTCTATCCTTAGTATGACCCTGTCCGTCCCTTGTCATGTTGGTATAGGAAGCTGCCCCTCTGGCCCCTTCCGTTTGTATTTGTGAGCCACCCTCAGAAAGGGACCAAGCAGTCGGTCTGTGGCGAGCGTCTGAAGTGGTAAGATCTCCGGCTAGGCGCGTCTCTGCTAAGTCCGTAGGACAATGGATTTCTTAAGTTCAGCCTAACTGAAAATTTAATCACCTTTATTTCAGGTTTAGCTCTAAAATATCTAATGTTATCTTAAATTGCAACGCAGTGTGATTCGAGTGAACAGTTCAGAATATCTTCCAATAGTTGCTTTGTCACTACTTTGTGAGTAAAGTGGAACCACGTGTTGATCAGTAACTCTAACTAAAATCATCAATCTTAAATGCGAATGTGCGTGAGATTATAACGTCTCGTCTTGACAATATTTTTAATATTTTTCAATATAGCAACCCACGTGGGGTGTACTTTGTGAGACCAGTAGCACGTGCTTATACAATTGACAGACCCATCAGGTTAATAGTAAGACGTTAGTAACCAGTTAGAGTTTTTTCTTTTGTAAATTGCTTTCCGATCTAATTTATTTTAATTATCAAAATTATTGTGGAGTTACACTCTTTGTGTAAACCAAGTTGACCACATGAAGCATGTGGTGTAATCATCAAAGTAGCCCTCAGCTATTCTTTTCGGGAAGATTTCACAGAGAGTTAGTATGAATTTTGTATACCAGTGTGTGGTAATTACATGACGGACAGGATTGTGCTATGAACGTAACTTCTTTGGGTGAAAATTGAATCGGTTGGTTGTGGTTAATTTCCTCTTGCATATGTTTCAACGTTCTTCGTGTGTTATTTTATGAATGCAGTGTTGTATGCAGTCTCCCAATCTTGGCTCCATATTTGATGTGTTCCATAAGATTACAATCTCACATTTTCACAATCCTAAATAAGGCACCAGTTTAGTTACGACTCAAGTTCAATATGCTGAAATTTCAATGATCAATGTTAAAATAAATTTCCAAATACAAACTGATTTATTTCTTTTTATTTAAATTCTCTTGGTTGTCGTATGAATATTAAAAGATTATAATTAATGTTAGTCTGGTTGGGAATTTGGTAAGTTAGACTGGATACCTGGTGAAACAGTTGCGCAGTAATGTAAGGTTAACTTCCTCAGATAGCTCACAGCTTTTAACCCGCTTTTATTGGCTATCAGCACCGCTTTCAAAGAAAATTAAAGCAACAACGTTACAATCTGATGGTTTGTAAGATGAGTAAACCTCTCTTTCTAAGAAAAAATTATGAGACATGTCCACCCATCACTGATTTTCTTTCAGTATTTTTTGTATCGCCAGCGATCACTTCTTGACGAAGTATTATACTTAGTAGTAGAGGGTGTGAGGTAGGTTCGCCTTGAGCATCAGGCTTATAACGTATGTTTTTGTGTTCTGACATGTGCAAAAGGAAATGACTATGTCCATTTGTAAGGAAGGTATGGATGTGATGTCAAGTACTGTGATAGCAAAGGGAAGAGTATGTCAACTCATAAGAATGGTACTGATATTTCTATTTTGAAAGCCACAGCCGTCAAAAAGGTGTATTTCCAATTGTCGAATTTTGTTCATCTGAGACCACAATTGTAAAATTAAGCTCTAAGTACAGGGATAAAATGTATATGTGACCGATTTCTTAGGATAAACAGTCTACCTGCACGTGCTCGGTCTGCAGCGGCGGTGAGCTGTGCGGGGGCGATTTACGTTTCCCATTAACGGTAGGAGCTGCCAGACTGGAGATGCCTGTTGGATTGCAGGAATGTAGATGAATTAACTGTGTTGTCCTCTAGACGACCGAATAGCGAACTAATGCTTAGTATGTGTTGGATGGCTTTCGTGATTGTGTGGAATTTTGAGACGATTGAATATGGAGGTGCATTTGCGCTGGATCGTTATTCCCTGCCATGTAAATTGGTCGGTTGACTGCTTTTGCACATTTCACGCCTTTATTTAGTTGAGAGGAGATTGATCGTGGTGTGTGGTTCAAATGGCTCTGAGCACTATGGGACTTAACATCTTAGGTCATCAGTCCCCTAGAACTTAGAACTATTTAAACCTAACTAACCTAAGGACATCACACACATCCATGCCCGAGGCAGGATTCGAACCTGCGACCGTAGCAGTCCCGCGGTTCCGGACTGCAGCGCCTAGAACCGCACGGCCACCACGGCCGGCTTCGTGGTGTGTGCATCTAGCACGTAGAAGACACGTTTGCCGGTTTTCTAGACGTGAGAAACACCTTAGTTGACCTTGTAAATTATAGGGATGATTTAGAATCTACTATATCACCGACATTGGTAATCGTGAGAGGAAATATCAGTTTTCTCTATTTTTTTCAAATTCCCGAGTAAATGTCTTCGCAGGCGTGACATGTTTCTAGTTAATCAGTGGTTTACAGCACATCCCACCTAGCTAAAGTTTCGGGTTTGTAGAGAAATAATTTCCAGTCTATACCTTGGGAATTTTGTTGCGCGAGCAATCGGTAGGATACTATTGTGTGCAAACCATGCAAAAATATAATTTTTTTGAAATCCCAGAGTCTGGAGTTGGGTGTAGAAAAAAGCAAGCAGGGAAGCAGGTCCGGACCACAAACAGTAACGAACCCGTTCGTACCGAGGAGAAACAAGCCCGAATTTGTAGAACAGTTCTGAGTGTGACTTCGGTCCACTGAGGACGCTCTGGTCACCCGTCGGGAGTGTCTTGTTTTGTCATTTTCGGTCCTATTACTTGAAGCAGTGAAAACTATTCTTACTTTGTCAGTAGTACTGAAAGAATTTATTTCTGTGATTTTGTAACTCTTCACGTGATTTGTAAAACTGACTCTCACCAGTGTTTGACTTATGTTTGGGAGCACCAGCAACGATATTTGCGCTGTTCTCGCGCTCTTCTTCGTGGTAAAAGCGCCACCAAACAAGCTGTTTCGATTAAATCGATGGTGGTACTGAGACTAGTTCTGATTTGGAAATTTGTGGTAAGATCTTATAGGACCAAACTGCTCAGGTCATTGGCCCCTAAGCTTACACACTACTTAATCTAACTTAAACTAACTTACGTTAAGGACAACACACACAGCCATGCCCGAGGGAGGACTCGAACCTCCGACGGATGGAGCCGAGCGGACCGTGACAAGGCGCCTGAGACAGCGCGGCTATCATGCGCGGCAGTTGCGATTTCCCTGTCGCTGTGTGCACACCACAGTGTGCTTCCACGCTAGCGGTTGTTCAGTCGCGTCGACGGAAAAATCGCATGTGCGCACCTAGCCCGTCGGCACACGGTCCGTACATCCGAACGTTGAGCGTTGAGCGTGCCGTGTTTCTGACGTCATAGCGTGGAATAGCACTTTCGGGAGTTTTTCCGAATGTGCAGAGCAATATCTGGCATGTCAGATATTCTGAGCGTGCGTCTGAGCGTTGACCAATGAGATGGCACAACGCCACCTACGTCACACGCACGCAGTCTCCCTTCAGTCCAGAGTTATGAGGCGCCATATTGGCATTCATTTCAAGCCTATATGTATATATGCCGTTTCTGAGCACCAGCAAATTGAGAATCAATGGAAAACCCGTTGTTAGTTGTGTGATTCGTTCCAATAAAATAATGAGAAACATCATATTCGTGGCAAAAGAATTATTGTAACTTGCATATTATGAGAGTAGGCTATTTGAAGGCAGCGACACACTGAAGATCCATCCAAAACGCATTGTTCTTGGTACAATTTGTTATAATTAAATTTCAGTTACTAACATAATTATCTACGATTAACGTTTTTAACAAGACGTACCATAATATGAGTAAAAATAGCATATTGTTGGTTTAGCGCAATGAGTAGCGTTGCCGGCATGGCAGCTCAGGGTGTTCGGCCAGAGAGCCGGTTGGCGTCTGTAATAAGAAACAGAGTGGAAGGATCAACCACCGAACTTGAACAGGATGTCTTGCGACGACCGAACACAATGATTTAAAATATACATATATACAAAAAAAAAAGGTAGCGTCTGTGTCGGGTAATGAAATTTTATTGAGGTGGTGGTTCGCGTCTTAACACTTCCAAATTTTTTTCCTAACATTCGCGTTTTTAGTAGGTTCTGATACTTTATTATTAGTTTAATATAAGTATATGCTATAATATTTGATGTTATGTAAATTCAAGTTCACCTTTTTTTGAGGGGTGACTTTGTTCGATTGGCTTAATTTAAGCTACAGGACAGCTTGCGCTAGTTGTGTAAAGATATTTTGCTCTTTTTCTTTTACACTTAATAATTCACATGTTGCAAGGATTCCGCTACTGGGTAGGAAGAGTGATCAAGTAAGACTGACTGACCTTGGGGTTTTACTAAAATGTGGGAATGATGAAATAATGTTTATTTTATGCGCAGAAGTATTCCAAATTTGTACCGCACTGTTTTTAATGGAACTTTTATAAGCCTGTGTCCTTATTGATCGGACATGGTACCTTTCTTTTCGTGGACGATGGAGGAAATGTGCGTTTTAATAGAGCTAACGTGTGAATTTTACGCGCGCCCGTTTAGAGAACAATGTGATTTACGAACTAGAATGATTCCTCAAACTGCCGCTGGAGTGCGTTGCGATCGCGTATGCCACGATGGGGCCCACGTACCGTATGCACAAGTCGCATCGTTCCTGAGCGTTCAGCAGCACGTTGAACTTGGCACGCTCAACGTTAACGTTAGACAGCACGGTCCGTGTGCCGACGGCTTTAATACTCGGTCTCCAACGTCTTCCCACCACGGTTCATCGTACGGTGCGGACCCGAATATGGCCACCGAAGTGGTCGCTGTAGGCTAGGCGCAAATTGAGACGCGTGTAGCGCGTGTGGCGCAGCGCGCATTTTTGTATCTTCACAGGTTCAAATGGGACCGCGCAAATTGCGACGCGACGCGACTGGAACGTGACACGCGCTGCGTTGTAGTCGACGCACAGTTTCTCGCTTCGCGCGTCGCGTGAGCACTGCGGGAGGGGAGAGGCGGGGAGCGGGAAGGCTGTCATATGCTTACTTCTGCATGGCACATATGGGCAGCGGAAGTATTGCCCATCCGAAAAATGCGGAGTCAATGAGTAGTGTTTCGTTTTTCGCCGTTTCAGCGCAATATCTCTTTTCGTCAGTACATAATAGTTGTCAGTTACACATATCTGTATACTTTTTTGTTTTGTTTATTATTTTGTCGAGAAAACGCACAGTTCAATAACTGGTGAGCCATTAGCCAATCGGATTATATCTTCTGCTTCCACAATGTTTTCAGATCGTAAGAAGAGGTAGACTATTCATCGTGAGGGTACTGAATAAAGAAGTAAGGAATATTAAAAATAAAACGAGTTTATGTACTTGCTGCCTGTTACGGTGATGTACACTGCGTAATCAAAAGTATCCTGACCCCCCCCCCCAAAAAAAACATACGTTTTTAACATTAGGTGCATTGTGCGGCCACCTAGTGTCAGCTACTCCATACCAGTGACCTGAGTAGTCATTAGACATCGTGTGAGAGCAGAATGGGGCGCTCCGTGGAACTCACGGACTTCGAACGTGGTCAGGTGATTGCGTGTCACTCGTGTCATACACCTGTACGCGAGATTTCCACACTCCTAAACACCCCTAGGTCCTCTGTTTCCGATGTGGTAGTGAAGTGGAAACGTGAAGGGACATGTACAACACAAAAGCGTACAGGCTGACATCTTGTGTTCACTGACAGAGACCGCCGACAATTTTTGAAGAGGGTCATAATGTGCAATAGGCAGAAATCTATCCAAACCATCACACAGGAACTCCAAACGTCATCAGTATCCACTGCAAGTACTATGGCAGTCAGGCGGGAGATGAAAAAACTTGGATTTCATGGTCGAGCGGCTGCTCGTAAGCCACACATCAAGCCGGTAAATGCCAAACGAGGCCTGGCTTCGTGTATAGAACGTAAACAATCGACGATTGAACAGTGGAAAAGCGTTGTGTGGAGTGACGAATCACGGTACACAATGTGGCGATCTGATGGCAGGGTGTTGGTATGGCGAATGCTCAGTGAACGTCATCTGCCAGCGTGTGTAGTGCCAACAGTAAAATTCGGAGGCGGTGGTTGTAAGACGCCGTGGTCTCCTGACTTTCATTGCTTACACATTCCGCCCTCACAATCATATTCCCCACATCAAGACGCTTCATTCGAACCCAAACTCGATAAGATAAAGTCAATGTTGTATGAATTCATGTAAATGATACGCAAATAACAAGTAAATCGCAAGTGCGCACCGAGATTGAAATACTCGAGGCTGGCGTACTCACACACATTCAAGACACGACGGTAACAAAAGCTTTTAGTTCGGGAAAGGCAAACCGCATGCCAGGAGGCCGGTCCCTTCAGAGGACGAGTCTACCTATTAACGTCGGCCGGCGACCGCCCGTAGAGCAGACAGCGTTTGCCCGAGTGAAAGGGAGAATGACCCCGTGTTCGGCTTAAAAGCAAATTCCGCTAAATTGTGTGGGAGCACCCAGCCTACACATTGTTTACAAACATAGCATGCAGTTTCAGAGGTTTTCACAGGGAGACAGCAAACGCCGAACGCCGATGCTACAGATTTCCGGATTGGTCGCCTTAAACGAAACGTCATTCTCCCGTTTTAGAAGAGCAATGCTGAATGGCAGACGATATTCCTGACACCTTGAGCTGAAGGACTAATGGAAGAGACCGAAAGATATACCCCTTCACGTCTGGTGTGGAGAAGGGCCGTTCCGTTGTTGCTCTTGGAGCGAGAACACATAACGAGAGCATGTGCGCTCGTACGTGTACTCAAAGAGCGAGGAACAAGTCTCGCCTCAGTACTTCACTGGGAGAACACCTCTGTCGAGAGCGAATCGGAGTGCAACTCTATATTGAGTCCTTGCAATTAAGTGTTGTTGACTGTGTTGGCCGCCACACTTATTGTGCGGTGTGAACGGACAGAGTTATAGTTAAACGCCTGCGAGCGAATTTTTGGGTGGCATCACGGTGGACTGGTTATCTGACCGGTACCATGCCAATAGTTAGACTAGGGGCAAATAGGAGTCCTTGACTTCATCAAGGCGTAGGGAGAGTTTGATTGGTGAAGGTCAATCCAGATAGAACAAGAGTTATCTTATTTGTCAGCAGCGAGCGGCGCAGACAACAGTCATCACAGCTTACGGTATTGTGCGCTACAGCTCTTGCGAGCTCCATATTTCCTCCACAACAGTACACTTCACTGCATTTCACACGCGACAGCCTCGACCGTACCTAGAAGCAATCTAACAGATAATTATTCAAATTGAGTAGGCACGGCTCTCAGCCATTCTACCAAGACAATAACAATCTTAAACTTTGTATAGAAATTTTATTAGCGAATCCTATCCTTAAGAGGTAACTTCGCATTCCGCAAAGAACCCGGAAATAACTTGTTCAGTTCATAACTAAAGGTGCCATTGTGATTTCTCAGAATTTTTGCAAAAAAATTAAATATTCGTTAGTTTCATGTTTTTCTTACACTAACTAGCACTACTCCAGTACCCAAGAATCCCACTAGTTTTGTAAGAAATTTTGTGAATTTTTGTGTCATTTCCTTACAGCGGACAACTCCAGAAGATATTTATTGCTGAAAGTTTTTCATGCATTTCTCTTTAGAACTTTAGGAGCGTCTGTCTGACTTCTGTAGTAGTGTGGGGGTGAAAATTGCATCTTGCAGGAGCCACAGGGTAAACGGTACATCTCAGATTAATCCGTTGTGGAGAATGACAGAATAGCACCCACACGCTCACATGGTGTTACGGTGTGGTCGTGTTTTTCATGGAGGGTGCTTGCATCCCTTGCTGTTTTGCGAGATACTCTCACAGCACAGGTCTACATTGATGTTTTAAGGGTATTCTTGCTTCCCACTGTTGAAGAGCAATTCGGGAACGGGGATTACATCTTTCAACACGTACCGAGCACCTGTTCATAATGCACGGCCTGTGGCGGAGTGGTTATACGACAATAGCATCCCTGTAATGGACTGACCTGCACAGAGTCCTGACCTGAGACCTATAGAACACCTTTGGGATGTTTTGGAACGCCGTCTTCGTGCCAGACCTCACCTACCGACATGGATACCTCTCCTCAGTGCAGCACTCCGTGAAGAATGGGCTGCCATTCCCCAAGAAACCTTCCAGCACCTGATTGAACGTAGGCCTGCGAGAGACGCAGCTGTCATCAAGGTTAAGGGTGGGCCAACACCATATTGAATTCCAGCATTACCGATTGAGGGCAGCACGAACTTGTACGTCATTTTCAGCCAGGTGTCCGGATACTTTTGATCATAGTGTATCTCTATGATTTGTTACAAAAAGTCGAACAGGCGTAATTTTCACCGGCATGGCCCCTTTGTGCTCCTGGTAAAAATGTTCCAAGATATGAAGTATCTACGTTTCACCATCATTATTTGGTTTTGTATCTAATAAGAGACATTACACTATATAAACGAAGATATCACATTTTCACTGCGAGCTAGAAACGGTCGAGAAGCCCAACGAACAATGATGTTTTAATCGGGTCGTCGTGTCGAGAAAATGCAGTTCAGCGGTTGCATACACACTATCAGCATTAATAAACTGATTACACAAGAGGCTACACAAATGAAGTAATGGTTGGTATTATTTCAAAAGTATGAGTATTCCGAAAGAGTGTGGTGATCTGATACATTTAATTTGTTGAAATGTATTGCTGACGAAGGCAGATCTACTTTCATGTCAATGTTTTTTGAATGTCGTAGACTCTTCCTCTCACAAAGCACTCTTGGCTAGCCTCCGCATTCCTGTGGCACGAATTAATCTCAGCTGTTGAATATACACTGACCATTGTGTTGTGCGATGTATCAAGTGTTCACTTTTCTCAACAACAACCATTTTATTCGCGAATTACACACTGTTAGTTTGGCAAGCTGTAGATGAGTAACCAGCATCTGGCATGTGCGTGTGATTCTGCCTGAGGGGTACGCTCGTCATTATTTTAATACTGCTCAAAATCCTTTGGTAAGTTTCCATTCCAGTCGTTCAATGTTAAAAATACGATAGGTTATGGGATTCAACCGAAATTCCAACAGAATTGGCGATTTATGTTTGTGTGAATTGTTAATCTTTTCTCATTCGAAGAAACATCACCATTTATGAGTAACGGCCACATTTCTCTTGTTGACACGTTTGATTGTATTTATTTTGACAAAATACAGTATAATTTACACAAACTCACGTTACAGCAGCTATTGGGACAGAATTCTGAAACAGTGTGTGATTAAACAAGTAATTGGCGACCAGAGAACTCAACAGCTTACGAAAATCCTCATTGCGTCGGTTTGCGGTAACATAAGAGAAGAAATTTCATATTTATTTTCATACTAGGAAACTTGTTTCACTAGCTGTCAAAGTTCTTAAAGAATTACAGACGCTGAAAAAAAAGAAAAAGAAAAAAAGTACAGCTTGTGATATGTCGCCATCGATAAGAAAGTTCCGTGTGCTTACGAACTGCCAAAATAGTCTCCTCCTTCTATGCCACCGTTCGCCAAAATCTCGTTTCGATGTCTCGAGTTATTTAGGAGATATGAGGGATGTTGTCAATCTTTCATTCCTGCGGGTGTGAGATCGGGAGTGAACAAGCTACATAGGGTTCATTTTCTCAAGATTGCTCCCAAGTCTAAATAAAAATTCAATATGTTAGCTAAGTGTCATACGCAGCAACATATGGTGCAATACGCACCAAACGCAAAATCATAGCGACCCCTGTTTTTCATTGCAAACTTTTCGAATTTTGCGTAGTGTATTACTAAAATGTGTATATCACAATAAGTATGACTGTTAGCGAGATGATGAGCACATCACCACGAAGCTGACACATAACGCTACAAGCAATGCAAAAATCTAACATTTTTACTGAATAGTTTCTGTAAAATCGTTTGAGAAAGATTACAGTGTGCGCGCGCTTCGGTTCTGCTAGCCTTGCCAAACGGCGCGTACAAAGTCTGTGTACGTTCTGCGTCTCAATATGCGGTGGACTAGCGCGGCATGTGCGGAAAGTGCGCGTCGCGCTGTTGTGTTGTGTCACGTCACACGTGCTATACGCTTCTCAATTTGCGCTTAGCCTCGCATCTGCTGTCCGAGGCTGCCACAGTGTTTACAGTATATTCTGCGTGGCGAAACGTCCAACATCCCATTCTTCCAGAATACCAAGTCCTGCGCATCGGCACAAAACAGGGATACTGCGACTGAAGTACTGTTGTTGTTGTTGTGGTCTTCAGTCCTGTGACTGGTTTGATGCAGCTCTCCATGCTACCCTATCCTTTGCAGGTTTCTTCATCTCCCAGTACCTACTGCAACCTACATCCTTCTGAATCTGTTTAGTGTATTCATCTCTTGGTCTCCCTCTACGATTTTAACCCTCCACGCTGCCCTCCAATGCTAAATTGGTGATCCCTTGATGCCTCAGAACATGTCCTACCAACCGAACCCTTCTTCTAGTCAAGTTGTGCCACAAACTTGTTTTCTCCCCAGTCCTATTCAATACTTCCTCATTAGTTATGTGATCTACCCATCTAATCTTCAGCATTCTTCTGTAGCACCACATTTCGAAAGCTTCTATTCTCTTCTTGTCCAAACTATTTATTGTCCATGTTTCACTTCCATACATGGCTACACTCCACACAAATACTTTCAGAAATGACTTCCAGACATTTCAATCAATACTCCATGTTAACAAATTTTTCTTCTTCAGAAACGCTTTCCTCGCCACAGCCAGTCTACATTTTATATCCTCTCTACTTCGACCATCATCAGTTATTTTGCTCCCCAAATAGCAAAACTCCTTTACTACTTTAAGTGTCTCATTTCCTAATCTAATTCCCTCAGCATCACCCGACTTAATTCGACTACATTCCATTATCCTCGTTTTGCTTTTGTTGATGTTCATCTTATATCCTCCTTTCAAGACACTATCCATTCCATTCAACTGCTCTTCCAAGTCCTTTGCTGTCTCTGACAGAATTACAATGTCGACGGCGAACCTCAAAGTTTTTATTTCTTCTCCATGGATTTTAATACCTACTCCGAATTTTTCTTTTGTTTCCTTTACTACTTGCTCAATATACAGATTGAATAACATCGGGGAGAGGCTACAACCCTGTCTTACTCCCTTCCCAACCACTGCTTCCCTTTCATGTACCTCGACTCTTATAACTGCCATCTGGTTTCTGTACAAATTGTAAATAGCCTTTCGCTCCCTGTATTTTACCCCTGCCACCTTTAGAATTTGAAAGAGAGTATTCCAGTCAACATTGTCAAAAGCTTTCTCTACGTTTACAAATGCTAGACTGAAGTACTAACAATCCTAATATAAACAATAACAAACCAATAACGAACGAAGTTTATTGCGTTTAAGAAGAAATTCGACGATTAAAATAGAAACTGGCTGATCATTCAGTTGGCGCAAAGCAAAGGTGTCCTTCTCATTTTGTTACTGTATTCCGTTCTTGATATTTGCTAACAAAAAAGAAAAACTGACGCGATGCATATCGGTAATCTAACGAGATCTAAACTAACCACTACTCTTTCGTTAGCTCACACGATGAGCATGGTGCCGTGGAGCTAACATGACGCTGATGCTTTCCACTTCTTTCACTACTCTGATGGTAGTCAGTGCAGACAGTCATAGCACGAAGTTAAGATTCAGTTGCAATCTAAGCGTGCAGTGACCTTCCCAGGGAGATTTAAAACAATTATCATTTGTTCTCCGGCCGCAGTGCACATTTTGGAGGATCATGCAACCGAGATCAATGTGGAACGAATATTACGAGAATTTAGCAGGACCACTCAGCAAAAATCCAGAAAGTGAGTGAGCGATCACAGAAATGCCAAACACCGTCAGCAGTAACGCCATTTCGCTACTGCACTAGCCACGTGAAGAATTTCTCGGACAGCTAGCAACGTCCTGATGCTATCCTCAGCGTGCTTCAGGCAGCTGCCCGCAGAGCTGCGCTGCCTGACTCTGTTCTACGGCTCGCGGCTCCAGATGGTGGGAACAGCTGAGTCACATGACGGCACACGATGCTGTGAAGTCAATTCAAGGACCTGCCCACTTACTTGGAGCGACGGTGCAGTTCAAACTGGACAGTCATGCCTCCAAGATGAAAGACCAAGAAAACAAGAAGACCTGACGTAAGGCTGTCCTGACGTCTTTGCATACTGAAGTGGACGAAGGGAAGGCTGCAAACCGAAAGCAGATTACACCACTCAAAAATAAAAATGAACTGCACATTTATGTTATTCGATTTGCGCCGAAAGCTTATCTTAACAAAATTAAAATTGGGTGCAAAACTACACTACTGGCCATTAAAATTGCTACACCAAGAAGAAATGCAGATGATAAACGGGTATTCATTGGACAAATATAATATACCAGAACTAACATGTGATTACATTTTCAAGCAATTTGGGTGCGTAGATCCTGATGAATCAGTACCCAGAACAACCACCTCTGGCCGTAATAACGGCCTTGATACGCCTGGGCATTGAGTCAAACACACTTTGGATGGCGTGAACAGGTACAGCTGCCCGTACAGCTTCAACACGATACCACAGTTCATCAAGATTAGTGACTGGCGTATTGTGACGAGCCAGTTGCTCGGCCACCATTGACCAGACGTTTTCAATTGGTGAGAGATCTGGAAAATGTGCTGGCCAGGACAGCAGTCGAACATTTTCCGTATCCAGAAAGGTCCGTACAGGACCTGCAACATGCAACCGTGCATTATCCTGCTGAAATGTAGTGTTTCGCAGGGATCGAATGAAGGGTAGAGCCACGGGTCGTAACACATCTGAAATGTAACGTCCACTGTTCAAAGTGTCGTCAATGCGAACAAGAGGTGACCGAGACGTGTAACCAATGGCAACCCGTACCATCACGCGCGGTGATACACCAGTGTGGCGATGACGAATACACACTACCAGTGTGCGTTCACCGCGATGTCGCCAAACACGGATGCGACCATCATGATGCTGTAAACAGAACCTGGATTCATCCGAAAAAATCACGTTTTGCCATTCGTGCACCCAGGTTCGTCGTTGAGTACACCTTCGCAGGTGCTCCTGTCAGTGATGCAGCGTCAAGGGTAACCGCAGCCACGGTCTCCGAGCTGATAGTCCATTTTGCTCCAAACGTCGTCGAACTGTTCGTGCAGATGGTTGTTGTCTTGCAAACGTCCCGATCTGTTGACTCAAGGGATCGAGACGTGGCTGCACGATCTGTTACAGCCATGTGGATAAGATGCCTGTGATCTCGACTGCTAGTGATACGAGGCCGTTGGTATCCAGCACGGCGTCCCGTATTAGATACGATAAACCTCAGTTGCGATAGGCTACAATCCTACCTTTATCAAAGTCGGAAGCGTGATGGTACGCATTTCTCCTTCTTACACGAGGCATCACAACAACGTTTCACCAGGCAACGCCGGTCAACTGCTTTTTGTGTATGAGAAATAGGTTGGAAACTTTCCTCGTGTCAGCACGTTGTAGTTGTCGCCACCGGCGCCAATTTTGTGTGAATGCTCTGAAAAGCTAATCATTTGCATACCACAGCATCTCCTTCCTGTCGGTTAAATTTCGCGTCTGTAGCACGTCATTTTCTTGGCGTAGCAATTTTAATGGCCAGTAGTGTACAATATTTTCATTATAATTCGTCAGTTATATACAGTCACAAATAAATACACTATTACATCCTTTACAAATTAAATAAAGTTTCTGTAACAAAGCTTACAGATTCAGAATTAGCAGTATATTACAATTTAACCAGATATTAAAAGGCGAAAAATTTTGGGTGGTACAGAAGGTATTTCATCTGCATTTTCGGTGTCACAAGTTACCTCAGTATCCCTTCTTTGGCGCAGTGGTTAGCACACTGGGACTCGCACCCGGGAGGACGTCGGTTCAGACCATCATGATTTAGGTTTTCCGCGGTTTTCCCTAAAATCGCCTCGCTCAAATGCCGGGATGGTTCTTTTGAAAGGTCACGACCGACTTCCTCCACCATCCTTCGCTGCTTCGCTGGCTCCAGCATGTGTGCCCGTATAGCTCCCACTAAACTTCTGTCGACTCCGTCTGGTGCAATCAAGGTTATTATAATATATTATTTATTTATTTATTTATTTATTTATTGTTCCGTGGGACCAAATTAAGGAGAAGTCTCCATGGTCATGGAACGAGTCAATACATGAAATTATAACATGATAGTAGAAACAGATAAAATGAAATGTTGTTGTGGTCTTCAGTCCTGAGACTGGTTTGATGCAGCTCTCCATGCTACCCTATCCTTTGCAAGTTTCTTCATCTCCCAGTACCTATTGCAACCTACATCCTTCTGAATCTGCTTAGTGTATTCATCTCTTGGTCTCCCTCTACGATTTTTACCCTCCACGCTGCCTCCAATGCTAAATTTGTGATCCCTTGGTGCCTCAGGACATGTCCTACCAACCGGTTCCTTCTTCTCGTCAAGTTGTGCCACAAACTCCTCCCCAATTCTATTCAGTACCTCCTCATTAGTTATGTGATCTACCCATCTAATCTTCAGCATTCTTCTGTAGCACCACATTTGGAAAGCTTCTATTCTCTTCTTGTCCAAACTATTTACCGTCCATGTTTGACTTCCATACAAGGCTACACTCCATACAAATACTTTCAGAAATGACTTCCTGACACTTAAATCTATACTCGATGTTAACAAATTTCTCTTCTTCATAAACGCTTTCCTTGCCATTGCCAGTCTACATTTTATATCCTCTCTACTTCGACCATCATCAGTTATTTTGCTCCCCAAATAGCGAAACTCCTTTACTACTTTAAGTGTCTCATTTCCTAATCTAATACCCTCAACCTCACCCCCACTTAATTCGACTACATTCCATTATCCTCGTTTTGTTTTTGTTGATGTTCCTCTTATATCATCCCTTGAAGACACCATCCATTCCATTCAACTGCTCTTCCAAGTCCTTTGCTGTCTCTGACAGAATTACAATGTCATCGGCGAACCTCAAAGTTTTTATTTCTTCTCCATGGATTTTAATACCTACTCCGAATTTATCTTTTGTTTCCTTTACTGGTTGCTCAATATACAGATTGAATAACATTGGGGAGAGGCTACAACCCTGTCTCACTCCCTTCCCAACTGCTTCCCTTTCATGCCCGTCGACTCTTATAACCGCCATCTGGTTCCTGTACAAATGGTAAATAGCCTTTCGCTCGCTGTATTTTACCCATGCCACCTTTAGAATTTGAAAGAGAGTACTCCAGTCAACATTGTCAGAAGCTTTCTCTAAGTCTACAAATGCTAGAAACGTAGGTTTTCCTTTCCTTAATCTTTCTTCTAAGATAAGTCGCAAGGTCAGTATTGCCTCACGTGTTCCAATATTTCTACGGAATCCAAACTGATCTTCCCCGAGGTCGGCTTCTACCAGTTTTTCCATTCGTATGTAAAGAATTCGCGTTAGTATTTTGCAGCTGTGACTTATTAAACTGATAGTTCGGTAGTTTTCACATCTGTCAACACCTGCTTTCTTTGGGATTGGAATTATTATATTCTTCTTGAAGTCTGAGGGTATTTCGCCTGTCTCATACATCTTGCTCACCAGATGGTAGAGTTTTTTCAGGACTGGCTCTCCCAAGACCGTCGGTAGTTCTAATGGAATGTTGTCTACTCCTGGTGCCTTGTTTCGGCTCAGGTCTTTCAGTGCTCTGTCAAATTCTTCACGCAGTATCGTATCTCCCATTTCATCTTCATCTGCATTCTCTTCCATTTCCATAATATTGTCCTCAAGTACATCGCTCTTGTATAGACCCTCTACATACTCCTTCCACCTTTCTGCTTTCCTTTCTTTGGTTAGGACTGGGTTTCCATCTGAGCTCTTGATATTCATACAAGTGGTTCTCTTTTCCCCAAAGGTCTCTTTAATTTTCCTGTAGGCAGTATCTATCTTACCCCTAGTGAGATAAGCCTCTACATCCTTACATTTGTCCTCTAGCCATCCCTGCTCAGCCATTTTGCACTTCCTGTCGATCTCATTGTTGAGACGTGTATATTCCTTTTTGCCTGCTTCACTTACTGCATTTTTGTATTTTCTCCTTTCATCAGTTAAATTCAATATCTCTTCTGTTACCCAAGGATTTCTACTAGCCCTCGTCTTTTTACCTTCTTGATCCTCCGCTGCCTTCACTATTTCATTCCTTAACACTGCCCATTCTTCTTCTACTGTATTTCTTTCCCCCATTCCTGTCAACTGTTCGCTTATGCTCTCCCTGAAACTCTGTACAACCTCTGGTTTAGTCAGTTTATGCAGGTCCCATCTCCTTAAATTCCCACTTTTTTGCAGTTTCTTCCATTTTAATCTGCAGTTCATAACCAACAGATAGTGGTCAGAGTCCACATATGCCCCTGGAAATGTCTTACAATTTAAAACCTGGTTCCTAAATCTCTGTCTTACCATTATATAATCTATCTGATACCTTTTAGTATTTCCAGGGTTCTTCCATGTATATAACCTTCTTTTATGATTATTGAACCACGTGTTAGCTATGATTAAGTTATGCTCTGTGCAAAATTCTAACAGACGCCTTCCTCTTTCATTTCTTACCACCAATCCATATTCACCTACTATGTTTCCTTCTCTCCCTTTTCCTACACTCGAATTCCAGTCACCCATGACTATTAAATTATCGTCTCCCTTCACTATGTGAATAATTTCTTTGATTTCATCATATATTTCTTCAATTTCTTTGTCATATGCAGAGCTAGTTGGCATATAAACTTGTACTACTGTAGTAGGCGTGGGCTTCGTGTCTATCTTGGCCACAATAATGCGTTCACTATGCTGTTTGTAGTAGCTTACCCGCACTCCTATTTTTTTATTCATTATTAAACCTATTCCTGCATTAACCCTATTTGATTTTGTATTTAAAATCCTGTATTCACCTGACCAAAAGTCTTGTTCCTCCTGCCACCGAACTTCACTATATCTAACTTTAACCTATCCATTTCCCTTTTTAAATTTTCTAACCTACCCGCTCGATTAAGGGATCTGACATTCCACGCTCCGATCCGTAGAACGCCAGTTTTCTTTCTCCTGATAACGACGTCCTCTTGAGTAGTCCCTGCCCGGAGATCCGAATGGGGGACTATTTTACCTCCGGAATATTTTACTCAAGAGGACGCCATCATCATTTAACCATACAGTAAAGCTGCATGCCCTCGGGAAAATTTACGGCTGTAGTTCCCCCTTGCTTTCAGCCGTTCGCAGTACCAGCACAGCAAGGTCGTTTTGGTTATTGTTACAAGGCCAGACAGTCAATCATCGAGACTGTTGCCCCTGCAACTACTGAAAAGGCTGCTGCCCATCTTCAGGAACCACACGTTTGTCTGGCCTCTCAACAGATACCCCTCCGTTGTGGTTGCACCTACGGTACGGCCATCTGTATCGCTGAGGCACGCAAGCCTCCCCACCAGCGACAAGGTCGATGGTTCATAGGGGGGGGGGGGTAAAATGAAATATAATTAACATATTCAGGCGACAATTCGTAAGTTTAAATAAAGAAAATCAACAATGTAACACTGGAATTTGCTTAATTTTTCAGCTCTTCCTGGAGCTCCTCGACAGAATAGAAGGAGTGAGCCATGAGGAAACTCTTCAGTTTAGACTTAAAAGAGTTTGAGCTACTGCTATAATTTTTGAGTTCTTGTGGTAGCTTATTGAAAATGGATGCAGCAGAATACTGCACTCCTTTCTGCACAAGTGATCCACCATTCCTTTCCGTCATCTAATTCACGGAATTCCATCTTATGCACGCACCTTTTGCATTCTAATGTATCAGAAATGTCAGAAACTGTTGCCTGAAGCGTAGCACCTTAACTTTTATTTACTGTATTCATTCGCTGGAACTACGACGAAAGGTATGTATAACAGAATGTGTCATTCGTGAATAGAGTGTAATACTGTCGTGAAACGTTCAAAGAAGTCTGAAAATCCGCTTGCGATGTCCACTGTAGAAAAAACTGCGTTAGTTGTTTTACTGGCTGTAATCGCCATAGATAACTGTTTCCCTCTCAGCATTAGTTTCGTGTAAGATTTACTAGGTACACATATGACTGTATGTTGGTAGCATTGTGTCTGTCTGCGCCGGCCGCTGTGGCCGTGCGGTTCTAAGTGCTTCAGTCCGGAACCGCGCGACTGTCACGGTCGCAGGTTCGAATCCTGCCTCGGGCATGGATGTGTGTGATGTTCTTAGGTTAGGTTGGTTTAAGTAGTTCTAAGTTCTAGGGAACTGATGACCTCAGATGTTAAGTCCCATAGTGCTCAGAGTCATTTGAACCATTGAGTCTCCTAGCATGGAAGTACCTACGTACCAGACAGCAAAGCTTTGCAGTCGAGCATAACGAGTAGGCGAGGGGTCTCGCGAATTCTGTCACCGACCGTACATGTACCATTAAATGCAATGTTCTGCTCTGTACGGCTGTTACATAACATTTCGCCGACTCAATAGCATATTGTATAAACCGATTGAATTGCAGGTTCTTTATTAATATTTCGTGGGTCACTGTGTCGAAAGCTTTCGGTAAATCAAAGTATGGGAGTTGAGCTAAGTTTTCCTAGCTTGCGGTAACTTCCCGCAACATGCTGCGTAAAAGGCGTGCGTGATGGCGCTCTCCTCCACTCGCTGAATGGGAACACGCCAGGCCGTTTTCCTAGGCTGCGGACAACGCAGTGTGGCTGCGGGTGTAAGTAGGCTGTTTATGTTTTCTTTATGTAAGTTTGCTGTTTATGTTTTCTTATTGGCAACGTTACGTAGCGCTCTCTGTATGAAAATCACTGGCTGTGCTGTGTGCAGTATGTCGCTAGTTTGCATTGTTGCCTGCCATTGTTGTCATGAACTGCTATAGCTGGATGTGAACAGCAGATAGCGTTGGGCAGTTGGAGGTGAGCCGCCAGCAGTGGTGGACGTGGGGAGAGAGATGGCGGAGTTTTGATAATCTGTAAGACTGAATGTCAATTATGAATATTAAGGTAAATACATTGTTTGTTCTCTATTAATATCTTTCATTTGCTAACTATCCCTATCAGTAGTTAGTACCTTCAGTGGTTTGAATCTTTTATTTAGCTGGCAGTAGTGGCGCTCGCTGTTTTGCAGTAGCTTGAGTAGCGAAGATTTTTGTGAGGTAAGTGATTTGTAAAAGGTATAGGTTAAAGTTAGTCAGGGCCATTGTTTTGTAGGGGTTATTGAAAGTCAGATTGCGTTGCGCTAAATAATATTGTGTGTCAGGTTAAGCACAGGCTTGTATAATTGTTCTAAGTGGACGTTTCATATGTAAAATTGTTCAAAGGGGACGTTTCATATGTCGACCCTTAGCCTAGGATACCTCACTGGAATCTTCTGATTTTTTCTTGTAGTTTGTGTATTTCGTGTAGCTTTTGTTTATAGCTAGCGCGTAATTGTAGAGAGAATCTCCTTTGTAGTTGCAGTCTTTCATTGTTGTACTGTAAAACAGTTGTGGTATGCATGTAGATTTGCACCAAGTATTTCGCAGCTGCAATTAACTAGATATTATTTTCAGTGCTATGTTAATGTGTTCTCCTATTTTTGCTCTTCAAATTGTGTTTTTCTGTGTTATCGTGTGAAATATTGTCACAATAATGGCGTGTGAAAAACGTAACACTCGGCTCCAAAGTAAACTGAGAAACGACAGTGAAGACGAAAGCAATGTGTTAGCGCCACTGTGTAATGAGTTAACTAATGTTCAAAGTAGTAATTTGGTAACTGTGCATAGGGAAATGGAGCGGACGTCAAACAATGGCGTAGACAGTCAAACAGGTAGTGAACAGGGAAGCATTATCGATCGGTCGGTCGGCAACAGCTCGCCTCAGGAATCCGAAATGATAGGACACAATATTGCAAATACTGTAGATTCAGGTTTTGCGTCCTCACCGTTTTCTCAAATAAGTCAAGACACATTTTCAGCTTGTCAAAATGTGAATGTTGCCGGCGCAAATGCACTGCCGAAAAGAGTAGAGGAACAGATTCCAGACACTAATGCATTGTTATTACAACTAATGCAACAAATGGAACAAAATCAGAGACAGATGGGACAAAATCTTCAAAAGTTAGACACAATGGAACAAAATCTTAAAAAGTTAGACACAGTGGAACAAAATCTTAAAAAGTTAGACACAGTGGAACAAAATCTTCAAAAGTTAGACACAATGGAACAAAATCTTCGGAAGTTAGACACCACACTTGAACAAACACGTGAAGATCTAACTACTGAGTTACATAACATTGAATCGAAATGCCAAAAAGTCTGTAATGACGTAAAAACACAAATTTGTGAGCATTTTCAGCCTATTTTTTCGCGGCATGAAAATGCATTACAGAATCATGAAGCAGCCATAAAAGAACTGCGAACTATTGTTCATGAAAATCATGAGACCTTGAAAGCTAAAATGGACTCAGTGGCATCTACCGATTCGGTTACGCAACTTGCAAAAACTCAGGAAAACTTAAAGGACACAGTAGAAAGACACATGGGGGAAATTAGTTCATTATCAGAGAAAGTAGCCGAACTTTCGGATCAGGTCACTAACTTATCTACAAAGGTAGATGATGATCTGAATGACACAAGACCCGTAGCCTTCACTGACACAGAAGAGTATGAACAAATTAGAAAATTCAAACAAAATCAAAATCAAATCAACACACAATGCAAAAGAGAAATGCGGGAATTACAAGATCAGCTGACACAGGTAATACAAGAATTACATATTTCAGAGGATACTCGCGCTCCAACACGGGAAGAGGAACTTAGAAATACGGAAAAGCCACAAAATAATAGCACAGGGCATTTCGGTAATTATGAAAGAAATTGGCAAGGTACACCGAATTTTGAGATGGAACCGCCGAAACGACGTGACAATGACCGACATGCTACTCGCCGACACGATGATTTTGACTATAAGCTGTTCATTACTACACGTAAATTCAAAACATTTAAGAATTCTGGCAACGACATTCATCCACAAGCATGGCTCCATCAATTCTCTCATTGTTTCCCTCCCAACTGGTCATTGGAGCACAGGTTAGAATTTATGTGTGGCTACTTAGAGAATGAACCAGCTGTAAGAATGCGATCGGTCATTCACGATTGCCACAGTGAAGGAGAATTTTACCATGCCTTCCTCTCAGCATATTGGTCTCAAGCCACACAAGACCGCGTAAAACATAGCATCATGATGATGAAACACTTTGAACAATCTGAATTTTCCAGTCTTGTCAAATATTTTGAAGACATGTTGCACAAGAATCAGTACCTATCAAACCCATACAGCCCCTCAGAACTCATCCGCATTTGCTTAATCAAACTGCCTGAACATTTATGACATATTATTTTAGCAGGACGTTGCAAAGACGACATTGAAGCTTTTCAGGGATTGTTACAAGAACTGGAAATTGACACAGACAGTCGCGGGATGCGAAAACAGGAAAACAATCATTACAGGTCACATCCGTCACAATTCCTTGACGACAGAAACAATAAATGGCCACGACAAACCTATTCTTACAACGTAAATCGTGACCAAAACAGACACCACCCATATGACAACCACTGGCAGAGTAATAGTTACAGGGAAAGATCACCTTTCTGCGGTAATGACTATCACAGAGACAATCAGAGAAACAGACAATATGGGAACCAAAATAACTATTATCAAGGGAGACAGAATAACTTTAGACGCAACGGTCCAGCGCGTAGTTACGATTCAAGGAGAAATTCTCCACCATGTGACAGACAAGAAAGAAACTATGGAAACTACCGACATGACGACAGACGATATGATCGTAACGACAGACCTGAATTGCATCAGAACTGGCGGGTTTCTAACAGAGCTGGGACCTCTCGGCAAGGCGAATTTGTGGAAGTTCGGCCTCCTAATCCCAGTAACGGCGCGCGCCAACAAAGAAACAGACAATGACTTGCACCGCAGGCTGCCGCGTGCGCCGGCTGGCTCCGAGAAAAATAACATTGACGCTAACCTTGAGCAAAATTCCAGTATTCTTTACCGACGTATACCACATGTTAATTGCGTTAAAGTTGAAACTCTGCGTACTAGGAAGAGTAAAGGTTTACACCACATTTCTCATGTAAAACCATTTATTGACAGATAATCTGCTTTTTAACTTAGTCTTTGCAATTTTTACTTCACGCTACTTGTACAATTTGTCACACTGAGAAACTGTTAACATACAACATTTTGGTTTGCTTACGAGTGGATTCTGGATTTGAGGTGCTTTCTGTGAAATGCCAGATGACACAGTGGTTAGTTTATGTGACAGCTACACGATTTTATCACAACGCTGCTAATGCGTGACAATTTACAATGTTGCTTTTGCGGTGTATCTGTTTTATTTCTGCACAGTTTTTTTTGAATTCTTCTATAAAGTGAGACATGTTTTAGTGGTGACTTTTGCGCTATTGCTACAAGGAGACAGCCTTTTCTGTAGCACAACAATACGTTACAGCACAGTACTTTCCTCATCACGGCAATAAGCGTAATAACTAAGTTATCTATACGCAAAGCATTTCACTTTTGTTTATCATGAGGTAAGTACATTGGCTTCTGCTGAACTTAGCTTTTGGAGGACGATAACTACGACACTTCCCAGAGATTATCTTAGAGCAAAACGCACATTTAGCGCTACAGGACACGTACTTGAGTGATTAATTTTGTACTTAAAACATTTATTTTTAAAGATTTTTGAATTACAAAGAAAGTTTTTCGTGATACATTTCATTCCATTGCTGTAATCTGTAACACCTGAGGGTATAATTACAATAAACCTCAGGGGGGTACACGCCTACTTTGTGTACCATGTGTTTGGCAAGCACAAGGAGCCCTAGCTAATATGGTATTTGCTTATACAACTTTACACATCGGTACCATATTTCTCTAACACATAAATTACACACCTATCTGATCATTTAACAGAGAAACAAACATCCTTTTACTACGTCAGTGACACATGTTTACGCAATTACAGAGTTGGATTACTTCACACTTAAGAAATTGTACTTTGTCTGTACTTTGTGAACTGTTCATATTTTTTTGGTACCATTGTGATACTATGAGAGCTTTGAATGATGTATTTTGGTATGAGATCATGATTTTTAAAGTACGTTTGAGGTAGATGACACTACTGAAATGAGCAGAGAATTTTCTTTAGGTTTTGAAATCATTGGAGGAAGCTACGACGTTTTTGACATTTGACTGAGGTGTTATGATGTTATTTTTACGACGACGATGTGTATTATGCTGTTGAGGTATGTTTATGTCAATAAAATTCTTGACCTGTGAAATATTTTTATATGAGACTGTCACTGTAGCGGAAACTGCTGTCGTAAATATTTCCGTAAGAAAGTTAAGTGACCACCTGCACATAATGCGACGTGGGCACCCAGATGTGTCAGACACCTGGAGAACAAGCCTTTTCAGACGCTCAGGTAGAAAAGAAAGCCGTTAGGGTGTGCCAGAGGGACAGGTGGAAGAGAAGGACATAGAGAGGCCTATACTCCTGTTAATGACATTCCTTTGTAGAGGGCATCGCTAATGCGACACGCTCGTTACTTGAAAACATATGATTTTTGTAATGCGTTGTGGGCACACAGCTGTGTCAAACACCTGGAGAACAAGCCATTAGGGCGTGCCTTTCATCGCTAATGCGACACCCTCGTTACTTAAAAAACATATGATTACTCGCACTTTGTGCTAATTATTGAAATGCTTATGAATTGACAAGAAATATTTTTACATCTGCACACCTGATTATGACAAGAGTCTTTGTACGAGAGTTGAGAGCAATTAACTTATGAAATGAAATGTCACATGACTACTGAATGACATTTTTATGCTTTGGTTTGCGTAATTGCTTATTTCATTTGATATCTGGTTTCCAGCTGTGTTGCAGCATTGCTTTTATAAAATGAAATGCATTTGCTAATGTGAACTCTTTCTGTCAACAGATTTATTAAATAATTATTTTATAATCCACATTCTTTAAAAAAGGAGCACTTGGAAAGGAAAGAACAATAAGAAGGAACTAGCAACAGTAAAACAAAATTTTCTTTTCAAGTACATGGTAATATTTTTTTACAATCAGTTGTTATGGTGCACCACTTTAATTACATAGACATTAAGATGTGAATATGCATTTCCCCTGTCTGCATTGTTGTTTTTACTGTAATATTTTTTCTGCTTGAGCTATGTCATGTCTAGGTATAAGTTGCTGCTGTTTGCCAGGCATAGTGTTATTGAATTTGACTTTTGCTAATTTCTTAATGCTGCTTGCTTTGCAAATCTGCGTTTTTTTTCATTGCTGTTTATATTAACTGTGTTTTGTGATGCTGCATTGCCTCGTCCCTTAGTTTAGCATCTGAGCTCAGTAGATTTAAGTTAGCTTAAGAGGGGGTAGACTATATAAGAAACTGACTATGGAGAATAGGTAAAGAATGCATTGCGAAGAGAGATTTGGGCCCCAATGAGTATTGTACAATCAGAAATAATTATTTTGAAAGAAATATGAATAGAATACAGGAACGAGGTATAGGTAGGATTTTCTTGGAAATAAATGATGAGGTAAGCAATGTGTGAACATATAAATACAGAAAGCATGCATAGATAGAATTTTTTTGGTGGAAACAAATGTTGAAATAAGACGAAAGATCTATCGAATGAAGTTGTGGGGTGGACTGCAGTACCAAATGCTACACTGAAAACAAACCCTGTCCTTTCCTTTTGTGTTATTCCGCTATATGTTTGTGTGCCCTTGTGTATTTGTGTTTTTCCTGTCTTTATGTGTTTAGCTGATGAGAGCTATGTTGTAGAATTTTTCTAATACTCTGTTATTTTCTTTGTAAAGATGCTTAGACATTATTTATTCTGTTTTGTTTTAATGCTCATGTGTGAAGTTGACGTTTCAAAAGTGATTCTGATCTTTTATTTTTGTACTCATGTCATCATTCCTGTAACACTGATGTATATGTTTACTTCTATTCTTTTGTAAAGCCCCTATTACTACAAATATTATCTGTATTGTTATGTTTTTAATGATGTATTTTGTATCTTTGTAATTGTATTCTTATGTTATATAATTGTAATTGACACCAGTTAATCAAATTAAGTAACTTGTAAGCATTCATTTCACTGCACACATTTCTGTTGGTCATAGTATATGGACAATATGTGAGAAGTAGGGACTGTTAGTGTTTGCACGTGTGTTAATAATTCAGCAAGGGACTGGATAACAGCATCGCTGGTTCTAAGGACAATTCCAAAAACTTTGTGAGTGCACAAGTGGTGGTTATGGACTTGCTCTATTATCCGCAAGACTCTTCAATGGTGATTGTGCATCTGCACAGTCGCAACAGATGGCTGCTGGCCATCTCTACAAGGACTACAGTGGGTCTGCATCTTTGATGGCCCACCAATACAATACTCTCTACCAGGACTACAGTGGGTCTACTCTGTGATGACCTACCTACCAATATTCTTCGAAACGTCGACTGACTCTGCTGTGGGTTTGCTCTGTTGTGGCCCATTCCCTAGCAGCATGTCAAGAGTCAGCACTGTCTTTCCGTTGGAAGGACAACACTACTTCTTCAAGACTGCATGGAAATCCACTACTTCTATGTGCAATTTCTTTTACTAATGAGACTTTGTGAAAAACAAAAACTGTAATTACTACTATGATGAACAATCTGGACTGTCTTTATGGACTGTGAGAAAATTTTAGCTTTTGACCAACATTGTATCAATAAGTGTGTGCATTTGATATCTTTCTTACTGTAACTATGAAAATTTTTGTCAAATCTGTATTGGCCAGTGCCCAACACCATTTGTAAAAATTTTTTGTGGGGAGCATGGGGGCTATGTAAGTAGGCTGTTTATGTTTTCTTTATGTAAGTTTGCTGTTTATGTTTTCTTATTGGCAACGTTACGTAGCGCTCTCTGTATGAAAATCACTGGCTGTGCTGTGTGCAGTATGTCGCTAGTTTGCATTGTTGCCTGCCATTCTTGTCATGAACTGCTATAGCTGGATGTGAACAGCAGATAGCGTTGGGCAGTTGGAGGTGAGCCGCCAGCAGTGGTGGACGTGGGGAGAGAGATGGCGGAGTTTTGATAATCTGTAAGACTGAATGTCAATTATGAATATTAAGGTAAATACATTGTTTGTTCTCTATTAATATCTTTCATTTGCTAACTATCCCTATCAGTAGTTAGTACCTTCAGTGGTTTGAATCTTTTATTTAGCTGGCAGTAGTGGCGCTCGCTGTTTTGCAGTAGCTTGAGTAGCGAAGATTTTTGTGAGGTAAGTGATTTGTAAAAGGTATAGGTTAAAGTTAGTCAGGGCCATTGTTTTGTAGGGGTTATTGAAAGTCAGATTGCGTTGCGCTAAATAATATTGTGTGTCAGGTTAAGCACAGGCTTGTATAATTGTTCTAAGTGGACGTTTCATATGTAAAATTGTTCAAAGGGGACGTTTCACGGGCTCTACCAACGAGAAACGCTTGCTTACTTCGGGAGACATCTGTCCTGCGTGACGCAGCGACTTGCATGGTTGGAGGAGTGGGGGCAGTCGAACGTTCATCGTAAGAATAAACCTGATGTAAACAAATAGAAACGCGATGGTTGGTCAGAAGCCGTTGCACATGTACACTGGTGTTGTTCCGCTCTTTGAAATAGGTCCTACTTATGTATTAGATATCTTATTACTAAGATACGTTAAATGAAACTTTAAGATATTCAAGTTTATTAACAGCCATAAATGTTTTTCGTAATCACGCTTTAGCTATGTAGTTTTCTATTTAAAAAATCGTGTACAGTCACAGCCTCCGCGACATTGTGCTCTAATTGTCGCGCTGTTGATGCGCAGTATGAAAATGACTTGAGGCTGCTTTCTGTTCCCTAGTGAAACATGTGCGTGGAACACGGTTAAAAAGTGCCGAGAAATTCGCTGTTCTTTGTGTTTTTCATAAATTTACGGAGATAATCGACTTTCAAGTTTTCCCAGCCATGTATATAATGCATTTGACTTCAACACGTCTCATGAACGTGTAGCGTAGTCAGCAACGTAATGGAATGTGAAGCAAATGCAATTGTTCGTGCTTGCAATTCACCTCAGTATCATTTTTTTTCTCGTTCAATTTGAAATACCTACATCTGGTAATTATAAAACTTATCATCATTTTTTATGAATAATGCACGCCTTCTTGTTTCTAATTACGCATTAGACGCGAAATGCCTGTTTCCATTTCAAATTCAAATTCTTGATTATCGATGTTTTATGAAAGACTGTTCATAAAAGTTGTTTAAATTAAGAAAACATAACAATTTAATTTTTAAGGCAAAAACGAAAAACCAAATCCTCTTTATCTGGACTATGTCCATCGTTTTATACCACAGAGATAGATAAGTACCGTAAAAAATGAAATACTATTATTTTAACAGCATCGAGCACATCATACAAATGCTGCATTTTTACATTTGCTACTGTACCATTATAATAGTAATCCAACAGAATTGATGTGGAGCCAAGCTACGAGATTTGGCCCGAGAAGTAAGTAACAAGACTGTTAAGCTGCCAGATGTACTGGAACTAACGCACCCAGTTTTTTCACACATCACTGCCGAACGTTGGCGGGATATAGAACGGGTCGTCATAAAAGAACAAGACAAAATGCTGCGCCTGTTTGGCTTCGTGGATTCTGTTGTTGATAGGCTCGTTATCAACGTAGCAGGTGACACTTTCAGAACTGAAATGTATTTCTCGGATTGGGATAAGTGGAGCTAAGAGATTACCAGACGACTGACTGTAATACCTTCAGTGACTTCAATGTTTAACTATACGGTGAAATTCTTCAGTACTCTCTTAGGTTACACATAGCCTATGCACAAAAATTACACTGTGGTTAAGCCAGGAATTTTCAGTATTCTTGTTAAAATTACACTGTGGTTAAGCCAGGAATTTTCAGTATTCTTGTTTTTAATTACAATAGTACTTTAGCTAGAAACGATAACGTGTTGAGGCTTTCGTTTAGTCGTCTAAGGGTATATTGTAGGAGATTGCAGCGTATTATTTCATTCGGTTTAAAAACTAAATGACATTCGAACCTGTATTGCTCGTCTCTTTTTGCGTGTGAACTGCAGCTGGCCACGTCACTACAGGCAAGCTGTACCAGCTGACAGGCCAGTGCTGTCCAAGTTAAATGCGGCGGTAAAGCTGTTGTCCCATATTATCGCTAAGTTGATGGCACGTAACGCACAGCACATAACGTACCCTTATTATCGTACTTGACAGTACTCGAGACATCTTGGCTGCAGTGCCACGTGAAACGGAAATCCAATGAAGTTCCAGTAAACGCGGAAGAATACACAGCGCAATGTTTACATCAGGTTTATTCTGATGGTGAACGGATTATACCAAGCGACAGCTGCAGTATTTAGGATCGTTTAAGCAGCTGCCAGACTGCTACTTCCAAGTGCTAAGAAACATACTTTCGAGCGCACGCGCAGCTACGATGACGTAGACACCCGTGTTTAATCTTTGCAGGGATTTAAACGCTTCCGGTTAGATTCCCGCGCATAGTGGCGGATAAAGATCTGCTTTGCTTACCTTATTATTGACAATGAAGTGTGAACGTGAAATACCCGAACGCGGGACATGCAATAGCTTCTAAACGGTTGAGAAACGCGCCATAAACAAAACACGAATCACGTGAAATATACCCCCACTCTACCTCAGGCTGCTAAGCGCATGCGCGAATCTGGCAGCGCCCAAAATTTTTTCCGAGTACATTCTGGCTTCTTGCTCTCACTGCTTAGGCCGGTAACGCACTAGGCAGCCAGGCTGCGGCAGCCAATAAAACAATGACAGTTGACTGCAGGCCGCGCACTAGGCCGCCAGGTTTTTGGGGTAGCATTCATCTCATGAGGAGAGCTTTACGTCATAGTGACGTAACGCTACGTCATCGTGACGTCATTAAACCTAAATCGACTTCACGAGTACGTGTATCGATCTTTGCAGTTGTACCACAGAGGTTGCACGGTAACGTGAAAGCTAAATGTGGTATGTTCAGCCCAGTTGAATGATTATGAAGCTGGAATCCCAACAGTTTTCGATGTTATTGTGTGTTTCTTGAACATAATGAATGTCTGAACGAAGGAACCATAACGAAAGAAAAAAAAGAAACGCTCACAGTCATTTTTTTAAATCCGATGAATCGTCCAGAAATCATATGGAAGAACGTGAAATAATTAATTATTAAGCTGTAATCCAAAGAATTTAGGATGTTATTGGGTATTTCATGAATATAACGAAATTCAAAAAAAGCTTGTAGTCATTTTTGAAAAACCCCATGAATCGTGCATGATTGTGTCGACAGAAACGTGAAATAATTAATTATTAAGCTCTAATCCCAAGAATGTGGGATGTTATTGCGTGTTACATGAATAAAGCGAATATCTGAACGAATGAACCATAGCCGCAACGAAAGTCAAAAAAAGCGAGTAGTCATTAAAAAAATCCGATTAATTCTGCAAAAATTATGTGGACAGACACGTGAAATAGGGGGAAATTAAAGTGTTTCGTACTTTTATATAAGCCAATGGATTGTACATAACTCTTCTGGGCAGAAACGTTAAACCGAGAAATTAATGTGGTTCCAAAGATAATTCGGAATGCTGCTGGAGTTTTAATTTTGCCTTCATTCTTTATACGCTGTATACTGTGAAAAAACAATGATATTTAGTCTATAATTGTTACTCACATTTTAAAATGTAAGCAGTATCAACTATACAAAAAGTAAGTCTCCTAGTAGTTGCCAAATGATGTTGGAACACTGGCTGTCACAATGGGTGAGCTACTTGACAAAATAGCCACAACAGCCCACGTTTTAGCAGCACTAATCGATGTTTCATATGCGATGGTGGAATACTGTGTTTGCTTATTCTCTCTATAGACATGGTATTAATTTTGGAGAGGTGAAATTTAAATCAATGGCGTTTTTAGATCACCTCAACTCCATTCATGAGAACATTCGGTTTACCATGGAATTAGAGGAAAATGGTTGCCTCCCTTTCTTGGATGTGTTAGTTAGACGGAGGAGTGATGGCTCTCTGGTTTATCGAAAGCCCACACATACTGATTTATATTTAAATTCGTCCAGCTGCCATAACCCATCGCAAACAATGAGTGTACTTAAAACACTTGTACACAGAGCTCATGCAAGGTCAGATGCAGATAGTTTGCCTGACGAGCTTGCCCATTCAAAGAGAATGGATATTCTACCTGGCAAATTAGCAAGGCACTTGCAATTAAGCCAAAGAAACAGGGAGTGGAGAAAGAAGAGAGCACATCTACTAAATCTTTAGCTTTTCTTCCCTCTGTTGGCAACATTTCCTTCAAAATTGCAAGAATCCTCCACGGTTTCGAAGTGAAAGTAATTTTCCTTCCACCATCAAAGATTTCCGCCCTGCTGGGATCTGTGAAAGACGATCTGGTATTGCGGAAGACGGGAATTTATAAAATACCTTGTCAGTGTGGCATGTCATATATAGGGCAAACATTGCGAACAGTAGAAGAACGTTTGCACTGAACATCAGCGCTGTACTCGCCTTTTGCATCCTAGCAAGTCTGCAATTGCTGAGCACTGCATTTCCACTGGACACTCAATGGAGTATGACAAGACAACAATTTTGGCCACAGCAACATCCTTTTGGGACTCCATCATAAAAGAATCAGTGGAAATTCGCATGACAGACAATCTTATCAACCGTGACAATGGCTACCAGCTAGATAATGCGTGGAACCCCGTCATCTCTAAGATCTGCTCCAGACGAAGACGTCAGAATACTCCGATGGCCGCGGCAGTTGACAACGCCGAAGACAGCTGAGTTCTGCAGTTCCACCAGCGAGGGCGCTGCTGGCGGGCGGTGTGGTTCGTCTCTCCATATGATTTTGACGCATGCGCGGAATACTCGTTGCACGCTATATATTACGGAACGGATGGCTCACCTGAGGATGGCTGGCAGTTGTCCAGTCGAAATATCGTGGATGGAAGCTAACGACGACGGGCTGCAAGCCCGAAATCTTTTTGAATAATTTTGGAGGTGTTTGGCATGATTACTATACCTATTTCCAGATTGCCTAAGAGTCATACAAAAAGTAACTGAAAATGGCAACAGCACTCACTGCTCTCAGTTGCTTA